>NW_027507764.1:156912468-158112468 GCF_037356315.1 Lithobates pipiens
ACTGTGACAACACACAGGAGAAATCAGAGATTGTGACAACACACAGGAGAGATCAGAGACTGTGACAACACACAGGAGAGATCAGAGACTGTGACAACACACAGGAGAGATCAGAGACTGTGACAACACACAGGAGAGATCAGAGACTGTGACGACACACAGGAGAGATCAGAGACTGTGACAACACACAGGAGAGATCAGAGATTGTGACAACACACAGGAGAGGTCAGAGACTGTGACAACACACAGGAGAGGTCAGAGACTGTGACAACACACAGGAGAGATCAGAGACTGTGACAACACACAGGAGAGATCAGAGACTGTGACGACACACAGGAGAGATCAGAGACTGTGACAACACACAGGAGAGATCAGAGACTGTGACGACACACAGGAGAGATCAGAGACTGTGACAACACACAGGAGAGGTCAGAGACTGTGACAACACACAGGAGAGATCAGAGACTGTGACAACACACAGGAGAGATCAGAGACTGTGACAACACACAGGAGAGATCAGAGACTGTGACAACACACAGGAGAGATCAGAGACTGTGACAACACACAGGAGAGATCAGAGACTGTGACAACACACAGGAGAGATCAGAGACTGTGACAACACACAGGAGAGATCAGAGACTGTGACGACACACAGGAGAGATCAGAGACTGTGACAACACACAGGAGAGGTCAGAGACTGTGACAACACACAGGAGAGATCAGAGACTGTGACAACACACAGGAGAGATCAGAGACTGTGACAACACACAGGAGAGATCAGAGACTGTGACAACACACAGGAGAGATCAGAGACTGTGACAACACACAGGAGAGATCAGAGACTGTGACAACACACAGGAGAGATCAGAGACTGTGACAACACACAGGAGAGATCAGAGACTGTGACAACACACAGGAGAGATCAGAGACTGTGACGACACACAGGAGAGATCAGAGACTGTGACAACACACAGGAGAGGTCAGAGACTGTGACAACACACAGGAGAGATCAGAGACTGTGACAACACACAGGAGAGATCAGAGACTGTGACAACACACAGGAGAGATCAGAGACTGTGACAACACACAGGAGAGATCAGAGACTGTGACAACACACAGGAGAGATCAGAGACTGTGACAACACACAGGAGAGATCAGAGACTGTGACAACACACAGGAGAGATCAGAGACTGTGACAACACACAGGAGAGATCAGAGACTGTGACAACACACAGGAGAGATCAGAGACTGTGACAACACACAGGAGAAATCAGAGATTGTGACAACACACAGGAGAGGTCAGAGACTGTGACAACACACAGGAGAGATCAGAGACTGTGACAACACACAGGAGAGATCAGAGACTGTGACAACACACAGGAGAAATCAGAGATTGTGACAACACACAGGAGAGGTCAGAGACTGTGACAACACACAGGAGAAATCAGAGATTGTGACAACACACAGGAGAGGTCAGAGACTGTGACAACACACAGGAGAGGTCAGAGACTGTGACAACACACAGGAGAAATCAGAGATTGTGACAACACACAGGAGAGATCAGAGACTGTGACAACACACAGGAGAGATCAGAGACTGTGACAACACACAGGAGAGATCAGAGACTGTGACAACACACAGGAGAGATCAGAGACTGTGACGACACACAGGAGAGATCAGAGACTGTGACAACACACAGGAGAGATCAGAGATTGTGACAACACACAGGAGAGGTCAGAGACTGTGACAACACACAGGAGAGGTCAGAGACTGTGACAACACACAGGAGAGATCAGAGACTGTGACAACACACAGGAGAGATCAGAGACTGTGACGACACACAGGAGAGATCAGAGACTGTGACAACACACAGGAGAGATCAGAGACTGTGACGACACACAGGAGAGATCAGAGACTGTGACAACACACAGGAGAGGTCAGAGACTGTGACAACACACAGGAGAGATCAGAGACTGTGACAACACACAGGAGAGATCAGAGACTGTGACAACACACAGGAGAGATCAGAGACTGTGACAACACACAGGAGAGATCAGAGACTGTGACAACACACAGGAGAGATCAGAGACTGTGACAACACACAGGAGAGATCAGAGACTGTGACAACACACAGGAGAGATCAGAGACTGTGACAACACACAGGAGAGATCAGAGACTGTGACAACACACAGGAGAGATCAGAGACTGTGACAACACACAGGAGAAATCAGAGACTGTGACAACACACAGGAGAGGTCAGAGACTGTGACAACACACAGGAGAGATCAGAGACTGTGACAACACACAGGAGAGATCAGAGACTGTGACAACACACAGGAGAAATCAGAGATTGTGACAACACACAGGAGAGGTCAGAGACTGTGACAACACACAGGAGAAATCAGAGATTGTGACAACACACAGGAGAGGTCAGAGACTGTGACAACACACAGGAGAGGTCAGAGACTGTGACAACACACAGGAGAGATCAGAGACTGTGACAACACACAGGAGAAATCAGAGATTGTGACAACACACAGGAGAGATCAGAGACTGTGACAACACACAGGAGAGATCAGAGACTGTGACAACACACAGGAGAGATCAGAGACTGTGACAACACACAGGAGAAATCAGAGACTGTGACAACACACAGGAGAGATCAGAGACTGTGACAACACACAGGAGAAATCAGAGATTGTGACAACACACAGGAGAGGTCAGAGACTGTGACAACACACAGGAGAGGTCAGAGACTGTGACAACACACAGGAGAGGTCAGAGACTGTGACAACACACAGGAGAGGTCAGAGACTGTGACAACACACAGGAGAGATCAGAGACTGTGACAACACACAGGAGAGATCAGAGACTGTGACAACACACAGGAGAGATCAGAGACTGTGACAACACACAGGAGAGATCAGAGACTGTGACAACACACAGGAGAGATCAGAGACTGTGACAACACACAGGAGAGATCAGAGACTGTGACAACACACAGGAGAAATCAGAGATTGTGACAACACACAGGAGAGGTCAGAGACTGTGACAACACACAGGAGAGGTCAGAGACTGTGACAACACACAGGAGAAATCAGAGATTGTGACAACACACAGGAGAGTAGTATATGGGTTGGTGGCCTGATCCCCAACCAGGCCACCAGAAATGGAGGCAGTTTGGACTATTGCGGTACAATAGAAACAGTACAATAAACAATATAATAAAGTAATAATAATGGAAAATACAGATGATTTTATTGATGCCACAAAACAAATCATCATTTACATATTAAAAAAACATAAACGCAGTACACATGTATATTTATATCATCAATGAGTAGTCACAATACAGGTGTTGATCACAGATATCAATTTCCTCAACTAGTTTCGCGGATTTTTACCGCTTCATCGGGAGGTTATCTGTGATTAGATCAAGAAAGCAAATAAATAGTCAAAAAAATAAGAAGATATAAAAATGATAATGTTGATAGACTTTTATAGAGCATCCTAATTAAGAAAACTTTTGCAACAAGGTTGGAAACGGGGAAAGAGCGACACAGCTTACCCATGCTCCAAACGGGCGTCACGCTCACAGTGCTACCACCTGATAAGTAGTCCCCTGCGGCAGCTCGGGGAAGCTATATAGTGTGATGATTGGGGTCTAGGTAGTAGAATAAAATGAATAAAATAAAACAGAGTAAATCAGTATACTGTCAGTTTATCGGGGTAAAACAGGTGAAATGAATGGATAGTTGAATGGTAGGTGAAAAATAATTGTGAAACCATATTGGTGAGACAAGGAGCGAGTACGCTTGTGTGTTGGAATGTGTGAAGAAAGAAACCCAACAAAATGAGAGGTGATGGTGAAGTAGTGAAAATTGGTGAAGTTGGTGAAGGGTTAGTGAGAGAGAAAGAAAGACAGTGAGGACGTGAGTGAGGATAAAAATTTGCACAGAAAAGGTGAATAAAGCAAGGTGGATTGGTGTGAAATAAGATGAATAAGGGAAAAACAGGGTATACCTGAAATGGTTGTTAATGAAGGTAGAAAGATCCCGGGAGGGGCACACCCCGTAGAGGAGATTGTGCCTTCTGGATGATGGTACAAAAACTCTACAATTTTATCTTTATCTTTCTACCATGAGAGGTCACACTTCTTTTTTCAACACACAGGAGAGGTCAGAGACTGTGACAACACACAGGAGAGATCAGAGACTGTGACAACACACAGGAGAGATCAGAAACTGTGACAACACACAGGAGAGATCAGAGATTGTGACAGCACACAGGGGAGATCAGAGATTGTGACGACACACAGGAGAGATCAGAGATTGTGACGACACACAGAAGAGATCAGAGATTGTGACGGCACACAGGGGAGATCAGAGATTGTGACGACACACAGGGGAGATCAGAGATTGTGACAACACACAGGAGAGATCAGAGATTGTGACAACACACAGGAGAGATCAGAGAGAGACTGTGACGACATACAGGAGAGATCAGAGACTGTGACAACACACAGGAGAGATCAGAGACTGTGACGACACACAGGAGAGAAACAGGGATATATCTGCAGCGAAGCAAACAAGGTGTTTGCCTTGGGTGGCATTTTTCAGGAGGGCAGCGCTGCCCCCAGGCAGAAGGGCTGAGTTGGCTCTTTAACCACATCAGCCCCGAAAGATTTGGCTGCTTAACCTCCCTAGTAATCCCATAAGCGGTAACCCCGAGCCAGACTCGGGATCGCATCGCTGGATACAGGGAGAAGTTACTTACCCTGTCCCCTGGATCCAGCGATGTCCTCCGCTCGATTCACACAGTGCCCGAGTGCCGCCGAGCTCCGTTTCCTGCAATGTTATGGCACACAGGAGTGGAGATCGGCGCCAAATTCAAAAAAGTAAAAACACACAAAACACACACAGTACTGTAATCTTACAGATTACAGTACTGTATAAAAAAATTACACACCCCCTTTGTCCCTAGTGGTCTGTCCAGTGCCCTGCATGCACTTTTATATTATAAATACTGTTTTTTCTGCCTGGAATTTGGAGATTGTCCATAGCAACCAAAAGCTGTCCCTTTATATCAAAAGGGATTTTAGACCAACTAGAAAACAGCAATAATAAATTAGAATCACTTGCAGAACTGAGCGATAGCGATTTGTGGGGAAATTCGTCATAAAACACTAAATCTAATGACAGCGACAATTCTGCAAATGAGTAAATTTCAGTGTTTTTGGATTTGATTACATTATTCAATAATTTTTATTATTATTTATTATATTATACATTTTATCATACCCGGAATGTCTGCTAGACTCTGGTTTGAACAGATTTAAGAGAGATATTCCTAAGAATTACAGGACTACAATATAAAACGCCAAATTTCCATGCAAAATAATTGTACCGCTTTCAGCACCTAAAACCAGAACTAATCACACCGCCAGGGAGGTTAATGACCAGGCCATTTTTTGCGATGCAGCACTGCGTCGCTTTAACTGACAACTGTGCAATCGTACAACATTGTGATTGTACCCAAATGAAATTGATGTCCTTTTTTCCCACAAATAGAGCTTACTTTTAGTGGTCACCTCTGCGTTTTTTATTTTTTGTGCTATAAATAAAAGAAGAGCGTAATTTTTGAAAAAAAAACACAATGGAGTTTATTTACTAAAGGCAAATCCACTTTGCACTGCAAGTGCACTTTGATGTGCAGTCGCTGTAGATCTGAGGGGGACATGCAAGGAAAAAATAAAAATAAAAAATTTTTGCTTGTACAGGATTGGATGATAAAATCAGCAGAGCTTCCCCTCATTTCAGATCTTCCCCTCAGATTTACAGCGAATGCACTTCCAGGTGCACTTGTTTTTCAAAGTGGAATTGTCTTTAGTAAATCAACCCTATCTTTTTGCTATAATAAATATCCCACATTTAAAAAAAAAAAAAAAAAAAAAAAAAATTTTCCTCAGTTTAGGCCGATATGTATTCTTCTACATATTTTTGGTAAAAAAAAATCAAAGTAAGCGTATATTGATTGGTTTGCGCAAAAGTTATAGTGCCTACAAAATAGGGGATAGTTTTATGGCATTTTTATTATTATTTTTTTTTTACTAGTAATAGCAGTCATCTGCAATTTTTATTGGGACTGCAACATTATGACGGGCACATCAGACACTTTTGACACATTTTTGGGACCACTGAAAATTATACAGCGATCAGTGCTATAAAAATGCACTGATTACTGTAAAAAATTCACTGGCAGGGAAGAAGTTAACACTAGGGGGAGCTCAAGGGGTTAACTGTGCTCCCTCACTGTGTTCTAACTGAAGGGGGGATGGGACTTACTAGGAGAGATGACAGATCGCTGATTATACTTTTATAATCTGTCTCCTCTCCCCTGAAAGAATGGGGATCTATGTGTTTACACACACAAATCCTGGTTCTCGCTCCGTGTGACCGGCGGGCACTCACATTGGCTCCGGCGGCCCTAGTGGCCATGTTGGGAAGCAACGTACGGTAACGTCGATTTGCCCAGCCGAGCCAACCTGCCACAGTAAAACTGCGTTGGCTGGTCGGCAAGTGGTTAACCACTTTTTGGTGGTTATACTGGGATGATGTCTGCAGCTGCAAGCATCACACTGGTATAGTTTTTTAGAGCCAGCAATCTGCTCTCTTGTGATAGCCACCGGAGTTGCTTACTAGCCGCTCAATTACTATTACAAGCAGCGAGAGGAGACGTCTCCATCTTTGGCTCTCTCAGGCTCTCCCATCCCCCCAGGAGGCCTGAGGGACCAGCCGACATGTCCTTGGCTGGCCCGGACAGGCAAGCAAAGCGGGATAATTTTTGATCAGCTGTTTGTAACAGTAAACCAGAAGCAATGACAAGACATCAATTCTGGTTTACTCTGAAATCATCAGCACTATTTAAAAAAAATTAAAAGCATCAATCTTGGTGTTTTGAATGCTTTTAGGTGCAGAGGAGGATCTGGGGTATTATAGACCCCAGATTTCTCCATAAAGAGTACCGGTCACATGCCTATTGTTGTCACAAGGATGTTTACATTCCTTATGACAGCAATAAAAGTGATTAAACAAAAAAATTAAAGCAACAGTGTACATAGTTTAGGGGTCAGGAATAAGTAATGTACATAGTTCAGGGGTCAGGAGTGGATAATATACATAGTTCAGGGTTTGGGAGTGAGTATTTTACATAGTTCAGGGGTCAGAAGTGGATAATGTACATAGTTTAGGTGTTAGGAGTGGCTAATGTACATAGTTCAGGGGTCAGGAGTGGGTAATGTACATAGTTCAGGGGTCGGGGTGAGTAATGTACATAGTTCAGGGGTCGGGAGTGGGTAATGTACATAGTTCAGGGGTCGGGAGGGAGTAATGTACATAGTTCAGGGGTCGGGAGTGAGTAATGTGCATAGTTCAAGGGTCGGGAGTGGGTAATGTACATAGTTCAGGGGTTGGGAGTGGGTAATGTACATAATTCAGGGGTCAGGAGTGAGTAATGTACATAGTTCAGGGGTTGGGAGTGAGTAATGTACATAGTTCAAGGGTCAGGAGTGGGTAATGTACATAGTTCAGGGGTCGGGAGTGAGTAATGTACATAGTTCAGGGGTCGAGAGTGGGTAATGTACATAGTTCAGGGGTCGGTGTGGGTAATGTACATAGTTCAGGGGTCGGTGTGGGTAATGTACATAGTTCAGGGGCGGGAGTGGGTAATGTACATAGTTCAAGAGTCGGGAGTGGGTAATGTACATAGTTCAGGGGTTGGAAGTGGGTAATGTACATAGTTCAGGGGTTGGGTGTGGGTAATGTACATAGTTCAGGGGTCGGTGTGGGTAATGTACATAGTTCAGAGGTCGGGTGTGGGTAATGTACATAGTTCAGGGGTGTAAGTGGGTAATGTACATAGTTCAAGGGTCAGGAGTGAGTAATGTACATAGTTCAGGAATCGGGAGAGGGTAATGTACATAGTTCAGGGGTCGGGTGTGGGTAATGTACATAGTTCAGGGGTGTGAGTGGGTAATGTACATAGTTCAAGGGTCAGGAGTGAGTAATGTACATAGTTCAGGAATTGGGAGAGGGTAATGTACATAGTTCAGGGATCGGGAGTGAGTAATGTAAATTGTTCAGGGGTTAGGAGTGGGTGATGTACATAATTCAGGGGTCGGAAGTGGATAATGTACATAGTTCAGGTGTCAGGAGTGGGTAATGTACATAGTTCATGGGTTGGGAGTGGGTAATTTACATTGGCACGCCTTCAGCATATACAGAAAAAATTATATCTTCTGGACTTGCAATATCATCATTAGCCACTAGATGCCACCCTTAACAAAAGACTATTGATGGGAAGTGTTCTATGGTTAACCACTTGACCACTGGGCACTTAAACACCCTTAATAACCAGACCAATTTTCAGCTTTCGGTGCTCTCGCATTTTGAATGACAATTACTCAGTCATGCAACACTGGACCTATATGAAATTTTTGTCCTTTTTTTCACACAAATAGAGCTTTCTTTTGGTGGTATTTAATCACCGCTGGGTTTTTTTTTTTTTGTGCTATAAAAGAAAAAATACCGAAAATTCTGTAAAAAAACGAATTTTTCTTTGTTTCTGTTAGAAAATTTAGCAGATTAGAAATTTTTTCTTCATAAATTTTGGCCAAAATTTATACTACTACATATCTTTGGTAAAAATAAGTACAAATTGGTGGATATTATTTGGTCTTTGTGAAAGTTATAGAGTCCACAAGCTATGGTGCCAATATCTGAAAATTGATCACACCTGAAGGACTGACGGCCTATTTCAATTCTTGAGACCCTAACATGCCAGAAAAGTACAAATACCCCCCAAATGACCCCTTTTTGGAAAGAAGACATTCCAAGGTATTTAGTAAGAGGCATGATGAGTTTTTTGAAGTTGTCATTTTTTCCCACAATTCTTTGCAAAATCAAGATTCTTTTTACTTTTTTTTTTTTTTTCACAAAATTGTCATATTATCAGGTTATTTCTCACACACAGCATATGCATACCACAAATTACACCCCAAAACACATTCTGCTATTACTCCCGAGTATGGTGATACCACATGTGTGAGACTTTTACACAGCGTGGCCACATACAGAGGCCCAACATGCAGGGAGCGCCATCAGGCGTTCTGGAGCACCCAGGACAATTCTGACATTTCTCTCCTACATGTAAAAATCATCATTTATTTGCTAGAAAATTACATAGAACTCCAAAACATTATATATGTTTTTTTAGCAAACACCCTGGAGAATACAATGGTGGTCTTTGCAACTTTTTATCTCGCACGGTATTTGCGCAGTAATTTTTCGAATGCTTTTTTTTGGAAAAAAAACTGTTTTGTGCTTAAAAAAAAAAAAAACACAGTAAAGTTAGCCCAATTTTTGCATAATGTGAAAGATGAAGTTACGCTGAGTAAATAGATACCTAATATGTCACTCTTCAAAATTGCACACGCTTGTGGAATGGCGGCAAACGTCGCTACTTAAAAATCCCCATAGGCGACGATTTACATTTTTTTTACTGGTTATATGTTTTGAGTTACAGAGGAGGTCTAGGGCTAGAATTATTTCTCTCGCTCTAACGTTCGCAGCGATACCTCACATGTGTGGTTTGAACACCGTTTTCATATGTGGGCGGGACTTACGCATGCGTTCGCTTCTGCATGCGAGCACATGGGGACAGGGGCGCTTTAAAAAAAACATTTTTTTTTTATTGTTCATTTTACTTTATTTATTTTAGTTTGACATTTTTTTCCCCAAAAATAATTTTTTTGATCACTTTTATTCCTATTACAAGGAATGTAAACATCCCTTGTAATAGGAATATGGCATGACAGGTCCTCTTTACAGTGAGATGTGGGGTCAATAAGACCCACATCTCACCTCTAAGCTGGGAAGCCTGAAAAAAAAAAGATTCTGGCTTTGATCGTATTAGCGATTCGGTAGAAGCACCGGAGGGCGGAGGGCGGCGGGAGATGTCTATGGCTGGGTATTGCAGAGTATCACCGACTATGGCTGGGTATCTCAGAGCATGGTGTTGCAGAGTACTGCGTTGCAGAGCATTGCAGGGTATTGGCGGGTGTTGCAGAGCATTGCAGAGTGTTGCAGGGTATTGGCGGGTGTTGCAGAGCATTGCAGAGTGTTGCAGGGTATCGGCGGGGGTTGCAGAGCATTGCAGAGTGTTGCAGGGTATCGGCGGGGGTTGCAGAGCATTGCAGAGTGTTGCAGGGTATCGGCGGGGGTTGCAGAGCATTGCAGAGTGTTGCAGGGTATTGGCGGGTGTTGCAGAGTGTTGCAGGGTATTGCAGAGCGTTGCGGAGTGTTGCAGGGCATTGCGGAGTGTTGCAGGGCATTGCGGAGTGTTGCAGGGCATTGCAGAGTGTTGCAGGGCATTGCGGAGTGTTGCAGGGCATTGCGGAGTGTTGCAGGGCATTGCGGAGTGTTGCAGGGCATTGCGGAGTGTTGCAGGGCAATGCAGAGTATTTGCAGGGAATTGCAGAGTATTTGCAGGGAATTGCAGAATAATGCAGAGTATTTGCAGGGAATTGCAGAGTAATGCAGAGTATTTGCAGGGAATTGCAGAGTAATGCAGAGTATTTGCAGGGAATTGCAGGGAATTGCAGAGTAATGCAGAGTATTTGCAGGGAATTGCAGAGTAATGCAGAGTATTTGCAGGGAATTGCAGGGAATTGCAGAGTAATGCAGAGTATTTGCAGGGAATTGCAGAGTAATGCAGAGTATTTGCAGGGAATTGCAGAGTAATGCAGAGTATTTGCAGGGAATTGCAGAGTAATGCAGAGTATTTGCAGAGTATTTGCAAGGATTTGAGGGGTTAATTTTCGGTGAGCAGCGATGTGGGCACTGCAGATGCAGCCCACATCGCTGCTGACACCGATCTCTTCCCCCTCCGCTGTACCGATCGGTGCAGAGAGGGGGAGGGAGGAACCGGCGTCATAACATGACGCCGGCTTGTTTACAAGTGATCACTCCGTCATTTGAGGGAGCGATCACGTGGTAAACGGCCGCGATGAGCGGCCGTTTACCGTGATTCGTGATGCGCCGGGTCCACTGGACCCAGCGGTCACGGATGCTCTCGTGTGCGCGCCCCAGGGAGCGCGCGAGAGCAGAATTCTAGGAGGCCGTTAATTAACGGCCTCTTAGAGTTAAACAACCGCCCTGATGCCGTTAATCGGCAATGGGCGGTTGTTAAGTGGTTAATAGACATTTCCTGCCATATCACTAGGAACTAGCCCACTTCCTATTACAACCCGTTCACCCTTTTCATGAGGAGAGACTGCAATGGAGTCAGCTAAGCCTGCACCACATGTTCAGAGAAATTCCCAATCCTTCTAGGCAGCATCACTGGTATGCTAAAGACTGTTTATTTGTATACCTAGTAGATATTTGTTATGTTCATGTAATTCTTATATATGTTCATTTATCTGTTTATTCCTAGTTTCACCATATCAGCTCATCCTATTCTTATATGACCACCACCTGTTCATCGTAATAAAGATCCAAAGTTACAGACAGTCTGGTTATTGTAGGATTCAAGGTTTAAACTGTATGTTGAGCTACATACACGCCAGAGGCAAACGTGTAGTGAGAACAGAACAGTGAAACAGCGGCTATCCAGCAAGTGGGATTTAGGACAGTGACTACACAGAGGCCTGCTACCCTGTCAGCGCAGTCACCTACATATGACAATACAGCAGTCTCTACACAATGAAGCATTCCTGCAAGCAACATGTCACATAGCCAGGCATCCTCACGCAAGACAAGGTCCCAAGTTTTCGGCTCCTCTAGAGCCTCCTCCGCAAGCAATGCACTCGCTGTCGCTAATGCAAAAGCTGAAGCCACCAAGGCCTGAGTAATCTTTGCCAAGCAAGAAATGCAGATTAAAAAGTAGAAAGTGAGGCTTAAGGCAGAGAAAGCACAGCAACAGTTAGAGGCCGAGGAAGCCCTCCTAGAAGTAACCATAGAGAAACTCAGTGTAGAGAAGGAAGCAGCAGCCGCCATAGCCGAAGCAGGGGCCTTAGAATTAGCTGTATACCCAAGAAGTGAATGCAGCAGACGCAGCAATATTCTCGACCCAGAAGCTGAAACTCAAGGCTCTCTAGAACAAACTTCAGATTACATCAATCAACATTTCAACCAAGGACTTTTTCTTCTGAAATAGTGAAAGTCAGATTAATCATCTCCCTACTGTCCGAAGAACCCCAGGCATGGGCACATAGCCTTATGGAACAAAGAAGTCCTCTATGGAAACCTTCTTTAACTCCATGGGTCAGTTAAACGACGACCCACAATGTACTGCTACAGCTGAAGCCAATTTGCACACCTTAACACAAGGAAAGAGACCAGTGGAGGACTATACCGTCGAGTTCCGCAAGTGGTCAGGTGACAGCGGCTGGAATGAGACCACCCTCAGGTACCAATACCGACAAGGCCTTTCCGAAACTTTGAAGTATTAATTAGCTATAGTGGAGACCCCCGCCTCTTTGGGGGACCTGATTCAATTAGCCACCAAGCTGGACAGGCGCATGCGAGAGCAGCGCTCTGAGCGCCTTCAGACCCCTCGGCCCAGCTGGATGCTCCCCAAGTCAACCACTCCTTACCCTCCAATTCCTGTCCCTGCTGGCCCTTTGGCCTCGAAAGGGGAACCCATGCAACTAGGACTTGTTCGCCCTTGTCTCACCCCGGATGAAAGGCAACGAAGACAACAGGCCAACCTATGTCTGTACTGCATAGGGGTTGGCCACTACCTTCGCAACTGCCCAGTGAGACCCTGTAAGCCACCTCTGCAATTTGTTATGAACTATCAAGCCACATATCTGACCCAGTCTTATGTTACTCTTTCTGATTCTCTGCAGCTGGCGGAAGAGAGGATTCAACTACCAGCCGTAATTGACTCCGGAGAATGCAGTTGTTTCCTGGACATCTCTATGGCTCAAAAACTTCACATCCCATTCCATGACAAAAAAAAAATCTTCTTTTCCACTTGGCTGATGGTTCTTTACCTCGCTCCAGACCAGTTACACAAGAGACCCAGCCGATTCTCACCATCACAGACTTGGGCCACCGGGAGTTCCTACGCTTTGATTTGATTTCTTCTCCCATGTTCCCTATTATTTTAGGACTCCCTTGATTGCAGGCCCATGACCCTCAAGTTAACTGGGGATAGAAGAAGGTCTCCTTTACGTCCTCCTACTGTTCTCAACACTGTTTTCCTCCAGTTCCAGCTCATTGTATGGCAGTCGTTTCTGCATCTGACAGTCTTCAGCATGTCCCTCCAGTATATCTTGAGTTTAGGGATGTTTTTGATAAGAAGAAGGCTGATTGTCTACAACCTCACCAGTCTTACGACTGCCCCACCGAATTGTTACCAGGATCTGAAATTCCTTTCGGGCACATATTGCCTCAATCCGAGACTGAACTAAAGGCTCTCAAAGCCTACATCGATGAAAACCTGGAAAAAGGCTTCATTCGGCCCTCTTCAGCCGGGGCGGGTATTTTCTTTAGATAGCTCCCTCAGACCCTGCATCGATTATAGAGAACTCAATAAAATAACTATCAAAAACCGATACCCGCTCCCGCTCATCCCAGAACTATTTCAGAGCTTCCGGACTGCCAAGATCTTCTCCAAACTTGACCTACGAGGTGCTTATAATCTTGTCCGGATTCGTGCCAATGAAGAATGGAAAACAGCCTTCAGGTCCAGGTTTGGGCACTTTAAGTATTTAGTGATGCCCTTCGGTCTGTGCAATGCCCCAGCCACCTTTCAACATGTGGTGAATGACATTTTCAGAGACTACCTTGATGACTTTGTAGTCGTATATTTAGACGACATTCTCATTTTTTCTGCCACCATCGAACTACACCGAGACCATGTAAGAAAGGTCCTTACCATTCTTAGGGAATATAAACTATACCTTAAGGCAGAAAAATGCGAATTCGAGAAGACCGTTATCCAATTTCTCGGATTCATCATTTCCACTGAGGGGATCGCCATGGACCCCCAAAAGGTCAAGGCAATTCTTGATTGGCCCGCTCCAGGGGACAAAAAAGCTGTGCAAAGATTCATAGGCTTTGCTAACTTCTATCGAAGATTCATTTCCGGCTTCTCATCCATTGTTTCTCCGATTACGCAGCTGACCCGTCAATATGGGCGCTTCCAGTGGTCCCAAGAAGCTCAGGAAGCCTTCATTAAACTAAAATCTTTGTTCACTTCAGCACCCATTTTACAGCATCCAGACCCGCTTTTTCCATTCGTGTTGGAAGTTAATGCTTTTGAACCTGCCACTGGAGACATTCTTTCACAAAGATGGGCCCCAAGGCCCTTTTGCATCCAGTAGCTTTTGCTTCCCAAAAGCTAAATCCTCCAGAAAAGAATTATGATGTCAGTGACCGAGAGCTATTGGCCATTAAGTTTGCCTTAGAAGAATGGAGGTATCTCTTAGAAGGCGCAACTCATCCTATTACAATTTTTATGGACCACAAGAACCTAGAATATCTCAGCACAGACAAGCACTTAAGACCATGACAAGCCCGTTGGGCACTTTTTTTTAATCTAGGTTCAACTTTCACATTTCATACCGTCTTGGGTCCAGAAATGGCAAAGCTGATGCACTCTCCCGGATGTTCCCTGAATCCCCAAAGTTTACCGAGCCCAGCACCATTCTGTCACCGCAAAATTTCCTCCTTCTTACACAATTCGACCTGGCAACCGCCATTAAAATAGCCTCAAGCCACTGTACCGATCCCGTAGTGTCTTCCTTGGAGAAACGCAATGATCTACTTTGGGCACAGGATCCATGTCCCTCAGGAAGTAAGGCCAGCAATCTTAAAGACTTTTCATGACCACAAGTTGGCCGGCCACTTCGGAATATGGAAGATTTCAGAATTAATTTCCTGTTCCTTCTGGTGGCCTGGTTGAAGGCGGGACTGTCAGAAATGTGTCTCCTCATGTATTCCGTGCCAACGCAACAAAGGATTTAAAGCCAAACCTTGGGGATTACTGAGGCCCCTACCTATCCCTGAATGGCCATGGGCAGACATCTCTATGGACATTATTGTGGACCTGCCACCCTCAGAAGGGTTCACCACCATCCTGGTCGTGGTTGACCGTCTTTCAAAAATGGCCCCCATGATTGGTACTCCCTCTGTCTTGGACACTGCCAATACCTTTATTAAGGAAATAGTCTCCACGGAGTACCTAATAGTATAGTCTCAGATAGGGGCGCTCAGTTTACCTCTAAATTCTGGAAAGAACTCTGTAAAGCCCTGGAAATCAAGGTCTGTCTCTCATCCACATAATACCCTCAGAGCAATGGTCAAACAGGAAGGACAAATCAATCTCTAGAACAATATCTCCGCTGTTTCTGTTCCGGCTCCCAGGATGTCTGGTCTTCCCTCCTGTCTTATGCAGAATTTGCATACAAAAATTCTGTACACACGGGTACTAACCAAACTCAGTTTTGGTTGAATTTTGGATTCCATCTCTCCTTCCTCCCCAACTCCATCCCTGAAACGTCAGTCCATGCTGTTCAGGATCGGATAGTCTCTATCCAATGAAATTTTCAAAAGATTCAAGAAACCATGCAAAGAGCTCAAGACGACTACAGGAAGTACTACGACAAAGGGAGAAAGGAGAATCCAGCTTTTGGAATTGTACAGAATACATCCGGTCTTTCATGTATCTCTCTTAAAACCAGTGGTCCCTAGTCCATTTCCCGGAGGAGAGGAGCCTCCCCTGCCTCCAGTTGTAATAGATGGGGAGGACGAATGCAGGAACCTGCAGGAAGATGGGCAGACAACTTCAGTACCTAGTAAATTGGAAAGGGTACCCATCGGAAGACAACTCCTGGGTACCTTCCGGTAACCTTCATGCTCCAAGATTGATTAGAGCTTTTCATCGGGAACATCAGGAGTTGATGGCCAGCTTGGGCGTCTGCAGGCCGCCCCTTGGGGGGGCACTATCAGGGAAGTAATTTGGATCAAGCTCACCATCTCCCTGTGCAAAGACGCACACAAATTCGCCATGGATCGGCGCTCCGGCGCACGCACATTCGCGGCCCTACTGAGCTGCATGTGCGAGTACGTACAAGCACACGCATGGCGTGAATTCCCTGACCAGCCTATAAAAGGAGCCTTAGCAGACAGACAAGTTGCTGGTTTGTCTAAGCTCACCTGTGTTCCTCTGCTTCCTGTTCCTGTTTACCACTTCCTGTTGTGACCCAGATTGCCTGAAGACTACACTGATTCTCTCCTGACCTGACCCCTGGCTTGTTTAATGGACTTCCTGCTCTTAGCCTTGCTGGCTCCTGGACTGATACCTGTATTTGACCCTCGGCCTGCCTTTGGATTAACCTCTGTCTGCTGCACTTAGCCTTGCTGGCCCCCGGACTGATACCTGTGTTTGACCCTCGGCCTGCCTCTGGATTATCTTCTGTACTTAGCCTTGCTGACTTCCAGACTGTTACCTGTGTTTGACCCTCGGCCTGCCTCTGGATTATCCTCTGCACTCAGCCTTGCTGGCTCCTGGACTGATTGTGTTTGACCCTCGGCCTGTTTCTGCACTTTTCTTACCTGTTTTACAGACTTGCTTTCTTACCTTCTGGTCCGGTTCATCCTGCACGAGCCCTCTTCCAGACCTTCACACAAGTCAGGTATCCCGCTGGAGGCGTGTGCCTCTTGGTGCAACCCACTCCCTGTATCACCTCCAGGGGTGGTGTGTGCTGAGTCGCAACAGCCACCGCTCTCTGCATCTTGGCCTTGGTGAGTACCTCTTTGCTGATATGAGGGGAGTATCTGTGATGGAGAGGGGTCTGTTATAGGATGGATCTGTGATGGAAAGGGGGCTGTGATAGGGGGGAATCTGTGATTGGATGGTCTGTGATGAGGGGAGTCTGTGATGGGGATCTATGATGGGATAGTCTCTAAAAGGGGGGTCTGTCATGAGTCAGGCTGTGATTGGATGGTCTTTTATGGGTCAGGCTGTGATGGGGGGCTGTGATGGATTGGTCTGTAATGGGGTCTCTAATGGGACAGTCTTTGATGGGGGGGTCTGTAATGGGCAACTCTGTGATGTTAAAGGAGGATGTGCTGTCAAGAGGGACTGAAGGGGGGGTCTGTAATGTACAAAGGGGTCTGTGATGTGAAGGGGGGACTGAGGACACTGATGTAAGGGCTTGTTCACACTTGTGCAGTGCAACATTTAACAGTGTAATTTCATGAGATATATTACAAGGGCGGGTTTAGCAGCAGAATTAGGAGGTGAGGCAGGGTAGGGGTTGGGTGTAGCAACTGGTAGCTAGTAACTCTTAAGGCCTGGCTAGTAGCTCAGGACATGACATTTTAAGCCTTGGCTTATATGATCCACTGGGATTTGTAGCTCCTATTACCACCATACAAGGCAAATCCTTACTGAAACAGTTATCAGAAACTACTAAGGACTTGGACTCTTTGCTACCAACTGACAAATTATCAAAATATGAGTCTTGGAAACAATCTCTACATGCCTTAGATGAGATTCACATACCAGTTGCTACACTTCTGTTTCCCTTGCTGCAAGTCAGAGAAAGGAAATTCATATTTTCTCAGATGCATCCACTGAGGCCATAACATCTGTTGCCTACCTCAAGGTAATAGTCTCTTGTAATCAAAGCCAAGTTAGCACCTAGGTGTAAGCATATAATTCTTAGGCTTGAACTTTGTGGGACTATGCTATCTGTGGAAATAGCAGACTTCATACTGCGTGAGCTAGACATTGAGATAGATGATGTAAATTTCAACACAGACAGCAAGGTTGTTCTGGGCTACATATGCAACCACACAAAATACTTCTATGTCTATGTCATAAATTGAGTGGAAAGGATTGAAAAATCCTTCAAGACTGAACAAGGGCATTATGTTCATCTGGACATTAATCGTGCAGATCTTGTCATTAAGCCAGTGTCTACAAATGCTTTGGCAGATTCTTCCTGGTCAACAGGTCCGGGGTTCCTGCTGGGTCCTGCAGGAGGAATTGCCTCTGACTTTTTCAGTCTTCTAGACCATGACAATAACTCACAGATCTATCCAGAAGTCAATTCAAATCTACAATCTGGACACTTCTTCCTGCTCAAGAACCAGCAAGCAGAGGGAATTCCCTGGCCCATGAGACTCACTCCTAGTGATGATGGCAAGGTAAAGGTGAAGCTCACAAGACAAGGTACTGTAAAGTCTTTCATTAAACCTACCACTGTACTTGTATTGCTCTTGCCCTTGGGAACTGAACTTTACATGCTTGATGGAGAGATTTTTATGACACCCAACAGCAGAATGTGTCAAGAACTTTCAGCCCCAGTATCAGTTGGACTATATGACACTCCCTTGCAGCTAATACAATCTTAGGTTATTTGTTGTTATTTCACTTTGTTCATTTGAATTTTCATAACGGTCATTATGCCATTATTATGTAGTAGTGGTATCTAATCATACTAGATGGGGAGTGTGCTGCCTCCAGCAGTTTATGGGAAATAAAAGTATTTGTGTTTACAGCCTACGCTGTTTTCTAGGTAATGCCTACATACAGTGGGACCATGGAAAATGAATGTAGCCACCCTCTAACAGGAAGTAAGATCACAGCAGTAAAAAAAAAAAGAAAAGAAAAGGAATTTGGAGTTTTGAAGGAGGCTGAGAGCAATAGAGGCTACTTTTCTGAGCTAGGAATATAAACTTGAATAGGTTTCTTTTCTTTACCAGAGTTTAGTATTACTTCAGGCATCCATTAACATCAATTAAGCCCAACTCTGGGTTCACCTTTCCTGTTCCCAAAGGCTTCCCCTGCGGTCTTGCTAGACTTGGAGCACCAGGATCAAGACTTGGAGGAAATATGGTCCAGAGAAAAAAATAAAAGGCAGGGGGTTGTTTCTCCTTCATTGGTTAGACACAGCTGATCCAGATAGTAGGAGAATGGTATATGGAGCTGTAATATTTTGAATCCTATGGACCTTGTGGACAACTATAACTGAGCCACAGTAACTATGTTAAGAATGAATAGGTAAAGTACAGGTTCACTTGATATGTATTAGGGTTCACAAAGGGCATGGTAAGGCTGCAGTCCACCTCGGTATTCTTCACATTCAACATGTCCATTGTAATGGTTCTTTTGTCTCCAGTAATGCATTGAAACAAATTCAGAGAGGGGCACAGAACTGTAATAGCAAGCATTTAATAGCTAAACATAGCCAGGGCTTTATTTTTAAAAATGTAAAATGGAGTTAAAAGTTACTTTAAGGATATGTATTTGTGTAATACTAAAAGTTATAGAATATACTTTGCCTCACTCGTTGTAGAGCAACCTGATGCTAGATAACAATATCATAGACACAGTGTAATCACTTTACTATCCTTGTTTCTTGCACAAATGTTTCTCTGCTGTATTCCTGACTATTCTATGACTTATCTGCATTCTGTGAGACGTTTATGAAAAAAATCAATAAACATTTATTGAAAAATAAAAGATATGGAATTCTTTTCATGCAAGCTTCCAATTTAGTTAAAAAGATACCATTGTTTTTAGCAGTTTTGGTTGTGTAGGGAATAACTGCAGTCTATGTCAAGGTATGAACAAATGGACACTACCCAAACCTCTAACTGGTCTTAGCAGCAAGGAGCACATGGAAGTGCAACGCACATCAAAAACAAACAAAAATTCCAGGCTCACTTAACAGCTAGCCTGCAACAGAGCCAAGTTGATCCTGCCTAACAGTTCACTCTAAAAACAAGGAGTTTAGTTGCACACATTTGCAAACATATGTGTAAGCCACAGTGGCCACATCAAGGCACCTAAATCTAAAGATCTAAGGATCCAGATCCTATGCTCAAATATAGAAAAGAACTAGAGCAGTGGTCTCCAAACTGTGGCGGGGGGGGGGGGGGGGCACATGTGGCCCTTTGCCTGTTTTTATCTGGCCTTTTGGGCTCTATTCCATTCACTGATACCAACTAGGGGGCATCATTTCCCCACTAGTGACACCAATAAAGGGACACAGTTCCACTCAATGACACCAATGATGGGGCACATATTCTCCCAATGACACCAATGATGAGCCACAATTTCTCCCACTGACAACAAAGATGAGGCATTATTTTTTCCCACTGCAGTCGGGACCTTTTTTACTGCCAGTGGCTACAGTCTAGCCCCCCAAAAGTCTGAAGGACAGTAAACTGGCCCCTTGTTTAAAAAGTTTGGGGACCCCTGAACTAGAGAGACATGTTAAATTAGGAGTAAATAAAGGTGTATTGAATAAAAAAGAAGAACGTTATCCCCCACTGGGATGCCCAATTGTTAATGGCATTGGTTCTGTTAATGGAAGATTGAAATAATATAAAGAAGCAGAGCTAAATTAATAATAAATGGGAAATTCAAGCCTGAACCAACATTTGAAAATCTAAAAGCAAATAAAAATCATAATGTGTTTTAAGTGACACCAAACTTATTATGTGACAAATATAAAGTGGCAACAAAATAACATGTGACAAAAAAATTAAGTCCATAGCAGCACATAAACAAGGGCATTAGGAAGCAAAAGTTCAAAGAAAAAAGATCAGTTCTCAATCCAGTAATAATTTAACCAGTAGAGACCCGCGCTATAGCCAAATGACGGCTACAGCGCGGACCTCCTTTGCCGGGACTACGTCTATTGACGTCGTCCCGTGCACGAGCAGCCTGCGCGCCCCCTGAGGGGCACGCGCATCGCACTCTGTGATCGGTGAGTCTACGAGACTCGCCTGATCACGGATCCGAGCAAGGGGTCGATCCCGACCCCTTACCACGTGATCAGCTGTTAGCCAATGACAGCTGATCATGTGATACAATGGAGCCGGTAATCGGCTATTTTTCCTCCTCGCGCTGACAGCGCGAGGAGAAAAAAAAGAGCAGATCACCGGCGGCCGTGATCGGGACATCAGTCCCGATCACGGCCAGCTTACCAGTGCCCACCTGCCCCCTGCCAGTGCCACCTCTGTAATAAAAAAGTGCGCCCCATCAGTGCCACCCATCAGTGCCCATAGTGCCACCCAGCAGTGCCCATAGTGCCACCCAGAAGTGCCCACAGTGCCACACATCAGTGCCCACAGTGCCACCCATCAGTGCCCACAATCTGCCTCAACAACGGTGCTGCACCCCAGTGCCACATATCCATGCCCATCAGTGTCATCTACCAGTGCCCATCATTGCCCAGCAGTGCCACCTATCAGAGCCACCTATCAGTGCCACCTATCAGGGCCCATCAGTCCCATCTATCAGTGGTACCTATTAGTGCCACCCATCCGTGCCACCCATCCGTGACATCTTACCTGTGCCCATCTTTTCCCATCAGCACTGCCTTATCTGTGCCTATCGGTGACACTTTATCTGTGCCTATCGGTGCCACTTTATCTGTGCCTATTAGTGCCCCCTTAACTATGTCTATCAGTGCCCACCAGTGCAGCCTATCAGTGCCCACCAGTGCAGCCTATCAGTGCCCACCAGTGTCGCCTCATCAGTGCACTTCAATGAAGGAGAAAAATTTTATAACAAACTATTAAACATGATTTTTATTTTATTTTATTTACATTGTTTGTTTAGCAAAAATAAAACTCCCGGCTGTAATTAAATACCACCAAAAGAAAGCTCTATTTGTGGGAAAAAAATTATAAAAATTTCATTTGGGTACAGTGTTGTATGACCGCGCAATTGTCATTCAAAGTGCATCAGCACTGAAAGCTGAAAATTGGTCTGGGCAGGAGGGGGGTTTAAGTGCCCAGTAAGCAAGTGGTTAAGTGCCCCCACGTTCCTATTGTTCAATGCTTCCACCACCACCAGGTGACACCAGATAAATGAGTCTCTTACCAAATCCAGTGGACCATCATATAAATGGTCAAACACGCTTTTAAATCAATCTGACCAGGATGATTCCAAACGCCAGGCACATATCCAGTCAGGATCACTCTATCAGCATGGTAAAAGAAAAGATGTATATATGCCCATAGTGTAATACGTAATTTTTTTTTAATAAAAATGATAATGAACAATACAATTGATAAACGGAGCCACATTACAAACTCAATGGGCAAAAAGTTCTACGAATCCACATATATCGGTAAAAAAAACAAATTAGAATGCTTTCCCATAGACAGTGAGCATGCATGATGACATAGCATCATAGTCACACCCTAAAAAAAACAAAAAGTATATTGTGAAATGTTTACAATTCTGTTTAGAACATAGTTATTTTTGGTACAATCACACATTTTACAAACAGGTAACAGGTGTAGCAATGGGTGCAAAATTTGCGCCGAGCATTGCCAACCTGTTCATGTCACAATGGGAAGAGGATATGATGTATAAACACATGCCAGAGCACCTAACACTATTGTAGAGCTGCACGATTCTGGCTAAAATAAGAATCACAATTTTTTTTTTGCTTAGAAGATAGATCATGATTCTCTCACAATTCTCCCAGAGCAACATCATCTTTCACATTAAAACAATAAAAAATTCGGCTAACTTTACTTTTTCACTTTTTTTTTATTCATTGAAGTGAAATTTTTCCAAAAAATTTGCATTTGAAAGACCGCTGTGCAAATATAGTGTGACATAAAATATTGCAGCAATTGCCATTTTATTCCCTAGGGTCTCTGCTAAAATATTTAAAATGTTTGGGGGTTCCAAGTAATTTTCTAGCAAGCAATATTGATTTTAACTTAAGAATGAAGTGTCAGAAAAAGATTTAAACTTTAAGTGGTTAAACTTCCTGCATTTACACTTGAAAACTTGGCAGTCTGCCCCAATTATTTATTTACACAGAAGTTCTATCCCTTTGATCTAAGAAGGAAGCTTAGTTACAATGTTGCAAGTTAAAAAAACTTGGCAGACTGCCCGGATGTTTTCTTTTGACAGCTGAGTGAGCAGATAGTTTCTCTACTTGTTTATACTGTACGAAAGAATCGGCAACCTCTGCAGGAGTGATCATCAGAGGGGGTGAATCGAGATCACGATTTTTTAATGATTAATTGTGCAGCTCTACTATATTGTAAGTTTATAGCTGATATTATGGTTATTTGGAAGAATAGAAAGGATAAATTAAGGCATTTTATAACCAGATAAAATAATAATTAGAATGATTGTAAAATTAACATGGGAAATTAATAACAGTAAAATCATTTTTTTTAGATCTGGAAATAATGAAAAACAATAAAGGAATATGTACATGCATGTTTTGTAAGCCTACAGACCAAAATAGATATATTTCTCACGATAGCTGTCACCATAAATGATGTGTGATGAATATCCCTAAGGGATAGCTATTGAGAATTAGATGCAATTGCCCTGATGAAATAGATAATTTACAACAAGCTGTGAAAAAAAGACAAAAGTTTGTAAAGTAAGGATAGTATAAGAACTTCATTAGGAACCAAATAGATAGAGTGAGACAATTAGAAAGGGAAAAGTTTATACCAAATAAAACAAACAGAGAATAAAGAGGATGGGTATACATTAACAGTTATTCTTGATTAGAATAAACAGTGTGTAAAGATTGCTAAAAAAAAAAACTTTTCCCATGTCACTTTACACTTCCTCTCACGAATGCAGCAGTTCTGAGGGGACACTGCAGAGCCTGTGTCCCGTTCATCACCAGCACAGCCATAGATTGTCACCTCACTCCCAGTGACAATTCAAGTTCCTGCCAGACTCTAAGCGTAGAACACTGTTGCCAACAAGTTTTACACTTGACTTGGATCTAATTTCTTGTCTCTAGCATACGTACCTCCAGGCTAGGTCCCCCATGCGACAATGTCAGTCCCGTGTATGGGGCACCGATCTCTAGCTAGGGGGTCAAGCTCACCATCCCCCTTGCTACCGGGATGACTGTCTCCCATGCCAGGTAACAACCTTCCGCTGGCAGGGTGCTATCAAATTCACACCACTGCGCTGGTTACTTGTGGCAATGGTAGTATAGCCGCACCTCCTGCCAACTTTTCTGCACGTTTGACCCTTCCATGATGGCCTTCTTACATCTCCTCTTCATACCCTTTGTACAAGCCCTGTTCATGATATGCCCTACAAGAACTCTTGCACAGATATCTTGCAGCATAAACCTCTCCTCTCTAGCCTCTAGGTGGCCAGCTCATACCTCTCCATTTGCACAGACAATCCACTTGATCGTCAGCAGAACCCCATTTGGGTATCCACAAAAGGGTTGCTCTCCTCCAAAGTGACACATACATCAGTCCATAGCCCAGCCTGCTCTTTAATATGTGCACAGGAGTCCACAAAGCAGAGCCCTCCCCCTTGTTACAGCAACGCAGGGTATAGGGAAAAGCCCAGAAAGACTGGTGCCCAACAAGGCGCCAAACATGAGCCTATTAAACACAGAGCCAATGTCCACTGCTAGCAAAGCATGACCCACCACTTTTGAAAAACATTAGTTTACATAGATGCACAGAACTAGTAGTCTTAGAAAATTAAAGAACACTTACAGTTTGTACCACACTGTAAACACATGCTTACAAGTTCAAAAAAAAACTATGCATGCAACATGGAACTTTGTGTTTGGGGGATAAAGGTCCACTTTAAGTTGGTTGTCTTATCCAACCTATTCCCTATGTTTGTTTTAAAATAATTTATATACTACCTACCTTCTCTACTCTAAACATACAGCACCCGATTCTGACCCAAGTATTAGGTGTTAATTTGATGAACGGGATTAGGTAGGGTTGTTTATAACACCCACTTCTCCCCTGGTATTGTTAATAACCAAACATGTTATGGCAATGTTTTATATCTGTAACAAAGACAGGAAGGGGGATTTTTGGAGGCGCCAACTCCGGTAGTTCTATCACATAAATATATATTGTTTTTTTAACTTACTGGTTTGCAGGTTCATAAAGTGGTGATGTCCATCAACGGTTAAAAATCCTGGAGTGTGTTGGTGATAGGGTGCAGGCTCCGCTGGCAGTCCTTTTGCTGTAAGGATGCTAGTCCGTGTTGTATATGGTGTGGGAAGCTCCACGCTAACCCATGTACAACACGGACTAGCTGCTAAAACAACCAGGACTAACATCCTTACAGCAATAGGGAGCCTGCAATCTATCACCAACACACTCCAGGATTTTTAACCTTTGACGGACATCACCACTTTATGAACCTGCAAACCAGCAAGTTAAAAAACCAATATATATTTATGTGATAGAACTACTAGAGTTGGCGTCTCCAAAACCCCCCCTTCCTGTCTTTTTTGCTTGTATACTGAGGTTATGGACACCTTCTGAGGATGGCTGCCTTCTCACCTGCAAATAAATAGTGACTGATTTTAATGAGCCATTTAAGCTTGTATTGTACCATTCTAATAAGACATTACAAAAACTGGAGTGTCGGAATCCCTTCCTTTCTTTAATATATCTGTAATCTACCTGACCTTCATTATTAACAAAATTCTCAATATTCATAATATAAAACAACAATTGCACCTGTAATTCTCCCTATACCAGCCTGGATCTAAAATAGCAACTATATATATAAAACTGATGTGAAATGTGGTTTGAATTCAGGTAAAATTACACTTGTGGAAACATAAAACGTAGTGTTCGTCTTTTATCAATAGATAGAAAGAAATAACACATGGCTGACTTTATACTCTGGCATATATAGCAAAAGAACATCAAGGTGTAACTAGGTGACAGAAGGTAACCTAAGGTAGAAGTACACATTAGTACACATTAGTTACTTCATAATTCATTTATATTATTATGATACACATGTACTGCATTGAGGAATGGGGGGGGTTGTTTGATCCACTCTTTCTTGGGTCCCCTGTTCTTAGTGACAATGACTCCCTAGGCAACACCACGCTCTGTGACACATCAGTGTTAAGGGATGAATATTTATTGTTGCAACAGACAGTAAAAATTAACTAAAACAATAGAAAAGCGGCAATAAACACTCTAACAAGTAAACTGGATCAGTTGCACCAATATCTTTGTCTGTAAGCCCTATACCAAGAAGGAATCCTGTCATAGGCCCCTTTCACACTGTTGGACCGTTCAGGTCCACCTGTCAGTTTTGACGGCGGACCTGAACGGGCGCTCCATGCTAGTCTATGGAGCGACGGATGTCAGCGGTGACATGTTCGCTGACACCTGACCTGGTCCAATCCGCCAAAAGTCGACGGATAGCCTTACGTCCGGATCCGTCGCTATTGGGTCGGGTGAGATCGGATGAAAATGGACATGCTGTCCGTTTTCATCCGATCTCTCCATAGAATCCTGCAGTGCTTGACAAGCCCCTCCCCGCTCAGTGAGCAGAGAGGGACCTCTCATCCTCCGGCTCGGTGGAGATCAACGGAGAGAACTCCCGCTGAGTCGGTGGACAGAGGCGGACTCCGTGCAAGTGGATCCACCTCATCTGAATGAGGCTTAAAGATGATACAAGAATCAGAGGTCCATAGTTTGTCCAACCCCCTCCTACTCACCAGTACGTTGGTGTATTTTGGGGCCAAAATCTTGTGTTGGAGCGCTCAAACAGTGTTTGAATTCTACAAACTTAGGTGCCCTGACATTGCCACAAACTAGTAATACTGTTCCCTTATATAATGGGAAGGGGGTTGTGGTCAGCGGCCTCCCACCATCACAAAAGTTGATGACTCGCCTTAGGGCTCAGGGATGCCAAGTCCTACACAACTCGGCAATGATGTCCTCCCTACAGACCTGGTGACAACACCAGACAAAGCAATGGCATCCCCACAGACCTGGTGATGACAAGACACTCTACGTCTCTGGAGCTGCAAAGAATAATCAAATAGGTTTCTCCTATCGACACAGCAACCCATTTGATGGGTACTGCGCCTTGTTGTCCATATGACTGCCCCAAGACCAGGAACTCTTTGCCTTTTCCTTTTTTGCAGATTCCTTGTAATACTGGGCTTTGCGGTTCCAAAACACTCTGCAGCATCAAGCATCGAGTGCAGTTTCTCAGGGGATTACATCTCCCACAAGTCCTTTCTTCTCCCAGTAGGCTCTGTCCTTTCCCAGGCTTTACGGGCGCATTAGTGCTTCCTTTGTTTTCTGGCATGGTGGATGGGGCACACAGCTATGTAGCATCTATGTCTTCTATTTCTCCCCTCACATAGCTGTTCCGGCTCACTGGAGGTGAAGAAAAGGTGCAGGGGCAGCAACAGCAGTAGTAACCAAGTCAACTGTGTGGCAGGAGCTATACAAGTCTACACATGCTTGACTAAACTCTGAGGGCCCATAGAGACTGGACTTAAAAAACGCTGTTTCTACAGAGATTTGGTGGGTTTTTTCTGCCTGTAGAAGCAGGTTAAAGTGGAAGCAAACTTCCATCTTTTGCTTTTACCTATAATAAGGCTTACCTATAGGTAGTGTAAATATCTCCTAAACATGCACCGTTTAGGAGATATTTAGATGACACACAGCCAGTAACATCACTGGCACATGTGCTCTAAAGGAGCAGTCATTTGTGCCGTTTCTTCAGAGCCCCGTGCTGTGAACAGTGGCTCCCACGCACGTATGTTGAGTGACGTTATTGTGGCTCCGGCCAGTCACAGAGTCGGAGTCTGCAAACCCGGGACTAAGAAGCTTGAATATGAGAGGGCCTGCAGCGCTGACTTCTTGGCACGGGAAGTGCTTCGTTTTAAGGTAAGTTTAACATAATGTACTAGTATGTGATGCATACTAGCACATTATGCCTTTACCTTGCAGGTCCAAAAAATATTAAATTATCCAGCGGTTTACAACCGCTTTAATGTTTTCCTATGTGTTCATGCACATTAGGACATTTGGAAGCATATTTTAAGCTCAGCATTTAGAGACAGAAAAGTTTTTGAGAGGAGTTTTTTGGCAGAAAAAAAATGCTAAACATATCTGCCTAAACACATCTTTTAAACCGTTCTTAATGAGCGTTTTTTTCTGCCAAAGAACTGGCATTTTTTTAACCACTTGCCGACCAGCTGCCGTCATTATACTGCGGCAGGTCAGCACAATCACGCGAGCCGTCGTAGCTGTACATCAGCTCCTTTAAGCGGGATAGCAGGAGCGCACGTGCTGGCTTCACTGCGGGGGTGCCGATGCTGGTGGTCAGGGGTCGAGATGACCCCCAGCCATGTGCAATCGCAGGCACAAGAGGCAGAACAGAGAGGTGTGTGTAAACACACAAATCCCTGTTCTGTGAGGAGAAGAGAGTAGAGGCAGATCTTGAGTTCCTAAAAGCTAGGAACTACAATCTGTCATCTCCTATAGTCAGTCCCCTCCCCCCACAGTTAGAACAAACACTAGGGAACACAGTTAACCCCTTGATCGCCCCCTAGTGTTAACCCCTTCCCTGCCAGTGACCTTTACACAGTAATCAGTGCATTTTTATAGCACTGATTGCTGTATAATTGTCATTTGTCCAAAAAATGTGTCAAAAGTGTTCGATGTGTCCACCATAATGTTGCAGCCCTAATAAAAATTGCAGATCGCCGCCATTACTAGTAAAAAAAATAATAATAATAAAAATGCCATAAATCTATTACCTATTTTGTAGATACAATAACTTTTGCACAAATCAATCAATATACGCTTATTGCAATTTTTATTACCAAAAATATGTAGAAGAATACATATCAGCCTAAACTGAGGAAAAAAATTTGCTTTTTAAAAAAAAATTGGGGATATTTATTATAGTAAAAAATAAAAAAATGAGTTTTTTTCCAAATTGTCGCTCTTTTTTTGTTTATAGCACAAAAAATAAAAACCATAGAGATAATCAAATACCACCAAAAGCTCTATTAATAGTAAAGTAATTGTCAGGTAAAGCAACGCAGTGCCATAACGCAAAAAATGGCCTGGTCATTGAGCAGCCAAATCTTCTGGGGCTAAAGTGGTTAAGCACAGTGTGCATGGACCCTAAATGATCTCACAAGGCCTCAAACTAATGCCTTCACACACAAGCCCAAAGCCCATTGACACAGGTCCTAAAACACTGTAGGGGAAATTGACTAAAACTGGAGCAGACAGAATCTGGGGCAGCTGTGCATTGTAACCAAACAGCTTCTATCTTAAGCTTGTTCAGTTAAGCTTTGAAAATAAAAACTAGAAGCTGATTGGCTACCATGCACCGCTGCTCCAGTTTTTGTAATTTACTTCAATGTTTCATGAACAATGATCCTTTTTTTCATAAAATATTGTGTTCCCCTTTTTTCATCTATTTGTGTATCTCAGTGCTGGTGATCTTCACCAGCCTCTTTCAGTCACTTCTTGTCCATGTGCAGATATTTGTTCTTGACAACAGCGGACAATACCTGCGCAGTACGTGTTGGCATAGCCACCCTTCTCTTTATCACACAGTTGGCAAACAATTGTAATTCCATTAAAGGAAGTGCCTAAGCAGGGACTATCAGAACAAGTTCCCCAGGTACTATTATTAATATTATTTTAAATATAAAGTCAGATTTATCTTAAACTGTTCAAGGGTTGTTTTCACTGAAGATATTGGCAGTGGATAGCAAATCTCTGGGGCAACAAATGACATTGACTCATAGTCTTCAAGTTGAAGTAAATCCAATGATTTGTTCATCCTTCTTAAATTTGCCATTTATATATGGAAAATATCAACCTCAAAAATACCCTTTATATGTCAGACTTTACTGCTACCAAGAAGGACATACATCAGTATATGAAAAGTGATAAGTTTTATTACAAAGTATAAAAAACATATATAAAAACAACAGAGGATAAAAAACAGTGTAGACCCTATCTAGTATCAATTACAAATACAAAAGGTCAATTCGTTTCACATCAATTAGCTTCTTTAGGACCTTTAAATCTTGGCAGCAAAGAAATGTGGCCTAACTGAGAAAACATATGAAATGAATATATTTCTATTAACATAACAATCTTCTCTATAAATTATTCTCTTTGCCACTTACACATCGCTTTTAGAAAACAGAAATATAGACGGTGTTAGCATGGTGGACGTCAGCATTTATGTGGTCAACAGGGCGGCCATGTTTGTATTGGTGGTACAAGAACTTAACAATAGTGGATATCTGAGTATACACACACATATATTTGGATTGGTTTCAAGATAAATGCCATTTGCAGGTATTGTGGGTATTGATCAGTTAAATGATTTTGTTAATGACATGAAGTATTAAAGATTCTATGATTAGTCCAGATGAAAACTATGTGATATAGTAAAAAATAAATAAAAGGATATCAAGTATTCTGCTTCACTGAACTTGCTCTGCCCCTCATATCTGTTGGAGTTAATTACAGTTTTTGGAGTAAGTGAAGATAGGTTGGATTTTGGTATCTTCCTGGCCCACCTATATATATATTTTTGTTCTTATACATCCTCTATACCTCCCTTTACAGCATACTCAGATGTTTCATATGTATTCTCAGTTAGGCCACATTTTTTGCCGCCAAGATTTAAAGATCTCGAAGAAGCTAATTGATGCGAAACGCATTGACCTTTTGGTATAATCCAGCAAAGATATTTGTAATTATTACTAGATATGGTCTACACTGCTTTCTAGGAATTCCTATCCAGTGTTTTTTTTATATATACGTTTTTATGCTTTGTTAGAAAACATATTGCAATTTGTTATATAATCATGTGTCTGTCCCTCTTGGTACTGTATTGTCCAACATATAAAGGGTCTTTTTGAGGTTATTACAAATAATGGAAGTGGTACAATAGAAATAGACATTTTTTCTTCTAGATACACTGTATGAAACATAATCAAGGGACAGCCTATATTCTATTGCCCAGGTCAATACAACACCTCCTACTGCTCCCCATGTAAAGAAAGTGGGGACTCAATTCTTGGCCATCTGACAGTGCAATCAGCTGATCATGGCTACACCTCCTCAAAGTGACCCACCAGGTATTATTTTAACCGCGTCAACCCTGGAAGGTTCACCCCCCCCCTTCCTGACTAGGCCATTTTTTGTGATAAAGAACTGTGCTATTTTAACTGACAATTGCGAGGTCGCGTGATGCTGTACCTAAATAAAATCCCCCCCCCCCCACAAATAGAGCTTTCTTGAAAAATCTAATTTCCTTATCAATTTAGGTCAATATTTATTCTGCTACATATTTTTTGTCAAAAAAATCCCAATAAGCGTATATTGACTGGTTTGCGCAAAAGTTATAGCATCTACAAACTATGGATATTTTTATGGATTTTTTTTTTACTAATAATGGCGGTGATCAGCGATTTTTAGCAGGATTGCAACATTGCGGCAGACAAATCGGACACAGAACTGCCCCTTTTTGGGGAACAGTGACAATATTATAGTGATCACTGCTAAAAAATGCACTGTCACTGTACTAATGACACTGACAGGGAAGGGGTTAACATCAGGGGTGATCAAAGGGTAAACTGTGTCCCTAGGGTGTGCTTTCTTACTGTGGGGGGGGGGGGGGTGCTTTGGCTGGGGGTAAACAGAGGTCCATGTTTCTTGGCAGAAATAAAAGATCTCTATTTTCCCCTCTGGCAGAACGACAATCTGCCTTGTTTACATAGGCAGACTGCCGTTCTACCTCTCCTCAGTAAAATCGAACCCCATGTCCCATGCACAAAATCACGTACAGAAGGGCTGACCTGCTTCAGTATATGTGTGGGGCGGTCTTAAAGTGGTTAAAGAATGTTGCATATTTAATATGTTGCATATTTATGTGGTAAAATTGTACAGCCTTGTGCTGAATTACATGTCACAATTATACACATTTTAGCAATGTTCCTTAGCTCTGCCTATAAAAAGAGCTGAAAAAAAAAAAAAAATACATTTCTATTGATGTTCTTGATTAGAAATGAGAAGCTATGGTCAGAAGAGTATAAGGCAGGCAAGTAAACTACAGCCAAGTGACTGTGACTGGGCTAAGAACACGTCAAGTGCACATGTGAATGAATTTGGAATGATCTTAGAACCACCGCAAACCAGTTTCAAATCTGAACCCATACTGCATTTGCCCATTGACACTAACCCTTATGCCACGTACACACGACCGGACTTTTCGACAGCAAAGGTCAATCCATTGGGAAATTCGATCGTGTGTGGGCTTCATCGGACCTTTGCAGTTCAAAAATCTGACGAACTTTAGAAATAGAACATGTTTAAAAATTTTCCATTGGACCCAGTTCCTATGGAGAAATCCACTCGTCTGTATGCTAGTCCGACGGACGAAAACCAACGCTAGGGCAGCTATTGGCTACTGGATATGAACTTGCTTATTCTAGTCCGGTCATACGTAATCACCTTCAAATCCGTCCGACTTTGGTGTGATTGTGTGTGGCCAAGTCCGTTCATTCAGAAAGTCAGTCGGAACTCCGCCAAAAGTCAGTTGGGAAGACCGTCGGACCTAGTCTGCCAGAAAGTTCGGTCGTGTGTATGCGGCATTAGGCTACATTTACATTGGCGATTGGTAAACCCTGAGACTTTTTGAGAATGAATCTGCAGATTTGTGTGGCTGGAATGGCTTTGAATGCTGAGCCCATACAAAACAATGACAGGTGGATGGTGGCCACAGCTATTCATGACTGTCCCTGCAACCAGCGATTACCTGTGGTGATCATGGTTGGACATACACAAAATGTAGGGTAAGCATTCAGAACAATCTTTAGGCTAGGCTATTTATTTTTTCCTAGCACACATGTAATTTCCCCTCCTTCATCTTTTTTTTTTTTTTTACAGACATTTATTATAGGCACATTGGTACACTGGCATCCAATACTGTGGGTGGACTGTTTAATTGAGAACTTACGTTATTTTATGCTAATTGTCTGTTTTCTCCATTTTTTTAATGCAAGCACTTTTGCTGGGGTATTGTCAACAATTTCAGTGGGTGGACAATTTAATGGATACGTGAATCTAGTTTATGATAATGCTTTGCTTAGACCATCTGTCGAAGCATTTATATTTGAGGGTTAGTAGAGTTGATGACAAAAATACAATTATTTATTCTTTCATTTTTCTTAATCATAAGATTTTATAATTAACATGCAATGCTAAAATATGATGTAGCCATAAAAATGGTAACATTGCATTGTCTTGTGTTATTTATTTTAATCATTAAATGTGTTTTATTATGTTTGGGGCAAGTACTGTTGACTTATAAAAATTCAATGCATATACTCACTGTGGTGCCCCATCATATTTCTCCTGAACACTGATCACCTTGATTGGCCAGTTTCTGAAGCTAATGTATATATTGCACTTCATAATATAATAATACCCCTTGAACATGACTTCAGGTATATGCAAGATTCAGAATGCCAGGTTCTACACTAGTTCAGTGTAAACCTTGCTGTGCAACCTTTGTCTCTGCGTGGTGATCAAAGAACTAAAATAACTAGGCTGTGACGGGACTTCAGGAGTGTAAGCTTTGCCAAAAGCAAGTGAAAGTACCCTCTCGGCTATTTACTCCACAATTCACAAAGATGTTTGAACTTGTAACTTTTCAAGAAACGTTGCCAGTTACAATACAATAAGGCTAACCCAGAACAAAGGGAAGAATATGCAATCCTATGGCGTTTAAAGCCTATCTGAATCTGGTCTAACTGGATTCTAAAACAGTATTGTACACCCAAATCTGACTAAAAAAAATGTTTGTTGTTCGTTTTAGTTTGCAAGCTGCTGAAACAGTAAATCAAATATAAATCTGTGATGTCATCTTTGCCCTGGTGGTTTAATTTAAAATCAGGGCTAATATTTGTAGAAGGCCTAAACGGGTGCTGTAACTGGCTGGTTAGAAAAGGTAGGTTCAGATTTCTTCTCTGATCATCTCACTCAGTCAGACAGTCTCATGTAAGATGGGTAACACACATAAGAGTATGATGGGACAATCTCTATGTAATCTTCTTTTGATTTAGACCCCTTTCACACTGGGGCGTTTTTCAGGCGTTTTTCAGGCGCTTTAGTGATAAAAAAGCACATGTAAAGCTCTTGAGAGAAGCCGCAACTGCAATCCCAATGTAAAAGCCCGAGTGCTTTCACACTGAGATCCCTTTCACACTGGGGCATTTTTCAGGCGCTTTAGCTTTAAAAAAAGCGCCTGTAAAGCACCTGAAAGAAGCCGCAACTGCAATCCCAATGTAAAAGCCCGAGTGTTTTTACACTGAGGCGCTGCGTTGGCAGGGTGTCAAAAAAAGTCCTGCAAGCAGCTTCTTTGCAGCGCTTTTGGAGCGGTGAATACACTTGCTCCTAAAGTGCCCCTTCCCATTGAAATCAATGGGAAGCGCCTGCAAAACGCCTGAAAAGCGCTTTTGGCAGCAGCATTTTGTGAGCGCTTTTAACCCATTATTTGGCCACTAGCAGGGGTTAAAAGCACCCCAATAGCGCTCGAAAAACGCTGGTAAAGTGCTGCTAGTTTAAGTGACACTTTACACGTGTTTTTCGGGCGCTGACATTGTGAAAGGGCTCTTAAAGCACTTGGTCTTTCACATTGGGATTGCAGATGAGGCTTCTTTCAAGCGCTTCACAGGCGCTTTTTTTTAACGCTAAATCGCCCGAAAAACGCCTGAAAAACGCCCCAGTGTGTAAGGGGTCTTAACAGCAGTTACTTTTGTGTGAGGCCCTATCTAGGTGAACTATTCAATTTATATATAGTGTCAGGGGTTAGCTCAATGGGGATCACCTCCTCTAGGAAAAAGGGTAGTCCAAACGGCAGGTTTTCTTAAAATGTGACTTGTAGCGTTTTATTTTAAAAGGTTGCATTTAAATTAAACAAACAAAGCAGAAAATAAATCATTGCCATCCAGGCACTAAACATTGCAGGTTCCTAGGTGTGAAGGGCTTCTCCCAGTCACCAACAAAACAAAGATAATGCAAACCTTTTCTTTCTCTCACAAAGAAAACTTCACAAAACCAGCTCTCTCAGGTTTTAGCTTCCTGAGTCCCAGGTCAAGAGCAATTCTTTGCTCCAGTCCTGCTTTAGACTACCTGTTGGTGGATACAATTGGACTTCAAAATCTGGTCCGGAACCAACACTGCCAAGGTGGCTGTTAAACCCGGACCAGATTCCACCTTAGTTTTCAGCAAACTAATGCATTAGAGGTGAAATATAATGTCCATCAATCGCCTCACCTTTCGTAATGTCACGTATCTCCCCTCTGCTCAAGACCCTGTGGCTGAGCAGCTGTCCCAACCAGACAATGGACACGGGAACAGGCATCTGCATTATTCTGGCGTTTCCCAGCTCTATACTCTACTGTGAACTTAAAAACGTGAAGGGCAAGGGACCACTGACTGTTTTTATCCTTGTTATAACACATTCATTTAAGATTGCCATGACCAGTAACTAGTCTGAATGGTCTCTCCAACAGGTAATATTTCAGGTCATCTATGGCCCATTTGATAGCTAAACATTCTTTCTCAACAATAGCATAGTTTTTCTCATGTCTATTAAGCTTTCTGCTCAGGTAGATCAATGGGTGCTCCTCCCAGTCTCACATCAGAGGTGTCTGTCTGTACCACAAACTCCTTTGTGAAATCTAGGGTTATGAGGACAGGTTGTGCACAAAGAGCCTGCTTCAACATTTGAAATGCCTTCTCTGCCTCAGGATTCCACCTAATCATGACCGACACTGTACCCTTTGTCAGATCTGTCAGTAGGGCTGCAATGGTGGCAAAATTGGGTATAAAACGCCCGTAGTACCCTGTGATCCCAAGAAATGCACAAACTTTCTTTTTATTTATAGGTTGGGGCTACTTTTGAACCGCCTCAATCTTGTTGATCTGAGGCTTGATCGGCAGTGAGTCCTGCTTTCCTAAGGGAGTCTACTATGGCTTGCACCCAGGGCAAATGAGATTCCCAATCTGGGTTGCGGATGAGGACATCGTCCAAATAGGTGGCTGCTTATTGGCAACGTGGTTTCAATGTCTTGTCCATCATTCTCTGAATTGAGGCAGGAGCACCATGCAAACCAAAAGGCATCTGCTTATACTGAAATGACCCCTCAAGGGTAGAAAAGGGCGCCTTCTCTTTTGCAGATTCCACTAGGGGTTTCGGCCAATAACCTTTAGTCAGATCAAAAGTAGTTATGTCCTGGGCACTTCCCCATCTGTCAACAAGAACAAGCTCATCGACCCGAGGCTTTGGGTATGCATCAAATTTGGACACACTGTTCAACTTCCTGAAATCATTAAAAAACCTTATAGCGCCATCTGGCTTTGGGACCAACACTATGGGACTTGACCAGTCACTGTGGGACTCCTCTATCACATCCAACTCTAACATGTTCTTTATTTCCTTTTGCACTGCTTTTCACCTAGGCTTGGGTATTCTATAGGGCTTTACACTTACGCGGACACCTGGTTCCCTAATTATGTCATGCTGTATACCACTGGTCTGTCCGAGTAGGGGAGAGAAAGAGTCTCTTTTGTTACTTACAAACTCTTTAACGTCCTTCTGTTGGGCCACTGACAAGGTTTTAATTATGGGTACATCAGTTGTCTCGAGGACTATGTCCTTTTGAGGGGTTGGCGCTGCCAGAAAAGTCTCCCTGTCCTTCCAAGGTTTCAAGAGATTAACATGATATATTTGCTCTGGTTTCCTTTTCCCTGGCTGGTAAACCTTGCAGTTTACTTCCGCTACTCTTTCCATAATTTCAAAGGGATCTTGGCACTTTGCTAGGAATTTACTCTGAAATGTGGGGACTAGTACCAGCACTCTATCATCAGGGTTGAAGGTTATGATCTTGGCAACCCGATTATAAACCCTTCTCTGGACCTCCTGGGCTTGCTCCATATGTTCCTGTAAAAGCGGCATGACAGCAGCAATCCTATCTTGCATCAGTGAGATATGCTTGATGACACTTCTATAAGGCTTGGTCACTCCCTCCCATGGTTCTTTTGTGACATCTAGGAATCCCCTGGGATGTCTACCATACAGTATTTCAAACAGGGAATAACCTGTAGAGGCCTGAGGTACCTCTCGTATAGCAAACATGAGGTACAGCAGCAAAAAAATCCCAATTTCTCCCATCTTTGTCCACCACCTTTTTAACATGCTTTTGAGCATCTTGTTAAATCTCTCCACAAGACCATCAGTTTGGGGGTGGTAGACAGAGGTAGGAAGATGGGAGATTTTGGACAACTTGCACAATTCTTTAGTGACTCTGGACATAAATGGTGTGCCTTGACCCGTTAATATCTCTTTTTGGAAAACCTACCTGACTAAATACCTGGCCAAGCTCTTTGGCAAAAGTCTTAGCTGAAGTATTATGCAAGGGAATGGCATAGTCTAGTATTACCAGTATGTGCTGATGGCCCCTGGGCAGACTTTACTACTGGTGCCACCAGATCCATGCCAATTCTTTCAAAAGGCCCTTCAATTATCAAACGGTACCAGCAGACTATGAAAATGGGGCGATGGTGCAGAATACTGACTCCGGGCATGATTTGCCATATTATTTGACATCTGCATGTAGCTCAGGCCAAAATAATCTCTTTGTTTTTCTCTCCTTAGTTTTCTCTATACCCAGGTGTCCACCCATTATATTACCATGGGCTAAATCTAATACCATCCGATGATAGGGTTTGGGAAGTCATCAGAAGCATTATATCTCTCCACCAGGTCCACCAGCTGTTTTGCAGTCTTAGGGTCCCCATGGCTGACCTACTTCCTCAAAGTGGCAGGGACCACGTGTAAATAACAGTCCATGAGCACACGCTCCACAATCTTAGGGACTGACAAAGTCTCTGGCTGCAGCCACTTCTTGGTGAGGTGTATTAGGTCAAACATTTGGGAGTGGGGTGGTTAGTCAGTACTGTATGACCACCAATGCACCCATTGAGCCCGGACCGCAATGGTGACGCCCAGGCATGCAAATATCTCAGCCTTCAGCGTCTCATAATCCTGGACAGCATCTGGTTCCAGGTAAAAATAGGCCTTTTGGGGTTCTCCTGTCAGAAAGGGTGCTGCAGTCCTGCCCATTGATATTTTTGCCATCCTTTTTGGAAAAGGATGGCACTCTTTCAAAAGTTGCTAGGTAAGTTTCCACACCATCTGCAGGTTTCATCTTCTGCAGGTAATAGCTGGTACGCACCATTTTCTGTTCCACTCGCTGGGCTGCAATGGCTTCATGCTGCTGGCGATTGGCTTCCTGCTGGGTAGTGGTGACCTGGCGATACATCTCCTGCTGTTGGCGGTTGGCTTCCTGCTGGGTTGCAGTGGCCTGCAGCAGGGCTTTTAACACATCCTCCATCTTTCCACTTGTAAAGGAAGATGCCCATCGAAAAGCCACCATATGTCAGGGGTTAGTTCACCTTCCCTGGGAAAAAAGGTAGTCCAAACGGTAGGTTTTCCTAAAATCTGACTTGTAGCCAGTTTTATTTTAAAAGGTTGCATGAAAATTAAACAAACAAAACATAAAATAATTCCTTGCCATCCAGTCACTAACTAATCATTGCACGTTTCTAACTCAGGGGTGAAGGGCTTCTCCCAGTCTCCCACAAAACAAAGATAATGCAAAACTTTTATTTCTCTCACAAGGCAAACTTCACAGCTCTCTCAGGTTTTCGCATTCTGAGCCCCAGGCCAAGATCAATTCTTTGCTCCAGTCCTGTTTTATTCATACCACCTGTTGTTGGACACAAGTGGACCGCAAAATCTGATCCGGAACTCCTTGAGGCCCCTGATATGTTGGTCATGTGACAATCTTCTTCAGTTTCCTAGTTCCTCCTCCTGGGTGGTCCTGGATGATAAAAATAAAGTTAAAGCGGAGTTCCACCCAAAAATTAAAAAAAAATAGACTTTAGTATCACTTTAACCACTTTCAGACCGGACCATTTTGCTGGTAAATGACCAGAGGTCTTTTTACACTTTGGCACTGCGCTGCTTTAACTGGTAATTGCGCGGTCATGCAATGTTGTACCCAAACAAAATTTGCGTCCTTTTCTTCTCACAAATAGAGCTTTCTTTTGATGGTATTTGATTGCCTCTGCGATTTTTATTTTTTGCGATATAAACGTAAAAAGACCACAAATTTTGAAAAAAAATGATATTTTCTACTTTTTGTTATTAGAAAAATCCAATAAACTCAATTTTAGTCATACATTTAGGCCAAAATGTATTCAGCCACATGTCTTTGGTAAAAAAAAAAGTCAATAATTGTATATTTATTGGTTTGCGCAAAAGTTGTCACATCTACAAACTAAGGTATGTTTTCTGGAATTTACGCAGCTTTTAGTTTACGACTGCCTATCTCATTTCTTGAGGTGCTAAAATGGCAGGGCAGTACAAAACCCCCCCAAATGACCCCATTTTGGAAAGTAGACCCCCTAAGGAAATTGATAAGAGGCATGTTGAGCCCATTGAATATTTTATTTTTTTGCCTCAAGCGATTGAATAATGACAAAAAAATATATATTTTTTTTTTTTTACACAAAGTTGTCACTAAATGATATATTGCTGACACATGCTATGGGCATATGTGAAATGACACCTCAAAATAAATTCTGCTGCTTCTCCTGAGTACGGGGATACCACATATGTGGGACTTTTTGGGAGCCTAGCCGCGTACGGGGCCCCGAAATCCAAGCACCGCCTTCAGGCTTTCTAAGGGCGTAAATTTTTGAGTTCACTTCTCACTACCTATTACAGTTTTGAAGGCCATAAAATGCCAAGATGGCACAAAACCCCCACAAATGACCCCATTTTAGAAATTAGACACCCCAAGCTATTTGCTGAGAGGCATGTTGAGTTCATGGAATATTTTATATTTTGCCACAAGTTGCGAGAAAATTACAAACTTTTTTTTTTTTTTTTTTTTTTTTTTTCACAAAGTTGTCACTAAATGATATATTGCTCATGCATGCCATGGGCATATGTGAAATGACACCCCAAAATAAATTCTGCTGCTTCTCCTGAGTACGGGGATACCACATATGTGGGACTTTTTGGGAGCCTAGCCGCGTACGGGGCCCCGAAAACCAAGCACCGCCTTCAGGCTTTCTAAGGGCGTTACAGTTTTGAAGGCCATAAAATGCCAAGATGGCACAAACCCCCCCCCCAAATGACCCCATTTTGGAAAGTAGACACCCCTAAATTTAGGGGTACACTAGTGAGACTAGGTAATAAATGGCGGGTGCCCTGAAACTATAAAAAAATAACTAACCAACCAGCGTCACCTGTAACCGTTATATGGTGATCACTGGTGAAAGGGTTAACTAGGGGGCAATCAGGGGGCTTTATGCGGTAGTATATGGGGGTCCCTGGCGCTATAAAAAGCTGCGGCGAACCTAAATACCTACCTGCCTAACTAGCGTCACCTGTGACACTAATACAGCGATCAGAAAAACGATCGCTTATTAGGCTGGGTTCACACTGGAGCGATGCGGGAACGCCACGAATCCGCGGCGGGTTCCCGCATCACATGCCTCCCGGCGGCAGTTCACACTGCCCTATGCGAACTGCTGGGAGTGTCAGTGAAATGTTAATGACACCCCCAGATCAGTTCGCATATCGCAGTGCGATCTGCAAACTTGGATCGCATGGTGTGAACACCCATGCGATCCGATTCTGCTGCGGACCAAAAAAAGGGTCCCGTGCGAGTTTGCGGCGGGTGCGGCGGGTGCGACACGAATTCAGCCATACTATCTGTATAGCTGAACTCGAATCGCACAGAGATCGGATGTGATTTGCACTGCAGTGCGGTGCGAATCACATTCGTTCTCATAAACCGCTGCAATGTGAACCCAGCCTTAGTGACACTGGCGACGGGGGGTGATCACGGGGTTAAACCTTTATTGGGGGGGTTAGGGGGGTACCTTAGAACTAAAGGGGGCTAACCCTAACTGCCCTAACAGTTATTACAGTCACAAATGACACCCGCCGGGTGATCAGGGGGTTAAACCTTTATTAGGTAATAAATGGCGGGTGCCCTGAAACTATAAAAAAATAACTAACCAACCAGCGTCACCTGTAACAGTTATATGGTGATCACCGGTGAAAGGGTTAACTAGGGGGCAATCAGGGGGCTTTATGCGGTAGTATATGGGGGTCCCTGGCGCTATAAAAAGCTGCGGCGAACCTAAATACCTACCTGCCTAACTAGCGTCACCTGTGACACTAATACGGCGATCAGAAAAATGATCGCTTATTAGGCTGGGTTCACACTGGAGCGATGCGGGAACGCCACGAATCCGCGGCGGGTTCCCGCATCGCATGCCTCCCGGCGGCAGTTCACACTGCCCTATGCGAACTGCTGGGAGTGTCAGTGAAATGTTAATGACACCCCCAGATCAGTTCGCATATCGCAGTGCGATCTGCAAACTCGGATCGCATGGTGTGAACACCCATGCGATCCGATTCTGCTGCGGGCCAAAAAAAGGGTCCCGTGCGAATTTGCGGCGGGTGCGGCGGGTGCGGCGAATGGCTGAACTTGAATCGCACAGAGATCGGATGTGATTTGCACTGCAGTGCGGTGCGAATCACATTCGTTCTCATAAACCGCTGCAATGTGAACCCAGCCTTAGTGACACTGGCGACGGGGGGTGATCACGGGGTTAAACCTTTATTGGGGGGGTTAGGGGGGTACATTAGAACTAAAGGGGGCTAACCCTAACTGCCCTAACAGTTATTACAGTCACAAATGACACCAATGCAAAAAAATAAATGAAATGACATTGGTGTCACTGTGACTGGGGGGCAGGGGTAATTGGGGGGGTGATCGGGGGGGTGTGAGTGTGCCTGGCATGTTCTACTGTGTAGTGACGTGTTGGTGCAACTCACCGATCCTCTCTCCTCGGTGTCGGAACGAAAAATACCGACACGGAGGAGAGAATACATCACTTCCTCTCCTGTGTTTACATTACAGGAGAGGAAGTGATGTCACGAACGATTCCTATTCGTCGGGAGCGATCGCGAGGGGGTGGCCATGAACGAATGGCCGCCCCCTCGTCCGGGATCGCTCCCGCACGAATACCGACCGCCGCAGGCGGTACAGGTACGTACAGGTACGCCCATATGCCTGCCCGTGCCATGCTGTCGACGTACATCGTCGTGCGGCGGTCGGGAAGTGGTTAAGAGAAGGTGACTCCGTGACATGCCACATTTGGCATGTCATTTGTTTGGGGGGGGGGGAGCGGACACCCTCTTTTCAGAGGGTTCCAGCTCCCACTCCTTCTGGCACACCCTCAGCACCGGAAGGAAGATCACCTCTCCCCCCTCCCTCTAGGCAATCATCTGGGACACGTCACAGGTCCCAGATGATTGCGTGGCCAGTCATGGCGCGTGGCGCAGCTCGCAAACGCGCAGTGGGTGCCCGGCTGCGAAGCCACAGTTGGGCTCCAACAGTTAAAATGCTGGTGCCGCCGAGCAGAGGGGGAGATGAACGGGGCTTCGATCCCCCGCATTGCTGGACCCTGGGACAGGTAAGTGTCTGATTATTAAAAGTCAGCAGCTGCAGTATTTGCGGAACTCTGCTTTAAGTGAAAGAAAATAAAAGTAAAAAAAAAAAAACAAAAGTTACACCCAATCACTTAACCCCCCAAAAAAAAATATTTGGAGCCCCGCTCGCCGTCATGTAGAAGCACAATTGTAAACAAACATGTATGTTGGTTCACCTACATATGAAAGAGTTGATTGTGCTAAAAAAGTTATATAAAGCTGTTCACACAGAGCAATAATGCTAGGGTCATTTAATAATGTCCTGATGAAGCTTTTAAAGTTTCAGCTATGAACATTTTTTGGTACCAATGTTTGTTGTCATGCAATTTTAAGGCTTGGCTGTGTGGCATCTGATTTAAGGGGAACAAGTGAGAGCTCTATTGTACGGAGGGAACGCTGCAGACTGGTGTAAAGGGGTTTTAGTATAAGGTGGTTTGTGGTAATCAGAGCTCTCGTGTACATCAGAGTTCCCAGCATTCCCCTTTTATCAGGGTTCCAAAGCCCCCTTACATCAGAGTCCACAGAATTCTCCCTTACATCATAGTCCATAGAATTTGTACTTACACTCTAAGGGGGAGCGCTATGATGTAAGCGGTGCTTTGGGAAACCTGATTTAAGCTGGGCTATGATGTAAAAAGGAATGCTGTAAAGAGGAGCTCTGATGTAAAGGTATCTTTGCTCACAAAATCTGCCCTTACATCAGAGTCCTCTTACATTAATGTACTCACTGGGAGGGAGAAAAGAGGGAATGGGGAGACTTTAGTCACAGTGGATGGATGGTGAGCTCACTCACCCAGGATGGAAGCTCAGGTATTGGCTGTCGGCAACTTTCATCTCCACCATGTATCATCCGGCTGTTGGGCTTCAAACTTCCCACCTTACACATCCCCTTTTCTGAGGCACAGCACTGCTGGGGATTGGAGTGTGAGTGGGCACACACAGGAGGAGAGGGGCAGGAGGAGGAGCAGATCCAGCCCCCCCCCTCCCGTCCAAGGGGGGGGGGGGGGGTGTAACGGTCAGTGCTAGCTCTGGGCTGTGCAAAACGAGATACTCTCAGCTCAGATGATGGCAGCCAGCAACCTTGCCAGGCACCAGGGACCATTAGAAAGTGTGACCTTGCGACCCTAGTAGTTCTGTCATTTAACAGTGACAGGGATGCTTAAATTGGTCAGGTTTTATTCATTATTATTCATTATGTATAACCTTTATCCCAAAAGGAAAACAACTTTGCTTTAGCTGCTTATAAAGTTTTAGCTGGAGTTCAGCTTCAATTTGTTAGTCAAGTTCATTTAAATATGCTAGTCTTAAGCCCCATACACACAATCAGTTTTTCTGCTGAGTTTTTCCTTCAGATTTACCAAAACCATATAATATGAGGTCAAACCTTAGGAGTTTTAATTTGTATGTAATCAGGCAGGGACTTGAACTACATGGTTTTGGTAAACCTGAAGTAAAAAAATCAGCAGAAAATCTGATAGTGTGTATGGGGCTTAACACTACCCTGTCCCCAGACTGCCAATGCTCCTGTCCAAAGGTGTGCACTTTACTACATCATCCAGAATGCTGACACACTAATGCCCTGTACACACAGTCGGACTTTCCGAAGGAAAATGTGCGATCGGATCGTGTTGTCAGAAAATCCGATCGCGTGTGGGCTCCATCTGACTTTTTCCGTCGGAATTTCATACACACAAAGTTTGAGAGCAGGATCTAATATTTTCCAACAACAAAATCCGATCGTTTAAATTCCGATCGCGTGTAGACAATTCCAACGGACAAAGTGCCTCTTTCTGAACGATCGGATTTTCCGACAACTTTGTAGGACCGTGTGTATGCAAGACAAGATTTTGGGACAAAATCCGTCGGAAAAAATCTGATGGATTTTGGCGTCCGAATGTCCGACCGTGTGTAAAGGGCATTAGATAGAAAGTGTGTTACTGGCTGGATCACTAGGTGAAATAAAGAAAAAAAAAAGAAAGAAACCTAATGCAACCACCACATCTAAGCATTGGTAAGCTAGTTGTTGGGTTTAATACAATTTTAAGTGAATTTTTTTTTACTGAAAATTTGTGTATATAAACCATTGTGCTAATATTGTGTGACATAAAAATAGGAACTACCACCATTTTATTTTCCAGGGTCTCTGCTTTCAGAAAATATATAACGTTTGGAGCTTTTAATTAATCTTTGGGTCTGAAATTATTTTGTAAATGTGTGCAAATAAAATGCAAAAATTCACCTGTGGTGAATGTCAGATTCATTGCTTTATATAAATAGTCCCAGCCTAATCTATCCGTTTACTGTAAAAGCCTAAGGTATGGATTTTGCTGGCCCTGACCCACATTTTTATATTTTCCACATTTGTGTGGATTTCCCAGAGAAAGTTAAGGGCTGAAAGCTTGGTCTCAATTGCATGACTTACTAAATCCTATAAATCATAGCTCGGTATTGTGTAGACTACATTTTAAATTTTCTGTTAAACATTTATTTGCATAGCTTCACAATTTATATCACATTTATGATAGGTTTCCATGATGTGATCGTTTCATACCCCTGCATCTGTTGGTTTATATTTTGGACTGTTTTCAAAAATTTGATGGTCCATTTATCAATATCTGAACCTCCTCATGTAGGTCTACAGTATAATCATATATACATTTTTGTAGTTGTACTGTCTATGTCTACAACATTGCGACCCATGGCTGTTGCATTGCAATATTTTGCATATGTTCATTTACATCTTTTAGACTAATATGTATCTTAATTTCAGTAGGTCCAAGGACAAAGGGAATTAAAGAGATTATGTCCATATTTAAATGAGTGTGACTCATGTCCATTACAGAGAACTGATAATCTCAAAGCAGGAAGATTATAAATGTGAATTAAGTTTTCTGTTTTAAGACTGATATAAATCACTGAAGGTCACAGGTGAACATTGGTTGTGTAACTAAGAGTATGTGAACCCCTAAACATGTATTTGATAAAAGAACATTTTTTATGTAGCAACGGAGCTGAAAAGTTCCTCACGTTAGTGGGTTGGGTTTGTTGAGGACAACTTGGGAAGAGTTCCCAGTCACTGTGGAAATAATTGTCTCTGTAATACGTTTTTATGTAGGTTCATCACAGCACTGTAGTAGCAATTATCTTGTTTTACATACTACACACTATAGAATAATAGTAATTAGTACTATTGAAATTGGTTTGTCATTAGGAGGACATTTTACTTTGTAGTTTTAAGAAATCAGTAAATCTAAATTTAGGAACTAGAGATCAAATTGCCAACATTCGCTGGATCATGGAGAAAGCAAGGGAGTTCCAGAAGAATGTCTACTTCTGCTTTAATGACTACAGTAAAGCCTTTGATTTTGTGGACCACAACAAGATGTGGCAAATACTGATAGAAATGGGAATACCAGACCGCCTCGTCTGTCTTCTGAAGAACCTGTATACAAATCAAGAAGAAACAGTTAGAACGGGACATGGAACAGCTGACTGGTTCAAAATTGAGAAAGGAGTGCCGCAAGGATGTATATTGTCACCCTACTTATTTAGCTTTTATGCAGAGTACATCATGTGAAATGCCAGGATTGACGAATCACAAGCTGGAATTTAGATCACTGGGAGAAACATCAACAACCTGAGATATGCAGACTATACCACATTAATGACAGAAAGTGAAGAAGAACTAAACATGGCCAAATTAAGAACATCATGGGCCTGGTACTGTTGATTTTGGTGGGCCTTTCTATGAAAATAAATAAACATCTTTTTGTTAAAACAAATATAATTAACTAGAGAGAGGGGGTGAGAGAGGGATGGGGGGGGGGGGGGGTGATAGAGAGAGAGGGGGCAGAAATAGAGGGGATAAGAGGGAGGGGGAGAGAAAGGGGATAAACAAGAGAGAGAGAGAGGGGGTAAGAAAAAGGGGAACAGAGAGAGAGAGGGTGAGAGAGGGGGTGGTAGGAGAGAGGGAGTGAAGGGGTGAGAGACAGAGAAAGGGGGTTAAAGGGGTGAGAGAGAGAGAGAAAGAATGGGGTGAAAGATAGGGGGTGAGAGAGAGACAGAGAGAGGGGATGAGTCTGTGGGGGGAACAGCTGGGCGCATTACATGTTGGGCACTGCACAATACAGCACATGACATAGTGGGCACTGCATATGACATGGTGGGCACTTCACAGCACAGCACATTACATGGTGGGCAATGCACAGCACATTACATGGTAGGCACTGGATGGCGTAGCACATAACATGGTGGGCACAACACAGCACATGACATGGTGGGCACTACAGAGAAATTTACATGGTGGGCACTGCAGATGACATGGTGGGCACTGCATGGCACAGCACATTACATGATGGGTACAACACATTACATGGGGGGCACTGCATGGCACTGCACCTGATGTGGAGGGCACATCACATTACATGATGGGCACTGCATGGCATAGTACATTAAATGGTGGGCAATGAGCATGACATGGTGGGTACTGCATGGCACAACACATTACATGGTGGGCACTGCATGGCACAACACATTACATGGTTGGCACAGCACATTACATAGTGGGCACTGTAAGGCACAGCACATGACATGGTTGGCACTGCACATTGCATGGTGGGTACCGCATGGCACAAAACATGATGTGTTGGGCACTGCACATTACAGAGTGGGCACTGCAAGGCACAGCACATGATGGGCACTGCATATTACATGGCAGGCATTGTATGGCACAGCACGTGACATGATGGGCACTGCAAATGACATAGTGGACACTGCAAGGCAAAGCAAATGACATGGTGGGCACTTTAAGGCACAACACATGACAGGATGGGCACTGCAAGGCACAGCACATGACATGGTGGGCACTGCACATCATATAATGGGCACTGCATGGCACATCACATGACATGGTGGGCCCTGCACGGCACAGCACTGCACATGACATGGTGGGCACTCCATGGCACATGACATGCCATGATGGCCACTACATGGCACAGCACTGCACATTACATGGTGGGCACTGCATGGCACAGGACATGACATGATGGGCACTGCACAGGACATGATGGGCACTGCAAGGCACAGCAGGACCTGGTGGGCACTGTACATGACATGTTGAGCAATGCACAGAACATGACATGGTGGGCACTGGGCAAAAGAGAGCATATTACATGGGGGGGGCAGCAGTCTGCCCCTAGCACAATCATTACACCCCCCAGGTCAGTTTCTGCACAATCCTCCCTCTCTAATAAGTTTAGTAACCTTAGCTCAACAGCATGAAAGTGAAAGATGGCCTTCCTCCCGGGCTCTGCCAGTTAGAATGACATCAACGCCCCTCCCACACACAGCTGCCTGCAGCTCCCGGACACTGAAGATCTGTGTGAGTGTAACAGATCCGTGATAGGAGCCAGGCATCAGCAGAAACTATGGAAAAGTAAGTTTCTCATTTTTTAATAGACATGCAATGACTACAATCTTTTGAGTCATAGCAAAATTTAGAGATTTGGACCTTGGATGGAAGATAATTTTAGTGACCTGACCTCCTTGAATTTTAATTCAATACTCCTGTACTATAAACAAATGGAGCGCAAATAAAGTATATGCCATATGGGGGTAAGGGGTTGTATTGTGGAGGGGAGGGGGGGGGGAGGGGTGACAGGAGCATGGTTGGGAAGGGGGGCACCAAAATGCACCTTCGCCTGAGTAGACAAAAATTCTTGCATTGGCCCTGAATCTGCTATGCATGTACATCCAATCCTATCATGAAGAGACCTTGTCAAGTTAAAAGATGCCAATGTCTGGAAAAGTGAGATATATGGGGTTTGGGAGCTCTTGAATGTGTTAGCCTGCAAACTGAACCTCATTTTGTTTAGATAGAGATGCTTACAGTACATTTCCCAGCATTACACTATAAAAGAAACCATAAAAACTAGCTATAGAACTGTCCCTGTGAACTGGTGTGTGTCAAATTCTGTTTTCCTTGGTGATAAGATTCCTTATAAGATAAAGATTAAATAAGTATTTCTTTTTTTTTTCTGTCCAATATTACCTTAGAACATTTAATTTTCTATTAAAGTGTTACTAAACCTACAACAGTAAACTCAGTGTGTACATGCAGTAAAGCGTGCTTGTTATGCTCACTGTGGAACCTAAGGGGTTAATCATCTGCATTGTGTATAGAGGCTGTGTGATCCCGTCTCTCCATTCCTCCTCTTCTTTCATTGTCCCCTAATTATTTCCAGATAATACCGAGCTCGGGGACAAGCTGCACATGCTCAATTTGGTGTGTATTGCTAGAGAGTTTTTCTTTTTTCTTGGGAGAGTGCATGTGATCAGCACAGGGCCAATCAGCACTGTCCAGACAGAGGGTGAGGGGAGAATGAAAACTCCTCCTACAAACTTTATTAGGAACTGATACAAGTCACAAGACTGCTATATAGCATAGGTAAATAGCAATTTATATTTACTAAAATAATTGCATTTTCATGTTCTGTGTACTGGGGGAGACCAGATATAGTGAATGTGGGGTCCTGGGTTTAGTACAACTTTAACCACTTCCCACTCGGCCACTGCAAATGTACGGCCAGGTGGGTGCTCTCTCCTTCTGAGTGGACGTTCAGGAACGTCCCTCAGAAGGAGCAGGATCGCGCATGCATTCCCGCGCAGTGGCGCGATCCTGATGCGCTTGTGTCTCCCGGACACGGCGCATCTTAGATCAGCAGGAGGGCTCTGTGATTGGCCCTCCTGATCACATTACAGCCATGTCCAATCATGGCTGTCATGTGATGTAAACAAACAGCCGGTGGCTAGGAGATTGGCTCTCCTTTCCTTACACGGAAGTTGTTGCTGAGGAGAGGAGAGCGGATCTCTGCAGCCGGCTGGTGATCAGTGAGTATGAGCTGTTTTTTACAGCTTTTTACTCACTGATCACCAGTCTAGTGTCACTGACTCACCATAGTAAAACACACAAAGTAAACACATAAAGTAAACACACCTCACCAAAACACATGTCCCCACATAGTAATGATCCCCAAAACACATGTCCCCACATATATAATAGTAAAATCACATGTCCCAATGATCATTTGCACACATGTGTCTGTGATCACCTGCGCACATCTGTACATGATCATTTGCGTACACATTTCCGTGATCACACAAACCAATTATTATACATTTAACATAATTTTTTTACCAAAAACATGTAGCAGAATACATTTTGGCTTAAATTTATGACAAAATTAGATTTGATTGGATTTCTTTTAAAATAGAATAAAGAAAATATTGTTTTTTTTTTCCAAATTTCTGCTCTTTTTTCGCTTATATCGCAAAAAAAAAAAAAATGGAGTCATGAATAAATACCACCAAAAGAAATCTCTATTTGTGCGAACAAAATGATAAAAATTTCATTTGGGTCCAGCATTGGATGACCGCGCAATTCTTATTGAAATTGCAAGACCCTTGAAAGCTGAAAATTGGTCCGGGAAGGAAGGGGGCGAAAGTGCCCAGTATTGAAGTAGTTAAGTCAAATCAGGTAACTTTGCATGCAACTATAAAATCAATGGGATTAAATAGAATAATAAAACCAAATAAATCAGAATAGCTAAAGGAGGAAACCTAATAAGAGGCAGCATAAAATCTGCTGTTTCAGCAACATTTCCACACAGGCCGTCGGAATCAAGCACTGCCTCTATCAAACATGATTTAGTTGTAAGTCTGTGATAATGAAACAGAATGATGTGTAATTACACCACTAAGTGACCTAAAAGTGTTAATGACCTGACCACAGAGGCTTACTTCCTCTTTATCAAACTCTTATGCGGTTATTAAAGTGTGGGTTTTCTTTGGAATAAATATCAGTAGCAGTGAAACAACGGTGACACTTTGTTTATGTTATTTCAAGAAGATTTTTCAGAGTCGTCCAATCCTTTCTGTTTGCCTTCTCATCAACTTGAGGGCAACTCCAGCCAGACAGCTAAATCCACTTTTAAACATGTTTATGGGAAGTATTTTACCTGCCAAAGAATTTGTAAAGTACTGCACATACTCTTGTGATCATCTCTGTTCTCCCCGTGCTGCTGTACTACATTGCTGCATAGAGTGTAATGAAATTCTGCAGATTAGTGATACTGCCAAGCCTCCTGCCAGCTCGTTACTAATAAACATGTAAGGGGTGTTGGCGCCAATAGGTGCAAGTCCCCACCCACTTCCTCTAGGATAGAACAGCTACCCACCTGCTTTTAGCCCTCTACCCTGGCTTTATTGTGCCCATCTCCTTGCCAGAGAATTTCATACGACATCGCAGGCCATTTGCCTTTATATTCAAAAGAATGTCCATACCAACTATATAGTTTCCGCATTTTATTGGTATTCTTCAAAAGATGGCATTGACATCACATCACATAAACCTACTATTTCGGGTCGCTTGACATTACTTTGCCAATCACACATATGGTGGATATACCGCAGCAGTTATTATGTGAAAGCAGCACATTACACAGCACTCTTAAAGAGGAAGTAAACCCTGATGAGTTTACTTCCTCTTTGTTTCCCTGCAAAGGCAAAGCATAATGGACTACTATGCATCGCATAGTAGTCCATTATGTGTCACTTACCTGACACAGGAGCCAACGATGTCACCGCTGTCCCCTGTAGTCCGGTGCATCCATCTTCTCGGTGGGGTCTCGCTGCTCTGCCGCTGTCATTCGGCGAAGGCGCGATGACGTCACTCCCGCGCATGCACACGGGAGCCGACACGCGCAGCATCTTCGTAGTTGACGGTGCCGCGCTCAGTGCGCCTGCACGCAGCTGTCTACGGCGCATGCGCCGCAGACAGCGGTGCCTGTCTTTCGCCAAATATCTCCTAAACCGTGTAGGTTTAGGAGATATTTCTTGGACCTACAGGTAAGCCTTAATCTAGGCTTACCTGTAGGTCAAAGTGTGTTGTAAGGGTTTACAACCACTTTAAAGTGATAGGAAAAGTGTTAATTGCCATAATTCATTCACATAAAGTATGTGTAGCGCACTCCACATAGGAGCCGCAGGTGACAAGTGATCCTCCACCCTGCACAGCCAGGCACACCGAATTTGCACAGGCTCCCAGACTCAGAGAACAGTCCAGTAGTTTTTGTATTTTTATAAAGGGGATAAAACTTGGATGGGGAGTAGGGGTATTATAGGATGCCCACTTGACTTCAGAAAACTTCAGGGACAACTCTCCTATATACAGTCTATGCACACTTCTTCCTCTTCCTTCAGCACTTTACCTGCTTGCAAAAACAGACTCAGCTGGGACACTTTAGTGAATCTGGCAAAGCACTCAGGCAGATCAAAGCAAAAGCCCTTTACAGGCAAGGACCCCAGAAACCTTTTAGTGTGTAGCAAAATCCAGTGTCCAGCTTACATCCCTGTGGCTACTGATCTCAACACCACATCTTCAGGCACTGCCAGCCCACCTGGCTGCAGCTGCCGCTTTCACTAGTCCTCCTGGCTACTTCTCCTCAGTCCTCCTGAACTGACACCACAGTCCTCCCAGAGTGCACACTCACTTGCCCAACTGGCTGACTCCTCTGGAGAACTCCTGGACGTGCTGACCTGCTCCTGCTGCCTCAACACTTGCTCCTGTGCCCCCAGGAAGGATCTCTTCCATGTGTTGTAGAGGGTTCCTCCAGCACCTGAGCCCCAGGCCCGAGGTCACCCCCCCAGACTAGGGGGGGACCCTAAAGGGCTCCTCAGCACTCCTTCTCCATCTTCCACCTGTCTGCCCCTCCTGGCTTGACTCATGAGTATTTATGAGGTACCTGCCCCCTGCCAGCCAATTTTGCTGGCAGGGGGAAGGTAGCAATTTTTCTACTCCAAGCAGCTCCTCCTAAACTCCACCCACTACTTCTGGAAGTTTCTCCAAGGTTCCAGAGAGCAGGGGGAGTCACCAGAGGTGCTACTTGCTGAGTCATCCAACATTCCTGAGTCACTCAGCCCTAACCCAAATTCAACCCCAGCTTGGCTGCCAGCCAAGCCAAGCCAAATGTACCTACTCTAACAACTAAATACACTAGCACACTAAGCTAGAGGGTGCTACACATGTATCATGCCGCTGTATTGTTTTTTTTTAATCATCTAAGTACCTTATTCATGCAGAGCTGTTGCGTGATCACATGATCTTTCCCTGATCTTTGGGGCTTCTATTCTGTAGTGTGAGTCTGCACAGAACTGATTGGTGCTGTGTAAGTCACATGACTAAAAAGAAAACAGTTTTAAAATAGCAATTAAAATTAAATTAGAAATATTAAAAAACTGTTTTACAGCCCCCTATAAATCTTTATCAAGCATCAAATGTGTATTTTTTGTGCATTAATATGGGGTAGGCAGAGTCCAAGATGATTGACATTAACTTTCATTTTGTTCAGATGGCATCTGCATCCATGTATATTTTTAAAACAAATCTACATTAAAACTAAGAATTTTTGTGCGTTTCTTAGTGAATGTAATAAGCATACTATATCCCTCCCCCATAGTGTTAAGCAATAGGAGGACATGGAGAAGGGAGGAGAGTGTAATTTACTACTGTGTATACTCCCACATGTGTGACTCTCTACTGCAAGGATATGAAGAGCTTAGAAGGGAACTGAAACTGGAGCATGCTCAGTAGATGACAACAGCTGGTCCACACCCATTCTCAGGCGGCTATGGGGACATAGAGAAGATGGGAGGGACAGGTGAAGGCAGAATCAACCAGTTATACTTCACTCTACACAAAACAAGTGCTTAAAGAGGAGGTCCACCCACCGCTGCAAAAATTAAAAGCCGACAGCTACACATACTGCAGCTGCTGACTTTTAATAATAGAACACTTATCTATCCTGGAGTCCAGCAATGTTGGTACCGCAGCTAATGTTTCCATCTGTTGTCAGGTGATGCCGTTGTCATTGCGGGTAAGGGAACTCGGAAGTGTAGTATTATGGCTTCAAGCCGGGTCCCTACTGCGCATGCACGAGGCACCACTGTGATCTCCTGCTGGCCCGGCAGTGGGGGAAGGAGGGAGGAGGAGGGAGCCGAGCTGCTGACGTAATGTGCAGTGGCCTGGACTTTCGGCAGTGGGGACAGGATACTTGTCAAAGACAGGTATCCGCTCCCCCCCCCCCCCCCCCCCCCAGAAAGAAGCCAAATGTGTCACCGCAGGGGGAGAGACAAATGAGTGGAAGTTTCACTTTTAGGTGGAATTCCACTTTAAGAGGCTTTGTATGCACACTCAGTTATATAACATGTAATGAGAGTTTCTCATTTCTCATCTCATAATTAGTGAAGCATCCTGTTCTGTCATTAGAGATTAACAAGGTGCCTTCTATAGTATACCAGTTTTTCCTTTAAATTGCCACTCCATAGCTCTACTCAGCTGGGTACTCTTCCTGAAGTTACTCTCCTGATCCCAGACTTAATCAGAGGGCTCTGACTTGCCCCATGCATCCAGCTCACGACTATTCCCTAGTCCTTCCTGAGGCAGCTGCTGGGGCTGCTCCTACTGAACTGTATATTTCTCCTACAACTTCTACCCTGAGCAGGACCTTCACTGTAGTGACTCCATCTGCATAAGTATGGTGCAATTGGCTACCATGCCCTATCTGCACTAGGTTCCACCCAACCCAATATATATATTGCCACAAATGCCACCCATTACATCACGACAGAAAGGCTTTGTCTAAAGGGGACCTAACACCCAATTATATTATTCATTATTTGTAAACACTATTTTAGGACATGGCCACCTAGTAAAAAACTAGCTAACAGTGGCGGCTGGTGGGTTTGTCTATAAGCACTACCGCCCCCCCCTCTGGAGCGTTCGGCGACTTGGCACTACTACCCCCCTACCTCAGGCGACTGTCAGTCTGGTAATTACCCGATCTAGGTGTTGAATAAGTAAAAAGGCGCGATGTGCAGATACCTCAAAACGTAGTACCCAATAGTCCAAGGGCATAGATAGAGTGACGTAAATATGTAGACATATGTACACTCGTGTATATGTACTACGCTCTTTCAGACCGATCTGACCGATGCCTCAGCAACACGTTGTCTAGGACCAGGAGTTTGTAACCTCCCAGTCTCTGGGAACGCGTTGCACAGACCTTTCTGCAAGGCCTCCCGGAGATGTCTCATCCTCTGCTCCCTCTGTGATGGCAAGATAAGGTCGGCAACCTTACCCTTGTACCGTGGATCAAGGAGAGTGGCCAGCCAGTAATGGTCCCTCTCCTTGATCCGAAGAATACGAGGATCCTTCCGCAGGCTTTGCAGGATCAGGGAGGCCATGCAGCGTAGGTTAGCTGAGGCATTCGGTCCGGAGTCCTCTGGGTCACTAAGGGCAACATGATCCGCAGCTACCTCCTCCCAGCCACGTACAAGTCCACGTGTTTCTTGGGACTGTAAATCATTCCTACAAGACTGCTGCTGATGCTGAGTGCCAGCCTCCACCTCCATGCTGACACAATCATCCTCCTCCTCCTCTTCCTCCTCCTCATCCTCTTCCTGTGTGATGGGTGGCACAGCAGGAACACTGTCTGGATAAAGAGGGCCTTGAGAGGCAAGGAAGTCCTCCTCTTCCTGCCTCTGTTCTGCCTCAAGTGCCCTGTCCATTATTTCACGCAGCGTATGCTCCAAGAGGTGGACAAGAGGTACAGTGTCACTGATGCATGCACTGTCACTGCTCACCATCCTTGTGGCCTCCTCAAACGGTGACAGGACAGTGCATGCATCCCTGATCATGCCCCACTGGCGTGGTGAGAAAAAACCGAGCTCCCCTGACCCTGTCCTGGTGCCGTAGTCGCACAGGTACTCATTGATGGCCCTCTGCTGCATGTGCAGCCGCTGCAGCATGGCCAACGTTGAGTTCCACCTGGTGGGCATGTCACATATAAGGCGGTTCTTGGGCAGGTTCAACTCCTTTTGGAGCTCAGCCAGCCGAGCACAGGCATTAAATGATCGGCGGAAATGCACACAGACTTTCCTGGCCTGCTTCAGGACATCTTGTAAGCCGGGGTACCTGCCCAAGAACCGCTGCACCACCAGGTTAAGGATGTGAGCTACACAGGGCACATGGGTCAGTTGTCCCTGTCGGAGGGCGGAGAGGAGGTTGGTGCCATTGTCACAAACCACCATTCCTGGCTTAAGCTGGCGTGGTGTCAACCACCTCTCGGCCTGCCCCTGCAGAGCTGACAAAACATCTGCCCCAGTGTGGCTCCTGTCCCCCAAACAAACCAGCGCAAGCACGGCATGGCATAGTTTTGCCTGCGTACTTGCGTAGCCCCTGGAACGCCTACGGAGCACCGCTGGTTCTGAGGACAGAGCACTGGAAGAGGCCATGGAGGAAGAAGAAGAGGAGGGGGTGGAGGAGAGAGGTGTGTCACAACTAATAGTAGCATTTTGGAGGCGTGGTGGCGGAACAACCTCCAACACTACTGCACCTTGTCCTGCATCCTTCCCAGCTGCCAGAAGAGTGACCCAATGGGCCATGAAAGACAGGTAACGTCCCTGTCCATGCCTGCTGGACCATGAGTCAGCAGTAATATGCACCTTACCGCTGACCGCCCTGTCCAGCGAGGCAAGGATATTGCCTTCTACATGCCGGTAGAGAGCCGGAATCGCCTTCCGTGAGAAAAAGTGGCGTTTGGGGACCTGTCACTGAGGAACCGCACATTGTACAAACTCACGGAAAGGGGGCCGAGTCTACTAACTGAAAAGGCAGCAGTTGAAGTGCTAGCAATTTAGCCAAGCTAGCATTCAACTGCTGGGCATGTGGATGGCTGGGAGTGAACTTCTTTCGCCGGTCCAGCAGCTGGGGCAGGGACATTTGCCTGCTATAATCGGACGTGGGTGTACTGCTAGCAGAGTGCCCGGAAGCACTTGGCTGTGACACACCTAATTCTACACCTTCATTCCTCTCAGAGCAGGTTTCAGAGAGGACTGAATGTCTAGTGGGGTTGGAGATGTTCTTTGTTCTTTGGAGTGGGTCTTTGAGGTTCGCTTGCCAACGAGCTGCATGGCAGGTCAACATATGTCTGGTCAAGCATGTGGTGCCCAAGCGGCTGATGTTTTGGCCACGCGAGATACGCTTGAGACATATGTTGCAAATAGCAGCGGTGTGATCTGATGCACTCGTCTCAAAAAAGGCCCACACCAAAGAACTTTTAGAATAACGCGCAGAGGCAGCGCCCTGCACAGGCGGAGCTCTGCGGTGTGATTCAGTCGGTGTGCTGCCCCTAAGCTGGCCCCCGGAGGGCATCCTGCCTCGTTGGACATGTGCCTCCTCCTCTCTCCTACCAGGCACCCACGTGGAGTCAGTGCCCTCATCATCCCCTCCCTCTTCATCGCTGTAGCAAACCTGGCAATATGCTGCAGCTTGTGGAACATGACTGCCAGATTGCTGTCCTTCTTGAGCATCCCCTCTCTCTGCATTCACGCTACTGCCTTCCTCTAGCTGAGTGTCATCATCAGAGCCTACAAAACACTGGGCATCCTCCTGGAGCATGTACCCAACACTGTGCTCAAAGAGTTCAGGAGACTCCTCAGGAGGACGTGGTGGGTCTAGGGAAGGAGTCACTGATAATGACATTGAGACGAGGGAAGACGATGCGTTGGCAGCTGCTTTGCTAGTACCCTGAGACTGGGTGAGAGAGGATGAGGAGGATGAAGAGGGCTTTGTCATCCACTCTACCAAGTCATTGGCATGTTGCGGTTCAACATGTCCAGCTGCCGAAAAGAAGGACAAGCGTTTCCCATGGCCACGTGCTGATGACAATGCACCGCGTCCACGACCAGCACTGTTGTCTCTAGACACAGAGCCTGCTTGCCCTCTTTTATCGGCTCGCGCCTGTCTGCCTCTCCTTGCTGGCCTTCCAGACATGGTAATGGCCTGAAGGGAGTTGGGTAAAACAGCAGTTGGGTAGTGTATATTGTGCTGGAGGCACACAACACCCACTAACTCCTGCAGATGCCTTTATTATAGAACACCAGAGATAAAGGGGTATACTGTAATGGAGTCACACAACACCCACTAAGCCCTGCAGATGGCTCTATTAGAGAACAGCAATAAAGGGTAGATACAGGTGTATATTGTGCTGGAGGCACACAACACCCACTAACTCCTGCAGATGCCTTTATTATAGAACACCAGAGATAAAGGGGTATACTGTAATAGAGTCACACAACACCCACTAAGCCCTGCAGATGGCTCTATTAGAGAACAGCAATAAAGGGTAGATACAGGTGTATATTGTGCTGGAGGCACAAAAAACCCACTAACTCCTGCAGATGCCTTTATTATAGAACACCAGAGATAAAGGGGTATATACAGATGTATACTGTGCTGTGCTGGAGGCACACACAACTTCCAATAACTCCTGCAGATGGCAAGTGGGCTCAAATAGAGAAGAGCTATGTAGGTGGATATAGCGGTATGTACTGGGTACAGAGCACGCAGACAGCACGCACAAGCTCCTAACACTACTGACTGCAAGCTCTATTATAAAAGATAGATCACTAGCTATATAGGTGAGGTGAATATAGCGGTGTATACTGCGGTCAGGGCACGCAGACAACAACCACTACAGAAGAGCAAGATCGAAAATCGGGCGATAACGATCGGTGTATACTGTGTTGAAGGTACACAGAACACCCACTAACTGCTTCAGACGCCAACACACTACACAAGGCCGCCACGCTGGCGGCCTTATATAGTGTGGGGCGTGTACTACACAGCCTGAGCTATGATTGGCCACAGGCATCCTGCCTGTGGCCAATCATGGCTCTCCTCGCTGCTGGCGCTGTGATTGGCCAAGCATGCGGGGTCACAGTGCATGCTTGGCCAATCATGAGCCAGCAATGCACTGCGATGACGCAGTGCATTGTGGGCCGTGAGCGCCACACGAATTTGGCGCGAACGACCCATAATGTTCAGAATTCGCCGAACGGGCGAACAGCCGATGTTCGAGTCGAACGTATGTTCGACTCGAACACGAAGCTCATCCCTACTCACGGTAAAGGCGGAGAAACACATCCGCTGGAGTGGAGCGAGATTCTACAACCAAAAAGACAAAATAAGACCGATGCTGGCCTCTAAACTCTCCCCAAGACCGCAGACCCACTGCCTACCCAAGATTAGAGTAGCGGGCAACCCCCCCACAGCCGATCCCAATGAAATTTTAGAAGCCTTTAGAGGTTTCTACACTGACCTCTATAGTACGTCCCTAACGAATAAAGATACCCTGTTATCTGATTTTCTCCGAGACCTTCCGATCCCAAAGTTAGCCGAGGAGCATAGGGACGTTATGGAGGCGAGTATCACCACCGAAGAAATAGGGGAGGTCATTAAAAACCTTAAAACAGGTTCAGCACCGGGGCCTGATGGCCTTTCCGTGCCATACTACAAAGCCTTCACAGACACGTTAGCACCTCATATAGCGAAATTCTTTAACACTAAGACACAGGGTAGTCCCTTAGATCCTCAGCTCAATACCGCCTTCGTAACAGTCATCCCCAAACCAAATAAGAACCCAGAAGAGGTTGAGAACTATAGACCGATCTCCCTCATTAATAATGACCTCAAGATACTTACTAATATTCTAGCCAACTGACTAGCCTCCTTTATAAATAGGTATGCCTATAAAGACCAGGCAGGGTTCATACCAGGCAGACAGGGGCCGGATCAAATCAGAAGGGCCATTGATCTAGTCTACCTTCTACAATCGGGTTGGGACAATGGCCCCAAACAAGAAGGGATGCTCTTATCCCTTGACCTACACAAGGCCTCGAAACGGTCGAATGGCCTTACTTATTTTCCTTACTAGAGCATTGTGGATTCGGGAAGTGCTTTATGGGCATTCTGCACTCACTCTACTCTACACCAACAGCTCTGATTCGCCTCAATAGCCACCTCTCCAAACCTTTTACCATAGCAAGGGGCACCAGACAGGGATGCCCCCTGTCCCCTTTAATATTTGACATAGCCATTGAAACACTGGCACTAGCGATACGTTCTAATCACAATATTTAAGGAATCTCTTGTGGATCCCGAATACATAAATGTGGCCTTTTTGCGGACGATATGCTACTTTTCATTACCTCCCCCATCACATCCTTTCCCAATCTATGTAAACTCTTGAACGATTACTCAAAGTCCTCTGTTCTAAGGGTTAACTACGACAGATCCCATGCCCTCAACATATCTTTAAAACCAGCCATAGTAGAGACGCTGCAAAGCTCGTTTAAGTTCAGATGGAACACCTCTTCAATAGAATACTTAGGAATTACCCTTACCGCTAGAATAGACAGCCTATATTTGGCAAACTTTCCTCCTTCCTACCGGAGACTTGAATCAGAACTGAAGACCTGGGCCAATAAAGACCTATCCTGCCTGGGTAGGATCCACTCAATAAAAATGACACTACTCCCCAGACTGTTATACCTATGTAGAGCTATTCCGATCAACCTTAGGAAAGATCACTTGCAGTCACTCCAAAGGAAAATTGTCAGGTTTATCTGGGGGGGAACGGGACACAGGTTGCCTAGAAACACTCTATTCCGACAGCGTAAACAGGGAGGACTAGGACTATCAACACTGTTTTGGTACTATAAGGCGGCGTTTAGCTTTCTACCATCTATTCCAGATCTGAAAAACCTGACTGGATCCAAATAGAGAGGCAGGCAGCACCCAACTATTCCCCTGACTATTTACTATGGATCCCCCACCCCCAAGGAAATACCCCCCATACCCTCTCCGATCCTTTCACAATCCCTATCCCTGTGGGATATTCTGAAAACCAATACCTCCATATCCTCTGAATGCCGTCCCTTGGTGCACATTTTCAACAAACCTGACTTCATTCCCGGCCTGGACATAAAATCCTTTAAGTGGTGGCTGGACAAGGGACTGTATCGGGTCACTTCTTCACTGCTACAGGCCCAATAACTACAAAATTTTGTGAGCAACAACTGGATATCCAGAGGGGGGAGAAATTCAGATTTCACCAAATACAACACTATCTTCACAAAATATGGAAAAGGAAACCAGTCCCACCTAGGTTCACTCCCTACGAGTTATGGGCAGGACAAGCCTTGGATCAGAGGGGTGGAATCTCTGTCATATACCAAGCTCTAGCCCAGCAGGTAGACAAAACTCCTTACATGTTAGCATGGGAAACTGATCTTCAAATTCAATGGGATCTCGATAAATGGCAGACATCCTTTTCCAGAGCCTATAAGGGGATAAAGAATATTTCAGAATCCAATCTCAAGGTGATGACCCGATGGTATCTCACATCTTCTAAATTATATAGCACATAAGTTAAATTCATTGCTAACGGATACCTGTAAAAAACAATCGATATAATGTAATAAGACTTTATTTTAAGAATAAAACTAAATAATAGATAAGACCATTATAGGTTAAAAAAGAGGGAGGGCAGGGACTACAGACCAATATTCATTAAAATGGGATACCGGGGGTTTCTAGCGATGTTTTCTGAAAGAATATATATATGTGCCCCTGGAAGACGTTATCTCTAACGAAATGGCGTAGGGAGGAGCGGCGTGCTGACGTCACCGCAATCTACACTGAACCCGGAAGCAACGGCAGCATTACAATAGCCGGTCGGCAGAAATCTTTTTACTATTGATGCTAGTTCTTTATGAGATATGTAAGTTTTATTCTTTATTTTTATTACATTTCTTGGCAATATTACACTATGGCGATTCCTCATTTTTATTCATGTAATGGGAAATGAGCGGTGTGGCCGTAGGAATATACCAACATTAGAACAGAGTGCCTTAAAGGGATACATCCTCCATGCAGTTCAGGTCCAGAAGGAGTGATATGTCAGTGGCGATATTTGATCTCTGATATGGGATCTATGTAGCTGGTAAGCGTCAGTATTATTGGTGGTGGAAAGTCTTTTTCCTGCCTTCTTGATGACACTTTTCCGTTGGTGTGGTGTGGTTCATCACGGTGGAAATCACAAGCAAAAACTTTTTACGTTTGGAGATGGACTAATATTTTGTATTAAGAATTTAAGCTCTAATCAGAGTAGTGTACATATTTATTTATGCACAATTTATTTATTTATATATATTCCTTTTGTATAATATATATTTTTTTGCATGAATTAATTTTTTGCATGAATTACATTTCACATTAATTGATATTTTTATATCTGGGTTTTATTATATATATTCATTGATTATCACAGCACAGCTTTTTTTTTTTAAATTGGTATATATATATATATATATATATATATATATATATATATATATACACATATGGAGGGAGAGAAAGGGATAGATCACTAAGGGGAAAGAAAAAAGGATGGGGAAGGGAGGAAGGTGAGGAAGGGGGGAAGGAAGTGGGGGTAAAAAAAGGGGGGGAGTGGGAAGGGGGAGGAATACAGCAGGATCAAGGATCATGGGGACTAAACATGACGTCAGGCTACCTCCAGAGTTACCAATACTTACTGAAAATACGAAGAGCGAACCTGCCACCTCCATATATTAATAAGAGAGATAAATAAAGAGAAACCTGAGATAAAAATTACAAGGTACATATGTAAATATAAATGGGTAAAAAGTAATAATATCATCAGAATACGTAATATTAGCAATAATATAAGATATACCGTAGAGCATAAAAAAACTATAGTACTGTAGCTATCTCTATTCCTTCATTGACAATGACCGAGGCCGAACCTATAGTGGCCTTATCTATTATTTAGATTTATTCTTAACATAAAGTCTTATTACATTAAATCAATAGTTTTTTACAGGTATCTGTTAGCAATGAATTTAACTTATGTGCTATATATTTTTTTATTTGTGATTTTTTAATTTGATCTATTAATTCTATTTATTTGCAATGAAAATTATCCATATCCCTCTTTTTTTATTAATAATGGCTAGATAGTGACCTATATTTGCTAAATTAATTTGCATTGTTTTTAATTGATTGATCGCAGTATGCATTATGTATTAATTTCCTCTAGCATTGTGTCTACCTAATATTGTCCTTTTCTATAGCACTGCTGGCCTCTCCCCCCCCTCCTTTCTTCTTTTTACGCTTTGGTGTCCCCCTTTATCTGCCTATAAAATTTCTCCCCTGTGCCAGGAGCCCACTCTTTTTTGAAGCCTATTAGAGCCTCTGGCTCTAATCACGTGCTTCAAAAACACTCCCCCTATTGGAATCCATCCATGTTAGTTACTTTGCTTTTTTTCACTGCAATTAATGGTGACCGAGTATGATACGCCTTTCTTTCCTGCAACCACAGTTTGCAAGAAAGAAAATCGCTTGATTCCCTCATCAACACAATTTATTGTGTTTTCCCAGCGGGAGTTGTGTGGGTGGCTGTTCCGGCCAGGAAAACACAGTGATTATTACTAGTGGCTACAGCCGCTGGTAATATTCACATCCTAAAAAAACGTACGGGCTGGTTGTACCCAAGTTGACCAATGGATCGACTTGGGTACAATCAACTTGCCCATACATGGTTCAAACCGTCTATGGCTGGCTTAAGAAATAAAGCTTAGGATTCTAACCATCCCCAGCCTCCTGACTGAACAATGATGAAGCATCCCAACACTGATAAGGACATACTAGAGTTCATTTACCAAAACCGAAGAGTGCAAAATCTGGTGCAGCCCTGCATAGAATCCAATCAGCTTCCATTTTTATTGTCAAAGCTTAATTGAACAAGCTGAAGTTAGAAGCTGATTGGTTTCTATGCAGAGCTGCATCAGATTATGCACTCTCCACTTATAGTAAATTAGCCTCAATCTGTTCTCTGCTCCTGGCAGGAAGCAGCATGTGATGGAATAATAGCATTCTCCACTACAGTGCAGGCGACAACAAGAATTTAATATAAGAATAGATTTCAGGCATTCATAGAAGGTGTTTTTAAAATCAGAAATTTATCCAAAATGTTTTCTTTTTCAGTTTAGAACAGAGTGTTATTATTTTAGATCCTCTGTAGTTTTCAATTGCTGTATGTGTCCCCATTAGGGCGATTACTTCCATGTTTCCTGTCTATTTTAAAGGTGTCAGTTAGAAAAGAGAAACATGTTAGAGATTTAGATAGGGGAGGGTTGCAGCCTCTGTAAGTTTTTTTTCCATGTTTGTCTCCCCGTTGGGAAGATTCCCCCTATTTCCTGTCTGGATGACAGGTGTCAGACATAATAGGATGTGAGAGTAAAGAGTTCACTATTCCCCGCACTAAAACAAAACTTGATAGAAAATAAGTTTGGTTGATATAGACTTTAATGATTTTAAATACATGCATAACTGGATTAAATGGTAAACTTTTATTATCTGACAGGAGTTCAGCTTTAATATATAGCCAGCTTTTAGGAGATTATAATGACTTGAAGAATGTTTAATGATGTTTCACAAAATGTAGAAACTAAGGGAGTAAAGATATATACAGGTATATCTATACACATACAGTATATAGTATCTACTATATGTGTAAATATATACTGTATATAGTGTTATAGTAACCCAAAAAAAAAGAGACCAAAACATTTTTATATTTCTGATGTGGTCTCTGATTATAAGTTTAACCAGTGTTAATCCCACTGCAGTGCTTTCCCTTTTCATTTTAATTGAGGTAATTTCATAATCGGTCATGGTTGCAGAGTTTGAGTCTATTACATGCAATACACCATAGATTGCTTAGCCGCAAAATCTAAACTAAACCTCAAATAGTTTGCAGGCTATGAGCTGGGTGGTCTGGTGCTCTTGGGTGGGAATGAGGCAAACAAGTAGGACCTCCATTAAACAAAGTGCAAAATGCTTTAATCATTAACATTTCGAAGACAGGGATACAGAGAGATGGGTAATATCTGGTATCTATATTTACAGTATCTCACAAAAGTGAGTACACCCCTCACATTTTTGTAAATATTTTATTATATCTTTTCATGTGACAACATTAAAGAAATTACACTTTGCTACAATGTAAAATGGTGAGTGTACAGCTTGTATAACAGTGTAAATTTGCTGTCCCCTCAAAATAACTCAACGCACAGCCATTAATGTCTAAACTGCTGGCAACAAAAGTGAGTACACCCCTTAAGTAAAAATGTTCAAATTGGACCCAAAGTGTCAAAATCTTGTGTGGCCACCATTATTTTCCAGCACTGCCTTAACCCATGGAGTTCACCAGAGTTTCACAGGTTGCCACTGAAGGTTGCCACTACCTGTGAAGTTGACAGTGGAAGTGACAACTTCACAGGCTGCCACTTCCACTCCTCCATGGAAGAGGAGCTGGTGGCTGTTAGAGACCTTGCGCTCCACCTTCCATTCGAGTATGCCCCACAGATGCTCAATAGGGTTTAGGTTTGGAGACATGCTTGGCCAGTCCATCCCCTTTAACCTCAGCTTCTTTGGCAAGGCAGTGGTTGTCTTGGAGGTGTGTTTGGGGTCGTTATCATGTTGGAATACTGCCCTGCGGCAAAGTCTCCGAAGGGAGGGGATCATGCTCAGCTTCAGTATGCCACAGTACATGTTGGCATTCATGGTTTCCTCAATGAACTGTAGCTGCTGGCAGCACTCATGCAGCCCCAGACCATGACACTCCCACCACCATGCTTGACTGTAGGCAAGACATACTTGTCTTTGTACTCCTCACCTGGTTGCCGCCACACACGCTTGACACCATACTGAACCAAATACCTTTATCTCGGTCTCATCAGACCACAGGACATGGTTCCAGTAATCCATGTCCTTAGTCTGTTTGCCTTCACAAACTGTTTGCGGTGTGGAGATGCGACCCCATGTCACAGGTGCATATGAGCTGTGTATGCCTGATTTTGGTAGGCTTGCTAATTGTACACCCGTATGCTGGCTTCATAATCATCCCAGGAATAGAAGTCAGTGCTCAGACTTGGAGACAGCTCCATCTGGCAGACAGGAAGTCTGGCCTGGAAGGTTGGGAGGGTCCCAGTAGGAGACAGCTCCAGGAGAAAGAGACAGGAAGTCTCGGAGTCTATGGCTGCAGGTGGCAGCCTGTGTGTGCACGTCTGTAGCAGGCAGATGTGGCCTGCGACCAAAACAGCACGAAGCTGACAGTGAGTAATCCAGGAGGCTATAGTTTGTGTTTATACAGTGATGGTGAAACCCCCCTGTGAGTGAAGATTACTGTTTGTTTGAACTTTTTCAATACTTTTAAATAAAAGTGGGCTGCCATGCCCTAAAAATGCAGTCTGGAGTGGCACGTTTCTGGAAAACTGCATGCACCACTTGAACCTAATCACCCTGGATCATCACAGTTGGTGGAGAAATTGGCATTGGGAACAGATAGTGCTGGTCCAGATGCTTGCATGCCGGAAACTGTGAGTGTCAGAGACTGTGTGTAATGCTGTTGCAGTGTGATGCAAAGTGATGGGTGCTGTGCCTCAACTGTAAAACCAAAATAGTTTTTTGAAGGAACACTGCATCTGTTGCTGCAAAGATGCATGTTGTTGCCTGTAGCAAAAAAGGGAAGGTTGGTCGTGAGACCTATGGTGAATGGTGGAATGATTCTGATGAGAGTCCTGGCTGGTGGGCTCAAGAGGATTGTTACAGTTGCTGGAGAAGCTCTGCAGGGAGAATGCAGTCTCCCATAGCAACCAGTGAAGTGTCATCTGGGTGGTGGGGCTCCTATGAAGAGATGGCTCACTGTAGCCTGATAGTCTTTCATTTCACCCGGTACCCACAGGGGGAATAACAGCAGGAGAGACAGGCTGACCAGTAATTCATGAGGAGAGTGGTTACCCGTAGCAACGCCTGTGATTCCAAGCCTGCAGACTGGTTGAGAAAGACTAACTATGTGTAGTGCCCTGCTCCTAATGAGCAGACGCAATTTTTTTTGTAAATTTAAGTTTGTCTGCAGCTGCAGTTTGGCTCAGACTAATTATGTCAAAGTTCTGGTTTCTGTACCAGTTCAGCTGGGTTGTGCTAGTTTCCACTTGGCCATGGGTGTCGCTGTCACCACCAGTAAGTGTTGGAAATGTAACAGGCTGAATGCATTGGGTACCCCTTTTACTCAGAAATAGCCCAGTGGGAGTGGTTCACCTGCTGTGCATTCTGGGTAAGGGTACTTAAGGTACAGGCGCCATATTTTTGGGTTCGTTATCCCGACCTCGTGTGCCCTCCTGGCCTGAGGTGTATGCTGCCTGTCTCTACGTCTCGGCTTTGTAACTGAGAGGGTGGGCCCAAAAGTCTTGGGGCCTACAGATCCAGGGGTGGTCCTGTGCTGTCTTGCCTGCGGGGAGAAGCCAAGTGACTGGAGGATCCAGGGGAGGACTTTTCCAGGAGAGGACCGAGCAACAAGGTTGGTATCTCTGAAAGAGCCTGGAGACTCAGTTGGAGGATGCATCCCGGGTCACCTACCACACAGTACCGCTGGATCGGCTGAAGGAAACTGGTACTGTGTGACAACGCAGTTGCTGGTTGTGCTTTCCTGTGGCAGAGGATTGCACAACGATTTTGTTTGAATTGACAAGTCTGTGGCAGAGACTTTGTTCGAGCATCTCCCCGGCTGCTAGGTCAGTGAGAGAGGCCTATCCGGTAGTTGCTAGATCCAGCCTGTGGAAGCTGTTTGTCCTCTAGATCAAGGCTATACCTCTAACCCCCAATTACAAGGTACCTGAACTCCCCTTAACCCTCTAGCCCTCTATTGCAAAACGTCATGTTTCTTTCAAATAAATCTTTGAAAAAAGGACTAAGTGTCGGAGCTAACATTCTTTAATTCATTCTACAATGGGACCCCTAAGACGGATGCAGTGAACAGGTGAGGTAATGGTAAGCCCAACAAAAATAGCAGCTCCTTCGGGGGTTAGTGCTACATATGTGACTATACACACCGGTGTGAAAGTGACCCCAAATGGAAGATCCCCCGTTTGTGTAAAAAGGACTTGCCTTGCTGCTGTGCCAGGAGAGGTGTCTGCAGAACAGCCTATAGGCCAAGGTGCAGGGGTCCTCTTAATCCTCCTTATGACTGAAGGTCCCAGTGAGTGTAAACGCAGAGAGGCAATTGTGTCCACAATGAAAAAGGAGAAAATGTGTATTTTGTGACAGACATGCTTAATGAAATGTTAGCATCCTGGAGTGTACAGCCAGTATATATCCTGCTGTCCTCTCCTGTGTTTGGAAAACTGGAACCACGGGGTATGGCTGATTGGAGCTGGATATTGCAGGCTGTACTGTGCAAAAATCACAAATGCTTGAATCTTTTAATGCAATGTTTGGTATTAATGTGGAAAGTTAACTCACAGTGCGCTGGATTGTTCCATACAAAGCTTGAGAGGCACTCTGGAGCACTGTTGGACAGGTCAGATGTATTGAAAAAAGGTGTTGGCAAGTACGTGTTGCTATTGGAGTGTTGGACAACAGGGGGCGATGCAAAACTGTAAGAGGGTTCCATAGAGTCAAGGCGCACCATACTCAGTACAATATTAAAATAATCAGTTAATAGGACAACTAAAGCCAAATGGCTACGCACAAGAGGGAAATGATTTCAGGCATATGAGTAAAAGATCGGGGTCACTCTTGAGTCTGGGCTGCTGTCCGTGTGGTAACAAGCTGGCTTACTTACAATGCACATGGATGGTATGCCGCTGAAGGATGAAATGACTAGTGATGGACGAACTTCCGACGGGACGTTTCGCGAACGCGAAACGCGAACGGACACAAACGTTCGCGAAAACGACCGTTCGCCGCGGGCTCCATTGACTTCAATGGGAGGCGAATTTCGCAAACCTTTAGGTCGAATTTGCGGCCACGGGGTAATTATTAGGGGGTAGCACGTAGTCCCACCACCTGGACAATAGCATAATACATGTATGAGGTGAATTTGGGATCGATAACTACAAGCATTTTTTTTTTATTTGGGAAATTGTTCTGACAATTCAGGACTATGGAGCTAATGAAGGCAATGGAGGAGAGGGAAGGTCAGGGACCAGGGTAGGCAAACAAGAGGGTGCAGGAGATACAGAGCACTGACAGCAGCACCGTAATACAGAGCACTGACATCAGCACCGTGACATACAGCGCTGACAGCAGCTCCGTGACATACAGCGCTGACAGCAGCTCCGTGACATACAGCGCTGACAGCAGCTCCGTGACATACAGCGCTGACAGCAGCTCCGTGACATACAGCGCTGACAGCAGCTCCGTGACATACAGCGCTGACAGCAGCACCGTGACATACAGCGCTGACAGCAGCTCCGTGACATACAGCGCTGACAGCAGCTCCGTGACATACAGCGCTGACAGCAGCTCCGTGACATACAGCACTGACAGCAGCTCCGTGACATACAGCGCTGACAGCAGCTCCGTGACATACAGCGCTGACAGCAGCTCCGTGACATACAGCGCTGACAGCAGCTCCGTGACATACAGCGCTGACAGCAGCTCCGTGACATACAGCGCTGACAGCAGCTCCGTGACATACAGCGCTGACAGCAGCTCCGTGACATACAGCGCTGACAGCAGCTCCGTGACATACAGCGCTGACAGCAGCTCCGTGACATACAGCGCTGACAGCAGCTCCGTGACATACAGCGCTGACAGCAGCTCCGTGACATACAGCGCTGACAGCAGCTCCGTGACATACAGCGCTGACAGCAGCTCCGTGACATACAGCGCTGACAGCAGCTCCGTGACATACAGCGCTGACAGCAGCACCGTGACATACAGCGCTGACAGCAGCTCCGTGACATACAGCGCTGACAGCAGCTCCGTGACATACAGCGCTGACAGCAGCTCCGTGACATACAGCGCTGACAGCAGCTCCGTGACATACAGCGCTGACAGCAGCTCCGTGACATACAGCGCTGACAGCAGCTCCGTGACATACAGCGCTGACAGCAGCTCCGTGACATACAGCGCTGACAGCAGCTCCGTGACATACAGCGCTGACAGCAGCTCCGTGACATACAGCGCTGACAGCAGCTCCGTGACATACAGCGCTGACAGCAGCACCGTGACATACAGCGCTGACAGCAGCTCCGTGACATACAGCGCTGACAGCAGCTCCGTGACATACAGCGCTGACAGCAGCTCCGTGACATACAGCACTGACAGCAGCTCCGTGACATACAGCGCTGACAGCAGCTCCGTGACATACAGCGCTGACAGCAGCTCCGTGACATACAGCACTGACAGCAGCTCCGTGACATACAGCGCTGACAGCAGCTCCGTGACATACAGCGCTGACAGCAGCTCCGTGACATACAGCGCTGACAGCAGCTCCGTGACATACAGCGCTGACAGCAGCTCCGTGACATACAGCGCTGACAGCAGCTCCGTGACATACAGCGCTGACAGCAGCTCCGTGACATACAGCGCTGACAGCAGCTCCGTGACATACAGCGCTGACAGCAGCTCCGTGACATACAGCGCTGACAGCAGCTCCGTGACATACAGCGCTGACAGCAGCACCGTGACATACAGCGCTGACAGCAGCTCCGTGACATACAGCGCTGACAGCAGCTCCGTGACATACAGCGCTGACAGCAGCTCCGTGACATACAGCACTGACAGCAGCTCCGTGACATACAGCGCTGACAGCAGCTCCGTGACATACAGCGCTGACAGCAGCACCGTGACATACAGCGCTGACAGCAGCTCCGTGACATACAGCGCTGACAGCAGCTCCGTGACATACAGCGCTGACAGCAGCTCCGTGACATACAGCGCTGACAGCAGCTCCGTGACATACAGCACTGACAGCAGCTCCGTGACATACAGCGCTGACAGCAGCTCCGTGACATACAGCGCTGACAGCAGCTCCGTGACATACAGCGCTGACAGCAGCTCCGTGACATACAGCGCTGACAGCAGCTCCGTGACATACAGCGCTGACAGCAGCTCCGTGACATACAGCGCTGACAGCAGCACCGTAAGCAGCCCCAGGAGGAAGTCAGCACAGCACAGGGATGGTGTGATCCCCTCATAATAAGAACCCCCAGGAGGAAGTCAGCACAGCACAGGGATGGTGGGAGCCCCTCATAATAAGAACACCCAGGAGGAAGTCAGCACAGCACAGGGATGGTGGGAACCCCTCATAATAAGCAGCCCCAGTAGAAATATGACACCGCTCAACCTCTTCAAAGAGGAGGGTAGGGGCATATAGTACGGTGTGCTTTTTTGGGTCAGGGAAGTGAGCCAAATGAATTAAGAAGGTCTGTGTGCTTGATTCCAAAAATTGTTTATAGACATATACATGGTCTACTGATCACATGTGTTGAATTCCTCCGAGATCCATGCCTCATTCATTTTTAGAAATGTGAGGTAGTTAACACTGTGGTGAGCTAGGCGAGTACGCTTATCGGTCACAATCCCCCCTGCTGCGCTGAACGTCCTTTCGGACAGGACACTGGATGAGGGGCAAGCCAACAGTTCGATTGCAAATTGGGCAAGCTCTGGCCAGAGGTCAAGCCTGCCCACCCAGTAGTCTAGGGGTTCATCACTCCTCAGAGCGTCCACATCGGCCGTTAACCCAATGTAGTCGGACACCTGACGGTCTAGGCGTTCCCTGATGCTGGATCCGGATGACACCTGTCGATGGGTCGGCTGAAAGAATGACCTCATATCCGAAGTCACCAACACATCTTCAAACCGGCCTCTTCTTGCAGGCGCTGTTGGATTGGTACCCGCAAATCCTTCTCTGGGAGTGGGAATTGCTCCTCTGCCAGCGCACGCAAAAGCAGAATGCAGCATTTCTCGAAGCAAGGCCTGGAAGTGCTGCATTCTGACAGCCCTCTGCGACGGCGGTAACATTTCCGCCATTTTGTGTTTGTACCGGGGGTCTAAGTACGTTGCCACCCAGTACTGGTCCTTGACCCTCATGCTTTTTATACGGGGGTCCCTATTAAAACACTGGAGCATGAAGGCCCCCATTTGCACTAAAGTGGAAGCGGTGTGGTGGCCTGGCTCCTGCTCATCATCCAGGATAATGTCGTCCTCTTCATTCTCCTCTCCCCATCCTCGCACAACAGGGATCCCAGAAAGGTTTAAAGCATGCTCTTCTTGCTCCTGCTCATCCGCCCCGGCACCATCCTCCTCTGACTCCTCATCAGACTCCTGTTGTTGACTTGTCTCAGATAGAGTAGCCCCCCCTGGGAATTCATCCAGCATTGCGACTTCCTCATCTTCCCGCTCCTGCTCCTCCACAGCCTGATCAATGACACGACGCAATGCACGCTCCAGAAAGAAGGCATAAGGTACCATGTCACTGATGGCGCCATGGCTGCGACTGACCAGTTTGGTGATCTCCTCAAATGGCCGCAGAAGTCTGCATGTGTCGCGCATGAGCAGCCACTGGCGCGGTGAAAAAAAACCCAGCTCCCCAGAACCGTTTCTTTCGCAGAGTTCATACAGGTAGACGTTAACTGCACGTTTCTGCTGGAGCAGCCTATCAAGCATATAGAAGGTTGAGTTCCATCGCGTCGGGCAATCGCAAATAAGACGTCTGACCGGCAGATGGTGTCGCCGCTGAATGTCAGCAAGGCGAGCCATGGCCGTGTAAGATCTTCTGAAATGGGCCGAGATTTTCCTTGCCTGCCGCAAGATGTCCTGGACCCCAGGGTATTTGACAAGGAATCGCTGCACGACCAAGTTTAAGACGTGTGCCATGCACGGCACGTGCGTGATTTTGCCCTGTTTCAATGCGCTAAGCAGATTGGCACCGTTGTCACACACCACTTTACCAACTGTCAAATTGAGCGGTGTTAGCCACTCATCTGCCTGTGAACGCAAAGCTGAAAGGAGTGCCGGGCCAGTGTGGCTCTTTGCTTCCAGGCACAACAGACGCAGCACGGCATGGCAACGTCTCACCTGGCATGTGGAATAGGTTCTGGGGAGCTTGGGCGGTGCAGTGGAAGAGACGCTAGCAGCGGAAAAGGAGGAGGCAGCTGAGGAGGAGAGGGAGGAGGATGGAGTAGGAGGAGGAGAAGAAGAGTCAGGCCTGCATGCAATCCGTGGCGGTAAAACCAAATCTACACGGGTGCCACGGGTTACATGCTTGACGGCCGTCAGAAGGTTCACCCAGTGGGCAGTAAAACTGATATACCTTCCCTGCCCGTGTTTGCTAGACCACGTGTCTGTGGTCAGATGTATCTTGGCACCGACACTGTGTGCCAGAGATACATTCACTTGCCGCTGAACATGGCCATATAGCTCTGGGATGCCCTTCTCTGAGAAATACTTCCTTCCTGGGACCTTCCATTGTGGTGTTCCAATGGCCACAAATTTGCGAAAGGCCTCCGAGTCCACCAGTTTATATGGCAGTAGTTGGCGGGCTATGAGTTCTGACAAGCCAGCCGCCAACCGTTGGGCAAGAGGGTTATCCGGCGTCATCATTTTTTTACGCTCAAACATTAGGCCCACGGAAGCCTGCCTTTTTGCAGAAAAATGTGAGCTTGGCGTGATGGAAGGTGGAGTGGAGGACAATTGTGAGGAGAGAGGAGAAGGAGAAGTAGAAGACGAGGCTGGACGGTGAGAGCCTGCAGTGTGGCTTTGTGTGTTCCGTTGCTCCCACTGGGCTCGGTGATGGCTGCTCATGTGCCTTCTTAAGGCGGTCGTCCCTAGGTGAGTATTGGGCTTACCGCGACTAACGCGTTGACTGCAAAGATTGCAGATGGCAACGCTATTGTCAGCAGCGGACACGTTAAAAAAAGCCCACACTGCGGAGCCATGTGCCGGTGTCCTGGGAGCGCCAGATGTGACCGTACATGGTCGATGACTCGCTCCTGATACATTTGCAGTCTGCTTTGTCCCTGCTGTGCAATGTAAGTCATTGCTGCTTCTCCTCCCTATCTGCTGGTCCATATCTCCCTCTGAACTCCCCTCCTCTTCCTCTCTTGTGGGCACCCACGTGACATCACTAGACACGTCATCATCAACGTCACCTTCCCCACCGCTATAAGTAGAGTAGGCAGCAACACCGGGGACCAACCTCCTCCTTGGGCTGATCTGGGTACTGGCGTCAGACTGCTGAGTAGCGCTTGTTGCTACCTCCTCTTCCTGATCCAATACCAAGAGTGGCTGCGCATCAGAAATGTCCTCTTGATATGGATCGGAAAATAATTCCAGTGACTCAAGCGGAAGGTATGTGGTGGTGGTGGTGGTGGTCGTGTTGTTGGTGGTAGTGTCTTTGGGGGTGCACATAGCAGAGAGTGAAGAAGAGGGTGCAGATCGAGAGGATGAGGAGGGTGCAGAAGAGTAAGGCTGAGCGAGCCACTCAACCAAGTCTGGTGCATCCTTTAAAGTAATTGAACGCACCTTCTGCAACTTCCCACTTTGGCTCAAGCCTGTTGCTCCTGCCCTACCCCTACCACCCCTGCGGAAGGGCCTGCCTCTTCCTCTGCATGTCATTTTTTAAATGACCCTGTGACAAAACTCTTAGTCCCTATACCGCTGAAGGACTGCTGCAGTATAGGTGAGCGGTCAGCAGTGGTGCACGTCAACCCTATCTATTGTGGACCTATAGCGGTCCTTACAGAACAGCAGACTGTACCGCACTCAAGCCTATGTACCGTAGCACCCTATACCAAGTTACCAGTCCTTATAAGAACTTTTGTGGACCAAGCAGGTTGTGTATTAGTGTTTAGCAGACTGTACGTCAGTCCCTATACCGCTGAAGGACTGCTGCAGTATAGGGCAGCGGTCAGCAGTGGTGCACGTCAACCCTATCTATTGTGGACCGATAGCGGTCCTTACAGAACAGCAGACTGTACCGCACTCAAGCCTATGTACCGTAGCACCCTATACCAAGTTACCAGTCCTTATAAGAACTTTTGTGGACCAAGCAGGTTGTGTATTAGTGTTTAGCAGACTGTACGTCAGTCCCTATACCGCTGAAGGACTGCTGCAGTATAGGGCAGCGGTCAGCAGTGGTGCACGTCAACCCTATCTATTGTGGACCGATAGCGGTCCTTACAGAACAGCAGACTGTACCGCACTCAAGCCTATGTACCGTAGCACCCTATACCAAGTTACCAGTCCTTATAAGAACTTTTGTGGAACAAGCAGGTTGTGTGTTAGTGATTAGCAGACTGTACGTCAGTCCCTATACCAATGAAGGACTGCTGCAGTATAGGGCAGCGGTCAGCAGTAGTGCACGGCAACCCTATGTATTGTGGACCGATAGCGGTCCTTACAGAACAGCAGACTGTACTGCACTCAGGCCTATGTACCGTAGCACCCTATACCAAGTTACCAGTCCTTATAAGAACTTTTGTGGACCAAGCAGGTTGTGTGTTAGTGTTTAGCAGACTGTGCGTCAGTCCCTATACCGCTGAAGGACTGCTGCAGTATAGGGCAGCGGTCAGCAGTAGTGCACGGCAACCCTATGTATTGTGGACCGATAGCGGTCCTTACAGAACAGCAGACTGTAACGCACTCAGGCCTATGTACCGTAGCACCCTATACCAAGTTACCAGTCCTTATAAGAACTTTTGTGGACCAAGCAGGTTGTGTGTTAGTGATTAGCAGACTGTACGTCAGTCCCTATACCAATGAAGGACTGCTGCAGTATAGGGCAGCGGTCAGCAGTAGTGCACGGCAACCCTATGTATTGTGGACCGATAGCGGTCCTTACAGAACAGCAGACTGTAACGCACTCAGGCCTATGTACCGTAGCACCCTATACCAAGTTACCAGTCCTTATAAAAACTTTTGTGGACCAAGCAGGTTGTGTGTTAGTGTTTAGCAGACTGTGCGTCAGTCCCTATACCGCTGAAGGACTGCTGCAGTATAGGGCAGCGGTCAGCAGTGGTGCACGTCAACCCTATCTATTGTGGACCGATAGCGGTCCTTACAGAACAGCAGACTGTACCGCACTCAAGCCTATGTACCGTAGCACCCTATACCAAGTTACCAGTCCTTATAAGAACTTTTGTGGACCAAGCAGGTTGTGTATTAGTGTTTAGCAGACTGTACGTCAGTCCCTATACCGCTGAAGGACTGCTGCAGTATAGGGCAGCGGTCAGCAGTGGTGCACGTCAACCCTATCTATTGTGGACCGATAGCGGTCCTTACAGAACAGCAGACTGTACCGCACTCAAGCCTATGTACCGTAGCACCCTATACCAAGTTACCAGTCCTTATAAGAACTTTTGTGGAACAAGCAGGTTGTGTGTTAGTGATTAGCAGACTGTACGTCAGTCCCTATACCAATGAAGGACTGCTGCAGTATAGGGCAGCGGTCAGCAGTAGTGCACGGCAACCCTATGTATTGTGGACCGATAGCGGTCCTTACAGAACAGCAGACTGTAACGCACTCAGGCCTATGTACCGTAGCACCCTATACCAAGTTACCAGTCCTTATAAGAACTTTTGTGGACCAAGCAGGTTGTGTGTTAGTGATTAGCAGACTGTACGTCAGTCCCTATACCAATGAAGGACTGCTGCAGTATAGGGCAGCGGTCAGCAGTAGTGCACGGCAACCCTATGTATTGTGGACCGATAGCGGTCCTTACAGAACAGCAGACTGTACTGCACTCAGGCCTATGTACCGTAGCACCCTATACCAAGTTACCAGTCCTTATAAAAACTTTTGTGGACCAAGCAGGTTGTGTGTTAGTGTTTAGCAGACTGTGCGTCAGTCCCTATACCGCTGAAGGACTGCTGCAGTATAGGGCAGCGGTCAGCAGTAGTGCACGGCAACCCTATGTATTGTGGACCGATAGCGGTCCTTACAGAACAGCAGACTGTAACGCACTCAGGCCTATGTACCGTAGCACCCTATACCAAGTTACCAGTCCTTATAAGAACTTTTGTGGACCAAGCAGGTTGTGTGTTAGTGATTAGCAGACTGTACGTCAGTCCCTATACCAATGAAGGACTGCTGCAGTATAGGGCAGCGGTCAGCAGTAGTGCACGGCAACCCTATGTATTGTGGACCGATAGCGGTCCTTACAGAACAGCAGACTGTACCGCACCCAAGCCTATGTACCGTAGCACCCTAGACAGACCAAGTTACCAGTCCTGATAAAGAGCTTTGTGGAACAAGTGAGTTGTGAATGATTAGCAGACTGCAGCAGAAGGGCAGCAGTCAAGTATAATATTCTTTCTATATTTGGAAGAAAGAATATTATACGTGTACAAGCCTATTACCGTACCACTGATACCAGTCCTGAAAAGAACCTTTGTGGAACTAATAGTAACAGCAAGTCTTTAAAATTATCCTCACTGCCTGACACACTGCTTCCTGCCTGTCCCTATACAAATTGGCAAAAAAGAGTAGGCTGGAACGATTAGCTGGAACAGCTCTTTTGTGGACCTGATAGTAACAGCTAATGATGATGATGATGATGATGATGAAGAAAGACTAATCTGGCTGAGCTGTCCCTAAAATAGCAGCATACAGCGCTCTGTCCCTTTATCTAAACTGACAAAAGAAACTCAGGCTGCTGACCTAACACCTATACCAGTCCTGAAAAGAACTTTTGTGTACCAAATAGCTAGCGTTTTCTCTGTCCCTACTCCACACAGGATCCTTTCCCTACAGTGACAGAAGAAAGAATGTAAAATGGCCACCGGATCGGGTGTATTTATAGGTTAGGGGGAATGTCCAAGTGTCCATGAGCTGTCATGTCTCAATTGGTTGTCCTGTAACACATGATAAACGTGTCACGAAAGGTTAAAGTTCTTGTATACATTAAACACGTAAGTCCGCCGGGGCGAACGACGGAAAAAGGCGTTCGAACCCGCGGACGGCGAAAGTCGGAAATTCGCCGCGAAACGACCGCCGGGCGAACCGTTCGGCCATCACTAGAAATGACAGCGAGGTGGTGGTTAAGCCTTTGTAGGTGCCTGGGACGTGGGAAAGCCAGTACGCTGCACTTCTCTGCGGAAAGCACGATAACCGGAACCCAGACGTGGAAGTGTGTGTCAGCGTGGAACACAAGCTACACAGACCGTAAGTGACGTATTCCAGTGGCAAATCAGATGTCTCCACTGTTTCATCAGATCTAGCTAACCAACCAGAAAGCCTGGTATATATAGGACAAGGGGGAAAGGAATAAAATAATGTAAACAGAAAACGTGACAATATATATATATATACATGGGCATCAAACTAACATCATTAAAGAGGAAGTAAACCCTGATGAGTTTACTTCCTCTGTGTCTCCCTGCAAAGGTAAAGCATAATGGGCTATTATGCATCGCATAGTAGCCCATTATGTGTCACTTACCTGACACAGGAGCCAGTGATGTCACCACTGTCCCCTGTAGTCCAGAGCGTCCATCTTCTTCCGGGTATCGCTGCTCCAGCCACTCACAGCACCGGAGCAGTGAGATTCTGGTGAGAGTGAATCTCCTGGCTGAGTATTATTCTGATGGGTGCGCGCTTTCAAGCTTTTGGCAACCATTTGAGCAACACAGTGTGAGAAGCGCCTGTCATTAACCCTTTAGGGGTTAAGTGTACAACCCAAGGGGGGGTCACACAGAGCACAAGGTTTTCTCTGTCTGCATGGTGTAGTGTATATTCTCTGTGAGGATTTCCTACTTCCTGGAGCACTTCACGCACTTTATGAACTTTTTTCTTGGGGACTTTATGAATTATATGCCCTTTTTAACTGTATTGTTATTTATTATAGAGTGTGTGTTTTTGCATATGTCTATTAACCACTTGCCGACCGCCTCACGCCGATGTACGTCGGCAGAATGGCACGGGCAGGCATAAGCACGTACATGTACGTGATTTGCCTCCCGCGGGTCGGGGGCCCGATCGGGCCCCCGCCCGGTGCCTGCGGCGGTCGGTTTTCGTTCGGGAGCGATCCCGGACGAGGGGACGGCCATTCATTCATGGCCACCCCCTCGCGATCGCTCCCGACGAATGGAAATCCCCGGTGACATCACTTCCTCTCCTGTAATGTAAACACAGGAGAGGAAGTGATGTATTCTCTCCTCCGTGTCGGTATTTTTCGTTCCGACACGGAGGAGAGCGGATCAGTGAGTTGCACCAACACATCCCACACACAGTAGAACATGCCAGGCACACTCACACCCCCCCTTTACCCCCCGATCACCCCCCCAATTACCCCTGCCCCCCCAGTCACAGTGACACCAATGTCATTTTTTTTTTTTTTTTTTTTTTTTTGCATTGGTGTCATTTGTGACTGTAATAACTGTTAGGGCAGTTAGGGTTAGCCCCCTTTAGTTCTAATGTACCCCCCTAACCCCCCCAATAAAGGTTTAACCCCGTGATCACCCCCCGTCGCCAGTGTCACTAAGGCTGGGTTCACATTGCAGCGGTTTATGAGAACGAATGTGATTCGCACCGCACTGCAGTGCAAATCACATCCGATCTCTGTGCGATTCGAGTTCAGCCATTCGCCGCACCCGCCGCACCCGCCACACCCGCCGCACCCGCCGCAAATTCGCACGGGACCCTTTTTTTGGCCCGCAGCAGAATCGGATCGCATGGGTGTTCACACCATGCGATCCGAGTTTGCAGATCGCACTGCGATATGCGAACTGATCTGGGGGTGTCAGTAACATTTCACTGACACTCCCAGCAGTTCGCATAGGGCAGTGTGAACTGCCGCCGGGAGGCATGCGATGCGGGAACCCGCCGCGGATTCGCGGCGTTTCCGCATCGCTCCAGTGTGAACCCAGCCTAATAAGCGATCATTTTTCTGATCGCCGTATTAGTGTCACAGGTGACGCTAGTTAGGCAGGTAGGTATTTAGGTTCGCCGCAGCTTTTTATAGCGCTAGGGACCCCCATATACTACCGCATAAAGCCCCCTGATTGCCCCCTAGTTAACCCTTTCACCAGTGATCACCATATAACTGTTACAGGTGACGCTGGTTGGTTAGTTATTTTTTTATAGTTTCAGGGCACCCGCCATTTATTACCTAATAAAGGTTTAACCCCCTGATCACCCGGCAGGTGTCATTTGTGACTAATAACTGTTAGGGCAGTTAGGGTTAGCCCCCTTTAGTTCTAAGGTACCCCCCTAACCCCCCCAATAAAGGTTTAACCCCGTGATCACCCCCCGTCGCCAGTGTCACTAAGGCTGGGTTCACATTGCAGCGGTTTATGAGAACGGATGTGATTCGCACCGCACTGCAGTGCAAATCACATCCGATCTCTGTGCGATTCGAGTTCAGCTATACAGATAGTATGGCTGAATTCGTGTCGCACCCGCCGCACCCGCCGCAAACTCGCACGGGACCCTTTTTTTGGTCCGCAGCAGAATCGGATCGCATGGGTGTTCACACCATGCGATCCAAGTTTGCAGATCGCACTGCGATATGCGAACTGATCTGGGGGTGTCATTAACATTTCACTGACACTCCCAGCAGTTCGCATAGGGCAGTGTGAACTGCCGCCGGGAGGCATGCGATGCGGGAACCCGCCGCGCATTCGTGGCGTTCCCGCATCGCTCCAGTGTGAACCCAGCCTAATAAGCGATCGTTTTTCTGATCGCTGTATTAGTGTCACAGGTGACGCTAGTTAGGCAGGTAGGTATTTAGGTTCGCCGCAGCTTTTTATAGCGCCAGGGACCCCCATATACTACCGCATAAAGCCCCCTGATTGCCCCCTAGTTAACCCTTTCACCAGTGATCACCATATAACTGTTACAGGTGACGCTGGTTGGTTAGTTATTTTTTTATAGTTTCAGGGCACCCGCCATTTATTACCTAGTCTCACTAGTGTACCCCTAAATTTAGGGGTGTCTACTTTCTAAAATGGGGTCATTTGGGGGGGGGGGGTTTGTGCCATCTTGGCATTTTATGGCCTTCAAAACTGTAACGCCCTTAGAAAGCCTGAAGGCGGTGCTTGGTTTTTGGGGCCCCGTACGCGGCTAGGCTCCCAAAAAGTCCCACATATGTGGTATCCCCGTACTCAGGAGAAGCAGCAGAATTTATTTTGGGGTGTCATTTCACATATGCCCATGGCATGCGTGAGCAATATATCATTTAGTGACAACTTTGTGAAAAAAAAAAAAAGTTTGTAATTTTCCCGCAACTTGTGGCAAAATATAAAATATTCCATGGACTCAACATGCCTCTCAGCAAATAGCTTGGGGTGTCTACTTTCTAAAATGGGGTCATTTGTGGGGGTTTTGTGCCATCTTGGCATTTTATGGCCTTCAAAACTGTAATAGGTAGTGAGAAGTGAACTCAAAAAATTACGCCCTTAGAAAGCCTGAAGGCGGTGCTTGGTTTTCGGGGCCCCGTACGCGGCTAGGCTCCCAAAAAGTCCCACATATGTGGTATCCCCGTACTCAGGAGAAGCAGCAGAATTTATTTTGGGGTGTCATTTCACATATGCCCATGGCATGCATGAGCAATATATCATTTAGTGACAACTTTGTGAAAAAAAAAAAAAAAAAAAAAAAGTTTGTAATTTTCCCGCAACTTGTGGCAAAATATAAAATATTCCATGGACTCAACATGCCTCTCAGCAAATAGCTTGGGGTGTCTACTTTCTAAAATGGGGTCATTTGTGGGGGTTTTGTGCCATCTTGGCATTTTATGGCCTTCAAAACTGTAATAGGTAGTGAGGCGTGAAATCAAAAATTTACGCCCTTAGAAAGCCTGAAGGCGGTGCTTGGTTTTCGGGGCCCTGTACGCGGCTAGGCTCCCAAAAAGTCCCACATATGTGGTATCCCCGTACTCAGGAGAAGCAGCAGAATTTATTTTGGGGTGTCATTTCACATACGCCCATAGCATGTGTGAGCAATATATCATTTAGTGACAACTTTGTGTAAAAAAAAAAAAAAAATTTTTTTTTTGTCATTATTCAATCGCTTGAGGCAAAAAAATAAAATATTCAATGGGCTCAACATGCCTCTTATCAATTTCCTTAGGGGGTCTACTTTCCAAAATGGGGTCATTTGGGGGGGTTTTGTACTGCCCTGTCATTTTAGCACCTCAAGAAATGAGATAGGCAGTCGTAAACTAAAAGCTGCGTAAATTCCAGAAAACGTACCTTAGTTTGTAGATGTGACAACTTTTGCGCAAACCAATAAATATACAATTATTGACTTTTTTTTTACCAAAGACATGTGGCTGAATACATTTTGGCCTAAATGTATGACTAAAATTGAGTTTATTGGATTTTTCTAATAACAAAAAGTAGAAAATATCATTTTTTTTCAAAATTTGCGGTCTTTTTACGTTTATATCGCAAAAAATAAAAATCGCAGAGGCAATCAAATACCATCAAAAGAAAGCTCTATTTGTGGGAAGAAAAGGACGCAAATTTTGTTTGGGTACAACATTGCATGACCGCGCAATTACCAGTTAAAGCAGCGCAGTGCCAAAGTGTAAAAAGACCTCTGGTCATTTACCAGCAAAATGGTCCGGTCTGAAAGTGGTTAATTAATAGATTATAAGCACTGTTAATGTGGTAATACTTTTTATAACTATGGTTGGGATTGTATTTCTGCATATGCTTAAGAAACTGTAGTCTTGCTTTTTTATATGTCTGTGTCAGCATTGGGTTCCTCCTGGGCCTCCTGTCATAGCGTTTCACTTCATTTAAATGTCGACAGATAGTTTACGCTTACACTGATGCTCCCTGAGCCTGCAGGACAGCTTGAGTTTCTTTGGAACTTGTTTTGGACTGCTTATCCACCATCCGGACTATCCTTCGTTGCAACCTTTCATCAATTTTTCTCTTCCGTCCACGCCCAGAGAGATTAGCTACAGTGCCATGGGTTGCAAACTTATTGATAATTGTGCGCTCTGTGGACAAAGGCACACAGTTGTCCATGCTTAGTGTGGCACACACAGACACACAATTCAAAGACTTATGCCGCGTACACAGGATCGGACTATCCGGAGGACTTAGTCCAGCGGACAATCCGCCAGACTTTGCAGTGGAGGTCCACCAGACTTTCCAAACGAGCGGACCTGCCCACACACGACTGGACTTTTCCGGCAGACTAGGTCCGGCTGGACTTTTGAAATGAACGGACTTGCCCACACACGGAGTAAAGACCTTTCATTTTGAACGTGGCTCCAGGTAGGCAGAACTAGCAAGGGAAGTGAATGTTGCCACCTCCATCGGCGAGATTGACACCTCGTGAGCCCCGTCATCTGGTATGGATTTAAAGGGGAACCCCTACGCCGAAAAAACGGCGTGGGGGTCCCGGCAAAGTCCATAGCAGACCCTTATCCGAGCACGCAGCCCGGCCGGTCAGAAAAGGGGATGGAGACGAGCGTGCACCCCCCTCCTGAGCCATACCAGGCCGCGTGCCCTCAACATGGGGGGGTGCTTTGGGGGAAGGCGGGGCCCTGCGCCCCCCACCCCAAAGCACCTTGTCCCCAAATTGATGAGGACAAGGGCCTCTTCCTGACAACCCTGGCCGTTGGTTGTCGGGGTCTGCGGGCGGGGAGCTTATCAGAATCCACGAGCCCCCTTTAATAAGGGGGCCCCCAGATTCCGGCCCCCCCACCCTACGTGAATGAGTATGGGGTACAATGTACCCCTACCCATTCACCTGGTAAAAAAAGTGTACATTAAAAAAAACACAGCACAGGCTTTTAAAATACTTTACTTTATTAGACTGCTCCGGGGGTCTTCTCTTCTTCCATCTTCGGGGGTCTTCTCGCTGGACTCCTCCGCTATCTTCTACTCTTTTGCTAGCTCTTTTACTAGAGGAGGAGCCCGGCTTTATCCTTCGTCGCCGCCTCTGTCTGGGGGTCTTCTAACTTTAGGGGTCTTGTCCCGCTCTTTGGGGGTCTTGTCCCGCTCTTTGGTTCTTCTTGCCGGGCCTCCGCTTTCTTCTTCCAGCACTTTAACTACCGTTGGCCCGGTCTTCTGTAGCTGTCGATGGACTTTAGATTTAAAACATGTTTCAGATCTTTCCGATGGACTCGAGTCCAGTCGAAAAATCTGTTCATCTGTATGCTAGTCCGACGGACGAAAATCAACGTTAGGGCAGCTATTGGCTACTGGCTATTAACTTCCTTATTCTAGTCCGGTCGTACGTCATCACATTGAAATCCGCCCGACTTTGCTGTGCTTGTGTGTGGCCAATTCCGTTCATTCGTAAAGTCTGTCGGAACTCTGCCAAAAGTCAGTCGGGCAGACTACTAGTCTGTCAAAGTCCGGTCGTTTGTACGCGGCATTAGGGTTGCAGCCACCAGTGCATTTTGAAATTGGAACTGGATCTGTTTTATTCCCATTGACTTTTAGCCTCTTTTTTTGGTGATTTATTGATTCATTTTACCATTGTTTTTTATTGTTTATTTTATCATTTTCAGTTGGTTTTTTGCGCCATCATTTTCTTTCTTTTTTCTAGTAACTGCTTCCCTGTGTGTGGTCCCTCCTAAGAACGCTGTCCTAGCCAGCGATGGGACCAGAGTTCCTGGTGGTTTTGAACTGGGTAATTTTGAAAAAGCGCTTGTCAGGGGTAACCACGCAGGTATCAGCGAACCTGAAACCCAAAGAGTACTAGGTAAAGTTGAGACAGATGTCAAAATAGGACCACTACAGTCTTGGGAGAGTAGATCTGGGGGAGGTGAGAAGAAATATAAGCTCCCAAAGATTAGGAAGAAGTGTGCATGGAAGCACACTCGTAAAAAGAGGCGGGTGGAGCACCCCTTTAGGAAGAAGGGTGTTGTATTTCTCCCTGCGGTGCGAAACAGGGGGGAGGATATGTGGAGATGTGACCCCATGTCCCAGGTGCATATGAGCAGTGTATCCTTGATTTTGGTAGGCTTGCTAATTGTACACCTGTGTGCTGGCTTCATAATCATCCCAGGAATAGAGGTCGGTGCTCAGACTTGGAGACAGCTCTGCCTGGCAGACAAGAAGTCTCGCCTGGGAGGTCGGGAGTCCCAGTAGGAGACAGCTCCAGGAGAAAGAGACAGGCAGTCTAAGGATGTGTGTGCATGTCTGTAGCAGGCAGATGTGGCCCGTGACCAAAATCGCATGAAACTGACAGTGAGTAAGCCAGGAGGCTATAGTTTGTGTTTATACAGCGATGGTGGAAAAAGCGATGTCTGGAGTGGCACGTTTCTGGAAAACTGTATGCACCACTTGAACCTAATAACCCCGGATCGTCACAATGGGCTTTCTTGTGCATCATCTTTAGAACAGGCTTCCTCCTGGGTTGACTACACCCAGAGGAGCTGCTGAATTGTCTTGTAATTTCTCTGCACACCTGAAGATGACACACCTTGCTCACCCAGCACTTACAGACACACCTCAAGGTATTTTAAAGAATTTATTAGGCCAAGGATTGCTTAGAAGAATCCAGCAAATACAATTTAGAAGCACTGCTCCGTGTCAGTCCCCCTTTTTCAGGTCAAATCCACAAAGGGTGCAGGTCAAGCTCATGATTGTGTGTAAGCAAAAGAGGAAAAACTCAGATGACCGCGCACCGATATCAAGTGTAAAACATCTTCATTATTCAAACTTTTAAAATCACCATTGGCTGCACCATCCAGGTGTCGTTTTTAAATTAATTGATTGTCTAACTGCGTGTTTATTTATACCGTCACTTTCTGTGGTCGCAGCATATTACGATTACGCGCCCTAGCAGCATGAAACATCAATAGGTTTCCCTGGGGTGATGTTGTCTGATAATATGGTGATTTTAAAAGTTTGGATAAAGAAGAGGTTTTACATGTGATTCTGGTGTGCGGTCATTTGAGTTTTTCCTCTTTTGATAGCCTAAAAGAAAAGAGGATTAACAAGTGCACTTATGCTAACAATCAGTTCGAAAATAACATTGACACTGGGAGATAGAGTTAAATACCTGTAGTTTTCTAAATAACTGTAATTAACAGAATTGAACTGCATTTACCTAGCAACAGTATATAAAGACGGCCTAAGTTGCTATAACAGTCCCCGTTTTATTGCACTGGCCACTGATTGATGAAAAAAAAAAAACATTGGCCGGCAAAGTTGGGGGCCTTGAAGAAACCACAACAGTTCCCAGCAGACAACAGAATAATGTCTATGATGTTATACCAGTCACAGTGCACCCTCTTCAATGCTTTAATTCAGTAAAGGTCCAGTTGAAGTCAGATAGTAGGAGTGTTTTTTAGTCTGATCTTACCAGACATCCAAATCATACCTACCCAAGGAGAAGGTTCTCTTTCTCTTTGCTTCTCTGAGTTATCAATCGACTGTGGTCAGCTATGACAGGGATCCAATCACCCAGTAGCAGCAGCAGCTCAGTCTATCCCACACACCTGCTTGCTTCCAGGACCATTCCCTCACATGTAGCATTGCACAGAGTAGGATGGCAGTGGCAGTCTCTGAACAGCCATCTTGTCTTGGACAGCCCAGCAAACTTTGGCCACACATCACTGTTTCCCCTTCACTACAGACTTGTGGTGCACTCTCTTAGTTGAACGGAGCAGGAAAATAGTTGCATCAGCATATGGCCCCCTAGTAGCTCCCTTTCTCCAGCAGGCCAGTTCACTGTCCCCTTGCTCTGTTGCTTCAGCCAATTACTGTTCTCAAGACCCAGCCAAGATGGCTGCCCTCTGAATTGGAGACACATTTTTTAGATGAGCATTACTAAGAGGTCTCCTTAAAGATGGCTACTGCACTTCTGCATGAGTGAATATTCAGCTTAACCCTGTTCACACTGATGGGTACACTGTAGTCATAAAGGGATAGACATGGTCAGCAACAATACTCAAGTAGGCAGGGGCATATAAATGATGCTTAATTGGTACTAAGGGGCCGAAAGTGTGCCAAGAAACTATCCCCCACACCTTTACAGCACAACCACCAGCCTGAACCATTGATATAAGGCAGAATGGATCCATGCTTTCATTTTGTTTATACCAAATTCTGACCCTACCATCTGAATGTTGCAGCTGAAGACAACACTCTTCCAATCTTTTATTGTCCAATTTTGGTCATCCTGTGTGAATTGTAGCCTCAGTTTCCTGTTCTTAGCTGACAGGAGTCGCACCTGGTGTGGTCATCTGCTGCCGTAGCCCATCTGTTTCAAGGTTCGATGTGTTGTGCATTCAGAAATGGTATGCTGCATACCTTTGTTGAAACAAGTGGTTATTTGAGTTACTGTTGCCTTTCTATAATCTCGAACCAGTCTGCCCATTCTCCTCTGACATCAACAAGACGTTTTCGTCCACACAACTGCCGCTCCCTGGATATTTTCTCTTTCTCTGTAAACCCTAGAGATGGTTATGCATGAAAATTCTAGTAGATCAGCAGTTTTTGAAATACTCAGACCAGCTTGTCTGGCACCAACAACCATGACACGTTCAAAGCCATGTAAATCCCCTTTCTTCCCTATTCTGATGCTCGTTTTGAACTTCAGCAAGTCTTCTTCACCACATCTAGATGCCTAATACATCAAGTTGCTGCCAGGTGATTGGCTGATTAGAAATTTGTGTTACCAAGCAATTTAACAGGTGTACCCAATAAAGTGTCCAGTCTGCGAAGGCGGCTATTTTATGGGTCGTGTTTCCGATCGTTACTCAGAAACGGTAGATTAATGCCAACAAAACTTTCCTTTTCGAGGGACTAACACAGCTATCACCTACCTAGGTATTAAACTACCTACCCGATTACACAACCTGTACCCCTTCAAATATATCTCTCTCCTCCAAACTATCCAGAAAGATCTTAAGGCCTTGTCGGCACGGCTCCTGGTTTGGTAGGGCTTTGATTATTAAAATGAATGTTCTACCCCGTCTGTTATACATCTTACAAATGATCCCCATAAAGCTCCCTCCTGCCTTTTTTAAATCGTACCAAACTACCTGTTCCAACTTTATATGGAATGACCAGCGAGCCAGGATAAGCTTTGCCAGACTGACCTTACCCAAAACAAAAGGAGGCATTGGATTGCCAGACATTAAGAAATATTACTGGGCCAGTCACCTAGTCAGAATAGTAGACTGGAATGTCCATGCACACACCAAAGCCTGGACACAGATGGAGAACATGTTTTCCTCGTCACCAATTAAACTTTTACCATGGATAGAGCCTGAACATGTCCCTCAAATGTGCAAACAGAACCCATTGATTGCTAGTATGTTACAAGCATTTCAAATGGCCTGCCATACCCATCATATCTCATCCTACCACAGCCCGATGACACCGATAAAACATAACCCTGCCTTTCCAGTAGGCAAATAGGATGCGTTCCTCTCTGGAATGTGGCAATCACCAGACATCAGAGCCCTACATTTATTTTCAAACGATTGGCTTCAAACTATACCAGAACTCCCCACACAGACCTCTGGTCGCCCCTTCCCGCAATGGGTTTACTTCCAAATCAGACACATCCTGACGCACCGACAAGCGAGATCAGACTTTGCACGGACACTTACACCATTTAAATCACTATGCAACCAAACGGAACCACGACGACATGTCATCTCCAGTATTTACGCACTGCTCTTCTCAGAATATAGCCCAAAAGCCAACTTGGCAACATGTAGTTGGGAAACTGACTTATCCTTGTCACTGACAGATGATGACTGGACAAATATATACACCAATATACACAAAGGTTCCACAAATGTCTCAGTACATGAAAATTGTTTTAAAATATTCTCCAAGTGGTATCTAACACCTGCCAGACTTCACAAACTTGACCCGAACATACCCCCTACACATTGGAGATGCGTGGAAAGCACAGGCTCACTCCTACATGTATGGTGGTCCTGTCCACCCTTTTTGGAGGGAGGTCCATCGCCTAATTCGCCAAATCACCATGCTTCCCATCGACTTCTCACCAGCGCAAATGCTTCTGTACCATTCTGCACAACATCTGCTAAATGCAGAAAAGATGTGCATTCCTAACTTCTGGAAATCCACTACCCCTCCTTCCATCTTGGATTGGACTAAGCGAACATCCAAAGTGCCCGAGATGGAAGATTTAATACACCAAGCGAAAGATACCCCAACTAAGTACTGGGCGACTTGGGCATGCTGGCATCACTTTAGAGCCTCAGCAGAGTGTCTCCAACTGTTAACCAGATTCCAACCACCATGATGATATGATACATAAAATTCCCTTACAAGTTTCGAACAGGAATACAGACTGTCTTCTACAACACAATCCACAACACCTGACTCTCGCAGACATTAGGACCATAACAATGGAAGTCCTTAGGGAGACAGACGAACTGAAAACTGATAATTGATAAACAGTAGTCCTAGATATCCTTAGATCACAGCCCGATTGACCATTACCTTAGATGACTAGTTCCTATCTGACGTAAAACACCGCCTCGACTGGCACCACTCTACTGACATATCATCTCCGACCCCACGGGGGAATTAATTGTATTTTTTGTCCAGTTGTTTTCTCTCTGTTCTTCTTTTCTTATTGTGACACCCAGATTTTGCAGGTTGCAGTTAGTCCTGCGGGAAGGGCTATCTCGAAATAGACAACTTGGTGGCAATTAGTGGTACCGCCCCCTCCTTAATTACTCTCCGCTCTGAGCACTGCAACTGAAACGGTCAACAATTCTGCTATTGCCAGATACGAGTCTAACGCTTGTAAGTTCTCATGTTGCGTTTATACGATGGTTAAGCTTTGTAAACCTGTTATAGTCGTATTAAGATTTGTTACACAAGCTCATTGTAACCTTTTTCTGAAAACTTCAATAAAAGATTTTGAAACAAAATACCACCAAAAGAAAGCTCTATTTGTATGAAAAAAAGGACAAGAAATGGATTTGGGAACAGTATTACATGTCTGAGTAATTGTCATTCAAAGTGTGAGAGCACCAAAAGCTGAAAATTGGTCTGGTCACGAGGGGGGTTTAAGTGCCCAGTTGTCAATTGGTTAAAAGCCATTAGGCTAGGTTCCCACTGCTGTGATCTGATTTTCAGTGCGATTATGGAGTGCAACTTGGATGGGGTTTGCATATTCTTTGGGGCCAAAATTACACTGGAATTGCACCAAAGTAGTACAGGAACCTTTTGCAAAATCGCACTGTGCTGAGTTGCATTGATGTGAACAGTCACTATTTCCATTGTCATGTGATTTTGTGTGACTCAAGTTGCATCTGAAATCACACTAGAGTGAGCAGAGCCTTAAAGCGGGAGTCCACCGGGACTCCGCGTTTTTTTTTTTTTTTAAAAGCCAGCAGCTACAAATACTGCAGCTGCTGACTTTTAAATAGTGACACTTACCTGTCCAGCGCGCCCGCGATGTCGGCACCCGAAGCCGATCGCTCGCTCGTGCCGCCGCCATCTTGGGTATGGGAATCAGGAAATGGAGCCTTTCGGCTTCATTTCCCGGTTCCCTACTGCGCATGCGCGAGCCGCGCGGTGCAATCCGGATGGTCCCCGCTGCCTCTGGGAGCTGTGTGTTTCCCAGCAGGCAGCGGGGCACTTGCTGAAGGGGGCGGACGCTTGCGGAAAGGGGCGTAACGTACGCCCCTTTCCGCAGAGAGCTAGCCCGGAAGTGGGTGCAGTTACCTGGATTATCCAGGTAACTGCACCCCCCCTCCCCTCTGAAAGGTGCCGATTGTGGCGCCGGAGGGGGGGGGGATTCCGATGAGCGGAGGTCCATTTTAGGGTGGACCTCCGCTTTAATCCCCTGTGTCTTCCACTCAGTGGTTCTTCCCGCCGTTGCTTTCAAAATTGCTACTGTGTACCACAGTGTTATATAGGAGTCTGCGGGAGGAACTCCACAGAGCAGTGGGGATAAGGAGATTAACACTCCTTGATAGGTTGGTTGCTTCACAAAATTTAGCTGGTGATCCAACTTGATCGGAGTAGCAGCAGAAGAGGAAAATCTTTTTTTTCAGGACAGTTTTATCTGGACTTTCAGATTATTGACAGGGTTACTTTAACTGACTGTAAATGGTTATCTATTCAGGTAGGTTAATGGGTAATATAAAGCTATGTAAACTGAACTGTAACCAAAAGGAAACCATAGCGTGAGAAATAAAGCCTTGTACCACAATGACCCCTAGGGATAGGTATGCACACACAATCAGGGTTCCTCAAAACTATAATAATTTTTTTAAACACATAATATGCACTGACTTACAGACACACACTAACCAACCGATATTAACTGATGGACACACACTGACCTGCATAAACATAGACAGACATACAGAGGTACACTGCTTGATTGACAGACTTACATTAGAGGGAAACACACAGATGGATGATCACAATAGCTGAGAGTATAACACTAATGCCGCTACACACGATCCGAAATACAGCCAGCAAAAGACAGATGAGAGATGTTCATTGGGAAAATGCGACGGTGTGTATGCTCCATCCAAGAAATTTGCAACAATGGCAAAAAGAATATTGGGACTTTATATGAAGCACAGCTAAGAAGAACATTTTTTATTAAAATCACGTGATCACGGGCTCCAGAAATATAAACATTAAATCAGAAAAATAACATGATAATATGGTTCAATAAGATCTAAGCAATTTATAGTTACATGATAATGACATATTTCATAACAAGAAATAAAAAATAATAAAAAATATTAAAATAAAATAATAAAGTGTATGCTCCATCGGAATTTTGCTGGCTGGATTTCTGCCAGCAAAAGATTGAGAGCATGGAAAAAGTTTTGATCAGAAATCCTGATCGTCTGTAGCAATTCTGAAGCGCAAAATTCCTACGCATGCTCTGAAACAATTTGACGCATGCTCGGAAGCATTGAACTTAATTTTCTCGGCTTGTTGTAGTGTTGTCGTGTGTATGCAAACCAAGTATGAGCAGAATTCCATCGGAAAAACCATCATAGCTTTTTCCAATGAGAATACCTGTGTATGCGGCAAAAGAGGTTATAGAATGAGGTATACTGCCAACACACATTAAACAACAGCATGATGATCAGCATCAAGTAGCAACTAGTTTAGCCTCCTGTCATTAAGACTGGATTTATACTATGCACTGTGTTAATGCAGGTGTATTATTATTATATATATTATTAGCGCAATGCATTTTCATGTGATGCCGCATATGAATTCCACTGTGCTAAGGTAGCCCATTCACGTCTGTGCATTTTGGTGAGCTGAAAAACATATGCATTGAAGAGCCTTGGCATTCAGGTGCCATTTAACATTATTGACACAGTGATGCATTGTACTGTAGATCTACCATTGCCATGTGTACTAATAACACTAACACACATTTGCTGCATGTAACCATAATGCCCTAGACTAAATTGGCCCTAAAGGTTCTATGCGGACAAGGTAGGCAGGCAAGTAATTTTTTTGGCCAACTATGTGTCAATGACCAGGAACTAGCATAATATGAATTTTTGGCCATTGATATGAACAACAATTCTCTTTGTTTAATCAGTTAAGTAGCCATGACGAAAAACGATGTACCGAATATACACAATCTAAAAGTATTTTAATATTATTCATGTGTTTGTTAGGGTTCAGGTTTGGTTAGGGTTCAGGCTAAAGAGAAACAGTCTGGGTATCCAATATTATCTAAATGTCCACTTTTGAATTGTTATACTAGATTACTTTAATTACTTTTTTATTATTTGCTCATATTTTCTGCCTGCCAGAATAAGTGTCAGATTGCAATGCTTGCCAGGGCTCAACACTGAAAATAGATATTTAAAAGTGAACAAAATAACAAAGGTGTTTTTAAGATTACATGAGAGAAATTAAAAGAATTTGATGTCCAACAGTTTTACCCTCTTCCAGCAAACATCAGCCCTTAAAGCGGTATTAAACCCAAATGCAAAAACCCCCTCAATTTGGGGAATCTTTTAATAGGGGCATCTATCACTGGAACAAATATCCCTATTGAAAGATTTTCCCTCTATTCCCATTCTGATAACTCACAAATTTGGATTTTCCCGATAATGGGCACTAGGACAATAGAGAAAATGAATCTACCCATTGGGGAAACAGACATTTTCGTCCAAATTTCAGGTATTTTCGTTTTCGCTTTGACAAACGATAACGAAAGTGCAGAATCCGAAAAACAAAAGATCCGACATAAATAAATGCTTTATTTTCGTTTTCGCTGTTACAACAGTTCGATATAGAATAGGAGATTCGACGTGACTCTGACAATAACAATCTGTGTCTATTGAACCTGTGGTCGAATGTGTCTAACCTTACCTCTATTAGTCCAAGATTATATATAGAAAATATTAGACAGAGAGAAAAGATTCTAAAGTGCTAATTTTAAAGGCTAATATGCAAGTTACTGTCCTAAAAAGTGTTTTTTCAGGAGCAGTGATTTTAATAATGATTAAAGTGAAACAATAAAAGTGTAATATTCCTTTAAATTTCGTACCTGGGGGGTGTCTATAGTATGCCTGTGAAGGGGTGCATGTTTCTGGTGCTTAGAACTGTCCCTGCACAAAGTGTCATTCTGCAGGGAAAAAAAGTCCTTTAAAATCACTCGCGACTCTAATGAATTGTCGGCTCCCGTAAAACAGAGAGCACTCATTGAAAGTCATTGATAAAAAAAAAAAAAAAAAAAAAGCATGGGGTTCCCCCAAATTCAATTACCAGTCCCTTCAGGTCTGTTATGGATATTAAGGGAAACCCTGCGTCAAACTAAAAAAAAATTGACGTGGGGTTCCCCCTAAATATCCATACCAGACCCTTTATCCAAGCACGCAACCTGGCAGGCCACAGGAAAAGAGGGGGGGACAAGAGAGCCCCCCCTCCTGAACCATACCAGGCCACATGCCCTCAACATTGGGAGGATGCTTTGGGGGTCTGTGACCCCTCAAAGTACTATGTCCTCATGTTAATGGGGACAAGGGCCTCATCCCCACAACCCTGGCCGGTGGTTGTGGGGGTCTGCGGGCAGGGGGCTTATCAGAATCTGGAAGCCCCCTTTAACAAGGGGACCCCCAGATCCGGTCCCCCATTTGAAATGGTAAGGGGGTACAAAAGTACCCCTACCATTTCACAAAGAAAGTGTAAAAAATTGTTTAAATAAGACAAACACACTATTGAAAAAGTCCTTTATTAAAAATAAAAAAAGATTCCAGCGGTGGTAATCCACTCTTGCTATCCAGCGACGGATGATCATCTCTCCAGCGATGGCTGATCTGATCCAGCGCAGTGAATCCATCCATTTTCTGTCTCCACGGAGGAGACACTGCGGGTTCCCGGCAGCCTGACGTTTCTTATATGCGGAGGGCGGGACCACTCGTCACCTGACCCTGCCCCCCTCTGACGCAATGGGGAAACCCGGGCTTTCCCGGTGACGTATGGGTGACCCCGCCCTCCTCTGATGTAACACAGGTTTCCGTTACATTAGAGAGGGGCGGTTATGCTATATACTAGCTCCGTCGAATCTTCTTTATACATTTAACAGACACCATAAGCCTTCAAAGACAGATTCGTCCGTAATTCATGTGGATTTTCGGACTAATGCAATTTTTGAACGAAAAACAAAATAAATAGAAACGAATTTCGGGAGTAACTAAATAAATTTATTTTTCGGACGAAAATGAAATTCTGAAACAAAATATTTTACTCTGCACATGTCTAGAAACAGATAGCAAAAAAAACTGACAGGTGTCTGAACATTTTCCTAGTCTATCCAAAATCATAAACTACTTTTAGCTTTAGACAGAGGAGGTAGAGGTAGATTACAAATTCTTACAAATAGCCATACCTGACTAGTTCACTTTAGGAAGGATTCATTTTGATTCATTCATTTTGAAATCATTTTTTGGTCAGTCCAGTGGAAATGTATGCGTTTACACATTCTTAAGAAGCAATTAACTTAAAAATAAGCCCTAATTATCCTCTGAAGAGAAATAGTGACAATACTTTTTAAACTGTGTTGTAAAAAAAAAATGAACAAAAAAGAACAAAGGCAACAATGGCCTAGCCTAGTTTTGCATATTTACATTTTTGCATTACTAAGTATGCTGGATTTGTTTGCTAATCTTTAAATTTTGGGTGTCATCTCCTGAGTTTTTCAGATATTACTAATTAATCATTATTTAATGGCTTAAAGCGGAGTTCCAACTACATATTGCACTTTTTTTTAAAGGATCCTTCCATTAGCACCATAGTCTTCTAATGTGGCACTCATTTGTCTTCTAATTTTTGTGCTATTGTTTATATTATATATAAAAACTTACCTTATATTTCCTTTTGTGCGTTCCCATCTTGCTTGTGGGCAGGCGAAGCCCGCAAGAATATTCTTCCGGGATATGGTGCTGTTGAATAACCAGCATGCACTGCCCGTTCTCGTACATCAAAGCGTTGGAAATGCGATGCTCGCCCTCGGCGCTGCCCACTGACTCATGGAAAATGATGACAAGCAGCTCCCAGGAAAACTAGGGAGCACAGGCGCCAAGGGAAATTACATCAGGCACTGTGGAGAGGAAGTGGCAGAATACAAAGGACCCCATAGCAACAGTGCTGAAGGGGTGAGTAAAAAAATTATAATAATTCCAAATGTTTTTGTTGATGCAAAATGCTGTTGATTTCTGCAAAGTTGATTTTATGGGTGGAACTCCACTTTAAACACGGTATAATATTAATTATAAGAGTGACTATGAGTCTTAGAAGAGACAAAAATCTAGCATGTGAGTCATTTATATATGGAGGAGTTGCAGTGTTGCACTCTAACAATGAGAAAGAGAAAAAAGCATGGTTGTCATTACTGCAGAGACACAGCCCATTGTATATATTACAAAATAAGTTCACGAGGTCAGGGATATAAAAATGTCAATCAACATGCAAGTACAAACATATTAAATTAATCTGAGGTCTTATAATGTACAATTATGATACATTAAAGTACTGTAGAATTGCAGAAACATTGCAAGCCTTCTTTTGATCCATTGTACTTGTATTACAGTTTATTTGATTTTTATTTGATTCCCTTAGGGGTTACAGTATACATACCTAAATTACAATATGAACGTTTTCTGAAGAGAATTTTTCAAAAAGTATTCCTACACCATTTAAGTTTTCCACATTTTGTCATGTTACAACCAAAAGCATAGATGTATTTTATTGGGATTTTATGTTATAGAGCAACACAAAGTGACACATAATTGTGAAGTAAAAGGAAAATGATAAATGGTTTACAACATTTTTTACAAATAAATATGTGAAAAGTGTGTCTAACTAAAATCTAGTGGAACCAATTGCCTTCAGGAGTCACCTAATTAGTGAATAGAGTCCATCTGTGTGTAATTTAATATCAGTATAAATACAGCTGTGCTGGGAACCCCTCAGAGGTTTGTTAGAAAACCTTAGTGAACAAACACATGAAGCATCATGAAAGCTAAGCAACACATCAGAAAGGTCAGGAATAAAGTTGTGGAGAAGTTTAGAGCAAGGGTAGGTTATAAAAAAAAATATCCCAAGCTTTAAACATCTCACGGAGTACTGTTCAATCCATCATCCAAAAATGGAAAGCATATGGCACAAGTGCAAACCTACCAAGACATGGCCGTCTACCTAAACTGACAGGCCCGGCAAGAAGTGCATTAATCAGAGAAGCAGCCAAGAGGCTCATGGTAACTCCTGGAGGAGCTGCAGAGATCCACAGCTGAGGTGGGAGAATCTGTCCACAGGACAACTATTAGTCATGCACTCCATAAATCTGGTCTTTATGGAAGAGTGGCAAAAAGAAAGCCATTGTTGAAAGAAAGCCATAAGAAGTTCCGTTTGCAGTTTGCAAGAGGCCATGTGAGGGACACAGCCAACATGTAGTAGAAAGTTCTCTGGTCAGATGAGACCAAAATTGAACTTTTTGGCATAAAAGCAAAACACTATGTGTGGGGGAAAACCAACACGGCACATCGCCCTGAACACATCACCCCCACCATGAAACATGGTGGTGGCAGCATCATGTTGTGAGGATGCTTGTCTTCAGCATTGACAGGGAAGCTGGTCAGAGTTGATGGGAAGATCGATGGAACCAAATACAGGGCAATCTTGGAAGAAAACCTCTTATGTCACGTACACACCACCGGACTTTCCGGCAGACTAGGGCTGACAGGATCAGTGCGTTGAACAATCCAATCATGTGTGGGCTAGTCCGATCGTTTTTCAGGAAAAAAATCAGACGGACCTAGAAATAGAACATGTTTCAAATCTATCTAACGGACTCAATTCCGACAGACTTAAAATCGGGAAAACCGTTTGTCTGTGTGCTGGTCCGACGGACCAAATACGACACAAGGGCAGCTATTGGCTACTGGCTATTGAACTTCCTTGTTTAGTCCCATTTACGTTATCACGTTCAAAATGAACAGACTTTCGAACGGACTTAGTCAGTTCATGTGTGGCCAAGTCCATTAGTTCGGAAAGACCGTCGGACCTAGTCTGCCGGAAAGTTCGGTCATGTGCATGTGCCATTAGAGTCTGCAAAAGACTTGAGACTGGGGCGGAGGTTTACCTTCCACCAGGACAAAGACCCTAAAAATACAACCAGAGCTACAATGGAATAGTTTAGATCAAAGCATAATCATGTGTTAGAATGGCACAGTCAAAGAATCTGTGGCAAGACTTATAAATTGCTTTTCACAAATGCTCTCCATCCAATCTGACAGAGCTTGATCTATTTTGCAAAGAAAAATGGGCAAAATGTTACTCTCTAGATGTGCAAAGCTGGTAGAGACATCCCTAAAAAGACTTGCAGCTGTAATTACACGCCACACTTTTTGGATATTTATTTGTAAAAAATGTTGAAAACCATTTATCATTTTTCTACCACTTCACAATTATGTGCCACTTTGTCTTGGTCTATTACATAAAATCCCAATAAAAGACATTTACATTTTTGGTTGTAACATGACAAAATATTGAAAATTTCAATTATATATATATATATATATAATAATTTTATATTTATATTTATTTTCACAGTATATGGCACAGGTGCTCATACTCGCTCTCTCTTAAATATTTGGAACAATAGAATAACTGTTTTGGGCATTCCCACTCTTTCTCAAGTTAACAAGTGCTCACACACTTGTGAACTTGTGAGCATTTGTTCTGTTATTCCACAAGCACACTTTTGTGAAGTGAAGACTGACATGCTTCTTTCTTTGAAATGAATAAGATCCTGAGTCTTTGAATACTGAATACCCTGCATTCAAGGTGAAATGCGTCTATACAAGGTTGAGATAACCTATGCAAATTAAAACACAACACGGCGCGCTCCTCCTCTCAGGCCACATTTGTATGTGAATCAACTCTGTTATTTGTAAAATATAATTTCAAAACTAATTTAAAATATTTCTAAATCGGCAGTGCATTAACGTTGCACTTAGTGATCCTGCCACGAAAGGACTTATTCAGGCTCTTCCCTGTTAGGGTGTGGAAGTGTGCTCCTGTATACAGTAAGTGGCTAAAAGAGTCTACTGGAGAAGCAATAAGATGGAACTAAAAAAAAAAACTATTTTAAATATGTAAATGACTTATATTACACAGTGCTTTAGTAAACTAAATAGGTAACTTAGCATTCACACCTACTTTTGCAATTATGAGGGAATGCTGAGGTCTGCCACGAATCTCTGGTATTCACCAACCAACAGTGAAGTTTGCAAATGTTTTTGGCATGCTTCATAGTTGTTTGATCTATATGTATGTATCACTACATTCAAAGGGGCCTCTTGATGGTTTGGGCCCTTTGTTCTTTACCTTGATTTTATGAATGACCTTGGCTCCTATGAAACACAAAGTAAAGCAGATAGCAGCTGCTGTACTGCAGACACCATGAGGATATGTACAGTATGTGGTTATAACTCAGTATCTGAAGATAAACACCAGTCTGATTAGAAGTAAAGAAGTACATTATATTGTAATGAATTGAATGAAGTGGCAATATGCGCACATAGAGACAGGTAGAATGTACTGTACATATAATACAACTTTCCAGACAGAAAAGTTGCCTTGTGGTAGAAGTTTAAAGTAACAATCACAGAAGTCAGATTGCTCTATATCTGTAAACTGCAAATCAGTGTTAAGCAAAGGCACAAACAACAGTAAAGCTAATTAGTATTGGCATAACTTTCCTGCTATCAGTATGCTATATTACTAGAGTGCACTCTAGGGATTACTAAACTATAACCCAGATCTACTACAGTAGTGCCCCTACTTCTACAGGCAATGACTGGAGTCCTTGTAGAGCGCTTAAATAGACAGTTCTTGATCTTCATCCGGTTAATGTTGGGGACTGTCCTGAAGATGGTGAACATGATTATAGACCTGGTGGAAATCTGCATGCAGTGGTATAAGCTGTCGGTTAAGTGTCTAATCCCTAGACACATACCGTATATACTCGAGTATAAGCCGAGATTTTCAGCCTCTTTTTTGAGGCTGAAAGTGCCCCCCTCGGCTTATACTCGAGTCATCGCTGTCTTCCCGCTCGATCAGCGTGTCGAGCAGACAGACAGCGGCCATTCTATGATTCAAAAGCCGCGCCTCCGGCTCCGCCTTCGCCTGTGATAGGCGGAACACTGAATTTCCCAGCAGCCTGTGTTCCGCCTATCATGGGCGTCGTCTCATCCTCGTACTACGGACGAGGATGATACGACGTCCGTGATAGGCGGAACACAGGCTGCTGGGAAATTCAGTGTTCCGCCTATCACAGGCGAAGGAGGAGGCGCGGCTTTTGAATTTTACAATGGCCGCCGACGAAGAGGGCACGGGACGGAGGCAAGGCAAGGCACGGCACGGCACGGGACGGGACGGGACGAGAGGCAAGGCACGACACGGGACGGAGGCTCGGGACAAAGGCTCGGGACACAGGTAGGCTGGACACACACACACACACACACACACACACACACACACACACACACACACACACACACGGATGGAGACACACACACACGGATGGATGGATGGATGGATGGAGACACACACACACACAGGGATGGATGGATACACACACACACAGGGATGGATGGATGGATGGAGACACACACACACAGGGATGGATGGATGGATGGATGGAGACACACACACACAGGGATGGATGGATGGATGGATGGAGACACACACACACAGGGATGGATGGATGGATGGATGGAGACACACACACACAGGGATGGATGGATGGATGGACACACACACACACAGGGATGGATGGACGGACACACAGGGATGGACGGACACACAGGGATGGACGGACACACAGGGATGGACGGACACACACACAGGGATGGACAGGCATGTCTCACCCTCGGCTTATACACGAGTCAATAAGTTTGCCAGTTTTTTTGGGGGTAAATTGGGGGCCTCGGCTTATATTCGGGTCGGCCTATACTCGAGTATATACGGTAGTCTCTGATAGCAGCAAACAGGTTATGGCAACACAGCCCTCTCACCAATCTCACCATCCAGCAATACAGATGTGAAAGTCTCACTATGTAGGTGTCCTCTAGTTTGATCTAGTTTGACTCTGGTCCTCAGTTTACCAGGCTGTGCATCAAAGCTCCAGTGACTGTGCAGCAAAAGATTGTCCCCCACAGTGACTCAGTGCTCAGTCTCTGTGCACCCTCATCCATTCTTCATCTCACTCTCTGGCTCTCAGTTGTGAATGGCCTCGATCCCTGCTCAGGCTACTGGCCTGTGGTAGCGGGTGCCAGCCCAGACAGAGATATGCTCTGGTTCCCCGTCCCAAATTACTGTGCTATTCAAACTGCATCCTAGGAAATACAGCTCCCCACACCGCCTCCTTGTGGGTACTGTAGATCAATGATCCACAGAATTCCACAGCATAATTCCCATTCAGGACTTAAATTCCCACAGTCCAATGCAGCAATATACATGTCTATAAAGCTCCTTCAGCTTGTCTGCCCCCCCCTGCTGGCAGGAGGCAGGTAGTGTTATGCCACGTACACACGACCGGACTTTCCAGCAGACTAGGTCCGATGGAATCATTCCGTCGGGTAGTCCGATCGTGTGTAGGATAGTCCGATTGCAAACCGCCGTAGGTGTAGGTTGGTCTGTGCAAGGAGGCTAGCAGGTGCACGCGTGCCTGGCGTGTGCCTCGGGAGCATGTCCGTGGGTCCCCATTGCTGTGTACAGAGGCAGAATGGGAAAATGGTAAACAAGGCAATTCCCTGTTCTGCCTAGTGACATGTCAGAGATCTTCTGTTCCCAGTCATCGGGAACAGAGATCTCTGTCATGTCCTAGGTAGCCCACCCCCCTACAGTTAGAACACACCCAGGGAACACAGTTACCCCTTGATTGCCCCCTAATGTAACCCCTTTCCTGCCAGTGACATTTATACAGTAATCAGTGGCTATTTTTAGCTATGATCACTGTGTAAATGTCACTGGTCCCAAAAAAGTGTCAAAAGTGCCTGATCTGTCTGCTGCAATGTCGTAGTCCCACTAAAAATCACAAATCGCCAGAGTAAAGGTAAATAATGAAAAGTCTGATAAATTTAGACTGGGGAGGGGGACAAGACAAGGGTGTCCCTTGTCACCCCTCCTCTTTGCCATTGAAATTGAACCTCTGGCCATTGCCCTGCGGTCTTCTGCTCAGGTGAAGGGTCTTAGAAGGGGAGACTTGGAATAAAAAGTGGCATTATACGCGGATGATCTACTGTTATTCCTTGGTGATACACAGGATTCCCTTCAGAAAGCTATGGACATTATTAACAAATTTGGCCAAATTTCCGGACTTAAGATAAATTGGGAAAAAATCTAGCCTTCTGCCAGTAGATCCTCTGGGAAGCCCCTTGCCTGAGGAGGTGACCCAGATCCAAGTAGTAAGTAAATTTAAATACCTAAGAATAAACGTATCCAGAGACCCTCAACAGTACACTGCAGATAATATAATTCCGTTACTGAATAAATTTAGGAGGAAGACAAAAGTGTGGAAACACCTGCCATTATCTGTGGCAGGTCGCTGTAATTTAATCAAAATGATATGGATGCCGCAGCTTCTCTATGTACTGCATAACTCCCCAATTTGGTTATATAAAATGTGGTTTCAAAAGATAGATATGGTGTTCAGGGAACTGATTTGGAAGGGTGGGTCGGCAAGAATTCGATTGAGTACTTTGCAGTTACAAAAACAGGAAGGAGGAGTAGCACTCCCACACCCCTTTAGCTACTTCCTTGTGTCACAACTCCAGTATATGGGGGGGTGTAATTTAGAAGGGGGAGAGGCAGGAAGAAAAATGCTCCTACAAAATACACCACGACTCAATAGTGGAAGCTCTGGAGGCAGGATCCTTCCCATTAGGACTCCCTACTTTGAGTTTAATGACGAGAGTGTGGGACACAGCGAAGGCCATATTAAAATACAGAGGATTTAATGAGTATACCCCCTTATGGAAGAATGGTAAATTGGGAGAACTGCAGAAGATGGGGACAGTAAGAGAATGGAGGAGATGTGGAATAACATTTATCGCTCAGCTATACCAAGATAGTGCCCTGAAAACCTTTCAGGAACCGAGAGATTATTTTGCTCTACCAAATAAATCCTTCTATAAGTATTTGCAGGTCAGGCACGCACTGGAGGAGCAAATTAGAGGGAGGACCTTAGAATGGAGCGCAATCCCAGTTCTTCAAAAAATAATTAATGCAGAAACAGGAAAAGGTTTAATTTCGAAAATATACCCACATATAAACAAGGGGAGAATGGGAGGGATAGAGACCCCTAGGGATAGGAAGTGGGAAAAAGATGTGGGAGATATCTCCAAAATACAATGGAATCGAATTCTTGAACTGGCTCCGTTGGTATCACTCTCTCCCTCTCAGAGGATGTCACATCTGTTCTTATTATATAGAACCTATTATACTCCTCGTAAACTTTTTCAATTTGGCCAACGGCCGTATGCAAGCTGCCCCCGGTGTGGGGACATGGAGGGAGACATGATTCGTATGTTTTGGAGATGCCCGAAGTTGATCCGCTACTGGACGGAGGTGACAGGAACCATTGATCGGGTTTTTGGAACCTCCACCAGGATGGAGGCGAAGTATTGTCTCCTGGGATTAGTTTAGGGAGTTGGAAACCCGGGAAGCAGCCAGACGGTGGTCCTGAGATGCCTATTTCAGGCAAGGAAATTGATTGCTCTAAGATGGTTGTCGGTGTCGCCTCTGTCCGGTAGAGAATGGATAAATAGCATAAATGTGGTAATTCTTAAAGAGAAAGCGTTATATATAAAACAAGGGACTTTAAAGAAATATGATAAGATGTGGAAACCTTGGTGGGAAGCCAGAGGGATTGATATATGAATAATAATAGTGTGAAAAAAATAAACGATGAAAAGTGACCCAATAACAATTAAAGTAAGAGGGCAAATGAAGAGGATGGAAGTGTGCGAAAATGGGGATGGGAGGGAAGATTGATAGAGTGGGAATCTAGATTACATGGAACATCAGCTAGGATGGCCCTCATGATACCAATCCCCTCTTAGGTCACCCAAGATATGAATCATCCTTTTTTATATTTTTTTATCTGATAAGGTGATGGGGGGGGGGGGGGGCTGAGGGGATGTTCAATTTTGATGTATTTTGTAAACAAAATAAATATCTTAATAAAGAAATAAAGTTTAAAAAAAAAATCACAGATCGCTGTCCTTGCTAGTAAAAAATATTAATAATAAAAATGCAATAAATCTGTTCCCTAGTTTGTAGATGCTATAACGTTTGTGCAAACCAATCAATATACGCTTATTGCAATTTTTTTTGATGAAGACATTTTTTTTTAAACAATTTTTGGAATATTTATTATAGCAAAAGGTAAAAAATATATAAATTTTTTCGAAATTGTCGTTTTTTTATTTTGTTTATAGCGCAAAAAAGAAAAACTGCAGAGGTGATCAAATACCTCCAAAAAGAGCTCTATTTGTGGGAAAAAAAGGACATACATTTTTTTTGGCCACAGCTTCGCATGACCACGCAATTGTCAGTTAACCACTTAAGCCCCGGACCAAAATGCAGCTAAAAGACCTTTTTTGTGATTCGGCACTGCGTTGCTTTAACTGACAATTGCACGGTCATGCGACGTGGCTCCCAAACAAAATTGGCGTCCTTTTTTTCCCAAAAATAGAGTGACAATTTTGAAAAAAATTCTAAATGTTTACTTTTTGCTATAATAAATATCCTCCAAAAATATTTAAAAACACATTTTTTCCCTCAGTTTAGGCCGATATGTATTCTTCTGCATATTTTTGTTAAAAAAATCGCAATAAGCGTTTGATTGGTTTGCGCAAAAGTTATAGCGTCTACAAAATAGGGGATAATTTTATGGCATTTTTTTTTTTTAAACATGTTTTTATTGAGAAAAAAAAAATTAACAAAAGACATTAAGACAGGTTGCCATCAGACTTTTTCCGGGTAGTACAGCAGTGAAATAAATGAAACAGAGAAAAGCACAAAGGGAGATCATCAAAGCAGAGCACGTAAGGACAATTAACGGGACTGATGCATAAACCAAAGAAGTTAAGCACATAGAGGGATAAATAGCATGGGTAATACAAGAAGACTCCTTTAGTGAGACCAAAGCAGTCTTCTTACGAAAACATAATCAAAGCTAAAATACCGTTTCTAGGCGAGTAAAGTGAGCATAGAAAACTGGATGGATCTGTGTACTAACCACTGAGAAGCAGGAAATGATTGACATGATGGAAAAGGTTTCAACTGGGGAAAACAGGGAGGGCGGAGGGGGGGGGGGGGGGGTGGGGGTTGCCAAAGGAAGAAAGGTCTTGATGGAGTAGTCCCAGATATATGGAATGAGTGTTAAAACGACCACCAGAGGCAGCAATGGGCAGAGAGAAAATGGGTAGGTGCTAATTTTCAGAGATCGGCTCATCAAATGAGAAAGCCAGAGTGGAAAAAGCTCGTTGGTCATCTGAAGAAAGGGCTGAAGAAATAAAATTTTGCCATCGGAGAAGAAAACGGGATCTGGATTTGGCATCTTTAAAGTCCGTGAGGAGACGTTCTCTGTACAGGAGGGCAAGAGATTCATGCTTGAGTTGAGAGATAGTTGGGCTTTGAGAGGAGAGCCAGTTCCTGAGGATAAGGCATCTAGTGATGAGTAGGCAAATCAGGATCCAATCTCTGGAGGAAAGAAGGATGGCCGGCCTTGCAGGGGTAGAGGCTGTGGAGGAGAGAGACCAGGGCAGCAGAACTGGGTCCCAGTAGCCAAAGATCAGTAGGAGGGGGTCCTTGGGCAGTTTCTGTAGGGTGATCTCCAAAATAAAGGCTATAACTTGATCCCAAAAGGAGGAGATGAAAGAACATGACCAAAAGCGGTGGGATAGGGAGGGTCTTGAAGCCGAGCATAGTGGGCAGAGGGTACCGTCAACCGTGGATTTCGAGGAGAGGAAAGGAACAAACGCCGGGTGAACTATTTTTAGCTGGGTTTCTCTCCAGGTCTCATTAGGTGTGAGGCGGAGGACCTCCCGGAGGCCTTGCAGAAGTTTATCAACTAAAACCGGATCCGAGAAGTCTTTGCGCCAATTGGCAATAGATGTAGACAAGAGCGGTGGAGAGAAGCTCAATAGGAGAGGTTTGTATATATCTGAGATGGAATACTGTCCAGATTGAAGCAGGCGGTCTAGGAAGCTAGGTTTGAATCTCAGAGATTCGGCTTTACATGTGCTGGAGATGAAGCTGGTGCATTGATTGTAGTAGAAAGCGTGTGAGACCGGTAAGGAGAATAGAGATGCCACGGTTGAGAAGGGCAGCGGCTTCCCAGATGAGGGGTTGCATAGTGAGGAAAATTTGGAGAGTCCATGTTGCCCCCATATTCCGTAGGAGTTGTAGTGGAGACCAGGTAGAAAGGCAGGATTTCCTTGAATCGGCAAGTGGCACGAGATGAGAGCCGGGAGCTTGAGGAGTTTTCTGACCTCTCTCCAGGCCAGTGCCGTGTCCCGCAGCAAAAGGTTGTGTTGAAGCGGGAGAGGGACAGTCTTCCATCTGCAATGAAGGAGGGCTACTAAGGAGTAGGGGTGAGCCATAGCAGATTCCAGGGTAAAGTTTGAGTGACGGGATTGTTGGGCAATCCAATCAAGGCTAGTCCTAAGTAAACAAGCAAGGTTATACAGTCTAATGTGAGGTAAACCAATACCCCCCTCGCCCCTAGGAAGGTGCAGTTTTTTGAACGCTATACGAGGCTTTTTGCCACGCCATAAGTATTTTGAGATATTCAAATTAAGGGCGGAAACATCTTTATGTTTAAGCAATAAGGGAATAGTTTGCAGAGGGTATAACAGTCTGGCGAAGCTAATCATTTTGACCAAGTGGCACCTTCCCAGGAGCGATAGGGGGAGATCCATCCAGTTAAACAACTCCTGAGTAAGTTTGGTGAAAAGAGGGGGAAAGTTGAGGTGGTATAGGGAGGAGGGCAATTTCCCTATCTTTATTCCCAAGTAAGTAATGTATGTCGGGCCACCTGGAACAGTGATTGATGTGTCCAAGGGGGTGAGGGATGGGTACCAATAGGGAGGATTTCGCTCTTGGCATAGTTAATGCGGAGCCCTGAGCATAATCTGAAGGTGTCAAAGATACTTCTAATATGTGAGATGTCAACAGCAGGATTTGAAGTGAAAATGAGGATGTCGTCTGCGAAGAGAGATGTCCGGAGCTCAAAAGATCCAACAGAGATGCCGCTCAAGGGAGCGACCTGGGAGAGATATCTGGAGAGGGGTTCTAGGGCGATATTAAACAGTAAGGGGGACAGAGGGCAGCCTTGCCTAGTGCCCTTGTGGAGGCGAAACTCCTCGGAGAGGAGTCCCGCTGCCACCACCCTGGCTGAGGTGGTCGAATACATGGAATTAATGAGATGGCAAAAGGGACCCGAAAAACCAATTTTGGTGAGGGACAGTGAGAGCCAATCAAAGCTGACATTATCAAAGGCTTTTTCAGCATCCAGGGTAATGATGGCATAGTCTCCCTTCGGATCTCGCTTAGCTTGTTCAAGGGCCAAGAGCACCTTCCGTATATTCAGAGTGGGCGTTTGCCCTTTAACAAAACCGGATTGGGCAGGGTGTACGAGGTCAGGGAGGATGTCCGCCAACCTAGTGGCCACGATTTTCGATAGGATTTTAACATCCAGGTTGAGCAATGAAATGGGCCTGTAGGAACCTGGTTCCAAGGGGTCTTTCCCTTTCTTGGCCAGAAGTTTAATAATGGCTTGGTTGTCCATGGGCAGGTACGGGCCCCCCGACCAGATGCCTGAGAAGACGGAATGCAGCACAGGAGCAGTGATATTAAGGAGGGTTTTGTAGAACTCACCGTTAAACCCGTCAGGGCCAGGGGCTTTGGAAGGGCGAAGGTTTTTGATGGTGCATTCTATTTCGGCTAAGGTGATAGGGGAGTTCAAGGTTTCAAGCTGGGCGGGGGAAATGTCGGGCAAATGAACTTTGTCAAGGAAAGACCGGGCAGTAGGCACATCAATCGGGTCAGGGCCATAGAGAGTAGAGTAGAATTCCAACATGGTCTTGTTAATGGCAGGGGGGGTAGAGTGGATGATCCCCGATTTATCCCGAAGGGAGGTAATGTGAGTCGGGCGGGTAGGGCCCTTGCATAGTCTGGAGAGGAGCTTTCCAGACTTGTTCCCAAACTTGTGCAGGGTGGCGTCAAAATGTGCTTTTTTAGTGAGCTCAAGGGTAGAGGCCCAAGCGTCAAAGGAGGATTTGGCGGCGGCCCATTCATCTCTGTCCGCAGAGGAGGTAGAGGTGTTAAGGGAGATTTGGGCTTTGTGCAATCGAGTACTAGCTGATTTAAATTTGACCATGGAATGGCGTTTAAAAGTAGAGGCATAGGAAATGATACGTCCCCTCAGGAATGCTTTCCCAGCATCCCAAAGGAGGTTGGGGTCGCCCAGATGGGGGGAGTTGGCCAAGGAGAATTCCTCCCAGGAGCGCTCCATATAGGCCCTGAAGTCAGTGTTGCCGTGCAGGAAAGAGGGGAAGCGCCATATGTTGGGATGAGGCGGGAGATCTAGACGATCCAAAGTGAGAGCTATGGGGGCGTTATCTGAAATAGCTATGTCCCCCACCTCCGAGTCAGAGATCAGGGGAAGAAGATTATCGGAGCCAAAAAAATAATCTATCCTGGTCAGGACTTTGTTGGGGTTAGAAAGTATATTCCCTATCTATTGGATGGGATAGACGCCAGATGTCTGTGAGGTGTAGTGACTCTATAGTGGAGGCCAAAGGGGAGAGGGTGGCTTGAGAGGGAGTAGCGGAAGGGGTCTTCGGGGAGGATCTGTCGACTACCGGATCCATGAGGTCGTTAAAGTCCCCACCGATTAAATGAGGAACGTGTGAGACATCAAGGAGCCAAGTGGATAACTGACAATAAAAGGCTTTAGAGGGACTGTTGGGGGCATATACATTGGAGATCTGGAGTTCCTTTGACCCTATTTTTACTCGGGTCGAAAGGACCCGCCCTTGGTCATCTGTGTAGGTGGATAGGACGGAACAGGGAAGGTTCCTGTGAATTAAGAGGAGAACACCCGCTTTGCGTCCAACCGACTCTGAGCCCAATACCGAACCCACCCACAGTTTCTGCATACGATGAAAATCAGAAGCTGGGAGGTGGGTTTCTTGTAGCAAGGCTATGTCAGTCTTCAATCGTTTAAGGTGACGAAGGATCTTCATCCTCTTATGAGGAGAACGGAGACCCTTCACATTCCAGGAAACTACCCTAAGAGATTACAATGAAGAGGGGAATAAATAGAACGGCCATGTAAGCAATGTATCAGCGAGAGGAGGGCATAAGATGTATTTAGAGTTGGGACTAATGTAGTGCAAAGGCAACCATCCCACAGGCAAAGAGCACCTGGGGGGCGGCAGGATAGGGAGGATGACAGGGGGAGGAAGGACAAAGAGGTCGGGGTAGGAAGGGACATTAAACAATATACAACATCTATTAGTGCAAACTTCACTTTTTTCCGCATGAGAACAAACGGACAAAGGTGTCGGTATAGCCCGAGTACTCGAGAGCCACTGGGAGGATATAGGAGCTATTGGGACCGGGTCCACCTGATAGGAGATGGGCGGAATAAGGTGCACAATGGACTCCTGAGGAAAAAGACAAGGCACAAGTCTAACATAGATCATAACAACATAACAACATCTGTATGGCATAACTTAATAAGACGGATACCTTTGAACCAAAGGGATTCAACAACCAGTACAAATGAAATAGAGTAAAGATTACAATGTGGTATGATGGCCAAGGGGCCAAGTAGTGTGGATTAGGGATAACAACTGGGTGGGCTGCCAAAAGTGGTTAGCTACTGACCCCGGGGGGGGGCCATGCCCGGGGCTAGATAGACCCCTTTAGACCAGCAGGGAGCCGGAGGCTAAAAGTCAGATCTCGGCTGCAGCAGGAGGGCAGCGGAGTCAGGTTGAGAGTAAGATAAGTCAGGCGCTCTGGAAGAAGCAAAAAAGAAAAAGGAAAAGGAAAAAAAAGGGGGCAGCACCTGGGAAAAAAACAGTAACCAAGTCATACGACCTGAGGTAGAGAGGTAGAAGTCCAATGAACGAGCCAGTGGAGATCAGCGCAGGGTGTTACGGTTCCGATGATCAGGAGCTGAAGGCCTGAAACGTTTAGGAGAATCCTTGCGCGGGCTACGTTGATCCAGGGAGCGGAGATTGGTTCCAGATTTGGAAGGCGTGTGGGGGTGTAAATCCGGTCTCAGCGTGTTGAGGTAGGATTCCGCTTCCGATGGGTCCTGAAAAGAGAGTTGGTCTCCTTTAGGCGACTTTATCCGTAAAGTAGCCGGGAAGGCCAGAGTAAACTTTATTTGCTGCTCGAATAGTTCAGAACAAATCGGCTGGAAGGCCTTCCTCCTCTTGGAGACATCAAGAGAGTAGTCGGCAAAAAGGAGTATTCTAACCCCATCAATGTAGAGGTCGGGGGACTGTCTGAATTTCTGGAGAATGAGCGACTTGTCAGCATAGTTGAGGTATTTCGCAATGATGGGACGAGGGGACTTTCGTTCAGCATTGAAGGAACCCATGCGGTGGGCGCGTTAGACTGTGAAAGGGCCTGGTAGGCCCATGGCTTCCGGAATGCGTTTGGAGCAAAACTCCGGTAGGGCAGTTGCAGGGAGCGGCTCAGGGACGCCAACAAAACGCAGATTGCTCCTTCTGGACCTATTTTCCAGGTCTTCTAATTTTTGGAGGATGAACTGGTTGGTTTTATCTTGGGATCGTTCTGTGGCCTGAGCTTGGTAGAGTTCATCTTCTACCTCTGATACACGGTGTTCCAGTTCGTTAAGTCTGGTGGTGTGTTCAGTAAGTTGTGTTTTCAACTGTTGCATCCCAGCGTTGACCGCTTTCTCCACAGAGGCTGCTATCATGGGGGTGAGGAGAGCAGCCACGGCCTGTGCAATGCGATGTGTGTGGCCTTCATCCCCGGGGGGACTGTGGGGAAGGGTGACCACTGGTGGGGCCTGGTGTTGAGCCAGAGAAGGGTTCTGTCCCTGGGGAGGAGCGGGGAGTGAGGAGGGGAGAGCCTGTGCAGCAGCGCCACTAACCTCCATGTCAGACACCTGAGCGTTCGTTCCAGCATTGGTGTAGGCCAAAGCCCGGGGCTCGATTTGCGGCCTGTCCGCGGATGCTGCCGCGGCCGCGTACGAATGGGTGCCGGTTTTCTCCACAAACCGGTCCATCTGTGCCGGAGGTAAGGAGGGATCCCCGGTGGCGATGTCTGGGCTGAGGGGCCACTCAGGCCGAATTTATAGGCCGATTCAGGGAGCCCGGAGCGAGAGCTGAGAGAAGGCGCAGCTAGCACATGCGGCGCCGGAACCGGAAGTTTATGGCATTTTTATTAATAATTTTTTTTACTAGTAATGGCGGTGATTTTTATTGTGACTGCGACATTATGGCGGACAAGTCGGACAATTTTGACACATTTTTGGGACCATTGGCATTAACACAGCATTTATAACTGCACTGATTAGTGTAAAAAGGTCATTGGCAGTGAAGCGGTTAACCACTAGGGGGCAGTGTAGGGGTTAAGTGTGTGTGTTTTTTTTTTTTTACTGTAGGGGTGTGGCTTGGGGTGTGACGTCACTGACCGTCTTTCCCTATGACAGGGAACAGACGATCAGTGACAGGCTCACTAGGAAGCATGAGGAGAGGTTTGTTTACACTTACCTCTCCCCGTTCTTCAGCTCTGTGACACCGGCGGCGATCGGGTCGACGGGTCCCGTGGCCATGGTCACGGAGCTCAGGACCGGGTCGCCAGTGCGCCGGAGCATGACCCAGGGCTGGGCACTTATAGGGCAATGTACCTGTACGTGCTTGCTTGTGCCCAGCCCTGCCATTCTGCCAATGTATATCGGCGTGAGGCTGTCCTTAAGTGGTTAAAGCGACGCAGTGCCGTATCATAAAAAAGGGTCTGATCATTAAGGGGGGCAAATCCTTCCGGGGCTGAAGTGTTTTAGCCATCTTCCGCAAACTACAAGTTACTCTGTCCCTTTAAAACAGAGATGAATAAAATAAGGCATGTTTGTAGTCCATATCAAGAGGGCAGCCTGGATGGAAACCATGGCTCCCTCCAAAGACAGATTCATTTTTAGTGGCACCCCATGCATGGGCAACCATGTGGCTTAGTGCGGCATGATTTTAAAAAAGGGTTGGAGACTTATTTTTTTCTGCGTGTAGGGCAGCCCATTGCAATGGACAGGCTGCCTACACACAGAGCACAGATCACACACATGTGAACAAAGCTTTATGTCTTCTCCTTGTGCAACTACAAATAGAAACATGTACCCTTGATCGCTAATCTAAAAAAAAAATCGGTCATGCTCCATTAGTGTGTTCCATGTTCCAGTACAGCTAAATGTACCGACATTACTTGCTTTTGTATTTTCTGTATATATAAAACTAAAAAGTTCCATCCCTTACTGACATGCCTTACAATTACAACTGAGATTTCCTGCAATTTTCTTTAGTGTGTCTTAAACCTAATGAATTACAAAGCCCTGAATGTACCGCTGTCTCTTCTCATTGCCTCTAGAGTTCCAATTCCCAGCATGTGTCTTGTTTTTTTTTGTTTAGAGCCCATTCATATCACTTGTTTATTGATGTGCTGACATGTGGTTTTCACTCCGCTGTGATATGTTGCAAAGAGAGGAGAAAAGAAGAATTGGGTTTTTAAATGAGGCAATTATTTAACTATTAAACATATAATAAAAGAAGGGGGTTGCGTGGGACTTTAAATGAAGCACGGCTAGGTAATAAGATATGCAATCACTTGATGGTAAATTCCGAAGAAATATACATTGAGTAATTGAAAATAACATGATAGACAATAGTAACACCTTAACAGTTTATTAAACATGATTCACGGGTAGATACATAGGTATACAGTAATAAAATGTTCCAATTCATAATACAGATAATGATGTTAATAGTGGTACTATATGTTGATAAAATTCATGTTATTAAATCTCAGAATCACATGATTGCAGTGATATAGCATAAGGCTGGGTCTCTACGCGTTTCATGGAGATGTCCTATCATCAGGAGTAGGGATGAGCCGAACACCCCCCGGTTCGGTTCGCACCAGAACTTTCGAACGGACCCCACGTTCGTTACGAATGTTAGAACCCCATTGAAGTCTATGGGACTCGAACGTTTGAAATGGAAAGTGCTAATTTTAACGGCTAATATGCAAGATACTGTCCTAAAAAGGGTTTGGGGACCTGGCTCCTGCCCCAGGGGACATGGGTCAATGCCTAAAATGTTTTTAAAAATGGCCGTTTTGGCGGGAGCACTGATTTTACTGACGATTAAAGTGAAAAAAAAAGTGAAATATTCCTTTAAATATGGTGCTTGGGGGGTGTCTGTAGTATGCCTGTGAAGTGCCACGTGTTTCCCGTGTTTAGAACAGTCCCTGCACAAAATGACATTAAACGGAAATAACACCATTTAAAACTGCTTGCGGTTTTAATGTTATATCTGGTTCCTGCAATATGGTTGAAAATCATTCAGAAAAATGGCATGGGTAGCCCTCCCTGCCCATTACCAGCCTATTTGGGTCTTGTACGCATATTAAGGGGAACCCTGTACCCATATTAAAAAAAGGAAATGCGTGTGGCCCCCAGGCCCTATATGCTCAGAACAGCAGTATACAGGCGGTGCAAACAAGACAGGGACTGTGTAGGTTTGTTGTGTTAAGTTGAATCTGTTTGTAATTTTCAACTGGTACATTTATAAAGTGTAGCTCCAGTCAAAAAAAATATTTTTAAGCTTTTTGGAAAACATAGGGAAGGGTTATCACCCCTGTATAATTTGTTTTGTCGTCCATCTTTTTTCATCTCACTTGCTGCTGTCTCCTTGCGTTTGCAAGTAGGAGATGTTTGTAAGTTGGATGTTTGAAAGTAGGGGCCTGCCCTATATGCTCTGCAGAAATGGCGGAACAAGGTGTTGGTTTTGCCACAACATTGTAAGCCCTCAAAGTGACTCTTGGTGGGTGCTGGAGTGCCCTGCTGTGAACGATTATATCAAGAATTGTAATTACATGCCATTGTTGAACAGTGGTAGAAAAATTGACCTTTGGTGGTTGTGGTGCTGGTGCCACAACACTATAAGTCCTCACCGTTACTCTGGGTGGGCACAGGAAGGGGCCCTCCTGTGAAATATTATATCAAGAATTGTAATTACATGTCCCTGTTGAACAGGGGCAGAAAAATTTGGCCTTAGGCACTGCTGCTGGTGCCACCACACTGCAACCTCTTCCATATACTCTAGTTTTATTGCAGGAATTAGCCCTGCTGCAAAGCATTGCATCAAAAATTGTAATTAAACGCCCCTGTTAAACAGGGGCAGAAAAATTGGGCTGCTGGCATCACCCAGAACCAAAAATGTTCTTCCAACATATCAGCGGAGGAGGAAGAGGATAGACAATCAACATAACAGGACAGTCACTCAGCATCAGCATAGGCAGTCTTGAAGGGATGTGGTATTTCAAAAAAATTATTCGGTTACATCAGCTTCAGGTGCTTGGTAGCTGTGGGTGATCCAAGACTGATTTCATCTTGATGAAGGTCAGTTGATCAACTGATTCGGTGGACAGGCGCACCCTGTGATCGGTAACAAAGCCACCAGCAGCACTGAAGGTGCGTTCCGAAAGAACGCTGGATGCAGGACAGGCCAGTAGCTCAATTGCATACTGTGCAAGCTCTGGCCAGTGATCCATCCTCAAGACCCAGTAAGCCAGAGGATTTTCGGTGGGAAAGGTGTCCAAGTCTGACCTTGCCCCTAGGTATTCCTGCACCATGTAAATCAGACGCTGGCGATGGGTGCTGGAACCAATCATACCTTGGGGCTGCGGACTAAAAAATTGTCTGAAAGCATCAGTCAGACGGCCACCTTTTCCACCGCTCCTTCTGACCGATGCCTCAGCAACACGTTGTCCAGGACCAGGAGTTTGTAACCTCCCAGTCTCTGGGAACGCGTTGCACAGACCTTTCTGCAAGGCCTCCCGGAGATGTCTCATCCTCTGCTCCCTCTGCGATGGCAAGATAAGGTCGGCAACCTTACCCTTGTACCGTGGATCAAGGAGAGTGGCCAGCCAGAAATGGTCCCTCTCCTTGATCCGAATACGAGGATCCTTCCGCAGGCTTTGCAGGATCAGGGAGGACATGCAGCGTAGGTTAGCTGAGGCATTCGGTCCGGAGTCCTCTGGGTCACTAAGGACAACATGATCCGCAGCTACCTCCTCCCAGCCACGTACAAGTCCACGTGTTTCATGGGACTGTAAATCATCCCTATAAGACTGCTGCTGCTGCTGCTGATGCTGATGCTGAGTGCCAGCCTCCACCTCCATGCTGACACAATCATCCTCCTCCTCCTCTTCCTCCTCCTCATCCTCTTCCTGTGTGATGGGTGGCACAGCAGGAACACTGTCTGGATAAAGGGGGCCTTGAGAGGCAAGGAAGTCCTCCTCTTCCTGCCTCTGTTCTGCCTCAAGTGCCCTGTCCATTATTCCACGCAGCGTATGCTCCAAGAGGTGGACAAGAGGTACAGCGTCACTGATGCATGCACTGCCACTGCTCACCATCCTTGTGGCCTCCTCAAACGGTGACAGGACAGTGCATGCATCCCTGATCATGCCCCACTGGCGTGGTGAGAAAAAACCAAGCTCCCCTGACCCTGTCCTGGTGCCGTAGTCGCACAGGTACTCATTGATGGCCCTCTGCTGCGTGTGCAGCCGCTGCAGCATGGCCAATGTTGAGTTCCATCTGGTGGGCATGTCACATATAAGGCGGTTCTTGGGCAGGTTCAACTCCTTTTGGAGCTCAGCCAGCCGAGCACAGGCATTAAATGATCGGCGGAAATGCACACAGACTTTCCTGGCCTGCTTCAGGACATCCTGTAAGCCGGGGTACCTGCCCAAGAACCGCTGCACCACCAGGTTAAGGACGTGAGCTACACAGGGCACATGGGTCAGTTGTCCCTGTCGGAGGGCGGAGGGGAGGTTGGTGCCATTGTCGCAAACCACCATTCCTGGCTTAAGCTGGCGTGGCGTCAACCACCTCTCGGACTGCCCCTGCAGAGCTGACAAAACATCTGCCCCAGTGTGGCTCCTGTCCCCCAAACAAACCAGCGCAAGCACGGCATGGCATCGTTTTGCCTGCATACTTGCGTAGCCCCTGGAACGCCTACGGAGCACCGCTGGTTCTGAGGACAGAGCACTGGAAGAGGCCATGGAGGAAGAAGAAGAGGAGGGGGTGGAGGAGAGAGGTGTGTCAAAACCAATAGTAGCATTTTGGAGGCGTGGTGGCGGAACAACCTCCAACACTACTGCACCTTGTCCTGCATCCTTCCCAGCAGCCAGAAGAGTGACCCAATGGGCCGTGAAAGACAGGTAACGTCCCTGTCCATGCCTGCTGGACCATGAGTCAGCGGTAATATGCACCTTACCGCTGACCGCCCTGTCCAGCGAGGCAAGGACATTGCCTTCCACATGCCGGTAGAGAGCCAGAATCGCCTTCCATGAGTAAAAGTGGCGTTTGGGGACCTGCCACTGAGGAACCGCACATTGTACAAACTCACGGAAGGGGGCCGAGTCTACCAACTGAAAAGGCAGCAGTTGAAGTGCTAGCAATTTAGCCAAGCTAGCATTCAACCGCTGGGCATGTGGATGGCTGGGAGTAAACTTCTTCCGCCGGTCCAGCAGCTGGGGCAGGGACATTTGCCTGCTATAATCAGACGTGGGTGTACCACTAGCAGAGTTCCCGGAAGCACTTGGCTGTGACACACCTAATTCTACACCTTCATTCCTCTCAGAGCAGGTTTCAGAGAGGACTGAAGGTCTAGTGGGGTTGGAGATGCCAGCTGATGAGGAGCAAGGAGAGGTCCGCTTTGTTCTTTGGTGTGGGTCTTTGAGGTATGCTTGCCAACGAGCTGCATGGCAGGTCAACATATGTCTGGTCAAGCATGTGGTGCCCAAGCGGCTGATGTTTTGGCCACGTGAGATACGCTTGAGACATATGTTGCAAATAGCAGCGGTGCGATCTGATGCACTCGTCTCAAAAAAGGCCCACACCAAAGAACTTTTAGAATAACGCGCAGAGGCAGCGCTCTGCACAGGCGGAGCTCTGCGGTGTGATTCAGTCGGTGTGCTGCCCCTAAGCTGGCCCCCGGAGGGCATCCTGCCTCGTTGGACATGTGCCTCCTCCTCCTCCTCCTCCTCCTCCTCCTCCTCCTCCTCCTCCTCCTCCCTCCTTCCAGGCACCCACGTGGAATCAGTGCCCTCATCATCCCCTCCCTCTTCATCGCTGTAGCAAACCTGGCAGTATGCTGCAGCTTGTGGAACATGACTGCCAGATTGCTGTCCTTCTTGAGCTACTGCCTTCCTCTAGCTGAGTGTCATCATCAGAGCCCACAAAACACTGGGCATCCTCCTGGAGCATGTACCCAACACTGTGCTCAAAGTGTTCAGGAGACTCCTCAGGAGGACGTGGTGGGTCTAGGGAAGGAGTCACTGATGATGACATTGAGAGGAGGGAAGACGATGCGTTGGCAGCTGCTTTGCTACTACCCTGAGACTGGGTGAGAGAGGATGAGGAGGATGAAGAGGGCTTGGTCATCCACTCTACCAAGTCGTTGGCATGTTGCGGTTCAACATGTCCAGCTGCCGAAAAGAAGGACAAGCATGTCCCATGGCCACGTGCTGATGACAATGCACCGCGTCCACGACCAGCACTGTTGTCTCTAGACACAGAGCCTGCTTGCCCTCTTTTATCGGCTCGCGCCTGTCTGCCTCTCCTTGCTGGCCTTCCAGACATGGTAATGGCCTGAAGGGAGTTGGGTAAAACAGCAGTTGGGTAGTTTATATTGTGCTGGAGGCACACAACACCCACTAACTCCTGCAGATGCCTTTTTTATAGAACACCAGAGATAAAGGGGTATATACAGATGTATAATGTGCTGTGCTGGAGGCACACACAACTTCCAATAACTCCTGCAGATGGCAATTGGGCTCAAATAGAGAACAGCTATGTAGGTGGATTATAGCGGTATGTACTGGGTACAGAGCACGCAGACAGCACGCACTCCTAACACTACTGACTGCAAGCTCTATTATTAAAGATAGATCACTAGCTATATAGGTGAGGTGAATATAGTGGTGTATACTGCGGTCAGGGCACAGACAATAACCACTACACAACAGCAAGATAGGAAATCAGCCAAAAACGATCGGTGTGTACTGTGTTGAAGGTACACAGAACACCCACTGCTTCAGATGCCAACACACTACACGAGGCCGCCTCAATGGCGGCCTTATATAGTGTGGGGCGTGCACTACACAGCCTGAGCTATGATTGGCCACAGGCATCCTGCCTGTGGCCAATCATGGCTCTCCTCGCTGCTGGCGCTGCGATTGGCCAAGCATGCGGGGTCACAGTGCATGCTTGGCCAATCATGAGCCAGCAATGCACTGCGCCGTCGCAGTGCATTGTGGGCCGTGAGCGCCACGCAAATTTTGACGTGAACAGACCAAGTGTTCGGAGTTCGCCGAACGGACGAACAGCCAATGTTCGAGTCGAACGTACGTTCGACTCGAACACGAAGCTCATCCCTAATCAGGAGCAATAACACTTGGTATAGATCTATAGTAGAACAAAGCTGGTAGAGACATACCCGAAAAGACTTGCAGCTGTAATTGCAGCAAAAGGGGGTTTTACAAAGTATTGACTCAGGGGGGCTGAATACAAATGCACGCCACACTTTTCAGATATTTATTTGTAAAAAAAATTGAAAATCATTTATAATTTTCCTTCCACTTCAATCAGGAACCAGAAGTACAATCAATCACACTTGTTTATTAATAAAAATAAAAAGGTAAATAGGAAAAAGCGTAGTCAAGCATAGCCAGAGTCCAGTAGCCAGATTGGGTAGTCAGCCAGTCCAAAGTTCATAAACCAGATCAGGTAATCAGCCAGTCCAGACGTCAGGGATCCAAGGAGAGGAACTGCAAGCAGGATAGAAGCCAGGAGGGATGTCAGCAAGCCAGTCTTGAAACAAACAGCAGGAGATGGTTCCTAGTGATGTGACCAATGCGAAGGCAAAGGAAAGAGTTAGCTGGAAGGTTTTAAATAGGCAGGTCAGACGTCATCATCGGGAACAGCTGGTAACTGTGGAAAGAGAAGAGAGCTGGCCATTAGCCGACAGCTGAGTGGCCAGCCCAGAGGAGGAAGGGCTAAGCCAGCCCTGACAACTTCATAATTATGTGCCACTTTGTATTAGACTATCACATAAAAGCCCCCAAAAATACAATTATGTTTTTGGTTGTAACATGACAAAATGTGGAAAAGTTCAAGGGATATGAATACTTTTTCAAGGCACTGGAGTATGGATGAACTTCTCTTCATTGCATTAAGCCCCTGGAATAGGGGCGAAAAGAAGGCACATAGGGGGTGTTAAGACTAAAGTGTTACCAGTGATATAGGAAATTTTGCTCCAGAGTGATTGGATCTAGTCACAAAACCAAAATGTATGCATCAACGAGCCCCTGAAGGAGCAACCTCTAGAACACATTTTAGACACATAGGGTAGATGGTATGAAGTCTAGTAGGAGTATAATGCCATCTAGTGAGGAGCTGGAGGGCTAGTCTCTCTAATAGTAAGGAATTTGGTGCAACTTCGTAAGTTGTCTAGCATCCTGACTCAATCCTCTGAGGTGAAGTGTGTGTCACAGTCCACCTCCCATCTACTTATATATGAAAGGGAGTCAGAGAAAAGGATTCCAATAAATGCACTATATAAATAGGCACTATATAAATTGGGTATTAAACCTTTGCCTCTGAGAGAGTCATGGCAGATCTTCTCATATAGAGTTGGTGGCGAGGTTGGAGATCATGTATATTGAGAGACGTAAAAATGCCTGATTTGAAAATAGCAGAATAGTTTTCATTGAGGGATGTTCATGTGGTTAGGCGGATGATCAAATGAGGCAAATTTGGCACCCATCTGAAGGGAAGCTAATATAGTCAGGGTATTTCTGTGCCACCAAAAAAAGGCTTTTGGGGAAGAAAAAGCAGTGTTAAAAGTTGAGTGTTGGAAGTTTTTCTTTAACCATTTCAGCCTGGAAGGATTTGCCCCCTTCTTGATCAGGCCATTTTTTGCAATACGGCACTGTGCCGCTTTAACTGACAATTGCGCGGTCATGCAATGTTGTACCCAAACAAAATGTATGTCCTCTTTTTTCCTCACAAATAGAGTTTTCTTTATTTTTTGAGCTATAAACAAAAAAGAGTGACAATTTTGAAAAAAACACAATGTTTTGTATTCTTTGCTATAATAAATATCCCCCCCAAAAAATATTTCTTCATCAGTTTAGGGTGATATGTATTCTACATATTTTTGGTAAATAAAAAAAAAATCGCAATAGACGTATATTAATTGGTTTGCGCAAAAGTTATAGCGTCTACAAAATAGGGGATAGATTTATGGCATTTTTTTTTTTTTTTACTAGTAATGGCGGTGATCTGCAATTTTTATCGGGACTGCAACATTGCAACGGACACTTTTGACACTTTTTTGGGACCAGCGACATTTATACAGCGATCAGATCTAAAAATAACCACTTATTACTGTATAAATGTCACAGGAAGGAAAGTGGTTAACACTAGGGGGCGATCAATGGGTTAAATGTGTTCCCTATGTGTGTTTCTAACTGTGGGGGGAATGTGGCTGACTAGTGAAACAGACGATCTGTCTCCTCTCCCCTAACAGAACCGGGTTTGTGTGCTCTGCCACAAGCAATTGCGGGTGTTCGGCGGGCAGCGCGCCCACTGGGCACATGCATCAGCTCCGCGGAAACACTGCTACAGCATCTTAAAGAGCTTACATATAGCTACGACGGCTTTTCCAGCTGTACCAAACCGCAGCAGTATAACTGTGGCGGCTGGTCGGGAAGTGGTTAAAGTCAGACCATTTAGCAGCAGCAGTATGTATCAGTTAAATTGACACTAAAACTATAATTAATGTTTTAGTCATACATCAGGCCTGAGAACTAAGAACACTTACAGCTGCACATTCCAAGTTCTCTGCTGCAAGGTTAAAGTTCTGTCAGCAAGGGGAATTTTCTATTTGGACTTGGAAATGAGTACTGAAGTTAGTGTGGTCTAAAGGAGGTTGCAGCATAGGGCCTTTGGACTAAAGTGAACTGTGTTTGTGTTTAACCCCTTCTTGAATATGAAAAGTGGCCAGAGACAGACCTATGGAGGAAAGGCATCCTACAGATGGAGATCAGGTGTCTGCCTACTGTATGGAAAGATGTGGCCATATTCCATGATATTCCATGATGCCACAGGTCTGCATTGCTGTTTTGTGTCCAGAGTGCACTCAATCAGTCAAAGTTTTGGGTACACATGATTCATTGCTCTCTTGACCCTAGACAGTTATGCATATATGTGGCAGCAGAGAATAAGGTCTTTTGTGCTGCCACATATATGCATATAGCAGGTGGGAAGGGTGAGTTGAAAGTTTATGCTTTAAATTGGTTGTTAACCTCAGTTATGAAATCTAAACAAAGCACATATATATCTGTAGTGTTTACTTATCTCTCTCCAAACCTCTAAGTGTTGTTTCTGTCTGGTGCTTTGTTTCTTTGATATCAGCATGAGTCACTTCTGAGAAGTTTTCCTGACACATGAGATAAATCTGTGATGGGGAGGGAGCTCAGCACACAGAGCTTGTCTGTTCAGAACACAGCTCTGTATCCTTCCTTTGCTCCTGTTGGCTGTGTGGAGGAGGTGTGTGCCTTTCCTCCAATCAGCTCTCATGCAGTGCAACTACAACTCTCCCCTCCTCTGACAATAACAGAAGGAGAAGGATTTAAAAAAGTAAAACCTATGTACGAGGATTTGTTTCATCTCTCTGTATCACCTGAGGCCAGTCGCTTCTCTGGGTATACGAGAGGGTGTAAAACCACTTTAAGTTTAAGTTGCACTCAAAATTCACACATTATCCAAATGGAATCATAGATGAAAAACAATATTAACCGCTTCACGCCCGCCCTATAGCCGAAATACGGCTGCAGAGCGGACGCTAACTGCCGGGAGGCCGTTCCTGAACGGCCTCTTGTTTACTTGCGCACTCCTGCGAGTGCGCATCGGGGAAGTTCTGTGCTGCCCGTGTCCCTCGGACACAGCCAGTCACAGATCGCTGTAAACGGCCAATCACAGCGGCCGTTTACAGCGCGATCGGCGTGTCCAATGTGAGATGATCTCATATGTAAACATATGAGATCATCTCTCAGCGCCGCTCTCCCTCCTCACACAGACAGCGTGTGAGAAGGGAGAGATCAACAGCTGCAGCAGCCGTAAGTTAAAAAAAAAAGGAAAAAAGTGCCATCCTCCCCCAGTACCATCCTTGCCAGTGCCATCCTCCCCAGTGCCATCCTCCCCAGAGCCACCTGCCCCCAGTGTCACCTGTTAGCACTAACAAGTGGCACTGGGGACATATAGCACTAACAGGTGGCACTGGGAACAGATAGCACTATCTGTCCCCAGTGCCACCTGTTGTCAGTGCCATTTGTCCCCAGTGCCATCTGTCATCAGTGCCACATTGTGCCATCTGTCATCAGTGCCACATTGTGCCATCTGTCATCAGTGCCACATATTAGTGCCATCTGTCATCAGTGCCACGTATCAGTGCCATCTGTCATCAGTGCCACGTATCAGTGCCATTTGTCATCAGTGCCACCTGTTAGTGTCATGTGCCATCTGTTGTCAGTGTCACGTGTCATCAATGCCACTTATCAGTGCCATCTGTCATCAGTGTCACACGTCATCAGTGCCACGTATTAGTGCCATCTGTCATCGGTGCCATGTATTAGTGCCACGTATTAGTGCCATCTGTCATCAGTGCCACGTATTAGTGCCACATGTCATCAGTGCCACGTATAAGGGCCATCTGTCATCAGTGCCATATATAAGTGCCATCTGTGCCACATATACGAGGCACTGATGACACGGGGCACTGATGAGAGATGGCACTAATATGTGGCACTGTCGACACTTATACGTGGCACTGATGACACGGGGCACTGATGACAGATGGCACTAATAAGTGTCATCAGTGCCACGTATCAGTGTCATCTGCCATAAGTGCCACGTGTCATTGTCCTGGTGCTCCAGGGCCTTCAAAAGTGTAATAGGTAGTCAACAAGTTAGATGTGTAATTTATGCTCCTAGAACATGTGACGTGCTCCCTGCATGTTGGGCCTCTCTATGTGGCCAGGCTGGGAAAAAGTCCCACACATGTGGTATTGTAATACTCAGGAGGAGTAGCAGAATTTTTCATTTGTTTTGGGGATGTCATTTGTGGTATACACATGCCACGTGAGAGAAATAACCTATTACAATGACAATTTTGTGTAAAAAAAAAATAAAAATAAATAAAAAATCTTAATTTTGCAAAGAATTGTGGGAAAAAATTACAACATCAAAAAGCTCACCATGCCTCTTACTAAATACCTTGGAATGTCTACTTTCCAAAAAGGGGTCATTTGGGGGGTATTTGTACTTTCCTGACTTGTTCGGGTCGCAAGAAGTGCGATAGTCCACCAGTACATCAGATGTGATCATTTTTCTGCGATTTGCACCACAGCTTGTAGACTCTCCAACTTTCTCAAAGACCAAATAATATCCACTAATTTGGGTTATTTTTACCAAAGATATGTAGCAGTATAAATAGTGGCCAAAATTTATGACGAAAAATGTATAATTTGCAAAAAATTTGTCACAGAAACAAAGAAATATGTGTTTTTTTTCAAAATTTTCGGTCTTTTTTCATTTATAGCGCAAACAATAAAAACCCCAGAGGTGATCAAATACCACCAAAAGAAAGCTCTATTTGTGGGAAAAAAAGGACAAAAAAATCATTTGGGTACAGTGTTGCATGACTGAGTAATTGTCATTCAAATTGTGAGAGCACTGAAAGCTGAAAATTGGTCTGGGCAGGAAGGGTGTTTCAGTGCCCAGTAAGCAAGTGGTTAATCTTAGGAGAATATGTACATGCAGTGACAAATTGAGAACTATACATATATATATATATATATACAGTTGAGCTCATAAATTTACATAGCCTGGCAGAATTTATGATTTCTTGACCATTTTTCAGAGAATATGAATGGTAACACAAAAACATTTCTTTCACTCATGATTAGTGTTTGTCTGAAGCAATGTATTATCAATCAACTGCGTTTACTCTTTTTAAATCATAATCACAACTGAAACTACCCAAATGACCCTGATCAAAAGTTTACATACCCTGGTGATTTTGGCCTGATAACATGCACACAAGCTGACACAAAGGGGTTTGAATGGCTATTAAAGGTAAACATCCTCACCTGTGATCTGTTTGCTTGTAATTAGTGTGTGTGTATAAAAAGTCAATGAGTTTCTGGACTCCTGAAAGACAGTTGCAGCTTTTATCCAGTGTTGCACTGATATTTCTGGATTCTGAGTCATGTGAAAAGAGAAAGAATTGTCAAAGGATCTGTGGGAAAAGGTAGTTGAACTGTAAAAAACAGGAAATTTATATAAAAACATATCCAAGGAATAGAGAATGCCAATCAGCAGTGTTCAAACTCCAATCAAGAAGTGGGAAATGAGCGGTTCTGTTGAAACCAAACCACGGTCTGGGAGACCAACTAAAACTTTAGCAACAACTGCTAGGAAAATTGTTCGGGATGCAAAGAAAAACCCAAAAATATGAAAACATGTGGCGTGTTTCAAGATGCGCAATAAGGAAGTACTTGAACAAAGGCGGGCTGCATGGTCGATCTGCCAGAAGAACGCCATTACTATGCAAATGTCACAAAATATCCTACTTGCAATACGCCAAACAGCACAGAGACAAGCCTTAAACATTCTGGCACAAAGTCATTTGGAGTGATGAGACCAAAAAAAATGGCCACAACCATAAACGTTACATTTGGAGAGGAGTCAACAAGACTTATGATGAAAGGTACACCATTCCTACTGCGAAAAACTGACGTGGATCACTGATGTTTTGGGGATGTGTGAGCTACAAAGGCACAGAAAATTTGGTCAAAATTGATGACAAGATGAATGCAATATGTTATCAAAAAATACTGGAAAAACATTCGCATTCATCAGCCAGGAAGCTGCACATGGGATGTACTTGGACATTCCAACATGATAATGATCCAAAACACAAGGCCAAGTCAACCTGTCTTTGGCTACAGCAGAATAAAGTTAAGGTTCTAGAGTGGCAATCTCAGTCTCCTGACCTTAATATCATTGAGCCACTCTGGGGAGATCTCAAATGTGCAGTTCATGCAAGACAGCCCAAGAATTTACAGGAACTTTTTGCCAAGAGGAAAGGGCAGCTTTACCATCTGAGAAGATAAAGAGCCTCATCCACAAATAACACAAAAGAAGCTGTCATTGATGTAAAGGGGGCAATACACAGTATTAAGAACTGGGGTATATAAACCTTTGATCGGGGTCATTTGGGTAGTTTCTGTTGTGATTATGATTTAAAAAGAGTATACACAGTTGATTGATATTAAATGGCTTTAGCCAAACACTAACCATGAGTGAAAGAAAAGTTTTTGTGTTATCATTCATATTATCTGCAAAATGGGCAAGAAATCATAAATTCTACTTGGGTATGTAAATGTATGAGCACAACTGTGTGTGTGTGTGTGTATGTATGTGTGTGTGTGTGTGTGTGTGTATATATATATATATATATATATATATATATATATATATATATATAATATCTCTTATATACTGTATATTGCCCCTCTCTCAACAAACACACCAGAACATAATGAGAATGGAAAAGGCAAAACTTTGATCCTGGAAAAGGAATGAGGCAGAGGCTGATGGTGTTGTATCCTCCCAGTATTTTCTTTCATGAAACTTCTGTGGGGGGTGTGGGACTTTAAACTTGTTGTAAACCTCTCCTACATCACCTATCACGTTTTAGTGTGTACTTGCCTCAATCCAAAGCACATGTTAAGATTTATGTATGTTACATTACTAACCTACTATCTGCATGAGTCATTTCTAACAGGCTGTGCTGACTCCAAGTAATCGATGGGGACAGGGGAGTGGGCCTCCAGTACACAGACTGTGATTGACAACTCAGCTGTGCATGTTTCCCTATGAGACTGTTAAAAGGGGGGGTGTCCATTACCCCCCCCCACACACACACACACACACACAGGAATCAGATTACACTCAGCTCTCCTTTCTAATCTGTGCAGTGTATGATGTCAGATTCAAACCCCTTGCCTAAATTCTTCACCTCATCAGGCTGTAGGGAAGAGATGGCTGCAGATAAACAGGTACAACTTATGTAGAAGGATTTGTTTTATATTTGTGTATCACATGAGGCTAGTGATTTCATTGGGTATACAGTATATCAGTATATCATGCCACAAGGCTATCATTTTATCATCTGGCACTTTATCCAGTGTCATGAATTACATAGCCAGGTTGTAATTTTGGCCCCTTAGGTCCCTCTCTCCTTCATAAAACATTTCAAAGTATCAACCAGCTCATTGGGTGTGTTTTGCCCCTTAAGGTCGATGAATGTTTGTGAGAAATCCTTTCCTTAGAACTGCTAGCAGGTGGCTGTGATGCTGCAGAGGTAGATGCACCGCGAGCCTCTGCGACAGTATCCTGGTTGTCCCTGCCAGGTACCACTGGGGAATCATCAGACAGTGAACTTAAATAATTGTACCTTTACATGGAGAAAACATCCAAAAAACATTCCTAGCTATTTCCACTTACTGATGAGGCCACATGAACTGATGCAGGAAGTCCAGTTGCTGAAAATAGTGGTAGGTATGGCTACCAGAAACACCTACCCTACTTTTTTGTTATGTAGATTAGGAGTCGGGAGCATGGATAAGGGGCCGCCGCTGCCTTATGGATGGGCTGCCACTGGCCCGTAGATTGATTTTTACAAACAAAAGCAAGCTGACCAGAAGCTGTCATTTGGCAGCAATATTTTTTTTTTCTAAATGTCACTTTTGTAGGAGTACATTGTACAGGTGTGCCACTTCATGTGTAGGTTTAAGGCATCCCCCAAGTATGTTATTTAAATAATTGTGCATTTTTAATATTACTTTTGAAGCCTTATTAAAATACCCACTCCCTGCAGTACAGTATTTTTAAAATTTTGTTTTGGTACATGTCTACTATGGCAGTGCCTGACTACCCATGTGTTATTTAACCCCTAGGCACCAACGGTATGCAAATATGTGGCCTCTCTGGGGTGGGCCTTGGTGCCAAGAGGCTGCCTATCTGCGTACCAATTTGCAGACCCAGCTCTGCCAAGAGCGTGCGTCCTGTGTGCTCCCAGCACAGTTACCAGCGGCTAATGGAAAGCTCCCAATTGCTTCTTGCGATCTGGAGCTTTCCGATCATAAATCCCACCCCGCCTTCCGGCATCTGAAATCCCTTTAGGGGGACAGGAGGCACCGGCACAAAGGGATTAACCAAAATCTTTCAAATTAACCTTAAAGAATGCCAGAAAAAATAGCAGGTTTTATCTTCTATAGACTTTAGTGGGGTTTGGGTGCTATGTTCAGGGTTCACGTATTTCAGACTGGGTTTGCAGATCCTCTCGAGCTCAACCCAGATCAGTTTGTTTATTACTAGTACTGGGTGTTCATATGGGTACATTTATTTTGAATACCACTTAGGTAAATGAACCATGTATTGTATTGTACAAGCAACATGCAATTTAATCTGGTGAAACATGCAAATATTGGTGATGCCAAACCCTACAGAGGGAAGTTGGAAATAAACTGCAAATCTATTTTGGTAATGATGTACTTTTTAAAACTGTTTGGGAGCAATAGCTGAGAAGTTCTTTAGGATAGCAATGCCACTATGTAGTGTAAGCATATACTTCTACCACAAGTATTGTAGGTTCTATGGTTCTTCTTGCAGTTGTGGACTCAGATCACTGCTCCATCTTCACTGATGTGGGGTCTTATGGAACCAGAAGTGATTCCTGAAAATTTGATCATTCCAATTTGAGCAATGATTGAGGAAAATCCAACTCATTATTCCAGAGGATAGATCATAGTCTGGAATGACAAATGCAGCTTACCCTTTTGTTTTTATGGGTGATAATGCGTTTGGGCAAGACAGACATTTAACAGCCTTATTCCTTGTAGGCCTTAAGCCATTTAAAGTGCATGTTTAACTACAGAAATGTGCTGTGCTTGCAGAATGGTCAACTGCACGTTTAGTATACTAGTAAACAAATGGCAGATATTGCACTCAACCATGCAAATGATTCTGGGAAATGCTAATATCATTAAGGAGACCTGCATGGGACTGCAGATGCCAGGCTAAACCTGCAAACACGCACATACAGAAAACACACCACACATAATAAATTTGAATAAAAAAGGCCATGGCCCAGTTTATTGGTTTAAATCCAAAATTTTAATAACATCTTAAACTTTATTTACTTTCAAAATTAACTTTATCAACCAAAATCATCCAAAACTCAACCCGGCCACTAAGACTCGGGGTGATCCAGCTTTTTTTTTTTAACCATATTCTCACATATCCCCTTTATTCTAACAGACCAAAGGGATCCACCACATAAACTGGCTGTGACAGGGGGGGGGGGGGTTTGGGAGGGAAACTCTTTGTGCTGACTCCTCTTCTGGCGACTGGCAAAAGGCTCTGTCAGGAGGCTCCTTGAATAGCCCCCCAAAAGCCTTCTGAAATGTTATAAAGGTCACCTGACCCAAACTGCCCAATCCCTGCTTAACCTCCTAACCTTCTGGAAACTTCTAGGTCACGTGACCCTAACCCACCTATTAAAATAGGCCCTGTTCAAATCAATATAAAATTGACTATATTGCCGGCCAATGAGGCAAAGGGGGGGGGGACAAATACTGCTACCCCCCTTTTCCCCACATGGGACCACACATAATAAATTTGGATAAAATAGTCCACGCCCCAATTTATTGGTTTAGATCCCAAAATTTTATAACATCATAAACTTTACTTTCAAAATTAACTTTAACTTTAAAATTAAATCGACCAAAATGATCCAAAATTCACCAAAGCTCAACCCAGCCACTAAGACGCATTTATTTTAACCATATTCTCACATATCCCAACTGACAGGAGGGTTGGAACAACCAGCCCTCCTGTCATCAACACCCCAAGCCACAGCCAACTCTATGCATGTTGGTAGGGTGAGATTAAAGAGATCCAAGCCTACATCCGATAAATGTATACCGTCATAACGGTACATACCTTGAATACCACGTTCAAGGTCAATATGGCTAAATTAAATTCCTAAATCTGGAATAAGGAACTTTTCTAAAGCTCTATTCACTCTTTTACGAACTTTCTCTAGTGGCTTGAATGTAACAGATTCCAACCATCTTAACCTGGGTGTTATCTCTGAAAATACCAAAACTGTGTTTGGAGAAACAAACTTAAAGGGGTTGTAAACCCTTGTGTCTTTTCACCTGAACGCATCCTATGCATTCAGGTGAAAAAACACCTGGCAGTCACCGGCACCCTAGCCCCACTGGTTTACATACCTAAGCCCCTTCATCTGCTCGGCGGGGACATGCTGCCATTGGGTCCTGGCTCTTGATTGGATAGATTGATAGCAGCACAGCCATTGGCTCCCACTGCTGTCAATCAAATCCAATGAATACAATGATGTGGGCACCAGTGGGCAGGGCAGAGTCCAGCATTCGTGTCTGTGGATGCAAATGCTGGACTCAGGAGTGCACCCGCAAAGTAACTCCCTCAGGAGAGCGCTTCTCCTAGTGGGTTCTGATCTGATGCGGGGAGGAGCCGCCAGAAAAGGATGTTCTGGGCCATTCTGTACAAAACAAGCTGCACAGTGAAGGTAAGTATGTATGTATGCTTGTTATTTTTAAAAAACAAAAAACCTAAAAAGTATTTTTCATATTGGAAATTCAAATGTCTTCATTTTCCCAATATCATTCCCGCCCAGGTGAATTTTAAGAATATCTGGTGAAGGGAAAATAGCATAAAGTCTACCTAACTCAAAAACAAAATCAGTCCAATCCATGCCCCTCTGGCCATGCCAATAAATACAAAAGGAGTGTGGATCCAGGCCCAATTTTTTGGAGTAAACTCTAGTAGCCGCTCTCTTCTGCTCCCAGAAGATAAATGAATGGCCCAATATCCACACCATACGACGATTACCGGAAACAGAGTAATGAATTAATATGGGCGAATGTACAATTTATAAGAGTCTGAACTCCATCTTCCTATTTTCGTTATACTTTTAGCTTCTAGACCAATCCGAGCAGTCTCCGTTGCTGCTCCGATTTGAAAAGAATGTTTTGTAATTCGTAAATGGCTCAATTTTAGATGTGACAAACATCTCTTCAACACTACTGTAAATTGGTAAACAGTTAGAGACAAACCATCACTGTGAATACATAACAAATTAGACAACCCTGGTCTGATGTTAATATAAGATTCCAATGCATTAACAGGACAGATACTTTCTGTTTAATGAAATCCAAGAGCCAAGACCTAAAGAATCAGTTTTACTAAATTGTAAAACTTTTCTTAGACTGCCATCAAACAACAAAACATTAAATAACAAAATACCTGAACTTCCAGCCTTTGATGGAGATAATAATTCCGAAACCTTGAATGCGGCAAAAAAGACTATTGTAAAAAAACGCATTAAACAAAATAGCTTCATACTCAGATGAGCAAACTAAAGTTGTGATACTGCATAATTTAGACAATATCTCAGGTGTATTAGGGGATCTAGTGTCAATAATCAGGTTTGCCTTTCTATAGCCGTTCATGGACTGTTTTACTGAAAATAAACTTTGACAAGTAGGAAGGTTATAAAGGCGAATAAAAAAAGAAATGTCAGATAAAGTTTTATTTAATGCGAGACCAAGAAAATATTTTCTGCATTAGTGATTGGAGAAATAGCAACACTATCTGTTCAGAATATTCATAATTGTTGGTCTTTACCCACTTGACGCCCGCCCACTGTCAAATGACGCCTGGGTGGTGCCGCTCTCGTTTTGGGTGGACGTCATATCCTAGCTTGTTCTAGCAGCCACTGCTCTTTAACCATGTGATCGGCTGTGTCTGCCAGTCACATGTAAATACGGATATGCAGGTAATCAGCGCTCCTCGCCTCCCACCAACAGAGTGCGAGAAGAGGAGAGCCGATCAGCGGCATCTCCTCACAGGGGACAGCTAGATGTGTAATCAGGGCACTGATCATCAGTACCCTGATTACAATTAAGTACCCAGTGCCAGCAATGAGTGCCCACCGCTGACAGCAATCAGTGCCAACCAGTGCCGACAACTGCCACCAATCTTTGCCTTTAAGTACCAGCAATCAGTGCCCACAAGTGCCAGCAATCAGTGGCCATTAGTGATGCCAGCCAGTGCTGGCCATCAGTGCTGCCCATTAATGCCTATCGCTGCTGCCCATCAATGTTCATCACTGCTGCCCATCAAGGCCACCCATCAATTCCCATCAGTGCCCATCAGTGCTGCCTATCCGTGCTGCCTATTTGTGCCCACCAGTGTCACCTATCTGTGCCACCTATCAGTGCTCATCAGTGCCACATATCAGTGCCAACTGTCAGTGGCCATAAGTGCAGCATATTCGTGCCTCCTCATTAGTGCCACCTAATCAGTGCCCATAAGTGCCGCCTCAACAGTGCCTATCAGTGCAGCCTATCACTGCCCAACAGTGCTGCCTCATCAGAGGCCATCAGTGAAAAATTTACTTATTTACAAAATTTACTGACAGAAACTAAGAAAAACTTTTTTTTTTCAAAATGTTTAGTCTTTTTTTTAGGAAAAAATAAAAAACTCAAGAGTGATTAAAAACCACCATAAGAAAGCTCTCTTTGTGTGAAGAAAATGATAAAAATTTCACATGCTTATAGCATGACCGCGCAATTGTCATTCAAAGTGTGACAGCGCTGAAAGTTGAAAAATGGCCTGGGCAGGAAGGGGGTTATGTGCCCTGTATTACGATAGTTAACTACTTCAGCCCCGGAAGATTGTACCCCTTAATGACCAGAGCATTTTTTGGGATTCGGCACGCCATCAATTTAACTGACAATTGCGCGGTCATGCGAGATTGTACCCAAACAAAATTGACATCTTTTTTTTTCCATAAATAGAGCTTTCTTTTGATGGTATTTGATTACCTCTGCAGTTTTTATTTTTTGAGTTATAAAAAAAAAGAAGAGTGACAATTTTGAAAAAAAAGCAATATTTTTTACTTTTTGCTACAATAAATACCCTCAAAAAATATATAAAAAACTAATTTCTTTCTCAGTTTAGGCTGATATGTATTCTTCTACATATTTTTAGTAAAAAAAAAACTCAATAAGTGTATATGGATTGGTTTGCGCAAAAGTTATAGCGCCTAATAGGGGATAGATTTATGGCATTTTAATTATACATTTTTTTTAATTAGTAATGGCGATCTGCGATTTTTATCAGTACTGCGACATTAAAGCAGACAGATCGGACACTTTTGACACCATTTTGGGACCATTAACATTTATACAGTGATCAGAGCTAAAAATAGCCACTAATTACTGTGTAAATGTCACTGGCAGGGAAGGGGTTAAACAATAGGGGGTGATCAAGGGGGTTAAATGTGTTCCCTTAGCATGTTCTAACTGTAGGGGGAATGGGCTACCTAGGACACGACAGAGATCACTGCTCCCGATGACAGGCAGCAGTAGATCCATGTCCTGTCACTAGGCAGTTCTGCCTCTCCCCATCGCGAACACAGGCCACCGGCAGACATCGAGCCCGCTGGACCCGTAGGCACGCTTCCATGGCACATGCGTGATGCTGGCAGCGTGCGTGCTCCCCCTAGCCCGGGATTACGAAGGGACGTACAGGTACACCCTTTTGCACACCTGTGCCATTCTGCTGACATACATTGCCGTGCGGTGTTCGGGAAGCGGTTAAGGAAGACAAAAAACACAACCATGAAGTTCTGGTTTCATAGACTTCTCCCTGAATTCACAGTTCTGCACAGTGAACAAAACAGGGCAGATACACTTGTGCCAATATAGCAATCAATTTGTTTGCTCACCAGTGACTGTCTACTGTAATTTAAAAATGTGTTCCCAATCTGTTGTCAAATCTGGGTTTTTCTTTTATAATCTTTATATAGCCTATGGGCTCTGTTATAGATCTCAGGGCGGTCTTGCATTTATTTATAAAGGCATTTATAATGTTTATAAAGGCATCTATTCTGTGCTGGGCATATTCCAGATTTTTCTCAATTTTCCTGTGCTCCCTCCACTCCCAAATACTGTCATGGGAATAGCAGGTATACTACAGGTCACCAGAGAAGTGACCCTCCATGAAAGAAATTAATATTCATCCAAGGAAAGCCTCAAAGGGTAATACATGTTCCCTTAACAAATTATATTTGTCCATGGAAAACAGAAATTAAACTTAGTAAGCAGTGAAGCATCATGCCAGCACATCGCTGAAGTCTTTAAAAAATGTAAAAAGTTACGCTTTAGAAGAACATGCATCACACTTACAGATGGCCTGTGGATATATGGTCTGTGAGCTCCCTATACTATTTATGCTTATTCACAGTGAAGAGTTAAAAAAATTACCATGTAACACATGTCAAAGATTTAATTATGCTTTCTGAACCCGCGTGTGCCCTAATGAGAGCACTTTTTTTTTATAGAATTAGAGAAAGAATGGATACATGGTTGAAGTATATAAATAAAATGGAGCCTACTTGAATGGTCTCCAAATGGTCTACAAAGACAAAGGTGCAGATGCTCCGAAGATGCTCCGAAGATTAGTAAATGAGGTAAAGCTTCACTTTGCAAAGAATACCCAATCACGTTCAGGGAAAATTAAACTAACAGCATTTTTGCTAGCACGTGATTGGATGATGGAAGTTAGCAGACCTTCTGCCCATTCACTAAGCTCTGGAGCAACTGCACTTGCAGAATGTACAGTATATTTGCCTTTAGTAAATCAAGCCCATAGCAATTTCAAAGTATAACTTGTAATTAAGCCTGTTTATAAAGAATGATTTATTTGACTTCTTTCTTTGACTTCTTTAACCGGTTCCCGACCAGCGCACGCCGATGTACGTCGGCAGAATGGCACGGGCAGGCATATTGGCGTACAGGTACGTCCAATCTTCAATGCCGCCCTGCCATTGCGAGCGCGCCGCCGGCGGTGCGCTCGCGTGCCGGTCGGGACCCCCGTGACCCCGCGATCGTCTCACGAGACGGCCAAATGGAGAAATGCCGTTGTAAAAAGCATTTCTCCATTCTGCCTATCAACTAGTGACGCTGATCTCTGCTCCATGTGATTGGAGCAGAAATCAGTGTTCACTAAATGAAAGCCCAACCCCCCACAGTTAGTAACACACCCCTAGGAACACTTAACCCCTACACTGCCACCCACTGGTTAACCCCTTCACTGCCAGTGTCATTTACACAGGAATCATTGCATTTATATAGCAGTGATTGCTGTATAACTGACAATGGTCCCAAAAATGTGTCAAAAATGTCCGATGTGTCCGCCATAATGTCGCAGTCACAATAAAAATCGCTGATTGCTGCCATTACTAGTTTAAAAAAAAAAAAAATTATTAATAAAAATGCCATAAAACTATCCCTATTTTGTAAATGCTATAACTTTTGCGCAAACCAATCAATAATCGCTTATTGCGATTTTTTTTTTTTTTACCAAAAATATGTAGAAGAATACGTATTGGCCTAAACTGAGGGAAAAAAATGTTTTTTTTTATATATTTTTGGGGGATATTTATTATAACAAAAAGTAAAAAAAAATAGTTTTTTTCAAAATTGTCGCTCTATTTTTGTTTATAGCGCAAAAAATAAAAACCGCAGGGGTGATCAAATACCACCAAAAGAAATCTCTATTTGTGGGGGAAAAAAAAAAGACATCAATTTTGTTTGGGAGCCACGTCGCACGACCGCGTAATTGTCAGTTAAAGCGACGCAGTCCCGAATTGCAAAAAGTGGTCTGGTCTTTGACCAGCAAAATGGTCCGGTCTGTATGTGGTTAAAGCTTACAATTGAGGCCTTACAGATGCAGACAGACCGTTCACATTGCCCACTACTTTTATGAAAGTTTAACTAATTGACCACAAACAGTAATTGATTAGGTTGTTTTAACAAAGGCAAATCGGCTGTTCACTTTGCAAGATAATTTTTAATTTGGCAGAATTTCCTTTCACTTAGTGAACATGGTAAAAATTCACTTTGCAAAGAATATCCAGTCATGTTCAAGGAAAATAAATTATATTTGTTTGTACATGATTGGATAATAGAAGTCAGCAGAGTTTCACTTAATTCACTAAGCTAAGGGAATATGTATTTGGAAAGTGAACAGCCTATTGGCCTTTTGTAAATCAACCAAGTAGTTTAGTTATATGAAATGCAGTATATAATTTCACAATATTAGGGTTCAGTCGGTTCAAAGCCGTGGTACAGCTAGAGAAAAATTACCATATGGCCTACCGTCCTTCAGAAATGCTAGAAACAACCTAAATTATTTCATAAAAATCTTAATGGGAGCCTATGATGTCACTTTTTACATTTTATTAAAAAAATTACGTATTTATTATAAGTTTTCTTTAAGTGATTGATAACCCACTTATATAAAATCATCCCATCCACGCTGTAATATACCAATAAATGTCCCTGTGCCTGTCTTATAAATTCTGCTACTCCTCCTGAGTATTACGATACCACATGTGGGACTTTTCCACAACCTGGCCACTTAGAGAGGCCCAACATGCAGGGAGCACCGTCAGGTGTTCTAGGAGCATAAATTACACATCTAAGTTGTTGACTACCTATTACACTTTTGAAGGCCCTGGAGCACCAGGACAATGACATTTGACACTGATGTGGCACTGATGAGAGATGGCACTGATATGTGGCACTAATGACATGTGACACTGATGTGGCACTGATGAGAGATGTCACTGATATGTGGCACTAATGACACGTGACACTGATGTGGCACTGATGACAGATGCCACTAATACGTGGCACTGGTGACACTGATGACAGATGGCACTAATATGTGGCACTGATGACAGATGGCACTCATATGTGGCACTGATGACACGTGGCACTGATGACAGATGGCACTTATATGTGGCACTGATGACAGATGGCACTTATATGTGGCACTGGGGACAGATGGCACTGGGGGCAGGTGGCACTGGGGGCAGGTGGCACTGGGGGCAGGTGGCACTGACGACAGGTGGCACTGATGACAGGTGGCACTGGGGGCAGATGGCACTGACAGGTGGCACTGGGGGCAGATGGCACCGACAGGTGGCACTGGGGACAGATAGCAGTGGGGGCAGTGGGGACAGGTGGCACTGGGGACAGATGGGCACTTTATTTTCGTTTTTTATTTTTATTTAAATTTTTTCCCACTAACCGCTGCATCTCTGACTAAGCAGTCTCTGTGTGAGGAGGGAGAGCTGGCGATGAGATCATCTCTCATTGAACATTCAGATCGTGCTGTAAACGGCCGCTGTGATTGGCCATTTACAGGGATCTGTGACTGGCTGTGTTCAAGGGACACGGCCAGCACAGAACTTCCCCGATGCATGTTTGCGTGAGCGCGCATTACGGAAGTAAACAGGAGAGCGTCCAGGGACGCCCTCCCGGCAGTTAGCGTCCGCGCTGTAGCCGTCTTTTGGCTATAGCGCGGGCGCAAAATGGTTAAAGGAACAGAATCGTTGTTGTTTTTTTTTTTTTGGGTTAAACGCTTTAAGTTATCTTGTAAGGGAGTAAAGAGTGCACAACTAGCTCATGATTTATTAACGACATGAGCGCTAGCACATCATTAATAATACCAACGATAGAAGAAAAGAGCTCTTTGATCTGCTGAATACATTTTTTGAAAAATATTTTCCGCTGTATTATGGATTAAGTGGCTCTTTCTTAACATACCAGAGGAAAGTAAGCCAAACCAGTACAGGAGTTTCCTTTCATGTAACAATTTGCAATGTATATTTTTGAAAGCAAAGCATTTGGATGGTCTTGCATTTGAACCACAAACTTAATTATATAGAGAATATACATGCATACACATTCACATTATAGTATACTGGTGGATTTTGTGTTAGTACTTTAAAAGTCAGGCATTTACTCTTCATATTAAGTCCCTTCATCTGAAGGCAGACAGATACAGCTTATACAAGTGATTTCTCTATTCCTATATACATTCTCATAAATAGCATACAATTTAAATGTGTACCGATGATGCATTGATAATTTGATAAATGACAGAATTTATATACTGCATGTATACAATAAATATAAATATAAATAAAAAAAAAAAAATATATATATATATATATATATATATGTGTATATATATATATATATATATATATATATATATATATATATATATATATATATATATATATATATAGTAATACCTTGGATTGCTAGTAACGCGGTTTATGAGCGCGCTATTAGTTTTTTTTTAATTATGACTCAGTTTGCGGGTGTTGTTTCACAAGATGAGCAGGATTCAAGCCTCTGGGGTGTGCAGTATCACATTTGGCCAGAGCTGCGGGGAGCAGATGACACTGCGAGCCACTCGGAAACACTCAAACACTCCGTTCCCGAGCTTCTTCGAGCGTCTCTGAGTGCATCCGAGCGGTCTCCAAGTGTTTCCAAGTGTCTCCGGCACTCCCCCACCTCTGGCCACATGCGGTACTGCATACAATAGCAGCCACTGTGGAACGAATTATCTGAGTTTCCATTGACTCCTATGGGGAAACTCGCTTTGATATACAAGTGCTTCGGATTACAAGCACTTTTCTGGAATCAATTATGCGCTCATAATCAAAGGTACCACTGTATATTATTATATTTAGTGGTATTGTGGTCATTATACTCATGTGGCAGATGCATTTTCTAATTAGTTATGCCAGTCCAAGCTGCACTTTAGGTTGTGGCAGCTAACTTTTATTAAACAGAACAGTATACACAGAAATGTGTTACCCACGTAGGGGTTTCCACCATCAACATAAAAATCAACTGAAAGTACCGAGCCACCTAGTCTCCTTGTCAGCAGCATGGCTGCTTACTAGTACTTGGCTCACTTAGCATATAGTCGCAGCACCATGCTGCGTAGCCCACTCCTGGCCTCTGGACAGGATTTTTTCTGACATCCTGACAGGAACCACGCTGATTCTTGTGACAAGACTACCTTGAAAATAGCCAGGGTGCCTCTTACCCCTGGTTGAGACCTTGTGTCTCTTGGCTACTGGCTGGGGCACCTCTGACCCCTGGGTGAGACCTCTTGTTTCCAATATGGGAGCTGTGGGGGAGATTTACTAAAACCGATGCACTCAAAATCTGGTGCAGTTGTGCATGGTAGCCAATCAGCTTCTAACTTCAGCTTCAATTAAGCTTTGACAATAAAACTTGGAAGCTGATTGTTTTCTATGCAGAGCTGCAATATATTTTGCAATTTTAGTAAATAATGCCCCGTCTCCCAACTGGGAGCCCTGAGCTATTTTCATTTTTGAGTGTTTAATGACCATGCACACCTAAAATCCAGATACAGGATTGAAGGTTCCGTCCCACCCAAGACATTATGGAACCTTCAAGCTCTGGACCCCAATCCAAAAACACAGCTTTCTCTTATCTGCAATTATAGTCTGGAACCTCACATTAAGCTTTAATGCAAATCCTTGGTGATATTCTCCTACTTTTTCACAGTGGCAAGGCCTTGCGCTGTCACAATATATAAAGGAAGATGATAAAGGAAGCAATGAAGCAACTGGAATTTTACTACACAGGGTCCCCCTATGCCTTTTCCCAACCAATGTCCTTTTGCAAGTCACCTAGTCAATGCATGTTGCATCTCATAAAATGTGCTTGCTATTTAAACATTGTGATTCTCACCCATGTGTTCTAAAAACAGGAATTAATATAGTGGCCTACAGAATGCTAACAGTCACTTGAGATCAGTAATAAATATTTTTTCACAGCCTGGCTCAGGAAAATGCTCCATTACAATAAAGTGTCAGGCACCCAAGCTCAGAATACAGAGAGTCAGTGGATTTTGGAGCACCCCATGGGAAGACTCATCTGCAATTTGTTTTCCTTAAACCCATAGGGACCATGTGTAAGATAAACTTCTACATCTATTAATTGAGAGATATGTTCCTGATTTATGTTAGTTTTACAAGATTTCTGGACATTGCAGACATTACATGTCTACATTTATACTGGGATCAAATGCTTTAAATGACTGGGAAGAAGATTTTTAATTTGAAATTATTAAACATACTAAATGTAAGGAAGAAGATGAAAGTAATAGATTCTAGGTAAGCAACATACTTGATTTTAAAGTCTAACAAAAATAAAATAAAAGTCTGTTCCAAGGTGTTAAAATAATGTACATTGGTATTTAAATATGTTCTTTCTTTAGTATAATCAAGAGTGAAAAATGAAGAACGTTGCTTTAATCCTTTGTCAGGTAATTATGAAATATTGAATATATTTTTTTTCCATCCTGCTTCATACATACATCCATTCATACATTATTCTCTGTATCCTTACCACCTGTTCTAAAAGTTCTGTTGTGTACAGAGCATGAGAGCTCAACCTGGAATTTAAGCTTGCCATAAACTGATTGAAACTAAATAAATTAATTTTTGATGAGTGTGTGGTCTTCCTCACTCGACAAATTGATTGATTATTTAATCAATTTCTTTTTAAGAGACATGTTGGAAATTTTTCTATTGAGCAGTGATTGCGGCCAATCAGCCACTCAGCTGCCTCTGTCAGAATACAATACTTTGGTGGGGGGCATGATTTTTTTAATGTACCTTGTTTTTATAGATAGAGGAGTCTATTTATTTATTTTGTTTAGTCTGCTGGCTGAACAAAGAAATTTGTGTATGGCCAGTTTTACACAAAATTAAATCAAAGCAATCACTTATCTCTTACTTGGTGGCTCCATCTGAGGTATCAGTCAAGCAGAAAATTCCTAAAAGCAGGCAGCGTCTCCTGTGCTGCCCTTTTAGATTGCCTTATGTGCTCATTGGATTCTTTGTCATGTATGAAATCTATAAATTAAATATTGCACATGTATTGGAAAATAAACATCAGTTCAAAAAAATATAAACTAACCTTTATTACTCACTATCCTAGGAATAAGAAGGGACAGAGATTTCCCCAAAGGATGTACCTACAGCAATAAAAACATAAAACATTTTAAAAACATGAGTAGAAGCTGGCTTTAAAAATGTATAAAAACTTCATATATCCCATAGCCCTTTGTGCCACTAACTTCAATAATTAAACAAATCGTTACTAGACCTGCTGATTACCAACAATACAGACCTGATGACAGATGTGGAAATAAGGGGCAATTTAGCAAACAGCGATCACAGGTCAATTAGATTCAGTATAAATCACACAAATAGGAAACATAAGGGGAATACAAAGACACAGAATTTCAAAAGAGCCAACTTCCCTAAACTACAAACCTTGCTAGAAGATATAAATTGGGATAGAATCTTAGGAACAAAGAACACAAAGGAGAGATGGGTTTGCTTCAAGATAATATTAAATAAGGGCATGAGCCAGTGCATCCCATTGGCAAATAAATTCAAAAGAGCGGACAAAAATCATGGATGGCTTAACTCCAATGAAAAAAAATGCATTTAAAAGCAAAGGAGAAGGCCTTCAAAAAAAAAATACAAGGCTGAGGAATCATCATCAGCATTCAGACTTTACAAAGAATGCAACAAGAAATGTAAAGGTGCAATTAGGACGGCTAAGATTGAACACAAAGACACATAGCGGAGAAGAGCAAAAAAATCCCAAGAAATTTTTTAAGTATGTAAACAGTCAAAAAGGGAGGACAAACCATATTGGCCCCTTAAAGAACGAGGAAGGAAATCTGGTTACAAAGTATGGGGGGATGGAGAAGGTATTGAATTTATTCTTCTCCTCAGTCTTCACAAAGGAAATGGGGGGCTTCAGTAACCAAAACTGCAGTGTTTATCCTCATGACACATCACATGAAGCCCCCTCATGGCTAACAGAGGACAGAATTAGAGATAGACTTGGAAAACTTAACATTAATAAGTCACCATGACCAGATGGCCTGCACCCGAGGGCCCTTAGGGAACTTAGTCAAGTAATTGCCAGACCATTGTTTCTAATTTTTACTGAAAAAACAGAAATGGTACCAGCTGATTGGAGAAAAATAAGACCAATATTTAAAAAGGAGCAAAATACATCGCTGGGAATTACAAACCAGTTAGCCTAACATCAATAGTATGCCAGCTCCTGTAGTGGATGATAAGGGACTATATACAAGATTTTAGTAAAGAAAACTGTCATTAGCAGTAATCAGCATGGATTCATGAAGAATCGTTCCTGCCAAACCAATCTATTAACCTTCTATGATGAGGTGAGCTGCCATCTAGATAAAGGAAGGCCCGTAGACGTGGTGTATCTGGATTTAAAATAAGAATTTGACACAGTTCCCCATAAATGTTTACTGTACAAGTTAGGTCCGTTGGCATGTACCATAGGGTGAGTATATGGATTGAATACTGGCTACAAGGGCTAGTACATGAGGTAGTAATAAATGGGGAGTACTCGGAATGGTCAGGTGTGGAAAGTGGGGTCCCCCAGGGTTCTGTGCTGGGACCAGTCCTATTTAATTTGTTCATAAACGACCTGGAGGATAAACAGTTCAAGCTATATTTGTGGACGATACTAAACTAAGCAGGGCAATAACTTCTCTGCAAGATGTGGAAACCTTGCAAGAAAATCTGAATAAATTATTGGGGTGGGCAACTACATGGCAAATTAGGTTTAATGTGGAAAAATTTAAAACAATGCATTTGGGTAGCAAAAATATGAATGCAATCTACTCACGGGGGGAGGGGGGGTGGACCTCTGGGGGAATCAAGGATGGAAAAGGACCTGGGGGTCCTAGTAGATGACAGGCTCAGCAATGGCATGCAATACAAAGCTGCTGCTAACAAAGAAAACAGAATATTGACATGCATTAAAAAGAGGATTAACTCAAGAGATAAAGCAGTAATTTGCCCACTCTACAAGACTCTGGTTGGCCTCACTTGGAGTATGCTGTCCAGTTCTGGGCACTAGTCCTCAGGAAGGATGTACTGGAAATTGAGTGTGTTCAGAGAAGGGCAACAAAGCTAATAAAGGGACTGGAGGGTATTAGTTATAAAGAATGGTTGAGAGCACAGAACTTTTTCTCTCTGGCGAAGAGATGCTTGAGAGGGGATATGATTTCAATTTAAAAATACCACACTGGTGACTCCACAATAAGGATAAAACATAACTATGTAATTCAAGGGCAGCAATATTAGGCTCCATTCACACTTGTGCAACTTTCTATGTGACTTTGGACATCAAAGCCGCATGACAAGTTGCAGCCCATTCTTTTCAGTGACACCCGTTCAAATTGGTGCAACTTAACCTCTTAGTTCCGGCGCCTCCTGTCCCTTTAAGAGGTTTAGGGTAAAAAGAGTTGGGGCAGGGTTTAGGCTCATGTGACCGCCATGATTTGCTGTAACAGCAGTCACATGATCGGAAAACTCCCAATTGCAAGTAGCGATCGGGAGCTTTGGATTAGCCGGTGGTAACTGTGCTGTAGCGCGCTCTTGGCATAGTTGTATTGACCCAAATTCACGCAAATATACGGCCAAGGCCCAGCTGCGGAGAGGCCGCATATTTGCATGTGGCCGGCCCCTAGGGGTTAAAGTCACAGCAACATTGAAAAGGTGCCTGCACTACTTTGGTGTGACTTTTGATGCAGCTTTGGTCAGATCAAAGTTGCACCAAAAGCTGCATCAAAGTTTCTCTCTAAAGCCGCACTGCAAATCTTGTGACTTTGGAGATGCGCTAATGTGAACTGAGCCTAAATATGCACACATGCATCATCATCTAAATCCAGTGATTCCACATTTTTCAAGACAATTGAACAATGAGAAACTTAAAAACTACCAGGCCCTAAACTCAACTTTAAGCTTCCTGACGGTACGATTATTTCAGATTTTAGGTGCTGAAAGCGGTACCATTATTTTGCATGGAAATTTGGCCTTTTATATTGTAGGCCTGTAATTCTTACAGAGAGCCTTCCTTCCCCAAAACACCCACTCTCACACTTGCTCATCCCCACCCCCTTTCCTGACCAGCCGGGCTGCCTGCTCGAATAAGGGTCTGGTATGGATTTTGGGGGGACCCCCACACTGTTTTTTCAGTGTAGCGGGTTACCTTTAAGATCCATACCAGGCGACGGGGCTTGCATGGTGTCAATCTCGCCAATGAAAGCAGCAAAATTTACTTTCTTCTCTAGTCCCGTCATACCTTGAGTCACACTCAAAATGAACGGACTTTAGTCCATGTGTGGGCAAGTCCGTTCATTTTGAAAGTCCGTCGGACCTCCACCAAAAGTCAGACAGGAAGTCCACCGGAAAGTCCGATTGTGTGTGCGCAAGTCCGCTCATTCTGAAAGTCCGGCGGACCTCCACTGCAAAATCCGGCGGATTGACCAAGTCTGCCGGAAAGTCCAATCGTGTGTACGTGGCATTAGAAATGACTCACTTAAATCTGTCCAAACAAGAGTCTAGTAGACATCCCGGGTATGATAAAGTTTGAAACACGAAATCATAAATTATAATATAATAAATTACTGTAAATAATTATAACAAATAATATAATAATAACAAAAAATATTCAATAATGTAATCAATCAAAAACACTGAAATTTGCTCAGTTGCAGAATTGTCGTTGTCATTACTTTTAGGGTTTGATGATGAATTTCCCCACGAATCACTATCGCTCATTTCTTCACGTGATTCAAATTTATTATTGCTGTTTCTAGCTGATCTAAAAGCACTTTTGACGTAAACTGACTTTTTTTGGTTGCTATGGACAATCTTCAGTTTCGTGGCAGAAAGAATAGTATTTATGATCTAAAACTGCATGCAGGACACTGGACAAACCACTAGGGACAAAAGGGATGTGTAATTATTTGATACAGTAATGTAATCTGTAAGATTACAGTATACAATATCTATACTGTGTTTTTTACTTTGGTGCCAAACTCTGTCCCAGCGCGTCGCAATTCTCGCAGGGAACAGAGCCTGGCACTGTGACAGATCGAGCAAAACACACAGATCACAGCGGGGAGACATCGTAGGAGCCTGGCTCGGGTTACCGCTTTTGGTCTTTTGGTACTGAAATCTCACCCCGAGCTAGACTCAGGAATACCGCCAGGGAGGCTACCCACATCAGTACTGGGCACTTCCTCCTTCCTGCCCAGACCAATTTTCAGCTTTCATCGTTCACACACTTTGAATAACAATTACTGAGTCATGCAACACTGTACCTAAACAAAATTTTTATAATTTTTGTCACACAAATAGAGATTTATTTTGGTTGTATGTAATCACCACTTTTATTATTTGCGATATAAGTAAAAAAAGAGTGAAAATGTTAGAAAACACAAACACTTTTTCTTTAGTTTCTAATATAAAATAATACCGGCCATACACTATACAAAGAAATCGGCCGGAATTTGGTCATTTAGACCGTTCTTTTGTTTTTCAGACAGTTAATTGCCACAAAATTGATAATCGTTGGAACGTTATTGAGCCGAAAAAACAAAGGACAAGTTTTCTGCTGAATGAACAATAAATTGAAAGGTTAATGTGTTTCCCGTCCGAACTGTCTGCACTAAGTATATGTAAAAAAAACTAACAAAAAATGCATTAAAATTTACATAAAAAACATTTTACATGAGGTCCACAAAGGAAAGAAGGAAGCAGGATGAGTATGCCTCACACTTTGTAGGTGTGTCCACAACACAAGGGATAGAAAAGACCAGCCCAGAGGCCTGGGGGTTCCTAACAGATAGAAAGGGTAAACAACATCAGAGTTGAGCTGAAGGTAAATTTATTCGATTTGCACTGCGCCATAACAGGCAACACATACCTCAAAATTGTATGTATGTAGCTCCCAGACTGATGATTCGTACCTCACTGGGGAAAAAGGGTTGACACACACCCTCAAACATGGGAGGGGGACCAGGCATATGCCTACCACCAAGGTCTAAAAGACATAAACAAAGAATGCCATGAGTTACTCCCAAGGTGGATCTGAGGGGAGGGGGGGGGCAGGTGGAAACCAGTATTCAAAGCCTAAACTTACCTGAGTGCATCCTAGAATTTCATAGATTGTGGAGCCCGGAACGGTATGTACAGCTCACCTCCATGCACCACCAGCAGTGAACATGACTGAGGTGGTGCATGGTATAAGCTGTCTCCTGTATCCCCCACCGTCTAATCCATAGGTGGACCCCGCCAGAAGTGACGCCCACAGTCGGCACAAGAAGGTGCCTGGCGGTGACGTCATGACCAGAAATGGAAAACGCCGCCATTTTGGGAAGGACAGCTGAAAGGAAAAAGACAGCGCTGACTTGCAAAAACACAGGAGGATGGGGAAACCCTACCGCCTTGTAGGGCAAATAAGTTATCCATGAAAAGGGGCACAATTTTAAGGCTGATACCAGACATTGGTTTGTTTTAGCTGCACAACTGATATACAGGCAGACAATTTAAATCTTATTAACCAACCTTGGAAACTATAGCAATATTTTTTCTGTAGCTCACAGTGTAAATCTAGTAGGAAATTATTTTCTACTCCAATATGCCACACAGAAAAGAAATACTTGGAAAATATAACTTCATGTGAATACTGGCATGACAAATGTAATGCCTTTAGCATTCATATTTTAGAACACTTCCTCTGAATATGTTACTGATTGCATTTGAACTTTGCGTTACTACAGACGGCAGTAACAGACAATCCAGCAGTAGAGCTTACTGAGGAAAAATGTATCTCCCCATACTAAACATATTTTGTCTTAAAAAATACTCCATCCTCCACTAAATTTTTATGGGAGTGTCTCCCATAATAATAGCATTAGAAGGTTCCTTGTGTTCCCTCAAGGCAGGGCTTCAGAAGGCTTTCCTTACTATAGGTAAGTACTGACCTCTTTTCTCAGTAAGTGTAAGAGCAGTCAAGCTGAAGAGCAAGAGAGAAGCTAGATGACAAGATGAAATCACTATACTTGCTACCATTGGGAGGACACCACCTAATGGCCCATACACACGATCTGGATATCGTACAAAAACTGTAGTCCGAAGAAGAATCATACGATTTTTGGATCATGTGTACACTACTTTCGACAGTCGAACATGACAATTCATCCGATATTATTCAATCGCACATGCACGAAAATTTTCCTCGTATGATTCCAGATCGTATCATTTTCGTTTAGTCAGTATAGCTGTTGTCCAAAAATACAATAAAAATACATTACAACACATGACATCACTTCAGATTTTTTTTCTTTCGTGACTTTATTTACCTATTCAATTTCCACTTGCGACTATTAAGTGAAAAAGGTTGTACGATCTGTCGTACAATATTCAGATCGTGTGTACAGGCCATAAGATTCTTTCTCTAAAACTGTTATGCCGTGTACACATTCCAGCAGAAAAAGTCAGACGGAATCATTTCATCAGATATTCCGATCGTGTGTGGGTTGCATCTGAATTTTTTTTTCCGAAAATTCTGACGGACCTAGAAATAGAACAAGTTTTAAATCTTTCAGACGTAATCAATTCCTATTGGGAAAACCGTTCATCTGTATGCTGTTCCGATGGACCAAAAACAACGCATGGGCAGCTATTGGCTACTGGCTATTAAATTTCCTTTTTCTAGTCCTGTCATATGTGTTGTACGTCACCGCGTTCTAGACGATCAGACTTTGGTGTGATCGTGTGTAGGCAAGACTGTTTCAGGGGAACTCTGTCTGAAAAACCGTCAGAGTTTATTCTGATGGAAAAAATGGTCGTGTGTACACGGCATTACAGTGTCTTATGGTAAAAAAGCCAATGATTTGGACCCTTCCATTTTCCTTTAACAAAGAAACAGAATGTGAAAGGAAAAACTTCATAGAAAACAAACCTGTAGGTATTTGTAAAGATCTATTTTGTAAAGCCCAGTAGAATTTTTTTTTTTATGTATCAGTATTATTGCCATCTAAGTACCATGTATATAGTGTGCAGACTTCAATGTGCTCCAAAGTTCTAATAAAAACGGCTGACAGTGTTTAAGTACCATAGCTTACAGGAGCTACAATTAGGCTGCAAGTCTTTTTGATAAATGCCCTTTTGTGAATGGCAGAATTCAAAAGCATCAGCCGATGCTTTGGTTGTATTTGTTTTAGATAATTATATGATTTTTCAAATATCATTGTTCTGCATATATAGCTGACAATTCTTTAATGTCACTTTGCTCCACACAACTTCTTTATACATTTTGCCTGGCAACAAGTACCATGGTTTCATTTGTGCAAAATACTCTGTGAGACCAGGCAGGGGCGGATCCAGAGTCTAGTCTCGGGAGGGGCACTGCCAGAAAATAAGTTTTTTTTGCGGGCAATTTATCGGGGACATGGCTGGTGCTAGCGTTTCAATCATGACGGCACCATGGTTAATATGGTGTCAGGATGTTGGAAGCGCATTATTTCTATTATTACATTGTTATATAGAATGTTCTATAAAATGAAATGGTTCAACTCACCATAATGCAGAATCAGTGAGAGCCCAGAGTGTGTCACCCGTCACCAGTTGCAGATCGTCACTTGCCATGCCACACGTTGTGGACTGTCACTTGCCACGCCACCTGCCACCAGATGCCGATTGTCACTTGCCACGTCACCTGCCACACGTTGCAGATTGTCACTTGCCACCAGATACGGATTTCCACGTCACCTGCCACACATTGCGGACTGTCACTTGCCACGTTACCTGTCACACGTTGCAGATTGTCACTTGCCACACCATCTGCCACCAGATACAGATTTCCACGTCACCTGCCACATGTTGCGGACTGTCACTTGCCACGTCACCTGCCACATGTTGCAGATTGTCACTTGCCATGTCACCTGCCACACTTTGCAGATTGTCACTTGCCACGTCATCTGCCACCAGATACGGATTGCCACTTGCCATGTCACCTGCCACACATTGCAGACTGCCACTTGCCACATCATCTGCCACATGTTGCAGATTGTCAGTTTCCACGTCATCTGCCACCAGATACGGATTTCCACATCACCTGCCACACGTTGCGGACTGTCACTTGCCACGTTACCTGCCACATGTTGCAGATTGCCACGTCACCTGCTACACGTTGCGGATTGTCACTTGCCACGTCACCTGCCACCAGATACAGATTGCCACTTGCCATGTCACCTGTCATTTGTTGCCAATTGTCACTTGCCACGTCACTTTCCTGCTGTCGGGGCGGAGGGAGTGATTGTGATGAGTATGGACAAGATGGAGGGATGAGGTGATGCAGGTAGGAGGGGCCAGCACACTCAACACACTCAGGGGCGGACGCATAAAGGGAAGATTGCTGGCGCTCTGCCTCTGTCACACAGTGCCCCTATAGTGTCATATTTTGCTCCCCATCACAGAATGCTCCGGAAGTGATGTTGCAGCCAGAAATTTAGCACTGCGCATGCACGATGCGTTCCAAACACTTGCACCATGCGTTTCAAATGATTTGCAACAATGCAGACCAGTGAAACAGTCCGATAATGTCAGAGAAGTGAGGGGAGGTAATCCCCTCCCTGAGCCACAGTTACCTGCTCTCTCTCCGCCGCTCTGTCTAAAGTTAATGTCACGATTACCTCCCCTCACTTCCGTGACATTATCCGACGGTTTCACTGACCTACATTGTCGGAAACCCTCTGAAACGCATGTGTAAGCATTTGGAACGCATCGCTCATGCGCAGTGCTAAATTTCTGGCCGCAACGCCACTTCGGGAGCATTCTATGATGGGGAGCAAAATATGACACTACACCGCTCCTCCAGGCAGCTCCTGTCACGTGACGTCGGCTCTGAGTCTGAGACTCCCAGTCTGACGTGAGTCACGTGACTGTCTCAATGACATCACTCGTTGCTAGACGCCAGGCGGGCAGGCGCTAGCAACGAGTGCAGGGTTGCCAAGCCAACGGCTCAGCTCCACCCACCTCCTAGCTCCTCCTGGTCCAGTGCCGCCGTGTAATACACCAGAGTCTCTCTCTCTCTCTGCGCCGCTGATCGCTGATGAGACAGAGAGAGAGACTTGGGCATAGCAGCGCTGCAGCCTGCAAGTCAGTCGGTGACAGTGTGATATTTTCGGGGGGGGCAATTGTCCTGTTGCCCCCCCCCTGGATCCGCCCCTGAGACCAGGTAGATAAGATTTTTCAAAATGTAAAGCTCAACTGAACTTTCAGCTTAAATTAGCTAAATACGGCACTACAGGTCTCCAGCCAGCAGGGAGGTTGAACTTTTCTTATTGCAGAGATTCAGGTCTGACGCAGGGGATGAGTTTGGCTTCTGCAAAGGGAAAACTGGTTCCACACAGAGAACACAGGTCCTTTTCTCCAGCATTTTTGCTATTTAGCACACTGCACTACTTTAACTGATAATTGTGTGGTCATGCAACACTGTACCTAAACAAACTTTGTATCATTTTTTCACAGAAATAGAGCTTTCTTTTGGTAATATTTAACAAACAAAAAAAGACTGAACATTTTGAAAAACATTTTTTTTTACTTTCTGATATGAAATAAAATAAAATAAAAAAAAATCTAATTTCATCATAAACTTTGGCCAAAATGTATTCTGCTTCATGTCTTTGGTAAAACAATTTCAATGAATGTATATTGATTGGTTTGCGTGTAATGCCGCGTACACACGGTTGGATTTTCCGATGGGAAATGTTCGATGTGAGCTTGTTGTCGGAAAGTTCGACCATGTGTATGCTCCATCGAACATTTGCTGTCAGAATTTCCAGCCACAAATGTTTGAGAGCAGGTTCTCAAATTTTCCACCAACAAAACTTGTTGTCGGAAAGTCCGATCATGTGTACACAAGTCTGATGAACATAAGGTCATGCATGCTCTGAATAAAGCAGAAGGAACCACACTGGCTATTGAACTTCCTTTTTCTCGGCTCATCGTACGTCTTGTATGTCACCATGTTCCCACATTCGGAATTGTTGGCCAACATTTGTGTGACCTCTGCTAATGAACCCCACTAAATTGGCTCAGTCCCCTTGACACAGCTGTGGTGCAATACAATACAGTACAATATAATATATCACAATATACCTGTTTTGTCCTCTCAGGATCCACTGGCTCCACCTGCTGGGAGAAAACAATACTCCACACAACGAGGTACTTAACCAAAGTATATTTTACTATATATATTTGTAGATAGGTGATTACAGCAATTGTACTGTCATCCAACATAGATTGACAGGACAATGAACTTTGATAAATCAGTTACAAACAATATGCATATATATGGGAGCTCCCTCTACTTTTATAGCTATGCGTGAGATCTCACTTAAAGTACTCAGTCTTTATCTTCTGATCTTTGCTAGCTAGGGTAATTCCTTGTGATTTGTAATCCAAGGGTTAAAGTAATTCAAGTTGAGTTAAAGATGCTCCTGGTGTAACTTCAGTAACTATGATACAAGGCTTGAGATGCAATAGCAGATAGGCCTTATGCCTGCCTAGTGTCAGTTGCTATACTCCTCCTCCATTGGACTACAGATCCCAGCAAGGCCTGTATATAAGTCTGACTAGGTGCTAAAGTTAATAAACTGTGGGCCGCAACCCGCTCACCAACTGGATCAGAGCTCTGTATGGTAGCTTTGGTCCGATGATTGCAGCTTGCTTCTCTGTAAACTGGCTCCGTCACTCCGTTCCGCTATGCTGGGTGAACCCGGTCCTATGATGTTCAAACGAGTGTCTCTGGATCTCTCCAATCACGGTGTCTGTCACCATCAGGTCACTCACACAAACTGTTGCGGTTGCGCTCTGCAATGGCTGTAGGCTGCTTCTTCTGGAAGGCCTCCTCACAAGTCCTCACAAGCAGGCCATGCCGCTCGGGCTCCTTTTATGTCCTACCCAGCATGCACTGTCAGAGAGGGTGTCCATGGGTAGGTCACCAAGCATCCTGGGTAAAGGTCAACCTTCCAAAGTAAATAACAGTCACTTCCTGTATTCAGGCTTTGTGCTTTGTGAAAGCAATATTCGTTTCAGTTCACTACCTGTGTTTGGCCGCTAGATGGCGCCAAATACTAAGCTATAGAATTGTCCATATGCTTACATTTTAAAACATCAACATTACATTGGTAGGCAAAAATTATCAGCGCTACACAGGGATAGGAAACAGAAAGATTGTTACTTCTGTACAGAGCCGTGTGCTAATTGTCAACACTGATTTGACACAGCCACTTAGCAGGCTATAGGCATGAATTATTGGCCAGGACTTGCTGACAGACCCCTGCTATGTAAAACCACAGCAGGTGTCAGCAATGGGGAGCCCACATGCGCCAGAACCAGTCAGCGACATACCAGTTTTGCCTGCACAGGTCACCCATCTGCAGTACATTGACGACGGGCGGTCCGAAAGTGGTTATAGTGAACCTGAAGTGTACAGTTAATGTAAAATGAATACCTAGCCCATGCCAATAGCACACATCAGGCACCTCCAGCTTCACGTTTTAAGTATTTTGCTCTGCCCCCCTCCCCAGCTTCTAAGACTCTCAATTGGCCCATCACTGCTGCTTGCTTTGAATATTTTTTTTTTCTTATTTAAAATTATAATAGAAAGCGTCTTTATCTGCACACTATCGTAATAACCGAAAGGACCTGCTATATGACAATTAAACTGTGTTTGCTAGAGCAGGGGAGATTGCAGTTTGAACACTGATAATGTGCTTACCAGCTCATAACTAAATTGCAGAGCAAATGTCAATGAATCGCCATAAATAGAGCAAAGAACTGTATGTGCATAGGAGACAACATCTTCACGCCTCGCATCTTCTTGCATTCCTGCATCCCCTGTGTAACCGTGTGACTCATATTATGTCGAGTCACGCTATATCATTTAAATAAAATCTGGCATACGCCATTTTCTTATGTTCTCTGTTCAAAAGCAATTATACAAAACAAGACCCCCCTTGTAATACAGCATATTATATTAGCATAATACTTAAAGACTTTTTACATTTTACTTTATTGGTGTTATTTTTTTATATATATATTATATGCATGCACTGTAATTATTATAAAATACATTTAGATTTCAATAGTATGTAAGTGAAATTGTTTTGTGCTCTCTGACCTGATCTGATAAAAAATTCAAAAGCCCCGCTAAGGCATAATATTTTGAAATCATTTAAAAGTCAAAGGGCTTCAAGTGGAATCAAGTTATCCAAGATAACATTATATTAAATAGTGTACAGAATTTCTCCTAGAGTATGTCAGCCTGCCAATATGCCTTGGTTTAAGTATGAGGTGAGTGTGGTATAAATATAGTAATTAAATATTATTCTTGCAGAAGAATGAAGAAATCATAACTGTAAACTACACATAGTATACCACTGAATATTATTTTAATATAACATCGTATTCAGGATTAACAATCAAGCGAGGGATTAAATAATGCATGCTGATGCTTAAATGTAATGCAAAATTAAAGAGTTTAAAGAGTTTTTTTAAGGTTTGTGTTTCTAGAACGCTGTCAGCCAGAGTGGGAGAGTATGATATACAGAGCCATCCAAGTGTGGTCTCTAAAATAACATAAGCAGGGCTCTATGGAGGCAGGAGGTCAAAATCACAAGCAAACCGACATTGCATTAGATTATGTGTACTCTATTTATTTATTATATAAAATGATGTATAATGATGTATACCAATAAATAGAATAGCTTTGGAATAATGTTGAAACCAATAATAGAATAATGTTGACCCAAACCCAGCCCTTTTGCAGTTTAGTGCACCACTGAACAAACTGGCCCTATTTGGTGAGTTCACCCACCCAAGTCCCCAACTGCAGGCAATTTCACTGCTGTAATGTAAATAACAATTTTGGGGATCCTGAGTGACATCATTGACCAAATATAACAATTTCAATGCTACATCCTGACTCTGACACATGACACCCTTCAAACTCAGGATGTAGCTTTGAAATTTCAGCCCAAAGGGAATGCATGAAGGTAAAAAAAATTGAGCTTTTACAACCACTTCAATACATAAATATTTAATATTCATACATGGTTACATCATTATTATTCATACATGGAAAATTCGGGTTTACCAATACATTTTAAACTCTACTTTTCATTAATTTATTAACCTCTTCAAGCTGGTGGTATGCATATATGCGGTCTCTTGGCAGTTGGGCTTTAACGCAGAGAGGCTGCATATATGCGTACCAGTATGTAAACAGAGCTATGCGAGAGCATGTGTCCTGTGTGCTCCCGCCACAGTTGTCAGTGGCTAATGGAAAGCTTCCAATCTCTACTTGCGACAGCCAATCACAGTGTCACATGATCAGAAACCCTTCCCCGCCTCGCAGCATCAGAATCCTCTTAAAGGGTCGGGAGGCAGCAGTAGTAAGGGGTTAAGATCTATTTAAAGATTACTTCATCTAAAGCCTTGTACACACGGTCGGAGAATCCGTCGGAATGTGTCCTATCTGACCGTGTTGTCGGATAATCCGACTGTGTGTGGTATGCATTGGACTGATTCCGTCGGAATATCCGTCGGACCCAATTTTCCAACTTGCTGGAAATATTTCTTGACCAACTGGTTCGATCGGACATACTCCGATTATGTGTAGCGAATTTTGATAGGACCAAGTGCCACGCATGCTCAGATCAAATTCCTACATCAAAGCTATTGGCTACTAGCCTGAATGTAGTCCCATCGTAACGAAATGACGTCATCACGTTCTGAAAGATTGGATTTTTCGACAACTTATTCCGACCGTGTGTATGCAACAGTTTCTGACAAAATCCGAAAGACAAAATCCGACGGATTTGGTTGTCGAAATCTCCAACCGTGTGTACAGGGGCTTACAGTTAAAGTCTAATCCATGTAGTGTGAGAATTTTATTTCTGTTTATTCACGTGTTGGAGAGCAGGTGGCTCCTTTATTCACCTGTGCCTGCCAGAGAGTGCAGAGCAAGAGCAATTTGGCTTGTAGTGGAGGAGATTGTCTTCTGAACAATATTAACTACATTTAATAATTGTGAGTGACACAGTGCCTCATGATGCAAAAGGGCCCATTAAAAAAATTACAAACATTGTGTGACTTGACCATCATCCATACCTGGGTAGGCACTTGATATATCAGTGGCTGGTTGTACCTATAATGCTTTATAACTATCCTGAAGTTATATATCCAAAACCATAAAGTTTGCAAGCATGATGAAAAAATAGTGCTGTTTATTATGGATCATTTCAAAATAGTCCATTAAGTAATATTAACAAGAAATTAGCAGAGGTTACAATGCTAATACATTTGTACTTTGTGTATGGTCGCAAAACAGTACAAAAGCTGTCTTAAACAAAATCTCCGAAAGATCTACTGCTTTTTTAATAATCAGCTAATTTCTATGCTTACAGTATTATAGTTATTTTCTTGTTAGTTGCCATAGTAACCTGCTTATTTGCATCCAACTATTGAAATTCATGGAAATTTAGCTGTGAACAAATTCTTGTTATTCATTTTTTGGAAATTAAAGGTTCCAAATCCTACAACTACAATACATTTAATTTAGACACTTTATTTGTATCATTATACCCAGGACTTACTTTTTAAACATATTTGATGCAGAACTATTTAATTACAACCTGACATAAAATATATAATTGCCACAAAAGTAATTTGGAAAATTGTTATGAAAATTACCTTTTCTAATCCTGCAGACAGCTATGATATTCTAAAACTGCCTAAAATTTACAAATGTTCTTTCCTGACCATGGCAATAGTACTGTTTACAAACAGGAAAATTCACATTGTTTTTCCCATAAGACGAATCCAATCTGCACGATGCTTGCTTTAAAGTTAGTCATACTGTTTTATGGTAATTCACCCTTTCCAGAAACTAGCCAATGTAGTCAAGGTGTTCCAGTAGGTGTTAAAACCTGTGCAGCTATGTAAGATTTTTTTATTTTCATATCTGTAGGTCATGTGGGCCCCCTGGAATCCTGGTTTAAAAACTCCCAATTCGCAAAACCATTGGTTTACACTATTGTGCCAAATGATTTTCATGTCAAATAAATTCTTGTAGAAATGTCAAATAAATCAAAACCATAAAATACACAAATATAACCAAATGAAAGCAATTCTGGTCTTGCAGGACTAAACTGCTATAAACAGTAGCCCCCACCCACCTCTACCTGTTCAATATCATCACCACCCCCCATCATTAAAGTATTGTGTACCAATAGACAAAAGAATGGTTTCGTAGTCAATAATCCCAGATAGAACTCTCTTAGCCCCCAGAAATCAAATCCCCCCACCAAATCCCCCCACCATATGCAAGCAACATGGAATTATCACAAATAAGAGCAACAGTGTATTTGCCAGTTGCAGGAACAGACACAAGACATCTGTCATGACCGAGGCTTACATCACTGCTCAGACCGACCGTGCACGCAAATAACTATGTCCGAAAGAGTGACTAACCATTTGTCTCAGAGGTGGATGTCAAACCACCCCAAATCTTTTCAATTTTTTTGTTGCACAACTGTGATTCAGATATGTGGCTTTATTGAATGACAGTGCAGTAGTCACAAGTGCCTTACAAAACTGTAACCTAGGAACCATGGTTTTTTTCCAATGTAATATGATTGCATTACTGGTAGGGATGAGCCAAACACCGCCCGGTTCGGTTCGCACCAGAATCTTCGAAAGGACCAAAAATTCATACGAACTTTAGAACCCCATTAAAGTCTATGGGACTTGAACATTCAAAATAAAAAGTGCTAATTTTAAAGACTAATATGCAAGTTATTGTCCTAAAAAGGGTTTGGGGACCCGCCTCCTGCCCCAGGGACATGTATGAATGCAAAAAAAGTTTTAAAAACAGAATTTTTTTTGCAGCACTGATTTAAATAACGCTTAAAGTGGAAAAAAAGGTGAAATATTCCTTTAAATATTGTTCCTGGAGGGTGTCTATAGTATGCCTGTGAAGTGGTACGCGTTTCCCGTGTTTAGAACAGTCCCTGCACAAAATTACATTTAACAGAAAAAAAATAATTTAAAACTGCTTGCGGTTTTAATGTAATGTCTGGTTCTGGCAATACGGATGAAAATCATTGAGAAAAATGGCATGGGTAGCCCCCCAGCCTCTTTGGATCTTATCCTATGGATATTAAGGGGAACCCTGTACCCAAATTAAAAAAAGGAAAGGCGTGGGGCCCCCAGGCCCTATATACACAGAACAGCAATATACAGGCGGTGCAAACAAAACAGGGACTGTGTAGGTTTGTTGTGTTAAGTAGAATCTGTTTGTAATATTGAACTGGTACATTTTTAAAGTGTAGGTCCAGTCAAAAAATCTATTTTTAAGCTTTTTGGAAAACATAGGGAAGGGTTATTGCCCCTGTATAATTTCTTTGCCACCCGTCTTTTTTCATCTCCCTTCCTGTTGCCTCCTTCTGTTTGCAAGTAGGAGACATTTTTAAAGTTGGATGTTTGAAAGTAGGGGCCTGCCCTATATGCTCTGTATAAATTTGGACCTAAGGTGTTGGTGTTGCCACAACACTGTAAGCCCTCAAAGCGACTCTTGGTGGGCGCTGGAACGCCCTGCTGTGAACTATTATATCAAGAATTGTAATTACATGCCATTGTTGAACAGTGGTAGAAAAATTGGGCCTTTGGTGGTTGTGGTGGTGGTGGTGCTGTGCTGGTACCACAACACTGTAAGTCCTCACAGTTAATCTCGGTGGGTGCTGGAACAGGCCCTGCTGTGAAAATATTATATCAAGAATTATAATTACATGCGCCTGTTAGCAGGGGCTGAAAAATTGGGCCTTGGGCACTAGTGCCACAACACTGCAACACCTCACAGATACTCTAGTTGGAGTGCAGGAATGAGCTCTGCTGCAAAGTATTGCATCAAAAATTGTAATTACATGCCCCCGTTAAACAGGGGCTAAATTGGGCCTTGGCCACTGGTGGCAGTGCCCAGTACCAAAAATGTTCTTTCAAGCTATCAGCAAGAACATTGAGGAGGAAGAGGATAGTCAGTCAACATAATAGGACAGTCACTCAGCATCAACATAGGCAGTCTTGAAGGGATGTGACATTTCAAAAAAATTATTCGGTTACATCATCTTCAGGTGCTTGGTAGCTGGAGGTGATCCAAGACTGATTCATCTTTATGAAGGTCAGTCGATAAACCGAGTCGGTGGACAGGTGCACCCTGTGATTGGTTACAAAGCCTCCAGCAGCACTGAATGTGCATTCCAAAAGAACACTGGATGCAGAACAGGCCAGTAGCTCAATTGCATACTGTGCAAGCTCTGGCCAGTGATCCATGCTCAAGACCCAGTAACCCAGAGGATATTCGGTGGGAAAGGTGTCCAAGTCTGACCTGGCCCGTAGGTATTCCTGCACCATATAAATCAGACGCTGGTGATGGTTGCTGGAACCAATCATACCTTGGGGCTGCGGACTAAAAAATTGTCTGAACGCATCGGTCAGACGACCACCTTTTCTACCGCTCCTTCTGTGACTGACTGAAGCCTCAGCAACACGTTGTCCAGGACCAGGAGTTTGTAACCTCCCAGTCTCTGGGAACGCATTGCACCGACCTTTCTGCAAGGCCTCCCGGAGATGTCTCATCCTCTGCTCCCTCTGGGATGGCAAGATAAGGTCCTTACCTTTGTACTGTGGGTCAAGGAGAGTTGCCAGCCAGTAATGATCCCTCTCCTTGCTCCAAAGAATACGAGGATCCTTCCGCAGGCTTTGCAGGATCAGGGAAGCCATGCAGCATAGGTTAGCTGAGGCATTCGGTCCGGAGTCCTCTGGGTCACTAATGATGACATGATCCGCAGCCACCTCCTCCCTGCCACGTACAAGTCCACAGGTTTCTTGGGACTGTAAATCATCCCTAAAAGACTGCTGCTGCTGATGCTGAGTGCCAGGCCTCACCTCCATGCTGACACAATCCTCCTCCTCCTCCTCCTCTTCCTGTGGGATCGGCGGGTCAGCAGGAACACTGTCTTGATAAAGGGGGCCTTGAGAGGCAAGGAAATCCTCCTATTCCTGCCTCTGTTCTGCCTCAAGTGCCCTGTCCATTATTCCACGCAGTGTGTACTCCAACAGGTGGACAAGAGGTACAGCATCACTGATGCATGCACTGTCACTGCTCACCATCCTCGTGGCCTCCTTAAATGGTGACAGGACATACATCCCTGATCATGGCCCACTGGCGTTGGGAAAAAAAACAAGCTCCCCTGACCCTGTCCTGGGGTCATAGTCACACAGGTACTCATTAATGGCCCTCTGCTGCGTGTGCAGCCGCTGAATCATGGCCAACATTGAGTTCCACCTGGTGGGCATGTCACAGATAAGGCAGTTCTTGGGCAGGTTCAACTCCTTTTGGAGCTCAGCCAGCCGAGTACTGGCCTTATATGACCAGCGGAAATGAACGCATACTTTCCTGGCCTGCCTCAGGACATCCTGTAAGCCCGGGTACCTGCCCAAGAACCGCTGCACCACCAAGTTAAGCACGTGAGCCACACAGGGCACATGGGTCAATTGTCCCTGTCGGAGGGCAGAGAGGAGGTTGGTGCCATTGTCACAACCACCATTCCTGGCTTAAAGAGGGATTCCACCTAAAAAAAATATTAAAAGCCAGCAGCTATAAATACTACAGCTGCTGACTTTTAATAAATGGACACTCACCTGTCCCGGGTTCCAGCGATGTCGGCAGCCGAGGCCGATCGATCGCTCGGCTCTCGGCTGCTGCCGTCACCATTCTAGGTGAGGTAATCAGAAAGTGAAGCGAATCAGCTTCATTTCCCGGTTCCCTACTGCGCATGCGCGAGTCGCGCAGCGCAATAGGAATTGTCCACGCTGTCACTGGGACCCGTGTGTGTCCCAGCAGACAGCGCGGCAGGACAGGAAATGACATAGACTCCCACGGGAGTCTATGCCCGGAAGTGGGTGTAAATACCTGTCTTTGACAGGTATCTCCCCCCCCTCCCCCCTGTAAGGTGCCAATTGTGACACCGGAGGGGGGGAGGGTTCCGATCAGGGGAAGTTCCACTTTAGGGTGGAACCCCGCTTTAAGCTGGCATGGCATTAACCACCTCTCAGTCTGCCCCTGCACCTCTCAGAATATCTGCCCCAGTATGGCTCCTGTCCCCCAAGCACACCAGCGCAAGCTCAGCATGGCATCTTTTTGCCTGCGTATTTGCATAGCCCCTTGAATGCTTACAGAGCACCGCTGGTTCCAAAGACAAAGCACAGGAAGAGGCCATGGAGGAAGGAGAAGAGTATGGGGTTGAGGAGAGATTTGTGTCACAACCAGTAGTAGCATTTTGGTTTAGGTGTGGTGGCGGAACAACCTCCAACACTACTGCACCTTGTCCTGCATCCTGCCGAGCTGCCAGAAGAGTGAACCAAGGCACCGTGAAAGATAGGTAACGTCACTGTCCATGCCTGCTGGCCCATGAGTCAGCGGTAGTATGTACCTCTGACTGCCCTGTCCAGCGAGGCATGGACATTGCCTTCCACATGCCAGTTGAGAGCCGGAATCGCCTTCCATGAGAAAAAGTGGTGTCTGGGAACCTGCCACTGAGGAACCGCACATTGCACAAACTCACGGAAGGGGGTTGAGTCTACCAACTGAAAAGACAGCAGTTGAAGTGCTAGCAATTTAGCCAAGCTGGGCATGTGGATGGCTGGGAGTGAACTTCTTTTGACGGTCCAGCAGCTGAGGCAGGGAAATTTGCCTGGTACAATGGGACATCGGTGTACTGCTAGCAGAGTACTTGGCTGTGACACACCTAATTCTACACCTTCATTCCTTTCAGTGCAGGTTTCAGAGAGGACTGAAGGTATAGTAGGGTTGGAGATCCCAGCTGATGAGGAGCAAGGAGAGGTCCACTTTGTTCTTTGGTGTGGGTCTTTAAGGTACGCTTGCCAATGAGCTGCATGGCAGGTCAATATATGTCTGGTCAAGCATGTGGTGCCCAAGCGGCTGATATTTTGGACACGCGAGATACGCTTGAGACATATGTTGCAAATAGCTGCGGTGCGATCTGATGCACTCGTTTCAAAAAAAGGCCCACACCAAAGAACTTTTGGAATACCATGCAGAGGCAGAGCTCTGCACAGGCGGAGCTCTGCGGTGTGATTCAGTTGCTGTGCTGCCCTTAAGCTGGCCCCTGTAGGGCATCCTGCCTCGTTGGAGATGTGCTTCCTCCTCCTCCTCTCTCCTATCAGGCACCCACGTGGAGTCAGTGGCCTCATCATCCCCTCCCTCTTCATCACTGGAGAAAACCTGGCAGTATGCTGCAGCTGGTGGAACATGACTGCCAGATTGCTGTCCTTCTTGAGCATCCCCTCTCTCTGGGCTCACGCTACTGCCTTCCGCTGGGTATCATCATCAGAGCCTTCAAAACGCTGGGCATCCTCCTGGAGCATGTACCCAACACTGTGCTCCAACAGTTCGGGGGACCCCTCAGGAGGACATGGTGGGTCTAGGGAAGGAGTGACTGATGCCATTGAGACGAGGGAAGAGGACGTGTTGGCAGCTGCTTTGCCAGTACCCTGAGCCTGGGTGAGAGAGGATGAGGAGGATGAGGAGGGCTTGGTCATCCACTCTACCAAGTTTTAAGCATGTTGCAGCTCAACGCGCCCAGCTGCCAAAACTAAGGACAAGCGTTTCCCATGGCCACGTGCTGATGACGATGCACCGCGTCCATGACCAGCACTGTTGCCTCTAGACACAGAGCCTGCTTGCCCTCTTTTATTGGCTTGTGACTGTCTGCCTCCCCTTGTTGGCCTTCCAGACATACTAAGAGATCAGAACACCAGCAATTGGGGTAGCTTTAAGTGCACACTGAGCAGATGACACAGTACACCGACTGTAATTACTGCAGCTGCCTGCCTGTTTTATAGGATCTGAAGAACACGAGCAATTGGGGTAGCTTCAGGTGTATACTGTGCAGGTGGCAAAATACACCCACTGTAACTGCTGCAGCTGCCTGTTCTATAGGAACAGAACAACACAAGCAATTGGGGGTAGCTTCAGGTGTATACTGTGCAGGTGGCACAATACACCGACTGTAACTGCTGCAGCTGCCTATTGTATTGGAACAGAACAACATCAGCAATTGGGGGTAGCTTCAGGTGTATACTGTGCAGGGGGCACAATATACCCACTGTAACTGCTGCAGCTGCCTGTGGTATAGGAACAGAACAACACCAGCAATTGGGGGTAGCTTCAGGTGTATACTGTGCAGGGGGCACAATACACCCTCTGTAACTGCTACAGCTGCCTGTGGTATGGGAACAGAACAACACCAGCAATTGGGGGTAGCTTCAGGTGTATACTGTGCAGGGGGCACAATATACCCACTGTAACTGCTGCAGCTGCCTGTGGTATAGGAACACAATAACACCAGCAATTGGGGGTAGCTTCAGGTGTATACTGGGCAGGGGGCACAATACACCCACTGTAACTGGGCTATGTTCAATCACAAGAAATCTAGACACTGTCCCTGCCTATCCTTCTGTTTATGAATGCCGCAACACACTACACAAGGCCACCTTATAAAGTGTGGGGTGTGTAGTAAACCCCCTAAGCTATAATTGGCCACAGGCATCCTGCCTGTGGCCAATTATGGCTCTCCTCGCTGCTGGCGCTGTGATTGGCCAAGCATGAGGGTCACAGTGCATGCTTGGTCAATCATCAGCCAGCAATGCACTGCGATGGCACAGTGCATTGTGGGCCGTGAGCGACACACGAATATGGCGCAAACGGCCCACAAAGTTCTGGCTTCACTGTACGGGTGAACACCCGGTGTTCAAGTCAAACATGCATTCGACTCGCACACCTAGCTCATCCCTAATTACTGGCATAATATAGCAGTATGCTCAAAAAGTTCTATGAGCCGCCATGGTAGCAAGCTCCAGGATAGAGGATTTAGTCCAGCTGACCTTCAAGCCAGCGTAGTGAAGTACTGAATCCTAAGCACTGCGCGTAGCAAGGGACCTGCATTCAAAAAAAGAAATCATCCAAATATAGGGCCAAACATTTGTGAATACCTCCCACCTCCAAGGCTGGGTTGTATTTTTAAACTGGATTTCCAAGAAAAACCTTACCTTCGGGTCTCAATTTTCTCGGATCTCAGACATATACAGCAGTTATAAATTTTGAGTTGTCCATTTAATAAGCCATGATAATGCTTGCATTACTGCAAATTATATTTTCTCCACATATTGTTATATTTTTTCACTGCTATAGAAAAGTTTTAGGCACAATGGCCATTTGCCCAGCTATTTTGAACTCCTTTTCTCCTTGCAAGAGAAAAGCAGCTTAAAAAACCTGCCTAAAGATACGTTATTGTTTAGGCATTTAGGTGTGTCAAGATTTTGAGTGTTTATTCATTCCATTGGCTAGAATATTAATTTATTCTGGCTATTGAAATTAACCAATATTCAAGCGCTAAACGCACCTAGTGTTTAGGCCTGTTTAGAAGCTCTCCTGAAAGCACAAGTGATGTTTTTTCTACCTCTAAGCGCTCCTGCCTCCTAATGCCTATAAATGCCTATGTGTGCATGGACACATAGGCTAACCTGGAGGGGTATTTAGAGGCAGAAAAAAAGTCACACTATTAAAAACTGCATTTTTGACACCCAGTGTACATGAGGTTTTTTGCCTGATTAAGTTGCTGAATTCTCATGGTGATATGCTGTAATAAGCAGAAGTGACGTATCACCACAATATTAGTTGAAAAACCGGGACAGGAGGCCGGGGAAGGCTGCAAAAGGATGCACACAAGCATCTGTGGGAGGAAATATATGATCCTGAGAGGCTACATTTAAGGCATCATGCACAGTATTAGCATTATCATTATTATTATTAATAATAAACATTTCATATTAAACATGTTTGTCAGTTTTTAACCACTTCCTGTCTGGCCTAAAGCAGAATGATGGCCGGGAAGTGATTCAGTTATCCTGACTGGGCGTCATATGATGTCAAGCAGGATGATCACGTGCCCTAGGGGGCGCGCAGTGCAGCGAACGCTGTTGTGGTGTATCAGTCTGACACACCGTAACACCAATATCAGTAAAAAGCCTCTGACGGAGGCTCTTTGCCATGTGATCCGCCATGTCCAATCACAGCTGATCACAGTATAAACAGGAAGAGCCATTTATCGGCTTTTCCTTACTCACATCTGATGCCCACAAAGGACTCCCACCAGGTATACCACCCTGGACCACCAGGGATATGCCAATCAGTGCCCATCAGCAATGCCTGCCAATGCCATCAGTGATGCCTATTAGTGCCATCTATCAGTGCCACCCTTCAGTGCTCATCAGTGCCACCTATCAGTGCCCATCAATACCCATCAGTGCCACCTATTAGTGCTTCTCATAAGTACCCATCAGTGCAGCCTTTCAGTGCCCATCAATGCCTACCAGTGCCACCTATGAGTGCCCATCAGTGCTGCCTATCAATGCCCATCAGTGCCGCCTGTCAGTGACCATCGTCAGTGCCCATCAGTGTCACCTCATCAGTGCCAACTCATTGGTGCCCCCTCATCGGTGCCACCTTATAAGTGCCCGTCAGTGCAGCCTCATCAGTGCCCATCAGTGAAGGAGAAAACATACTTATTTACAAAATGTTATAACAGAAACAAAGAAAAACTTTTTTCTCTTTCGTTCATTGACGGACACAGCTCTATTAAATCTTGACCATATGGTTATCATGCCACCTTCAGGAGATGACCAGGGCGCGGTGGCCATTTTCTTGTAACCTAGGAGTATTTTTTCTCCCCAGCACTGGTTCCTGTGCCTCAGAACAGAGCGATTGTTACTTCTGGACATTTGTGGGTGACACAGGAAACAGCGATCAGTGACAGCACGGCCCAGGGTGGTGAGTCCTGCGGTGGGGCCCCTCAGTCTGTTAGCAGCTAGGAGGGTGGGATTGAGCACCTTGTCCCAAGTCCCCAAGGGTGGCAGACAGGGTGGGTCAGCATGGTGTCAGAAGCTGCCGTTTCTTCCCCAGATCTCTCTGCAATTGCAACTGGCTCACCTGCAAATAGTGCAGTGCCCTTAGACGCTTTGTCGGCGGACCTTGAAACGTTCGTTGCCAGGGTGGAGGCGGCGTGTGGGCGCAAGGAGGCCGCAAGGGGGATCTTCTATCAATAGCAGGCTGGGTGACAGGCTGGATAATATAGATCCTTGTAGTCTCCCCAGCCTGGCCATCGAGCGTGTGCAGGCCCTAGTTACGTGCTGGGTCGGCCACAACATGCCCCTCAGTCTCCAGGGGTGGCCGGTGAGCTATATGCTCCGGGGCACACATATGACCAGACTACGGATGTCTTTGTCACAGTATGCTGTGGCCAGCAGCCACCCCATACTGCTCAGGTGTGGATCTGTGATGGGATGCATTCAGCTCGTCTGGACGGTAAGTACAGCTCTCCCTGTCTTGGCAGGACAGAGCAGTTGGGCATTCCCTGGCAGGTTAATTAGGGGTTCCCTCTTCTCCCTTTCCTCTCTTCCTGTCTCTGTGTTCCCTGCCCCCCTGCGGGGGGTTCTGCATGGCTGGGCTGTGTATGTACCTGGGCTGGGGGTCCTTCGGGGGGGCTCTGACCCTTAGCTGGGGGCTGTGCTGGCTGGCTGTGTCCATGTGCTTTCATCTGTCTCTTCTGGTGCCTGTGGGCTCTGCATGTGCTGCCGCCATTAGCACTGGTTGCCACCATTTTTCTGTTAGTCTTTGTGAGCAGCATGGCCAACGGCCATTTTCTCGAAGTCTGGTGACCAATTTCCAAGTGTTTTTTTTACTATACAAGAACAGCCAGCGGCCATTTTCTTGTAGCCTCGGAGTGGTTTTTCTCCCCAGCGCTGGTTCCTGTGCCTCAGAACAGCGCGGTTTTTATTTCTGGACACTTGTGGCTGACACAGGACACAGCGATCAGCGACAGCATGGCACAGCACTCGGTCAGGTTGGTGAGTCCTGCGGTGGGGCCCCTCAGTCTGTCAGCAGCTAGGAGGGTGGGATTGAGCACCTTGTCCTAAGTCCCCAAGGGTGGCAGACAGGGTGAGTCAGCATGGTGTCAGAAGCTGGCGTTTCTTCCCCAGATCTCCCTGCAATTGCAACTGGTTCGCCTACAAATAGTGCAGTGCCCTTGGATGCTTTGTCGGCAGACCTTGAAATGTTCGTTGCCAGGGTGGAGGCGGCGTGCGGGCGCAAGGGGGTTAAAAAAACGTCCCCTGCCCCCCTGTCCTCCGGGGTAGCTCTGATTCAGACTCAGCCCCGCAGTAACTGGCAGCCCCTGTTCTGATGTGTCAGAGGATGCTGACCAGGACCGTTTGGACAGTGAGGATGATTCCGGGTCCGCGCAGGAAAGAGCGCTAGTTGGAGAACTTATCACCGCTGTGCGGGATACCCTGAAAATACAGGATGCAGCAGGATCCTCTGCTGAGTTGTCGGTCCCTTTTGGGTCCCGTAAACCGGCCCGTATACTTAAGGGGTTTCCATATCTGACTAATTTTGATAAGTTCATATACAAGGAATGTGGAAGCCCGCAGCGGTCGTTGACCCCCCAGTATCCAGGTTAAATAAAGTAACCCCGATTCCAGTAGAAGGGACTCCTGCATTTAAGGACCCTACCGACAGGAGAGCCGAGGCAGTGGCCCGGTCCATGTTTAGTAATGGGGTCAGCGCTACGATAGGTACTGGCCATGGCATTGGTGTCACAGACCCTTACTGAGTGGGCAAAACGATTGCACCGTGAATTTGGAGAAGCAACAGTCACCTCCAGTCTGCGTAGAACTAGCAGACCGACTGGTGCACGGTCTTAAGTATGTCTGTGATGTGGCCCTGGATACACTTCCCCTGCTCTCCAGAGCATCGGTATCAGCAGTGGTGCTATGGTGCCTGATCTGGCTGAAATGCTGGTCTGCGGACCAGGCATCTAATAAAGTACTGACGGATTTGCCCTTCCTTGGTGAGCAGCTATTTGTCGCTGGATGACATTATTAAGAATGTCACAGGTGGGAAAAGCACGTTGCTCCCACAGTCCAAGAAGGGTAAGGAGCCATGCCGCAGGCAAGGGCCCTCCTTTTCTGCTCAAAAGAGGCGTTTTCGTACTCCCGGGACGTCAGGTAAGCGCTCCCAGTCTGACAGGACGACTGCTGAGGGACAAAAATGTCCCTGGTCTCGCAAGCCCAGCAAGCCTGCGAGAAAAACTGCTACTGCATGAAGGTTTGCCCCCGCCTGACACACGTGTGGGGGGTCGCTGAGTTTGCAGCACGGTGGGTCTCTCGGCTGTCCGGCCAATGGGTCTGCAAACTGATTTAATCGGGCTACAAGATAGAGTTCCTCTCTTGGCCACCAAACATATTTTTTCCCTCCAGCATACCTTTACTGGGGCAGTAAGGGACCTGCTCAGACGTGGGGAGATAATGCCTGTTCCAAAGCTGGAAAGGTTTCAGGAATTCTACTCCAATCTGTTTGTACTCCCCAAAAAGGAAGGGGTACGCCTAATTCTGGACCTAAAAGCCCTCAATTCCTTTGTAAAAGTACAAAGGTTTAGAATGGAATCAGTTCGCTCCGTAGTCGTTGCACTTCATCAGGGGAACTCCCTGGCGTCTCTGGACATCCAGGACCCATACTTGCATATACCTATGTGCCTCAGGCATCAGAGGTTTCTGCAATTTACAGGGGGAAGAGCACTACCAGTTTGTGGCTCTCTCCTTTGGCCTGTCATCAGCACCACAAGTCTTTACCAAAGTATTGGCTCCAATTTTGGCATTGTTGCAACAACGTGGGATTGTAGTCATGGGTTACCTAGACGATCTCCTTCTAAGAGCAGCTTCTGCCTCAGAATTAAGGGAGGATGTGGCGATCACCATGGGTGGGTGTTGAACCTCAAGAAGTCAGTGCTAGTGCCAACTCAGTGCCTGGAGAACCTAGGCTTACTGCTGGACTCCGTGGAAGCTAGAGTGTTTCTCCCTTCAGGCAAACTGCAGACTCTCAGAGCCGCGATGAAGTTGTTGATGAACCGCAGATGGTCGTCGCTGTGTTTCTGCATGCGAGTTCTGGGCCTCATGGTAACCTCCTTCGAGGCGGTACCATACGCCCAATTTCACACTAGAGTCTTGCAAAGGGAGATACTGTCCAAATGGGACAAATCTCCGTTATCCCTGGATCGGCAGATTCGGGTAAGCCAGTTAGTCAGGCACTTTCTTTTCTGGTGGCTGAGATCTCCGGCTCTGCGGTCCGGGAAAGCGTTCCTACCTCTTCATTGGACGGTGATCACAATGGATGGCAGCCTGACCAGCTGGGGTGGAGTGCTGGGGGTACAGTCGACCCAGGGCCTCTGGTCATGGGAGGAATCCCAGTTACCGATCAATGTGCTTGAGCTTCCAGCGATCAGGCTATGTCTCTCCACATGGTCAATTAGGCTACAGGGGCATCCGATCAGGTTGTAAACGCATTCTGATGCACAAGTTAGTTCAGGTAGTTTCAGATGGCAACTCCTCCATTAAGGAGCTAAAAGCTATAAAGTTATGTTTGCTGTTCCACCCCTCGTTCTGACACTGCTTGGGGATTTCCCTACGGTCAAGATTTAATGGAGCTGTGTCCGTCAATGAACGAAAGAGAAAATAGGATTTTTATTCTCACCGTAAAAACCTTTTCTCTGAAGTTAATTGAAGGACACAGCACCCACCCCTCCAATTTTTTTTAACGTTATACTGCTTGTTGACCTACTGAGCTGCAGGAAGCAGACTGAGGGGTGATAGCCAGAGGGACTACCCCCTGGGTGGAACTGTACAGTTCTGTTGTTTTCACATGCATTACATGTTCTGCCTACTACTCTCCTGAAGGTGGCGTGATAACCCTACGGTCAAGATTTAATGGAGCTGTGTCCGTCAATGAACTACAGAGAAAAGGATTTTACGGTGAGTACAAAAATCCCATTTGTTTTTTCAAAATTTGTGGTCTTTTTTTATTTGTTTAGCAAATAATAAAAACTGCAGAGGTGATCAAATACAACCAAAAGAAAGCTCCATTAATGGGAAAAAAATTATAAAAATGTTGTTTGTGTACAGTGTAGCATGACCACGCAATTGATATTTAAAAAGTGACAGCGCTGAAAGCTGAAAATTGGCTTGGGCAGAAAGGGGGGAAAGTGTCTGGTATTGAAGTGGTTATAAAAAATGTTTGTGTTATGTTATTTGTTTGTTAATGGAATAATAATAATCTGTTTTCTTCTCGGTCAGGAAATGGAGTAAAATCAGAATGAAAATGGATGTCACATAGTCACATATGTGACATCCATTCCTTTTCAGATCCATCTTAGCAGGAATTTATGTTAGGAGATCTCCTGCTACGATAAGCGGAGTAGTATATACTATATTCCCATGGCTGCACAAGGGCAACTGCCAGGAAGAATCAGAAGATTTTTACCAGTGGTTCTAAACGCTGCCTGCACACAATGTGTATATACAGCACCATCTGTGCACCAAAATACAGTGCTATACACCATAAATCCCTCTGAAGGTCAAATAGTGTTTCACGCCTAATGTCTCTTACTGGTGAAATCTGGTTTTATGAGTTTTAGAGTAGTCAAAAGCAAGAGAAATCTCATAAATTCCTCCATCCATGCTAAACAGAATGGATGGAGGAATCTCCACTGCTGGCTATTGTATTTAAGCAGCAGCAACACCTGCAGATGCTTGAATACCCAAACAGTGAATGCATCTAATAAAATGTAACTTTTTGGCATTCTACACAGGTTTCAAAGACTCCTGTGAATGCAGGAAGAGAGGAGCAGTGCTGCTGCACACATGGCAACTCTGGATCGAGAGAAGACTCAGGTAAGTGTTTTTAGATGGCTGGGGGGGGGGGGGGGGGGGTGACAGGCATTGGATATTTTTTTAACTTATGCCACAGAACTTATAAAGTAAAAAATATTTGCCTTTAGAACCATTTTAACCCATGCAATTAAGGAGGGACCTATCCCCATCATACACAAAGTTTCCCACATGAAGTTCCAATAAACCCTATCAAATGCTTTCATATAATGTCCAAGGATTTGAATATACCAGGACATTGCAATTGCCAAGCATTGTAGATGTTCATATAGACATGTCAGATGTTACTGTAGGATATTTTCCCCAGGCATTAAGCCGAAATGGTCAGGGTCTATGAAGTATGGTATTACCAAAGCCAGCCTGATGGCTAAAACCTTGTTTAAAATTGTGATGTTACCAATCAGAAAGGAGACAGCGAAGAACATTGCTATTTTTCATAGGCTGAAAGATGAGTGCTATCATTGCCTCATTCATAGAATTATATAGCTGCCCCTTTTCCAGAGCCTTAATGTAGAGTTGTAGCAAATGAGAGGTAAGCTCTTCAGAATGGGTTTTATACATTTTGAATGGCCTACCATCGAAACAGGGATTTTATTAGCGGTAAAGGGAAGTATTGCAGACCTAATTTCCTGCTCTGTATGCAGAGCCTCTAAAGAGCCATGTTTTTACTGGATCAGACTAGGCAAGGTTATTCCTTCCCAAACAGCATTTATCTGTGATACGGCAACCAGGACTTAGTAGAGTATGAGATTCCAAATAATCATAGAAAGGTAGCATTTATTTCTAATGGGTCAGACATTCAGTTCCCTATTTCAGTCTTAATGTAGAAAATCTCAGTAGTGGGAAAATCCATATTGGTTAAGAAGGAAAGACCCTTACAATTCTTACCACATCAAGCGCTGCTGCCTTAGAGAGCAGTTTCTTCTGGACCAGGTCAATAGAGTATAAATTAAGTAGGTGCTTAGCCTTCACTACCCTTATCCTATTGGATTCAGAGGTAGTATCACAGTGTTCCTTAGTAACTAAAAGCAGTGGGTTCTCTTAGGCAGTTCATTGAACATAATGGGAGTGTCAATGACTAGCTATATACAGAAGGTAATTGTAGGAGCCTCTGGTGATGGCCTTAAATATGTTCCAAATAAGGGAATAGTTCCCAAGTGGTACCTTGCCTGCCCAGAAGGTTCAAATATCAGTTGCTACTCAGGTGCAGACCCATCCAGAGGAGACTCAAAGGGGTTTTTTTGTTCTACCCCTTGATCTCATTTACAAGGTTGCTTTATCCAATAGACATAGCCTCCCAAGACCCAGTCTGTGTAGATGGTATGGTAACTGACTAACTGTATTTTTTTCAGACTTGGTATAAGAGTGTTTTCTGACCATTTCTTGAAGATGAATAAGCATCAGCGACCAATATATCTTCTAACTCTATAGAGGTAGCTCCTTTACACCATGGGGGTAAAAACAAACGTTTTATTTATTGCAGATTGATTTTCCGCAGCTTTAAAACTACTGGATATGTCAAGCAGAGTGCATTCTCATGAAAGTTGGGATCCTCATTTTTCCCGACCGAGGCAAAGGGGCTGAGTAAAGTCACTAGTGCCCAGGTAAATGTTCAGTAAGCTAGGGTCCAAAGTGATTATCTTTTAGGGTTTATTTTTATTGTACTGATTCAAAGTACTAAATTCATGTTTTTAGTTTTGTATTCCTTTTGTTTCAGATTTTTGTTTTATTCCTGCACTGCTTTTTCAATAAAACATAAAAAAATATTTAAGCTTTTAGACTTTACCACTCTACAAATGTACATACTTTTAATTTTGTTACTGCAAAGTTTTATTTATTGCAGATTGATTTTCCGCAGCATTAAAACTACTGGATATGTCAGGCTTGAATACATTTACTAAATGCAAAACTTATCCATTAGGGCTCTCTTATTAACTACATTTTCCCTACACATACATGCATTTTCACTGAAACTCTGTGATGTCATTTAGCTGAAAACTAAATATACAATATGTTTTATTTAAAAACTGCAATCTAAAACTTTTTCGTAGCTATATGATAATAGACATTCTGGGATTATTTCAAATGCACAGTTGAATTTATTGGCCTGGTGAAAAAAATCATGAATAAACTGAGTATCTGATTGATCTGAAATACTGCCAATAAACTTGACATATTTACCAGCTACAACCAAAAGGTGGTAAGTTCTGTACAAGCTGTATCCTCTATGACAAATCGTTCCTATAGTTGCGTTGCTATTAGTAGACCTAAATGACTCAAAAGAGGAATTCATTTCCTTTAATCTTTTCTAGCAAAGACTGGGATGTCTTACTTAGTCATTTTGTAGCTGGCAATACTGGGCATTTTTTTTTAGAAAGCCAAGAGTGCTTATCAGGCTGAGTATCAAAATAGATGTACTCTTTTTGGTAAATAAGGTTTTAATTTAAATTATAAAACAAAGATATAAAATATCAGTTTCTAAACTTTAAATTAAAAATAAAATTGATCAAAATAAATAAAGTTTCCCTTCTCCCAATCATTGCTGAGCAGGAAGATGACAGGCCTGTCTCTGCACAATGTGCAGGGACGGACCTGTCAGAGCGCCGCTCTCCCTTATGGGGGATCGGATGACGAGAGTCTGTCATCACCTGATCCAATCCGCAGATGGATGGAAAAAAAGGGTTTTTCATCCGTCACACTTTTTCGGATCGGAGCGGGTCAGATGTCAGTTGATATGTCACTGCTGACATCTGTCCCTATGGAGTGTCCATTCAGGTCCGCCTAAAAAACTGACAGGTGGACCTGAACGGATCGTCCGTGTGAAAGGGGCCTAAAGGGGAGCTTTAAAGAGGTAGGCCAAATAAATAGTTGATGATTGGTACCCACTTAATCTGTACCACTGTTGCAAGAAAAGATTCTGCACCTTTTTACTGGAGGAGACAAATAATTGTTAAAGTGGTTGTAAACCCTCTGGGACCACTTTTACCTACAGGTAAGCCTAGATGAAGGCTTACCTGTAGGTGCAGCAAATATCTCCTAAACCTACACAGTTTAGGAGATATTTGCAAAAGACTGTCACTGATGTCTACGGTGCATGCACTGTAGACAGAGGCGCGCAGGTGCACTGAGCATGCCACTGAACGGCGATCGTGAGGTTAGTGGTGGCTCCCGCGAGCATGTGCCAGAGTGACGTCATCGCGGCTCCGGCTAGTCACAGCGCCGGAGCCGCCATACCCGGAAGTCACTCTTGAATAGATGGCGGCAATGGAGGAGAAGAACGAGGGTCGCTTCGGGGGCTTCCATCTCGGGTACGTTATTCATAATGAGCTAGTATGTTGTGCATACTATCTCATTATGCCTTTGCCTTACAGGGTGTGTGTGTGTGTGTTTTTTTTTTTTTTCCTTTGCCTGCCTTTACTTCCTCTTTAAAGGATAAGTACAGCCAAAGCTTGTTTGGCTGTACTTCTGTGGATCTCAGGAGTGCAGCTCCTTCTGCGCTCTTGTGACCCATTTTCAGCAGAAGCCCGCTGTTGGCTGACATAATAGATCTGGTCCAGGCTTGGGAAAGACTGCGATAATATGGTCAGGATCCACCCACAACCCTGGATTGGCACCTGGCTCAGCCTTTCAGTGAGCCATTGAGAGGCTTAGCTAGCCACTCCCACCCTCTTCACAGCCCAGTGCTCCAGTGAGCGCATGGAGGGGGCAGAGCAGACAGCGGTGACTGACAGTCATCAGCTCTCTGAGAACCGAGCAATCAGTGGTGTTTGATCAGTCAGTTCCCAGTCTTAGAGCCAGAGAGGAGCAAGTGCTGCATCCCCCTAGGTAAGTATGATTCTTGAAAAATAAACACCCTATACTTCTCTTTTAACTCCTGACTAGGGATGAGCTTGGTGTTCGAGTCGAACGCATGCTCAACTCGAACACCGGCTGTTCATCCATTTGGTGAATTCCGAACAGTATGGGCCGTTTGCGTCAAATCTGTGTGGCGCTCGAGGCCCACAATGCACTGCGCCCTCGCAGTGCATTGCTGGCTTATGATTGGCCAAGCGTGCACTGTGACTCCGCATGCTTGGCCAATCACAGCGCCGGCAGCGAGGAGAGCCATAATTGGCCACAGGCAGGATGCCTGTGGCCAATTATAGCTCAGGGGGGTTAAGTACATGCCCCACACTATATAAGGCCACCAGCGCTGCGGCCTTGTGTAGTGTGTTGCGGCGGTCAGGCGGTCAAAAGCAGGATAGGCAGGGACAGTGTCTTTGTTGCTTGAAAACCTAGAGCTGTTGGAGTGAGTGTTGTGTGCCTCCAGCACAGTATACACCTGAAGCTACCCTTTATTGCTGGTATTCTGTTTCTGTAATACAGGAATCTGCAGCAGTTAAAGTGGGTGTTGTGTGCCTCCAGCACAGTATACACCTGAAGATACCCTTTATTGCTGGTGTTCTTTCTGTAAAACAGGCATCTGCAGCAGTTAAAGTGGGTGTTGTGTGCTTCCAGCACAGTATACTTATGAAGCAACCCTTTATTACTGGTGTTCTGTTTCTGTAATACAGGCATCTGCAGCAGTTAAAGTGGGTGTTGTGTGCCTCCAGCACAGTATACACCTGAAGATACCCCTTATTGCTGGTGTTCTGTTTCTGTAATACAGGCATCTGCAGCAGTTAAAGTGGATGTTTTGTGCCTCCAGAACAGTATACGCGTGAAGATACCCTTTATAACTGGTGTTCTGTTTCTGTAATACATGCATCTGCAGCAGTTAAAGTGGGTGTTGTGTGCCTCCTGCACAGTATACACCTGAAGCTACCCTTTATTACTGGTGTTCTGTTTCTGTAATACAGGCATCTGCAGAAGTTAGAGTGGGTTTTGTGTGCATCCTGCACAGTATACACCTGAAGCTACCCTTTATTACTCGTGTTCTGTAATACAGGCATCTGCAGTACAGAAGTTAGAGTGGGTGTTGTGTGCCACCTGCACAGTATGCACCTGAAGATACCCCTTATTGCTGGTGTTCTGTTTCTGTAATACAGGCACCTGCAGCAGTTAAAGTGGGTGTTGTGTGCCTCCAGCACAGTATACACCTGAAGCTACCCTTTATTACTGGTGTTCTGTTTCTGTAATACTGTACAGGCATCTGCATCACTTAGCCCTTGTACACACGGTCGGACATTCTGACAACCAAATCCGTTGGATGTTGTCCGATGGATTTTGTCCGAAACTGTTGCATACACACGGTCGGACAAAGTTGTCGGAAAATCCGATTGTACATAACGTGATGATGTTATTTCGTTATGACGGGACTACGTTCAGGCTAGTAGCCAATAGCTTTGGTCTAGGAATTGTGATCTGAGCATGCGTGGCACTTTGTCCGTTGGAGTAGGCTACACCACATGATCGGAGTATGTCCGATTGGAGCATTTTGTCTGAAAATTTTACTGGCAAGTTGGAAAAGATGGTCTGTCGGATATTCCAAAGGAAACAGTCCGATGGAGACCACACACAGTCGGAATATCCGACAAAATGGTCCGATAGGACACATTCCGTCAGAATCTCCGACCGTGTGTACAAGGGCTTAGAGTGGGTGTTGTGTGCCTCCTGCACAGTATATACCTGAAGATAACCCTTCTTGTGGTGTTCTGTTTCTGTAATACAGGCATCTGCAGAAGTTAGAGTGGGTGTTGTGTGCCTCCTGCACAGTATACACCTGAAGCTACCCTTTATTACTGGTGTTCTGTGATACAGGCATCTGCAGTGCAGAAGTTAGAGTGGGTGTTGTGTGCCTCCTGCACAGTATACATCTGAAGCTACCCTTTATTACTGGTGTTCTGTTTCTGTAATACAGGCATCTGCAGCAGTTAAAGTGGGTGTTGTGTGCCTCCAGAACAGTATACACCTGAAGATATCCTTTATTACTGGTGTTCGGTTTCTGTAATACAGGCATCTGCAGAAGTTAGAGTGGGTGTTGTGTGCCTCCTGCACAGTACACACCTGAAGCTACCCTTTATTACTGGTGTTCTGTGATACAGGCATCTGCAGTGCAGAAGTTAAAGTGGGTGTTGTGTGCCTCCTGCACAGTATACACCTGAAGATACCCCTTATTGCTGGTAGTTCTGTTTCTGTAATACAGGCATCTGCAGCAGTTAAAGTGGGTTTTGTGTGCCTCCAGCACAGTATGCACCTGAAGCTCCCCTTTATTACTGGTGTTCTGTTTCTGTAATACAGGCATCTGCATCACTTAGAGTGGGTGTTGTGTGCCTCCTGCACAGTATACACCTGAAGATACCACTTATTGCTGGTGCTCTGTTTCTGTAATAGAGGTATCTGCAGCAGTTAAAGTGGGTGTTGTGTGCCTCCTGCACAGTTTACACCTGAAGCTACCCTTTATTACTGGTGTTCTGTAATATAGGCATCTGCAGTGCAGAAGATATAGTGGGTGTTGTGTGCCTCTTGCACAGTATACATCTGAAGATACTCCTTATTGCTGGTGTTCTGTTTCTGTAATACAGGCATCTGTAGCATTTACAGTGGGTGTTGTGTGCCTCCTGCACAATAAACACCTGAAGCTACTCTTTATTGCTGGTGTTGTTCGGTTTCTGTAACACAGCCAGCTGCAGTAAATACAGTCGGTGTACTGTGCCATCTGCTCAGTGTGCACCTAAAGCTACCCACATGCCCAGCGGTTGAATGCTAGCTTGGCTAAATTGCTAGCACTTCAACTGCTGCTTTTTCAGTTGGTAGACTCGGCCACCTTCCGTGAGTTTGTGCAATGTGTGGTTTCTCAATGGCAGGTTCCCAAGCGCCACTTTTTCTCACGGAAGGCGATTCCGGCTCTCTACCGGCATGTGGACGGCAATGTCCATGCCTCGCTGGACAGGGCAGTCAGTGGTAAGGTGCATATTACCGCTGACTTGTGGTCCAGCAGGCATGGACAGGGACGTTACCTATCTTTCACGGCCCATTGGGTCACTCTTCTGGCAGCTGGGAAGGATGCAGGACAAGGTGCAGTAGTGTTGGAGGTTGTTCCGCCACCACACCTCCAAAATGCTACTACTGGTTGTGACACACCTCTCTCCTCCACCCCCCCTTCTTCTTCCTCCATGGCCTCCTCCAGTGCTTTGTCCTCAGAACCAGCGGTGGTCTGTAGGCATTTAAGGGATTACGCAAGTAAGCAGGCAAAAATATGCCATGCTTTGCTTGCACTGGTTTGTTTGGGGGACAGGAGCCACACTGGGGCAGATATTTTGTCAGCTCTGCAGGGGCAGACCGAGAGGTGGTTGATGCCATGCCAGCTTAAACCAGGAATGGTGGTTTGCGACAAAGGCACCAACCTCCTCTCCGCCCTCTGACAGGGACAACTGACCCATGTGCCCTGTGTGGCTCATGTCCTTAACCTGGTGGTGCAGCGGTTCTTGGGCAGGTACCCGGGCTTACAGGATGTCCTGAGGCAGGCCAGGAAAGTCTGTGTTAATTTCCGCTGATCATATAATGCCAGTGCTTGGCTGGCTGAGCTCCAAAAGGAGTTGAATCTGCCCAAGAACCGCCTTATATGTGACATGCCCACCAGGTGGAACTCAACTTTGGCCATGCTGCAGTGGCTGCACATGCAGCAGAGGGCCATCAATGAGTACATGTGCGACTACAGCACCAGGACAGGGTCAGGGGAGCTTGTTTTTTTTTCACCAGGCCAGTGGGGCATGATCAGGGATGCATGCACTGTCCTGTCACCATTTGAGGAGGCCACAAGGATGGTGAGCAGTGACAGTGCATGCATCAGTGATGCTGTACCTCTTGTCCACCTTTTGGAGCATATGCTGCGTAGAATAATGGACAGGGCACTTGAGGCAGAACAGAGGCAGGAAGAGGAGGACTTCCATGCCTATCAAGGCCCCCTTTATCCATACAGTGTTTCTGCTATCCCACCCATCATGCAGGAAGAGGACGAGGAGGTGGAGGAGGAGGCTTGTATCAGCATGGAGGAGGAGCCTGGCACTCAGCATCAGCAGAATCAGTCTTTTAGGGATGATTTACAGTCCCAAGAAACCTGTGGACTTGTACGTGGCTGGGAGGAGGTGGCTGTTGATCATGTTGTCCTTAGTGATCCAGAGGACTCCGGACCGAATGCCTCAGATAACCTATGCTGCAATTATAGGTTATAAGGTTATAATTAATAGCTGTGCAAACATAGTCCCACCACATGGCCAATGACATAACACATGTATGAGGTGAATCTGGGATCGACAACTACAAGCATTCTTTTTTTATATGGGAAATTGTTGTGACAATTCAGATCACCAGCAGCGTGACATACAGCAATGACACCTGCACCCTGATAGAGTCATCTGACACCAGCACCGTGATAGAGAGCACTGACATCAGCAGCGTGACATACAGCAATGACACATGCACCGTGATAGAGAGCACTGACATCAGCAGCGTGACATAAAGCACTAACACCAGCACAGTGATATACAGCACTGACAGCAGCACCGTGATAGAGAGCACTGACATCAGCAGCGTGACATAAAGCACTAACACCAGCACCGTGAAATACAGCACTGACAGCAGCACCGTGATAGAGAGCACTGACATCAGCAGCGGGACATGCAGCAGTGACACCTGCACAGTGATAGAGTGATCTGACAACAGCACCGTGATAGAGAGCACTGACATCAGCAGCGTGACCTAAAGCACTAACACCAGCACCGTGATATACAGCACTGACAGCAGCACCGTGATAGAGAGTACTGACATCAGCACCGTGATATACATCACTGACACCTGCACCGTAAGCAGCCTCAGGAGGAAGTCAGCATAGCACAGGGATGGTGGGAGCCCCTCATAATGAGCATAGCACAGGGATGGTGGGAGCCCCTCATAATGAGCATAGCACAGAGATGGTGAGAGCCCCTCATAATGAGCATAGCACAGGGATGGTGTGAGCCCCTCATAATAAGCAGCCCCAGGAGGATGTCAGCATAGCACAGGGATGGTGGGAGCCCCTCATAATAAGCAGCCCCAGGAGGAAGTCAGCACAGCACAGGGATGGTGGGAGCCCCTCATAATAAGCAGCCCCAGGAGGAAGTCAGCACAGCACAGGGATGGTGTGAGCCCCTCATAATAAGCAGCCCCAGGAGGATGTCAGCATAGCACAGGGATGGTGGGAGCCCCTCATAATAAGCAGCCCCAGGAGCATGTCAGCATAGCACAGGGATGGTGGGAGCCCCTCATAATAAGCAGCCCCAGGAGGAAGTCAGCACAGCACAGGGATGGTGGGAGCCCCTCATAATAAGCACCCCCAGGAGGAAGTCAGCACAGCACAGGGATGGTGGGAGCCCCTCATAATAAGCAGCCCCAGGAGGAAGTCAGCACAGCACAGGGATGGTGGGAGCCCCTCATAATGAGCATAGCACAGGGATGGTGGGAGCCCCTCATAATATGCACAGCAGAGGTACAGCCCTAGGAGGATGTCAGCACAGCACAGGGATGGTGGCAGCCCCTCATAATAAGCAGCCCCAGTAGAAATATGACACCGCTCAACCTCTTCAAAGAGGAGGGTACGGGCATATAGTACGGTGTGCTTTTTTTGGACAAGGAAGTGAGCCAAATGAAGAAAGAAGGTCTCTGTGCTCGATTAAAAAAATTGTTTATAGACATACAGTGGTGTGAAAAAGTGTTTGCCCCTTCCTCATTTCCTGTTTCTTTGCATGTTTGTCACACTTAAGTGTTTCGGAACATCAAACCAATTTAAACAATAGTCAAGGACAACACAAGTAAACACAAAATGCAATTTGTAAATGAAGGTGTTTATTATTAAAGGTGAAAAAAATCCAAACCATCATGGCCCTGTGTGAAAAAGTGATTGCCCCCCTTGTTAAAACATACTATAACTGTGGTTGTCCACACCTGAGTTCAATTTCTCTAGCCACACCCAGGCCTGATTATTGCCACACCTGTTCACAATCAAGGCATCACTTAAATAGGAGCTGCTTGACACAGTAAGGTCCACCAGAAGATCCTTAAAAGCTACACATCATGCCGAGACCCAAAGAAATTCAGGAACAATTGAGAAAGAAAGTAATTGAGATCTATCAGTCTGGAAAGGGTTATAAAGCCATTTCCAAAGCTTTGGGAATCCAGCGAACCACAGTGAGAGCCATTATCCACAAATGGCGAAGACATGGAACAGTAGTGAACCTTTCCAGGAGTGGCCGGCCGCCCAAAATTACCCCAAGAGCGCAGCGACGACTCATCCAAGAGGTCACAAAAGACCCCACAACAACGTCCAAGGAACTGCAGGCCTCACTTGCCTCAGTTAAGGTCAGCGTTCATGCCTCCACCATCAGGAAAAGACTGGGCAAAAATGGCCTGCATGGCAGAGTTCCAAGGAGAAAACCACTGCTGAGCAAAAAGAACATTAAAGCTCGTCTCAATTTCTCCACAACACATCTTGATGATCCCCAAGACTTTTGGGACAACATTCTGTGGACCGATGAGACAAAAGTGGAACTCTTTGGAAGGTGTGTGTCCAAGTATATCTGGCGTAGAAGGAACACTGCATTTCATAAAAAGAACATTATACCAACAGTAAAATATGGTGGTGGTAGTGTGATGGTCTGGGGCTGTTTTGCTGCTTCAGGACCTGGAAGACTTGCCGTGATAAAAGGAACTATGAATTCTGCTGTCTACCAAGAGATCCTGAAGGAGAATGTCCGACCATCTGTTCGTGTACTCAAGCTGAAACGAACTTGGGTTCTGCAGCAGCACAATGATCCTAAACACACCAGCAAGTCCACCACCGAATGGCTGAAGAAAAACAAAATGAAGACTTTGGAGTGGCCTAGCCAAAGTCCTGACCTGAATCCTATTGAGATGTTGTGGTATGACCTTAAAAAGGCCGTTCATGCTCGAAAACCCTCTAATGTAACTGAATTAGGACAATTCTGCAAAGATGAGTGGGCCAAAATTCCTCCAGGACGCTGTAAAAGCCTCATTGCACGTTATCGCAAACGCTTGGTTGCAGTTGTTGCTGCTAAGGGTGGCCCAACCAGTTATTAGGTTTAGGGGGCAATCACTTTTTCACACAGGGCCATGATGGTTTGGATTTTTTTTCACCTTTAATAATAAACACCTTCATTTACAAATTGCATTTTGTGTTTACTTGTGTTGTCCTTGACTATTGTTTAAATTGGTTTGATGTTCCGAAACACTTAAGTGTGACAAACATGCAAAGGAACAGGAAATGAGGAAGGGGGCAAACACTTTTTCACACCACTGTATACATGGTCTACTGGTCACATGTGTTGAATTCTTTCGAGATCCATGCCTCATTCATTTTTAGAAATGTGAGGTAGTTAACACTGTCGTGAGCTAGGCGAGTACGCTTATCGGTCACGATCCCCCCCTGCTGCGCTGAACGTCCTTTCGGACAGGACACTGGATGAGGGGCAAGCCAACAGTTCGATTGCAAATTGGGAAAGCTCTGGCCAGAGGTCAAGCCTGCCCACCCAGTAGTCCAGGGGTTCATCACTCCTCAGAGCGTGCACATCGGCCGTTAACCCGATGTAGTCGGACACCTGATGGTCTAGGCGTTCCCTGATGCTGGATCCGGATGACACCTGTCGATGGGTAGGCTGAAGATGTGTTGGTGACTTCGGATATGAGGTCATTCTTTCAAACCGGCCTCTTCTTGCAGGCGCTGTTGGATTGGTACCCGCAACTCCTTTTCTGGGAGTGGGAATTGCTCCTCTGCCAGCGCACGCAAAATCAGAATGCAGCATTTCTCGAAGCAAGGCCTGGAAGTGCTCCATTCTGTCAGCCCTCTGTGACGGCGGTAACATTTCTGCCATTTTGTGCTTGTACCGGGGGTCTAAGTACGTTGCCACCCAGTACTGGTCCTTGACCCTTATACTTTTTATACGGGGGTCCCTATTAAAACATTGGAGCATGAAGGTGGCCTGGCTCCTGCTCATCATCCAGGATAATGTCATCCTCTTCATTCTCCTCTCCCCATCCACGCACAACAGGGATCCCAGAAAGGTTTAAAGCATGCTCTTCTTGCTCCTCCTCATCCGCCCCGGCACCATCCTCCTCTGACTCCTCTTCAGACTCCTGTTGTTCACTTGTCTCAGATAGAGTAGCCCCCCCCTGGGAATTCATCCAGCATTGCGACTTCCTCATCTTCCCGCTCCTGCTCCTCCACAGCTTGATCAATGACACGACGCAATGCACGCTCCATAAAGAAGGCATAAGGTACCATGTCACTGATGGCGCCATCGCTGCGACTGACCAGTTTGGTGATCTCCTCAAATGGGCACAGAAGTCTGCATGCGTCGCGCATGAGCAGCCACTGGCGCGGGGGAAAAAACCCCCAGCTCCCCAGAACCTGTTCTGCCACAGAGTTCATACAGGTAGACGTTAACTGCACGTTTCTGCTGGAGCAGTCTATCAAGCATATAGAAGGTTGAGTTCCATCGCGCCGGGCAATCACAAATAAGACATCTGACCGGCATATTGTGTCGCTGCTGAATGTCAGCAAGGCGAGCCATGGCCGTGTAAGATCTTCTGAAATGGGCCGAGATTTTCCTTGCCTGCCGCAAGATGTCCTGGACCCCAGGGTATTTGACAACTAATCGCTGCACGACCAAGTTTAAGACGTGTGCCATGCATGGCACGTGCATAATTTTGCCCTGTTTCAATGCACTAAGCAGATTGGCACCGTTGTCACACACCACTTTACCAACTGTCAAATTGAGCGGTGTTAGCCACTGATCTGCCTGTGAACGCAAAGCTGAAAGGAGTGCCGGGCCAGTGTGGTTCTTGGCTTCCAGGCACAACAGACACAGCACGGCATGGCAACGTCTCATCTGGCATGTCGAATAGGTTCTGGGGAGCTTGGGCGGCGCAGCGGAAGAGACGCTAGCAGCGGAAAAGGAGGAGTCAGCCGAGGAGGAGAGGGAGGAGGATGGAGTAGGAGGAGGAGGAGAAGAAGGGCCAGGCCTGCATGCAATCCGTGGCGGTAAAACCAAATCTACACGGGTGCCACGGGTTACATGCTTGACGGCCGTCAGAAGGTTCACCCAGTGGGCAGTAAAAGTGATATACCTTCCCTGCCCGTGTTTGCTAGACCACGTGTCTGTGGTCAGATGTGTCTTGGCACCGACACTGTGTGCCAGAGATACATTCACTTGCCGCTGAACATGTCCATATAGCTCTGGGATGCCCTTCTGTGAGAAATACTTCCTTCCTGGGACCTTCCATTGTGGTGTTCCAATGGCCACAAATTTGCGAAAAGGCCTCCGAGTCCACCAGTTTATATGGCAGTAGTTGGCGGGCTATGAGTTCTGACAAGCCAGCCGTCAACCGTTGGGCAAGAGGGATATCCGGCGTCATCATTTTTTTACGCTCGAACATTAGGCCCACGGAAGCCTGCCTTTTTTCAGAAAAACGTGAGCTTGGCGTGATGGAAGGTGGAGTGGAGGACAATTGTGAGGAGAGAGGAGAAGGAGAAGTAGAAGACGAGGCTGGACGGTGAGAGCCTGCAGTGTGGCTTTGTGTGTTCCGTTGCTCCCACTGGGCTCGGTGATGGCTGCTCATGTGCCTTCTTAAGGCGGTCGTCCCTAGGTGAGTTTTGGGCTTACCGCAACTAATGCGTTGACTGCAAAGATTGCAGATGGCAACGCTATTGTCAGCAGCGGACACGTTAAAAAAAGCCCACACTGGGGAGCCATGTGCCGGTGTCCTGGGAGCACCAGATGTGACCGTACATGGTCGATGACTCTCTCCTGATACATTTGCAGTCTGCTTTGTCCCTCCTGTGCAATGTAAGTTATTCCTGCTTCTCCTCCCTATCTGCTGGTCCATATCTCCCTCTGAACTCCCCTCCTCTTCCTCCTTTGTGGGCACCCACGTGACATCACTAGACACGTCATCATCGACATCACCTTCCCCACCACTATAAGTAGAGATCTCGGAGTAGGCAGCAACACCAGGGACCAACCTCCTCCTTGGGCTGATCTGGGTACTGTCGTCAGACTGCTGAGTAGCAGTTGTTGCTACCTCCTCTTCCTGATCCAATACCAAGAGTGGCTGCGCATCAGAAATGTCTTGATATGGATCGGAAAATAATTCCTGTGACTCAAGCGGAAGGTATGTGGTGGTGGTGGTGGTGTTGTTGGTGGTAGTGTCTTTGGGGGTGCACATAGCAGAGAGTGAAGAAGAGGGTGCAGATCGAGAGGATGAAGAGGGGGCAGAAGAGTAAGGCTGAGTGAGCCACTCAACCAAGTCTGGTGTGTCCTTTAAAGTAATGCACCTTCTGCAACTTCCCACTTTGGCTCAAGCCTGTTGCTCCTGCCCTACCCCTTCCACCCCTGCGGAAGGGCCTGCCTCTTCCTCTGCCGGACATTTTTTAAATGACCCTGTGACAAAACTCTCAGTCCCTATACCGATGAAGGACTGCTGCAGTATAGGGCAGCGGTCAGCAGTAGTGCACCTCAACCCTATGTATTGTGGACCTATACCAGTCCTTATAGAATAGCAGACTGTACCTCACTCAACCCTATGTACTATAGCACCCTACACCAGGTTATTACCAGTCCTTATAAAGGACCTTTGTGGAACAAGTGGGTTGTGAATGATTAGCAGACTGCAGCAGAAGGGCAGCAGTCAAGTATAATATTCTTTCTATATTTGGAAGAAAGAATATTATACGTGTACAAGCCTATTACCATACCACTGATACCAGTCCTGAAAAGAACCTTTGTGGACCTAATATAGTAACAGCTACTGATTAAACTGACCCTCACTGCCTCACACACTGCTTCCTGCCTGTCCCTATATAAACTGACAAAACAGAGGCTACTGGAACAATAACTGGAATAGCACTTTTGTGGACCTGATAGTAACAGCTAATGACTAAACTGACTGTCCCTACAGCAGACACACCGTCCTGTCCCTTTCTCTAAACTGACAAAAGACGCTCAGGCTGCTGCAACAATCGGTAGCACAGCAAACCTATATACACCTAACACCTATACCAGTCCTGAAAAGAACTTTTGTGTACCAAATAGCTAGCGATTTGGGTCACTGCAATCTCTCCCTGCTCCACACAGCAACCTCTCCCTATAGTGACAGAAGAAAGAATGTAAGATGGCCGCCGGATCGGGTGTATTTATAAGTTTATGTCCATGTGCTGTAATGTCTCAATTGGCTGTCCTGTACCCCATGATGGATGTGTCATCATAGGTCAAAGTTTTTTTACACAGTGAACACGGAAGTCCGCCGGGCGAATGGCGGCAATAGTCTGCCGATCAGGCGAATCGCGAACAGCCGAAATTCACCGCGAAAACGACCGACGGGCGAACCGTTCAGCCATCACTAACCATGAGTGCTAGACATACATTAGACTGGCCCAATTTCCACTCAAGGGCATAGCTCATTAAAGGAGCACTCATTAAAGGAGCATTTACCCCTGACAAGGTCAAGCCACCTAGAAATCTGTGATAATCAGCCTCAAACAGAGGGGGTGGTCTATCCTTCTGTGGCTTGGTTCACACTGATTCCAGATGCGGCTCGCAGCAGGGGTTCGGTGGGTCCCTGTTCTCCATTTCAGATCTGATTTTGGTAAATTTTTGGCTGAATTCGGACCTGAGACAGACCAGAAGATACATAGGACTACTGTGTAATACGCACCGGAGCTGCTCTGGAGATGTGTGAACCGGCTCCATAGAGAGCCGGTCACATTCTCCTGTCATGCAAATTGGATGGGGAGAAACCTGCATCCAATTCGCACTAGTGTGAACCCAGCCTGAAGCTGAAGTTCCTCACATCAGTGAACAATAATCCTCAGTCCTGTCCCCATTTCTCCATAATTACTGATTTGCTATCTTGAATCTTCCTTTACCTTTCCACTTATGCTTCACATTATTCTGAGATGTACTACACAGACAAAGACAAGAACTTGAACCTGTAATTATTTTATTGCCTACAGTAATTCTGAAAGAACAATAGTCACATTTTCAGAATGACTCAACTGATACGTGACCTTAAACTGAATAAAATCATTGAAAAGTAAAAATAGGTAAATACCAGAAGGTCTTGTACTGCTAGGTGCTGGGCTTGTTTTTTTTTATTTTGTTTGTGTATTGGGTATGTGGCTTTTTAATGCATAACACAATATGAAAAAAAAAAAAAATGAAAAAATAATTTTGTCTCACTGTATCCAAGTTTGTTGAAGAAATTTTGAACATTTTACATTGTATTGTATTGAATTGTATTGTAGCTATACTGGGTGTCATTTACATAGCGCTGAAAAATGATTCTGCAGTCCCAGAAAATAGCACTCAATTAAGGCCAATTAAGACTCAACTCTCAGAAACTGGGCGCTAATGCAAATGGAAAGCAGTGCTATTGCTGGTAAACACGCCTGTTAGATCACTTATGTGGAAGTCAATGGTGCTCGAACTTGCAAAATTCAAAGGCTTATATGCAAGTTCTTTGCCATAAAACATGTATGGGGACCTGGGTCCTGCCCCAGGGGACATGTATCAATTGGATTTTTTTTTTTTAAACAGACATTTTTTATTAGGAGCAGTGATTTTAATAACGCTTAAAGTGAAACAATAAAAATTCCTTTAAATATCATGCCTGGGGGGTGTCTATAGTATGCCTATAAAGTAGCACACCTTTCCCGTGTTTATTACTGTGCCACAGCAAAATTAAATTTCTAAAGGAAAACATTTCATTCAAAACTTCTTGCGGTTGTAATTAATATAGAGTTATTTGCCCTATAGTTATATATGATATGTGTACCATGGAAGCGGGCAGATCAGCTGGCCACAGCTTTGGAGGAGGTTAGTTGTTTTCATGTTCAACAAGTCAGCGCAGGAGTAGCGGAGGAAAAAGACCCGAGGACGAAGCAGGGGACGAAGAAGCCGGAGGAAGAAAGAGAAAATCGAAGGAAGACTAGAGTAAGGAGCAACATTTTTAATAAAGGAATTGTCAAAAACCGTCTTTTGTCACATTTCACTGCTTTTTTTTATGAATGTGTAGGGGTACAATGTACCCGATACACATTCACATGGGGGGGGGCAGGATCTGGTGGCCCCTTTTGTTAAAGGGGGCTTCCAGATTCCGATAAGCCCACTGCCCGCAGACCACCACAACCATTGGGCAAGAGTTGTGGGCATGAGGCCCTTGTCCCCATTGGGTCCCCCCAAAGCACCCTCCCCATGTTGAGGGCATGTGGACTAGTACAGTTCAGGAGGAGGGGGGCACTCTCTCTACCCCCCTCTTTTCCTGTATGGATTTTGGGGGACCACCACGCCATTTTTTTTCAAATTGTGGTGCAAGGTTCCCCTAAATATCCATACCAGACCCTTCAGATCTGGTATGAATTTTGGGGGGGCCTCTAAACAATTTTTTTTTTACATTTTGGTGTGGAATTCCCCTTAAAGTCCATACCAGATCTGAAGGGCCTGGTATGCACTGGGGGGCGGGGCACCCTACGCCGTTTTTTCCCTTGATTTTTTAATAGCTGGATTTTTGGAATTCCGCACCATAATATTATTGAATAATTACATACCATTGCATGCATTTGAAGAGTTAAAATGATGGAATAAACCAAACTGATGTGCATTCGCTAATTATGCTGCTGAGTACAATGTGGGTTTTCAAGAGGTTATACAATTGGTGTGATTCAAACCCATGGCTTGAACCTTTGAACATAGCAAGGCATACCACTACGCTATGGAGCTGAGCATAATCATACATACACATACATACACTTTGACCTGAAATGTAGGTTTTTGTAATTGTTTGTTCATGTATTACTGTGTATATTTTTCAGAGACATTTGTATCAATTACAACCCTCTCTGCGGGACTGCTTTGAAGTTGTTGCAACTTGAAGTAGCACAGACATGAATGGTTATCATTGAGAGTCATGCTGTACACTCATTACCTGTAACTGCGCCTGTTTGAACTTGTTACCTGTATAAACGACACCTGTCCATGCACTCAATCAAACAGACTCCATTCTCTTCACAATGGCTAAGACCAGAGAGCTGTGTAAGGACATCAGGGATAAAATTGTAGACCTGCACAAGGCTGGTATAGGCTACAGGACAATAGGCAAGCACTCTTGGTGAGAAGGCAACAACTCTTGGCACAATTATTAGCAAATGGAAGAAGTTCAAGATGACAGTCAATCTCCCTCGGTCTGATGCTCCATGGAAGATCTCACCTCGTGGGACATCAATGATCATGAGGAAGGTGAGGGATCAGCCTAGCATTACAAAGCAGGACCTGGTAAATGACCTGAAGAGAGCTGGGACCACAGTCTCAAAGAGAACCATTAGTAACACACTACACCGTCATGGATTAAAATCCTGCAGCACATGCAAGGTCCCACTGCTCCAGCCAACGCATGTCCAGGCCCGTCTGAAGTTTGCCAATGCCCATCTGGATCATCCAGAGGAGGAATGGGTGAAGGTCATGTGGTCTGATGAGACAAAAATAGAGCTTTTGATCTAAACTCCACTCGCCATGTTTGGAGGAAGAAGAAGGATGAATACAACCCCAAAAACACCATGCCAACCATGAAGCATGGAGGTGGAAACATCATTCTTTAAGGGCTGCTTTTCTGCAAAGGGCACAGAACAACTGCACCTTCCGTGACAACAACCTGACGCACACAGCCAAGCCAACTATGGAGTGGCTACGTAAGAAGCATCTCAAGGTCCTGGAGTGGCCTAGCCAGTCTCCAGACCTGAACCCAATAGAAAATCTTTGGAGGGAGCTGAAAGTCAGTATTACCCAGTGACAGCCCCGAAACCTGAAAGATCTGGAGAAGGTCTGTATGGAGGAGTGGGCCAAAATCCCTGCTGCAGTGTGTGCAAACCTGTTCAAAAACTACAGGGAATGTATGATCTCTGTAATTGCAAACAAAGGTTTCTGTACCAAATATTAAGTTCTGCTTTTCTGATGTATCAAATACTTATGTCATGCAATAAAATGCAAATTAATTACTTAAAAATTATACAATTTGATTTTCTGGAATTTTATTTTAGATTCCGTCTCTCACAGTACCTATGATAAAAATTACAGACCTCTACATGCTTTGTAAGTAAAAAGTAGGAAAACCTGCAAAATTGTCAGTGTATTAAATACTTGTTCTCCCCGCTAAATATGCATATGGAGTGGTTACCTGCAGTTAGGGGTCCCAACCTGGATACATTCTTTGTGTCCAACAGCAATCATCCATCACTAACTGCAGATAATGGATCCATGTGCATTTATCCGCAGACAGCCCATGGCTGCTGTCAGCTTGTCATTCATTCACATGGGCAGCATCTAAGTTTAAGCACCCGTGATTGCGGCTACAAGAACCTGCTGATTCTTCCCACCATAATTCACAGACTAGATCCTAATAGCCCATGTGAAGGAGCCCATGGTTCTAAATGCTGTATTATCATAATAATAATAAAATAATCTGTACAAGAAAAATCAACTCTAATGTTTTATTGGTCACTATTAGCAGCGACTGAGCTTAGACACATGGGATACAAATTACTTAGCCAGTGTATAAGATAAAAGGAAATACTGTATATTTGCCTGTCTTAGAGAATAGCACCTGCTGAGTCCATCTGAACAAATAAAGTGGATGCAGCTCCATATACATCTGGGCTTGTTATTAGTCATGTCTGCTTTCTATTTATGTCCATCTGGTGAAAACATCCATAACTGACGGTACAGCCTGATATAGAAGAAAGGGATGAGTTATTGCGTGGACAGAATAATGCCAGTCACAAAGCACATCCATACAGACAGTGCAAGTGTTAGATAGATAGATAGATAGATGGATAGAGAAAATGTATCTATCTATCTATCCATCGATCTATCAATTATATACAATATATATATATATATATATATATATATATATATATATATATATAGTGCTGAAAAAAATTAAAGGAACACTTTGAAAACACATCAGATCTCAATGGGGAAAATATCATTTTGAATATCTATACTGATATGGACTGGGTAGCAAAAGGATGCCACATTGTTTGATAGAAATAAAAATTATTAACCTAGAGAGGGCATAATTCAAAGAAACCCCAAAAATCTAAGTGAAAAAATTATGCAGCAGGCTAGTCCATTTTGCTGAAACTTCATTGCAGCAACTCAAAATGGTACTCAGTAATTTGTATGGCCCCCATGTGCTTGTATGCATGCCTGACAATGTTGAGTTTTGCTCCTAATGAGACGACGGATGGTGTCTTGGGATATTTCCTCCCAGATCTGGACCTGGGCATCACTGAGCTCCTGAACAGACCGAGGGGCAACTTGGTGATGTTGGATGGACCGAAACATAATGTCCCACAGGTGTTCTATTGGATTTAGGTCAGGCGAGCGTGGGGGCCATTCAATGGTATCTATTCCTTCATCCACCAGAAACTATCTGCATACTCTTGCCACATGAGGCCGGGAATTATCGCGCACCAGGAGGAACCCAAGCACCAGCACAGGGTCTGACAGGGTCTGACAATTGGTCCAAGGATTTCATCCCAAAAAATAATGGCAGTCCAGGGGCCATTGTCTAGCCTGTAGAGGTCTGTAAATCCATCCATGGATATGCATCCCCAAACCATCACTGACCCACCACCAAACCATGCAGAACAATGTTACAGGCAGCATAACAATCTCCACAGCTTCTGCAGAACCTTTCACGTCTGTCACATGTGCATAGGGTAAACCTGCTCTTATCTGTGAAAAGCACAGGGCACCATCCTGCCCGGATTTTTCCAGCTTCTGGGGCAGGCTTGGTTGTGGTCCAAGTCTTGTGGTCCACTTGAGTCCATGCTCAGGTGGACTTTAAATGACCAGGAAGAGAGCACAGCAGGGCTCTGGCCTGAGGCTCATAAGGGAATCTGAGAGAGAGGAACCCTGTTTGTTTGGATTAAAAATGAAGGTTTGCTTTACCTCATGTTTTGTGGATGATGGGGACCAGCCCCACACCGTATATAGAGCAGTGTACTGTTTAGTTTAGCTCCAGACAGCAAGAATTTGTTCTACTGTTTTGTTAATTTTTAAGACATTGTAAACCACCTGTAAATAAAGCTGGCAACCCATCAGATTTTAAAAAAACTGCCTGTATGCTGACCTTCATTTCGAGAAAAGGTGATCCCCACAAGCTAATCTCACCCACAAACTATATATATATATATATATATATATACATATATAATATATATATATATATATATATATATATATATATATATATTCACATATTTTTCTAGTGACTAGTGCACAGGTATGAAAAGTATGTTAGAAACAAATAGTTAAGGTGGGTATTGTATGCTTAGTATGTGTCTATTTTGTGAGCAACACTTAAACTATTCAGAAATGTTCACCCTATTCCAGATATGTAGCTGGAAGGCAAACCTGTAACAACACTCTTAATGTAGTTAACTACAACATAGCATGCAACACCATGTTAAATTGGTAAAAGATTAAATAAGCCACCTTCCAAAGAAAGCATTAAATTCTAATCTGTCTCACCACCCACACTGCCGATCTCTGCTCTTGAAAGCCTGGTGGCTAAAAAACCTTCAGCATACAGGAAATTTCTAGGAGTGTTAGATGCCTTGCCCCCCTCGACATTCTGTAGCTGAATCCAGATCAAAGAACACATACACAGCGCTCAGGACCTCATTGAAAATCGTGGTAAATAATAGTTCTATACCAAACGCATGATAAGAATAATAGATGGAGAAACTGCCATTGAGGTATCAAAAAACACTGTTCTGTATTTATTCAAGCATAAAATAAGTCATAAAATCCAAAAGCCAGAGATATAATGTAAGCAGATCCAGTTACCAACTGTGACTGACTGTGACACAAGATCAACCGCTCCTGAGTTTGCAGCCGGTGTGAAAAAATGACGCACTCTGGGTACAAAGGCCAGTGTTGAGGTGGCTGGAGGGAGAGAAACAGATGCTCTTGGTGCATGGATGCCGAGCCAACAGACGGGGGTAAGATTGGAGCAAGTTTTGGACCTAGTTGGAGAAGGTTCCAATGTTTACGAATGCTTTTTAAAATAAGCTTGTATTTGTCATTGTAACTTGTAATAAACCTCGCTACATTGTTATCTTGAGATAGTTATATTGTCCGCTTTCGAGCTATCTGTTCCAGTCTATTGAATTGGTCGCTGGCAGGGCCGCTGTTAGAAATCATGGGTCCCCATACAGCCTACCTGACAGGGCCCCCCTTGATCCCACATGCGACCGCACCCCTGACCCCATGCTGTCACGGGGGGGGGGGGGACTGGTGGCAAGAGCATGTTACATATTCCACCCTAAAAACAGATGAAACATGTTACATGCTCGAAAGCGGACAATTATGTTAAGCAGGGTAAATTATTGTCAATTAAACTTATTGAGAAAGGATACCCCAAATCTTTGGTACAAAATGCCTGCGAAGATTGTCTCAAGCCTACCAAAAAGAGGTCTATATAACTATCTCAAGATAACAATGACTATTACAGGTTACAATGGCAAATACAAGCTTATTTTTAAAATCATTCGTAAACATTGGAACCTTCTCCAACTAGATCCAAAACTTGCTCCAGTCTTACCCCCATCCGGTCTGTTGGATGAAAAGGTGAACTTAAATTTTAATAACCATTAATATTCTAAATGTATTACATATATTATAAACAGCACAAATGTCTTATTGTAGAACTTTTTTCACAACTAATTCGATGGGATGAGCTTGGGTCGGGCCCTAGTCTGAAACCACATTAGCAATCCTGCCAGGAAGCTGTCACAGTGCCAATCATAATTGGAGCTGAATGGTAGAGATGTCAGCGTTTTGAAGTCCATGCCCGTTCAGTGTGTGTCCACATACACCACAGACTTGTGGTGGCTTTATGGGTGGCCATTTAACTCAGGTTAAGTCTGATCTGCCACATTTGCAGTCCTTTGCAATTTTTTTTGGACCTGAATGGACACAGAGGTAGGTGAGTGTAAAGGGATACAAATCCATTTGCATCTGGACTCCTTAGGTCTACATGGAGCTTTCAATCAGGTCTGAAGGAAAAACTAACAGCTTAAAGGCGAGTGGTTTGGGGAGTGGCAAAAATTCAGCTCAGCTGTGTGTTTTTACTGCCCCAAACCCCCCCCCCCCCCCCCAAAAAAAAAACACAAGTGTAATGTAGCATCTCACTGTGAGCTTATGATGATGATCTTCATAACGCAGCACAGCCATAGCAAAGTCAGCATCCAATAGCCATGTGACGCTGAGAGAACCATAGAGACCCTGCTGTGCTGTGACCTCTATAATGAGGAGGATGATCATCACCATAAGCACACAGCAGGGAATCTGAGGACTGCACTTTCCTGATTAGCCTATGCGAATTGTCAGTGTGTAATCTGCAGGGGACTGCTTTCCTGTGTACCGCTGCCAAAAGTACTCACGCTGAACTGGTGAAGAGCAGCACATGGCACGGGATTGTGTGCCTGCACACGAAAATGGCGAAAAAGTCCCTCGTCTGCTCTCACCTCCTGGGCCCCTCTATTGACCTGAGGGGACCCGGGAAATTACTATATTCCTTGGCAATCAAGTGGGTGTGGGATTGTGTGTTATAAAGTCCTATATTTTTTTTTAACTAGAAATTAACTGTAGAGGTCCAGAACTGGTACAACAGGGCTGGCTGTACTGCCTTATCAGCTGCCCTGCTCACTGGGAATGTTGTTGCAGGGTGATGGCAGCTGGAATAGTGGAGATAGGAGTTGCCCCCGTTGACTTTGCCTAATTACTGGTGGTGATAATATTGGCGTCATGGGACAACTCCAAATTCAAAAAGATTAGTCTATCAGGTTCAATGACATAAGTTAATGTAAAACCCAAAGTGTTCACATTACAGTGGGCAACAAAGGAGGAGAACACATCTGGAGCGCCATCCCGGATGAGCAGGATGTCATCAATGTAGCGCCCATAAAAGACAATGTTTTTTAGCAAAGGGATTGTTGGCCCAGATGTGCTGCTCCTCCCTGTAGCCCATCTCCAAATTTGGCACCAATTTGGCAATGGGTGTGTCAGTTTATTTCCCCCCTTCAGCCCTTGGTGTCTGACTGTATGCCATCTGTTTGTCTCAGTTTAGATTGATCTCTTCCTTGGTTCCTTTCAAAATAGTCTGTGAAAAAATATAACAAAATAAACACAATATCATTTGTGCACCCATACGAACGTGTGCGCGTACTCGCACACCTATGCAAACGTGTGTGCGCACTCACGCACGCACATTCCCGTCCACCAATCCTGGTGCATGGCACCCTATATAAACAGTCTCTGCCTGATACCAGTGCTGGATCGTCTTCAGCTTGTTCCTGAGTTCCTAAATGCTGTTTGACCTGTTACCTTGCTCCTGACAAACCCGGCTTCCTTGACTATTCTCCTCGATCACCCCTGCCTGTTGTCTACCTACTGATTATACAGACCTCGGCTTTGATTCTCTACTATGGCTTTGCTTCCTGATTCTGTACCTCACTGCCAGCCCGTTGCCAAACCCTGCCTGTCCTTGACTAGAGATGAGCCCGATGTTCGATTCGAAACCATGTTCGAATCCAACATCGGCCATTCGTCCGTTCGTCGAAAACAGAACTTTGTGGGCAGTTTGCATCAAATTCGTGTGATACGAACGCCCCACAATGCACTGCGCCGTTGCAGTGCATTGCTGGCTGATGATTGGCCAAGCATGCACTGTGACCCCGCATGCTTGGCCAATCACAGCGCCGGCAGCGAGGAGAGCCATAATTGGCCACAATTTGGATGCCTGTGGCCAATTATAGCTCAGCGTTGCAGCCTTGTGTAGTGTGTTGTGGAGTTCATAGAGAGAAGGATAGCCAGGGACAATGTCAACTGTGCTTTACTTCTTTAGATAGTGCTGTTACAGTGAGTATAGTGTTCAGGGAGAGAGCAGGATAGGCAGGGACAGTGTCAGCTTTGCTTTGCTTCTTTAGATACCACTGTTACAGTGAGTGTAGTGATCAGGGAGAGAACAGGATAGGCAGGGACAGTGTCAGCTTTGCTTTGCTTCCTAACCTAGCGCTATTACAGTGGGTGTAGTGTGCCTCCTGTACAGCATACACCTGAATCTACCCCCCCTCATTGCTGGTGTTGTGTAGTTGATTTGTGAAGCACAGGCATCTGCCTAATATTCAGTCAGTGCAGTGTGCCTCCTGCACAGCATACACCTGAATCTACTCCCTCGTTGCTGGTGTTGTGTAGTTCATTTGTGCAACACAGGCATCTGCCTAACATTAACATAATATATTTTGGGTGCGGGGGTTCCCCTTAATATCCATACAGGACCGAAAGGGGCTGGTAATGGGCTGGGGTAGGGGGGTGATGGGGTAGCCATGCCATTTTTCTCAAAGATTTTCCTCCATATTGCCAGGACAAGACATTACTTAATAATTACTTAATTAATGCTTTAATAGCCGCAAGCAGTTTTAAATGGCTTTTTTTCCTTTACAAATGTCATTTTGTGCAGGGCTGTTCTAAACATGGGAAACACGTGCCACTTCACAGGCATACTTTAGAGACCCCCCAGGTACGATATTTAAAGTAATATTTCACTTTTTTGTTCACTTTATGCATCATTAAAATGACTGCTCCAGAAAAAAACGTCAGTTTTTAAAACGTATTTTTTTGCATTGATAAATGTCCCCTGGGGCAGGTCCCGGGTCCCCAAACCCTTTTTAGGACATAAACATGCATATTGGCCGTTATAGTTAGCACTTTAGATTTTGAACGTTCTCGTCCATTGTAATTAATAGGGTTCTAACGTTCGTGCAAGCTTTTGGTCCAATCGCAGGTTCTGGTGCGAACCAAACCGGGGCGTGTTCGGCTCATCCCTACCCTTGACTACGAACTTGCCTTCCATTTATGTACCTTGTCGCCAGCCAGTTGCCAACCTTTGTCTGTTCCTGACATTGCAGTTGTTCCTGAATCCCTACTTACCTGCCTGGCTTCCGCTGAACAGTTCTGATGATCAGTCTTCACGCCTTCCTCCGAGAGGATCCTGTATCTCCGAGCTCCTTCCTTCAGCCTGCAGGCACCTGCACCCTTTCGTTGCCCCAGCACTCCCTATCCTCACTACCAGGGGTGTTGGGACTGGAAACCATGCAAGAGGCCACCCTCAGCATTTCAGACTCCACTATAAGGTATGTGACAGTATCTCACAAAAGTGAGTACACCCCTCACATTTTTGTAAATATTTTAATCTTTTCATTTGACAACACTGAAGAAATTACACTTTGCTACAATGTAAAGTAATGAGTGCACAGCTTGTGTAGCAGTGTAAATTTGCTGCCCCCTCAAAATAACTCAACACACTGCCATTAATGTCTAAACCACTGACAACAAAAGTGAGTACACCCTTAAGTGAAAATGTCCAAACTGGGCCCAAAGGGGATCATGATCTGCTTCAGTATGCCACAGTACATGTTGGCATTCATGGTTCCCTTAATGAACTGTAGCTTCCCAGTGTTGGCAGGTGTACTAACTTTTGTGAGATACTGTATGTTTGTCAAAATAGGGCAAACAAATCTAAACGTTATGCTTCTCCCCAAACACACAGTCTTGTGTATGTCACTGTGATCATAGATTACTAATAGATTGCTGTACAGAAAAACAGTGTATATGTTCCAAAGGCTGTTTGCTTTAGTAAAGAAAATGGCTGCTTACTCACAACATTCACAATAAAAAAAATATGAGCCAGTGGTAATCCATTTTGTTCAGTATCATTTAGCTTTCCTTAAAGCCCAACTCTAGGCAAAAGTCAAATTTTAAATTTGTTATGTGGCTGACATACCTTTCCCATCAGGGGCCTTTGCAAAACACATCCTCCTAGCACATAAATTAATTTAAAGTGTCTACTTCCTAATTATGACATGTCCTGTATTATTGTGCATACTTTTGTCATGAGAGAACATTACCTGTGGCTGTAATATCTTCTTTGCCCTTCTGTATTTGTATTGGAACCTTAAAGCGGGAGTCCACCGTTTTTTTTTTTTTTTTAAAGCCAGCAGCTACAAATACTGCAGCTGCTGACTTTTAAAATAATGACACTTACCCGCCCAGCACACCCACGATGTCGGCACCCGAAGCCGATCTCTTGATCGTCTCTCGGGTGCTACCGCCGCCATCTAGGGTATGGGAATCAGGAAGTGGAGCCTTGCGGCTTCATTTCCCGGTTCCCTACTGTGCATGCGTGAGTCGCGCTGCGCAATAAGGATGGTCCCCGCTGTCTCTGGGTTCTGTGTGTTTCCCAGCAGGCAGCGGGGGACCTTCGGAAAGGGGCGTAGCTTCTGCAGAATCTACGCTGGAAGTGGGTGCAGATACCTGTACTGTACAGGTACCTGCACGCCCCTCCCCCCTGAAAGGTGCCAATTGTGGCGCCGGAGGGGGGGGGTTCCAATGAGCGGAAGCTCCACTTTAGGGTGGACCTCTGCTTTAATAAAACTAACTGAACAAGAAAGTGTCTGCTTCCTGTAACCTGAATCAGTATTTCCTGCTCTGGAGACCAGGAAAATCTCAGCTCTGTACTTCCTTCCTGCATCCCTACTCTAGCTTGCCCCATGTGGTGCTTCATCTAGGGAAGATGATGGAGATGCATGCACATACTGTGGCCAGCAGCTCTTTAAAGTGGATGTAAACCCACACATATACCCAGTGAAGTGAACAGCCTCAGATAATACATAGGGATGAAACAAATCTCCCTACATAAGTTTTACATGCATATCTGCTGTCTTCAGCTGTATATATCCTTTAGAAAGTGTTCTTCGTGTTACAGATTTTCTCTTCCTGGTCAGCACTGGAAGTGGATTCTTGGTATACAGCCAAGAAAGCTGATTGGAAGAAAGGCACACATCCCCACTCTACATTGGCAAAGGAAGGAAGGAATGCGCAGAGCTCTGCTCTGAGATGGCAAGCTGTCTGCTAATCTATTTATAGCAACCCACGACACAACACACACTTAAGGCTGCCATCTCGGAGAACTTGTCAGAAGTTATCAGGCTGATAACAGAGCTACTGGGCGGGAGAAAGCTAAGGGACATAGTGCTTTGAAGAAAGATAAGAAAACACTAATGATATTTATGGCCAGCTCAAATTTCATGAATCGGGTTTACATCCACATTAAGTGTGTATCTTTTTTTAAATATATGTTTTTTTTAATGTTGATATGTAAGTGTTCATGTTATGTTCTGTGTAGATCTATACCTGAATTTCATTGTAAGATACAATGTCAGCACACCAGTGTGAGGATGTAGAGAATGATGATAAGGAAATTTAGTACACTTCATACTGCCTTCCCACTTACAGTTCCATCTCTCCTTTGGTGCCAAAGCTGTGCACTGACCCTTTACTTCCTTGTCTCAGCTCAGAACACAATAATGATAATAATGCATCAGTGATAATAGAAAAAAAGATATTCCCTTAAAGTACTGGCAATTTGTGCCTGCAATGCTTGCAAAACGTTCTCTTATGAGAGCATTGTGCTACTGGTTAGATGGGCATTCATTTTGTTAAATAGGTTGTGGCACAAGAAGAAACGTCCAAATGAATTCAAGTACAGATCTCAATAGAATGCTACAAACTTATGGTAATTCTAGTCTGATATTACAATTGGATAGCTGGTTGGAAGAAATATGCAGCTCACTACTTTATCCTCTAACCTGCGTAGACCAATACTAGGCTTATCTGCACATGGTCCTCACAGAAAGCCGGATACCAGCTTTGACATGCAAGTTGCAGGGCATCACAGTTGTTCAGCATCCTCCTGGTTCCTACACAGTTAATCCCCTCTTACCCAGGAGTAGATATGTGGGATTTGTTTCATGCAAATTTAAAATTTGTGCGAATTTCCGGAAATTCGTACATTCATACGAATCCGAAATATAAATTTTTATGCATATGAATTCCGTCCGAAATACGAAATTTCGTTTACGAATTTCAGATCCAAATTCATAACGAAAATTCATAATTTTTGCAAAAAGTTAACAAACCTAAAACTTAAAACCTCAGAAAGTCAGCACAGGGATGGTGGGAAACTGCCATTCCTCTCCTTGACAGCGAGGTGAGAGGTTGCTAGTTCCTTTGCTCCTGTGCTTCCAGAGACCAGGGGCTAGAGTTACTCCTCTGCCCCAGGAAGGATGCTGGATCCTGGGGAGGACCCTGGCGGGGGCCCCCTGGATAGGCCTCAACCTGCGGAAGATTCTGGGCCTGGCCCAAGGAAGGATGAATCTCTGTCTGCCTTTAGACGGAGGATTGTGGAAACGCTGAAGCGGATTGAGAAGGAAGAGGAGAAGTTGGGAGCTTTGAAAGCTGAATTTAAAAAGAAGAAGCAGATTTGTGCCAAAGTCTTCAGTAAGAAGAGACCGGCTCTGAGGCCTGAATTGAAGGACCTGGAACAAGCTCTGCGGAAGCAGAAGGAATTGGTGAGTTCTCTGAAGGAGAATAGTGGAGCTTTTAAAGAAAAATATAAAAATGAGGAGCGATTTAACCAAATGAGGAAAGGAGCTTCTTCCTGCATGGAGAGCGAGGAGATGGAAGCAGAGAGTGAGAAAGTGGGCCCGGAGGATGAGCCCAGCTCTTCAACATCTCAGACACCTGCTGAGCCCTCAATGGCGGAGGCCTCTGTCCCCTTCCCTCCCCAGCAATGTGGAACATCCCAGCAGGAGGATGAAGGTTCTGACATGTTGGATCTGATCAACAAACTGGAGGCCAGTCCAGATTCAGCTCCCCAGGAAGGTGAGGAGAAGATGGACACCGTTCCTATTCCTGTGGAGAGAGCAGGTGCAGGTACTGTGTGTGTGCAGGATGGTGGGATCTTTAATAACAATGGGCCTGCTGAGGGTTGTGGTACTGCAGACAGTCAGCCCAGACCCATAGACAATGTACAGCGAGCAATAACATCTGCTAATAACTGTCAGCTTCAGTCTGCAGAGAGGTCCATGGACAATACAGAGACTTTGCCTGGACCAGGCACAGCGGCTGTTCCTGTGAATGGTGGAGGAGATGCTGGGAGCAGTAGTACCACAGCTCTCCAGGAGTCTGCAGCAGCCAAGACTGTGATGGCTCCCAGGATTGAAGCTGAGTGTTCGGGGGAGGGGGTGGGTCCTGCTAATCAGAAGACTGCTATCCCAGCTGATTCAGACTCTCTGCCAGCAGGTTTGAATGTATCTGAGGACAAGACTGCAAAAGCTGGAAGAAAAACTTATGCTGGTGTTGCTGCCACAGGATCTGGGAAGGGGGAGCAAGCAGGGAGGGAGCATGGGGACGTTTTATCTTTCTCCCTGTTTAAAAGGAGGAATGTTGTACAATTGAAATGGGAAGGTGATGGAAACCCCCCACATAGGAGGGTGGTGGTGGATAAAATTCTGCAGATGGGGTTTAGGCCTGCGGATATCTTCGCCCTGATCAGTCCGGCAGGTTCCTATGAATATGATTTGTCCTTTATCCGTCCCGAGTCTCTGGACATATTTTGGGAGAAGTTTGAACACGTGTGTAGGGGCCTGCCGGACTGGAAAGGGCTCATCCCCAAACTTATTTCCCGCCAGCCCCTCATTAAAATGGTGACAATACTTGTGCGCAATGAGTCCATACCCCAAGGGGATCTGACTGTATGGTTGAGGAGGTATGGGGACGTCCTGAGCCCCCTGAGAAAGATTTTGGATGATCGGGGAATATGGACAGGGGGATGGTCTGTGCAGCTGAAACTAAAGGTTATTGACAATGTTGTCCAGCATCTGCCATCCTCAGCTTTCCTGGGGAGGGACAGGCTGACCATCTTCTACCCGGGCCAGCCAAAGCTCTGCAATAAATGTGGAGATAAAGGGCATCTTGCATCCTCCTGTCCAGTGATGAAGTGCTCCCTGTGTCAGGGTATAGGGCATTTGGCAAAGGATTGTAATATTATAAGGTGTAATCTGTGCAATGCAGTGGGACATCCTTATAGTCAGTGTCCTGAGGCAATGCACAACAAGCCGGAGCTCATGAGGGAGTTTTTCCGTCTGGACATGGAGGATGCGCAGAGCTCATCAGCTGGAGGGCCTGTGATCCCATCTGAGTCTGTGCCAATACCCAATGTGTCTCCCCAGTCTGTGCCAATACCCAATGTGTCTGTGTCTCCCCAGTCTGTGCCCATACCCAATGTGTCTGTGTCTCCCCAGTCTGTGCCCATACCCAATGTGTCTGTGTCTCCCCAGTCTGTGCCCATACCCAATGTGTCTGTGTCTCCCCAGTCTGTGCCAGTACCCAATGGGTCTGTGTCTCCCCAGTCTGTGCCAGTACCCAATGTGTCTGTGTCCTCCCAGTCTGTGCGTGTACCTAGTGTGCCTGTGTCCTCCCAGCCTGTATGTAAAGTTTCAGTTGCCAAGAATGTGTCCAATCCTTCTGTGTCTTATCCTTCTGTGTCTTCTAAAATTGCAGAGGCAGCAAGAGGTGCTGAGGCTGGTGCATCAGGTGTGGTGCCAGTCCCCCTCCCCCGACGCTGCAGGGTTCCTATTGCAGATCGTGGGGGCCAGAGGAGTGGGGAAAATAGTGGGGAGGCTGGCCTGGTGGTAGATAAGGGAAGGGAGAGTGGGGGGGAGGGGTTTGAAGGGGAGGATAGGTGTGGGGAGGCTGGTTGTGGTTTATCCAAAGATGATATGGAGTGGTTGGAGGATAGGAGGAGGAGGGGCAAAAGAAGGAAAAAAAGGGGTTCAGTTCCCTTAAATCCTGTAGTTTTGCCTTTGGAAAATAAGTTTAAGGTCCTGTCGGACGATGATGATGATGATTGGGACTCGTTCAGTTCAGCGTCCTCCATGGACGATGAGTGCCAGGGCGCAACAAAGCGTGCTGGTTCTCCAGGCAGAGGGAGTAGTCAGGCTAAGAAACGTCTGCCTCAATTACCCTGATGGCAGTTCCCACTCCGTTAAAAGTGGCAACCATTAATGTTGCCAGCTTGAGATCAGTAAGCGCTCGTCATATGGCCTTATTTTTGCTCAGCGAGTTTGATGCTGACATTTTGTTTTTACAAGAGACCCATCTGAGTAGTCTGGCTGATATACATCTGGCAAAGAAGGAGTGGAGACGTGGTCCCTCATTTTGGTCTCTTGCGGCCGAGCCTTACAGCGGGGTTGCAGTCCTTTTTTCTGGTATGGTAACGTGCCGGCGGGTAATTGAGGTAGAGATTGGGAGATGCATGGTCTTGGACGTCTCTGTAAGGGGGCAGGACTTGCGCCTGATTAACATCTATGGTCCCCAGACGAAGTGGGACAGGAAATGCCTCTTTACAAAGATTAAGCCTTTTCTTTTTACGGCCCAGCAGGTTATCTTTGGAGGTGATTTCAACACCATTACTAGGTCTAAAGACAGGAGAGGTTTCAGAGATAGGCTGGGCTATGACACCCTTTTTCTCAATGCGATAGTTAGGGAAGCAGGTCTGGTAGATGCGCACATTAAGCGTTGCCCAGACAGCACGGGGTTCACTTTTCAGAGAGGTAGTAGTCAGAGTAGGATAGATAGGTTTTTTTTAAAGGGAGACTCTGCTTTTTCGGCACCTGTGTGTCGGGCAGTGGAGTTTTCTGACCACTGTATTCTGTCTGTGACTCTGAATGCCTCAGACATGCCACCTAGGGGGAGGGGTATCTGGAGATTGAATTCGGCCCTCCTGGAAGACGAGAGAGTAAGACAATCCTTTGAGGATTTTTTTCAAGCACAGGTAACAATCCTAGACTTTTGCAACAGCAAGTCAGAATGGTGGGAGCTTGTAAAACAGCGGACTGTTAGGCTTTTCAAGGCCATAGGAAGAAAGAAGCAGCAAGATAAGTATATCACCTACCAGCGTTTGCGGAGGAAACTTGACCGCCTTGTTTCGAATGGAGGAGATTCTGGGGCGATCTCTGAGGTGAAGCTCCTCCTTAGGAGACATGAATATGACCGGCACGCCTCTTTGGTTCAGGAGAGGGATTACGGGAAATACCATTCGCCTGACCCTTACCAGAACTGTAAACAGAGCGTAGCAGTTAAGACGGTCCATGGCCTGAAGGACAGTACGGGCTCCCTGACGAAGTCTAGGTCAGGGATCCTGGAGGTGGTCAGGTCATACTATGCCGATCTCCTGGGAGGAAGGAACCTTGATCGGACAAGGATGTTGGGTTTTTTGGACTCTACACCAGGACTGGAAAGTAATGTTCCTTTGATGAATTTGACAGATGAAATCACTGCAGATGAGGTAGTCCAGGCTATTGATAAACTGGCCATCAAGAAAACGCCAGGGCCAGATGGGTTGACAGCTGAGTTTTATAAATGTTTTAAGACGATCCTGGCTCCCTACCTTGCGGAGTTTTTTAATGGCTGTTTGTATGAGGGTTCTCTCCCTCCCTCCATGAGGCAATCTGCAGTGATCCTTCTGTCAAAGGGTAAAGATCCTTAGATGATTGAGAATTGGCGCCCCATTAGCCTTCTTAATGTCGATAGAAAGATACTGGCAAAGATTTTTTTCTGGCGATTATCACCAGTGGCAGGCAGTTTGTTATCTCACCACCAGCACTGTTCGGTCCAAGGTAGAAGCACTTTCTCAGCAGTGTTAGCTGTCCGGGAGGCCTTGGAGCGTTGTAGGGCTGCTGGTTGGGGTAAATTTTTGCTGACATTGGATCAGGCTAAGGCCTTTGATCGGGTTAATCATGAGTACTTATGGCTCCTTCTTGGCAGATATGGCCTGGAGGGGGGTTTCATTGATTGGCTTAAGATTTTGTACAAAGGGGCTGAAAGCTTTCCGCTAGTTAATGGTTGGGTCGGGCAACCCTTTGTGGTCGGCTCGGGTGTGCGTCAGGGGTGCCCATTGAGTCCTCTGTTATATGCATTTGCAATTGACCCCTTCATCAGAAGGCTGGAGAATGGGCCATTGTGTGGGGTACCTATGGGCATCGCTGGTGAGCCTCCTTTGAAAGTTGTGGCCTATGCTGATGATGTTTCTGTTTTTGTCTCTGGGACTGGAGAGGCGCAGGAGGTGGTCTCAGTGATAACACAGTATTCAGAGGCATCAGGTTCAAAGGTCAACCAGGACAAGTGTGAAGCTTTCTGGATGGGCGTGGAAGGTGAGAGCTTTGTTCTCCCGGATGACTTCCCGGAGCCCCAGCAAAAAATTAGAGTTCTAGGCATTGAATTTGGCCCAGGTGACTATGGTCATGCAAATTGGGTGAACAGGCTGGAGAATGCCGATGCCAAGGTGGCAAGCTGGAAAGGTTGGCAGCTTTCCTTGAGGGAAAAGGTTGATCTGATCAAGACTTACCTGATTCCGATTTTTCTATATGTCAGTTTTGTTTGCGTTTTGCCAGCTTCTCTCTATACCAGGGTCTATACTTGTTTCTTCCAGCTGTTATGGGGGAACAGAATAAACCTTGTCAAAAGGAATGTGACTTACCTTTCTAGGCGGGAGGGTGGTCTAGGGATGATCAACCCTGTAGTCTTTTTCTCTCTGATGTTTGTGAAGTACAATCTTGGTAACATGTTGGCAGAGAGACTGCCTGGGTGGGTTGGTATTTTCCAGTCCTGGTTTAGGCCCTTTCTGCGAGACTGGGAAAATGGTGGGCCAGTGAAAAGCCTGAGGGTCAAGCATGATAAGCTCCCGGCTTATGTTGCCCCGTGTTTGAAAATGCTTCGGCAGTGGCAAGTAACGGCAGGAGAAGTCAGATCTCTTCCAAGGAAACTTCTTGAGAAGCGGATCATGAGCTCTGTTTTTTGCGAGCCACTGGCCTTGAGGGATTGCCCAAGCCTGGTTTTGGGGGTGGGTTTGCGGTTGATTAATTTGGAGAGAATCCCAATGAAATTTAGGGATCAGGCTTGGCTTGCCTTTCATGGAAAACTATATGTGAAGGGCAACTTGAAGTTTCTTTCCATGAGTGATCGGGGCTGCCCGAGAGTGGAGTGTGGAGGAGTGGTGGAGTCCATGGATCACTTTCTACTTCAGTGCCCTTTTAATATAGAGGTGTACAAGAGGGTGGGGAGGGCTCTGAGTATACCCTTCCTCCCCCATATGAGTTATGCAGAGTGGGTGTATGGGGCTTTCCAGACTCGTCGGGATTATGATTTAGAAACACTTTTTTTAGTTAGTTTAGTAGTCCGTTATTTCACGTGGAGTGCACGGTGTCAGGTATCCTTACGGGGTAAAATCCTCCCTGTGGAAGTGGTGGTGGAGAACATTCTGGGTGAGGTTGGGAAGATTCGGGGTCTTGAGAAAGACCGGTGGCAGCAGGAGGCCTGGATAAAGGCGTGGAGGAATATCAGGGCTCTGTAGCTGCTGCCTGTTGATCTCGGGGTGTGCGGCTTTCTTTGTATTCTTCTTTCACTCCCCTAGATTTTCAGATCCAATATAATTTTGATAAAAGGCTACATGCACGGTGACGGTGATGTTCCTTAGTCTGGCTCTCCCATAGGGATTATGTTGTGCGCAATTTGTTTTGCACTGTTTATTTTGTTCTTGTTCTTTCTGGTTTGTATAATTGTATTCAATTATTTTGTAAATATGTTTTATTTATTTATTATGTTTTTATTGTATATAAGTTGTTGTTTGTAAGATTTTCAATAAACAAAATTAACCCTATGGGGAATTTTCTATGCTTACAAATTTTATACGAAGTACGAAATTTCGGAATTTCAGATCCAAATTAACAGAATTGTGACTGGTGTTTTGTTCACCAATCAGAGGAAGTCAGCACAGCACAGGGATGGTGGGAACCCCTCATAATGGGCACAGTGGGTGTACACTCAGACCCAGGACCCCTCATAGTGGCCACAGCAGGTGTACAGACCTGAGAACTCAGCACGGGGATGGTGGGGAACCCTAATAATGATAAATTCATCTTAACGAACATTCGTAATTGTTATGAAAAGTTAACAAACCTAAAAGTTAAAAACCCAGGAAGTCAGCATAACCTTCCTTATTTTAACGAAAAGTTTATGAATCTAACCAAAATTCGTATTACGTATGAATCCGAATTGAATTTCGTACATGAATTACGAAATACAATTTTTTTTCCTACGAAACGGAACGAAACAAAACACATTTTTTGACGGTGCCCATGTCTACCCAGGAGCACCCACAGAAATGGTCCAAACTTACACTTCCAGGATCCAGATGGCCAGATGTGTGCCAGTAAACACACCATTCCCCAGGTGTTGGCTGTAATAAAATGTCTCCCCAGAGCTTTTGAAGTAAGGTGTAATGGAAGGCATCGTACAGCACAAAAAAAAATTCCAGTACATTTACCAGCTAGACTGCAATTAAAACAAAGTGACATGCTCTAACAATTTATGCCAATGCCTTCTGGTCCTTAAGGTAAATTTGTCTCTACATACAAGGTATGTAATTCAGCCGTGCATTTGTCTTGCCTGGAGTTCCACTTTACAGCAACAGAAGTCCACCAGTGCTGATGGACAGCAAATTCACAGGAGGAGGGGGAAGGAGGAGGTTATAGTTCTTCTAGCAGATCATACTAGTTGACAATGCCAGACTGGCTGAGAAATATAGCACATGAGAGATTCTTTCCACTTTCATCCTCTCCAGCCAGTCAATGCTCTCAAGGGCTCATAGTTGATATTACACTTGATATTTTATTTTTAGATTAACTACATGAAGGCTCACTGCCATGCAATGGTAATTCAAGATGACAAAATTAAGCTGCACATTAAAAAGTCAAGGAATATGAAGGTTCCAATGGTTAAAATCCATCAGAAAAAGAGTGGATGGGAGGAACCTTGTGACTTTATTTATTGCTATGTTTCAGCAGTGGTGTAATACATGTTATGATAACATCTGGAAATAGCTTATGTTTTCGAGTAATACTTGTGAGAGACTAACACTAGGCAACTGTCACTGCATCTATGTGTCAAATTCTCTTGGCTTATGTTTTCTTTATGATTTACTAAGCAAAAGTAAGGGATTTCCACCGAATCTCCTAATGTAGAGGCAATATTTCTCGACAAAAAAGGTTGCTGAAGCTAAATATAAGGCTAAAATATTGCTCATAGTGAATCTGATCTAACAATGCTGAAGTGTAGGCACTGAGTATCTGTTTTAGCCTTCAATTTATTACCTTTGACCCTGGGGACCATTTGGATTCTTTAGCAAGTAAAATAGTTCATACATATGTATTCAATATATGAATTGATATGTTCTGATAGTTCTGTTCTAAAGTGAATCTGAGTTGACCTTAAAATGCAAACACCTTGTTGTCCCTGCAAGAGCCTTGACATTTTTTATAAGTTGGGATTAAGCCTGACCTTCTTTGGTAGTTCCCATGTCTTGTCAGTCACCTGTCAAATGCCACATTCCCTGATATGGAGGCTCTGATTTTGCGAGGTTAAATATCAAAAAATAAATCTTACTGCCAGGAAGGGTTAGATCCTAATTTCAACTAGGAAATAAATGGAAGCCTTGTGCCTAGGATCAAAATCGTTCCAAGGCAACACAATGAACAATTTGAAATCTTTACTGCTCTACCATTGTTACTTTAGGCACTTTTTTGGCTAGGTCAGCTTCAATTTAAGAATGGCCTACACAGCCAACTTTATCTTTCAAACATTGAAAAACAAGTTGGTTCTGAAAGCTATAGTACTTATAGTAGGTGTCTCTGCAGATCAGCTTTTGCTGTTTTTAGACTCCATCCCCTGAGTACAAGGTAGAGTAGTGATTAATGGCTTATTTTCTGAATGGTCTAGAGTTGTGATTGTTGTGCCTTAGTGCTCTGTCCTTCCACCAATTCTGTTTAACCTGTTCATAAATGACATAGAGGTTGAATTAAATTGTTCAAGCTCAGTTTTGATGAAAACACAATGTTAAACAGGGCAATCATTTTTAAAAAGGATATAGTAAGTTTACAAATGACCTAGTTAAAATTAAGAGGTAGGCAGCTATATGGCATATACATATTACAAGGATATCTCCACTTCTACACCAGTATACACACCAGGGATGTCTCAACAGTTCAGGTTCCTTTGCACCTCCAATGCATACATTTGAAGAAAGCTGGAGTCAGAAAACAAGCCTATGACTAAGGCATCAACTAAAACCCATTAGTGTTCTGCTGGTTTTGTTTGGATGTCTCAAAATCACTCATCTTTTACCCCCAAAAAATATTGTGAAAGATTGTTATCAAACTCTAGAATGTAGGCAGAATGTAGGCAGCTATATGACAAATGAGGTTCAAAACTGAAAACATTTATAGTAAAGCACTTGAGAGTTAAAAATATGTATGCAAGTTACTTGCTAGGGAGAGGAACGATGTCCTTGAACTGGAAAGAGTACAGAGAAGGGCAGTGAAATTATTAAGGGGGCTGGAGGGCCTCAGTTATGAGAAATTACTACAAAAAGTATATTTATTGTCCCTAGAGAAGAGGCTAGGAATGTAATCGCAGTGTACAAATCTGTAAATTGTTACTGTATTATTCAAAGAAACTGTTTAAAGCAGAGTTCCGCCTAGGTAAAAAAAAAAAAAAAGTCAGCAGCTAAAAATATTGCAGGTGGTGACTTTTAATATGTAGTACTGACCCCAGAATGAGCGGCTGATTTGATGGGCTTACCGTTACCTTCTTGACCTCGTGTCTATGTCTAGGGCTTTCCCGAGGTAGATGGCCCAAAGATTTGTAGAAACTGACACTGGATCCGCTTTTGGGATTTTTATTTGCAAAAAAGGAGTAGACAAAACACAGTCTCTCAATAAGGGGTAGAAGGTTTAGGTAGAAAGTTCAGGTACTCTTGGAACTACTCAAAATTGGAAGTCTCTCACTATAGAAATCCAGAGAATAGCCACTCACAACTGTATTCTTACAGCTACCGGATAGACCTCCTCTCAAGAGGCCCACTGTAGCAGCCGCTAGAGTGCTCGGATAAAGCGAAACCTCTGCCACAGACTTGCATATGGAACGTTTGAATAAAGTCTCTGCCACAGACTTGTTGTAGAACACTTGTAGTAAAGTCTCTGCCACAGACTTGTTGTAGAACGCTTGTAGTAAAGTCTCTGCCACAGACTTGTTGTATAACACTTGTAGTAAAGTCTCTGCCACAGCCTTGTTGTAGAACACTTGTAGTAAACTGAAGAATGTAGACAAATTTAGAGAGCCCTCATATGGTACCAGTATCTTGCAGCCGGTCCGGCGATACCGTACGAGTGTAGATTCACTTGGGGTCTTTCAACTAAGCCTCCAGGCTCTTTCTGAGAAGCCACCCTTCCGCGTGTCCTTCTCCCGAAGAGTCCTCCCCTGGTGGCTTCCTCAGTTGCTGGGCCTCTCCACAGATGAGACGGCACGGACCACCTCCGAATCCTCCCTCCGGTTACTTTGCCTCAGGCTAGCCAGTCCCGAGACTCAGAATTGGATGGATCTGCACCCCAGGCCATGAGGGCCTCAGGGGCTGGTCAGGAGGACCAGGACCAAACAGACAGATCTTCTGGACTGGAACCCAGAAGCACGCGATGTCAGTACCTTAAGTACCCTCTCTGTCAGGAAGATCCTTCTCACAGGCATCCGAGCGGTGTAAGTCGCAGAAGATCTTCTGTGCAGTTTGAAGAGCGTTACCGCGATCGGAGGTGCGCGCACGCGGGTGCGCGCGCGGCCGTTTGACGCAATTGGCGCCAATAGCGCGATTTAAAGTGGATCCTTGCTTCACTGCCTTGCTGCCTGATCAACAGCGTTCCCGTGTACCCTGGTATCCTGTATCTGAACCTGAACCTGCATCCGTATCCTGATCCGTATTGAACCCGGCTTGTTCCCGACTCTGCTGTTTGCTGCCTGCCCCCGACTTTGGCTTTGTACCCGACTACTCTTCTGGATTCCGTTTCTGTACCTGATCTGCTCGCCTGTGCCTGACCTGGACTGTTACACCATCCGTTATCTGTCAGTTGCCTGTTTACCGCTGCTGTACTACAGGACACCTCCCAGTCTACCACCATACCCGGCTGTTACTCCCTCTGCGCTTGTTGCCTTCTACCTCTTGCTGCAGACTACTGGACTCTTCCCACTTCCCGCTGTATTCAGTTTGCACCAGCATTCACTGCCGGACTACAGAACTCCTCCCGTTGTTCGTTGTAGCCTGCGACCACTTGTATCCCGTTGCCGGACTACAGGAATCCTTCTGCTGTCTGCTGAACCTTCCATTACCTACATTCCGCTGCTGGACTACAGGACACCTCCACCATCATCGGTCTGCTGCTCTTTACTCCAACTGTCCAGTCAGGCACTTGTGCCCCTCTGTGCTCCCGAGCCCCTGTCATCACTACCAGGGTCTCCCGAGTCAGAGGTCTACGAGAAGCCGCTCCCTGCATTCCGGGCTCTGCCTTAAGGTACGTGACAGTATCAGGCAGCCATGTCTGAGCCCACGCAGGGAGATTCTGCTATGGATGATTTATGCCGTCATCTTGCTGGACTTACCCAGGCTGTTAAATCCCTACAAGAGGGTTATTCCCGGTTGGAAGAGCGTGTCCAGGTCCTATCTACTACAGGCCCTACCGTGCCGGGAACTTCTTCTGCACCATCTGTAGTTATGATGCCCCCTGAGCCTAAGGTCCCAACTCCGGAGAGGTTTTCAGGAAATCGCAGCAAGTATAGAGCTTTCCGTAATGCCTGTGAACTATTTTTTGCACTTCAACCCAGAACTTTCTCCCTTGAATCCACTAAGGTGGGTTTTGTCATCTCCCTCCTATTGGGTGAGCCCCAGGCATGGGCCCACCGCCTCTTGGAGCAAAAGGATACATGCCTTAACAACCTGAATACTTTCTTCCAAGCAATGTGTCTGCTCTACGAGGATCCACAACAAGCGGCCACTGCGGAAGCTGCGTTATATTCTCTTCAGCAAGGCCGTAGAGCGGCCGAGGACTATGCGTCTGAATTCCGGCGCTGGAGTTCCGATACTACCTGGAACGATGCCGCTCTACGTTATCAGTTTCGCATGGGACTCTCCGAACCTTTAAAAGATGAATTGGCCCGGGTTGGTATTTCAGCAACACTTGAGGCCCTTATTAATCTGTCCATCCAGATCGACAGACGTCTGAGAGAACGGAGAGCAGAACGCACTGCCGGGCCTTCCCGACCAGTCTGGATGTTACCCCGTGTTCCCAACCCTCCTGCACATCCCGTTGCTGACACTCCTGAACCCATACAACTGGGCTTACTTAGACCAACTCTCACTACCGAAGAACGACAATGCTGGCAGCTCAACAATCTGTGTCTTTACTGTGGGGAGCCTGGACACTACGTGAGATCCTGTCCTGCCAAACTCCGTAAGCACTCTTCTTTGCCTACTCCTGTTTTACCTGCTGTGCCTAGTAATACTACTCACCTGGCTGTTCCTGTTTCTCTTCAGCTTCCAGGAGGGAACATTCAAGTCACCGCGATAATTGATTCCGGAGCGTGCAGTGGGTTCATGGACTTGTCGTTTGTCCGAAAATTCCAAGTGCCCTTACGGCCCAGGGCGAAGGGATTGACTGTACACCTTGCCGATGGATCGGCTATCAAATCTGGGCCGGTGACACAAGAGACGCTTCCTTTGACTGCTACTATTTCCGGTAACCATCAGGAACAACTCTGCCTGGACATTATTGAATCTCCCCTTTTCCCTATCATACTGGGCATGCCCTGGCTTCGGGCACACAACCCGCAAATTGACTGGTCCACCGAAAACATTAACTTTTCCTCTCCCTATTGCCGTCAGCACTGCCTCCAAGAAACCATTAAGGTCTTGCCCCATTTAATGTGCTTGGAAACCGATATCGAGACTCGCCAGTGTGTTCCTGAGGCCTACCATGGTTTCTTGGACGTGTTCAGCAAGAAGGGGGCGGAAACACTTCCCCCTCATAGACCCTATGATTGCCCGATTGAGGTCCTCCCTGGAGCTGAAATCCTGTTCGGGAGGATTTTCCCTTTAACTGAAGTGGAATTGGAGACTCTCAGGACTTACATTGATGACAATCTGAAAAAGGGGTTCATACGCCCTTCTACTTCCCCAGCAGGAGCAGGAATCTTTTTTGTAGAAAAGAAGGACCATTCCCTGCGCCCTTGTGTCGACTATCGGGACTTAAATAAAGTTACAGTCAAAAACCGGTACCCACTGCCTTTGGTGCCCGAATTATTTCAGCGCCTCGGATCAGCCACTATCTTCACAAAACTGGATCTTCGCGGAGCCTATAATTTGGTCCGTATCCAAAGCGGGGACGAATGGAAGACTGCCTTCCGCACCCGCTTTGGACATTTTGAATATCTCGTAATGCCCTTTGGGCTATGTAACGCTCCTGCAACTTTCCAGCATTTTGTGAATGATATTTTCAGAGACTATCTCGACCTGTTTGTCATAGTGTACCTGGATGACATTTTGGTCTTCTCCCCCTCTCTGCCCGCTCACAGGGAACACGTTAAAAAAGTTCTTACTCGGCTTCGTCAACACGGCCTGTATGCGAAACCTGAGAAGTGCGAGTTCAAACGTCGCAGCATTCAGTTTCTGGGGCTGATCATTTCGGTGGATGGAATCAAGATGGATCCGCAAAAAGTTTCCGCTATCCTGGACTGGCCTGCTCCTACTGATAAAAGAGGAATTCAACGTTTTGTGGGGTTTGCGAATTTTTATCGCAAGTTCATCAAGGGTTTCTCTACGATCATTGCCCCGATCACAAGATTAACCAGGCAGGGTATCAAATTTCAGTGGACTCCGGAGGCTCAAGCTGCGTTCACCTCCCTTAAAGAACAATTTGTTTCAGCTTCTGTCTTGAAGCATCCCAATTCTGCGCTACCCTACATCCTCGAGGTGGATGCATCCGAAATTGCAGTGGGGGCAGTTCTCTCTCAGAGACAGGGCCCCAAGGCCTTATTGCATCCGGTGGCGTTCTTCTCGCGCAAGTTGTCTGAAGCGGAGAGAAATTATGACGTCGGGGACAGGGAGCTACTCGCTATCAAAGCTGCACTTGAGGAATGGCGCTATCTACTGGAGGGAGCAGCTCATCCCATTCTAGTATACACTGACCACAAGAACTTAGAGTACTTGAAGACTGCTAAGAGGCTGAAACCGCATCAGGCCAGATTGGCACTTTTCTTTACAAGATTTTCCTTTCATATCACGTATAGGCCTGGATCAAAAAACACCAAACCCGACGCACTGTCCCGGATGTTCAGCGAACCCGAAGTCCTTCAATCAACAGATACCATCCTTGCACCCGGAAACTTCCTCATGCTCCAGGAGGATCTTTTGTCCCAACTCAAGCAGGCTTCATCATCAGCTCCGCTCCCATCAAACACCACCCTACACCCCAGCAATGATTTGTTATGGCATGAAAATAAAATCTACGTGCCCCAACAACTACGGGTTGCTATTCTCAAATCTTGCCATGACCACAAGTTGACCGGCCACTTTGGGGTACACAAGACCGCTGACCTCCTCCAACGCACCTTCTGGTGGCCTCAGTTGCTAAGAGATTGCAAGCTTTACGTAGAATCATGCATCACCTGTGCCCAGAACAAGGGTAGCAAGACCAAAGCCTGGGGCTTGCTGAAACCACTCCCTATTCCGGAGAAACCTTGGAGAATGATTTCCATAGACTTTATTGTGGAGTTACCACCATCAGAAGGCCATACCACTATCTTTGTGGTGGTTGAGAGATTCTCCAAGATGGCTCACTTTCTGCCCATGAAGGGTACACCTTCTGCTCCTGAGACTGCAAGGATCTTCATCAAGGAAATAGTAAGGCTCCACGGAATACCCGCAAACATTGTTTCCGATCGTGGGGTGCAATTTACATCGAAGTTTTGGAGAGCTTTGAGTGAGTCCCTGAAGATTGACCTTTCGCTCTCTTTTGCCTACCATCCCCAGACCAATGGTCAGACCGAACGAACAAACCAGACCCTCGAGCAATATTTGCGATGTTATTCTTCTTTTTCGCAAGACGATTGGGTATCCCTTTTACCACTTGCCGAGTTCGCCTACAATAACTCTGTTTATTCTGCAACAAATCAATCTCCCTTTTTTGCGAACTATGGTTTTCACCCTCTGTTCTTATCAACCAAACTTCCTGAATGTACGGTTCCGGCGGCTCAAGAAATTTTGGACTTTTTCTGCACCAATAACAAACTGCTTCAAGAAACGATGGCAAGGACCCAAGAGCGCAACAAGGCGGTTTTTGACAAAAAGAGGAGAGGGGAGCTCGATTTGAAACCCGGGGATTTGGTTTGGCTATCTACCCTGAATTTGAAATTGGCATGCCCATCTAGGAAACTGGGCCCAAGATTTGTGGGTCCCTTCCCATTAACCAGGAAAATTAATAATGTGGCTTATGAACTGAAATTACCGGAATCGCTGCGTATCCACCCAGTGTTTCATGTGTCCCTTCTAAAACCTTCAATCCAGGATCCCTTCACTGAACATTCACGGAACGTTGGTCCTCCTGAACCTGTGCTTATTAACGGTGAGGAGGAATTTGAAGTTGAAGCGATTTTAGATTGCAGAAAGAGACGCAACCAGGTCCAATATCTGGTGAAGTGGAAGGGGTATGGGCCAGAAGAAAACTCCTGGGAACCAGAGACTGGTATCCACGCCAAGAGGTTGGTTCTGGCATTCAAAAGATCTCACCCAGGTAAGATGTCCCAGTTGGGCATCCGGAGGCTGCCCATTGGAGGGGGGCAATGTCAGGAAGATCCTTCTCACAGGCATCCGAGCGGCGTAAGTCGCAGAAGATCTTCTGTGCAGTTTGAAGAGCGTCACCGCGATCGGCGGTGCGCGCACGCGGGTGCGCGCGCGGCCGTTTGACGCAATTGGCGCCAATAGCGCTATTTAAAGTGGATCCTTGCTTCACTGCCTTGCTGCCTGATCAACAGCGTTCCCGTGTACCCTGGTATCCTGTATCTGAACCTGAACCTGCATCCGTATCCTGATCCGTATTGAACCTGGCTTGTTCCCGACTCTGCTGTTTACTGCCTGCCCCTGACTTTGGCTTTGTACCCGACTACTCTTCTGGATTCCGTTTCTGTACCTGATCTGCTTGCCTGTGCCTGACCTGGACTGTTACACCATCCGTTATCTGTCAGTTGCCTGTTTACCACTGCTGTACTACAGGACACCTCCCAGTCTACCACCATACCCGGCTGTTACTCCCTCTGCGCTTGTTGCCTTCTACCTCTTGCTGCGGACTACTGGACTCTTCCCACTTCCCGCTGTATTCAGTTTGCACCAGCATTCACTGCCGGACTACAGAACTCCTCCCGTTGTTCGTTGTAGCCTGCGACCACTTGTATCCCGTTGCCGGACTACAGGAATCCTTCTGCTGTCTGCTGAACCTTCCATTACCTACATTCCGCTGCTGGACTACAGGACACCTCCACCATCATCGGTCTGCTGCTCTTTACTCCAACTGTCCAGTCAGGCACTTGTGCCCCTCTGTGCTCCCGAGCCCCTGTCATCACTACCAGGGTCTCCCGAGACAGAGGTCTACGAGAAGCCGCTCCCTGCATTCCGGGCTGTGCCTTAAGGTACGTGACACTCTCCCAGAATGCAAAGCAGGATGACACTCCCACTGGGCTGGTTCCCGAGAAAAGTGGCACTCAATGCGCCCAGCTGAACTACATTCTCACACTTGCCAGTGATGACAGTGCCACCTGTGGCCAAGCAGGACACAGTGCAATCCAGCTAGACTGGTACTGAAACCATAATTTGGTATAATTAGACCCAAAACCAAACTGCGGTTTTAGGAACTTTAAATAGAGAAAAACACATGTGCTCTTCAGGAGTCGGCGCTACAAATATATGGACACTCACCTGTCCTGGGAGCCTGTAATGTTGGCACCTGAAGCGGACCCGACCTTCGGCTCTGGGTGCAGGCACTGGCATCCTTAGTAAGGGAAACATAGCCTGTTTCCTACTGAGCATGCAAGATTGTGGCAATCATTCCCCCTGAAGTGGGAGCAGATACCTGGATTTGACAGGTATGCGCTCCCCCCTCCCCCCTGAAAGGTGCCAAATGTGGCAACGGATGGGGTGGGGGGGATCCGATCCACGGAAGCTCCATTTCTGGGTGGAACTCCGCTTTAATGTGAGGTCTCTAAAGAAGACACACAGTCACACAATGAAGTTGGGCTAGCAGGGGTTTAATCTTTAAAAGTGGCTCCAAACCTAAAGTATTTTTTACCTTCATGCATTCCCTGCATTAAGGTAAAAGACACCCCTTTACCTGTCCTAGCCCTTGCCCCTAAACACTTACCTGACTCCTCTATTGATCCTCTGTTGTACCCAGCTGCAGCTCTTCAGTCAGTTCTTTCTGCTCCCACAGGCCATAGGCTCCTGCTGCTGTCAGTCAAATCCTGTTAGGTAAGAGCGAGGGGCGGGGCCGTGCCATGCTGTGTGTATCTATGGATGCACACAGCCTGGCTCGGGAGTGAGCCTGCATGGGTGACCCCATAGCATGCAGCTTTCTATGGGGGCATTCAGAAGAGAGGAGGAGCAGACAGTGCAGTTGGAGGACCACCAAAGAAGAGGTAAGGAACTACACTGTGCAACATCATTGCACAGAGCAAGTAGGTACAACATCTTTTTTATCATAATAAAAACAGCCTTTACAATCACTTTAACCACTTCCGGACCGCCTCACGCCGATGTACATCCCTATTTTGGTTGACGGATATCATTGTTATGGCAGCAGCTATCTGCCATAACCCTGGTATCCCCATGTTCGGCCGACGGTCCGGTACAAGATAAAAGTGGTCTCTGCAATGGATTTGCAGCAAAATTACTTTTATCGGCGGCGGGAGAGGGGCCCGCGATCCGGTGCCCTCCGCCGCTTAACCCCCCTGGCGGTATTCCCAAGTCTGGCTCGGGGTGGAATTTTTTTACCAAAAGCGGTAACCCCGAGCCAGACTCGGGACTGCATCGCTGGATCCAGGAGGACGCTTACTTACCTTCTCCCTCAGATCCAGCTATGTCCCCGCGCTGTACGAGCAAGCCGTGTCTCGCTCGATCTATCACGAAGCCGATCTCCGTGCCCTGCGAGCGTTGCGACGCACGGGGACGGAGATCGGCGCCAAATTCAAAAAGTGAAACACTCAGTATACATACAGTATAATGTAATCTTACAGATTACATTGCTGTATGTAATAATTTCACATCCCCTTTGTCCCTAGTGCTCTGCCCAGTGTCCTGCATGCAGTTTTATATAATAAAAACTGTTCTTTATGCCTGGAAACTGGAGATTGTCCATAGCAACCAAAACTGTCCCTTTACATCAAAAATGATTTTAGACCAGCTAGAAAACAGCGACAATAAATTGTAATCACTTGCAGAATTGAGGGATAGCGATTTGTGGGGAGATCCGTCATCAAATACTGAAAAGTAATGACAGTGACAATTCTGCAACTGAGCAAATTTCAGTGTTTTTGATTTGATTACATTATTGAATAATTTTTATTATTGTTATATTATTATTTGGTACAATTATTTATAATTACTTATTATATTATAATTTATGCTTTCATTTTTCAAACTTTATCATACCCGGGATGTCTGCTAGACTCTGGTTTGGACAGATTTAAGTGAGTTATTGCTAAGAATTACAGGACTACAATATAAAACGCCAAATTTTCATGCAAAATAATTGTACCACTTTTAGCACCTAAAATCTGAAATAATCGTACCGCCAGGGAGGTTAAGTGTGTCCTGGGGCGTGTTTCTAACTGTGGGGGGGTGTGGCTGTGTGACACGTCACTGACAATGACAGGGAGCAGAGATCAGTGACAGTCACTAGGCAGAACGGGGAGATGCTTGTTTATATTAGCATCTCCCCATTCTTCCTCCCCGTGCGACGATAGTGGGTATCCCCGCGGCGATCAAGTCAGCGGGACCTGTGATCCGACTCGTGCACGCGATGGAACGCCCATTTGCCTGTTCATGCCATTCTGCCAATGTACATCAGCATGCGCCAGTCTGGAAGTGGTTAACCACTTCAATACCAGGCACTTTCGCCCCTTCCTGCCCATGACAATTTTCAGCTTTCAGCGCTGTCACAATTTGAATGACAATTGCGCGGTCACTGTAACACTGTACCCAAACCACATTTTTATAATTTTCTTCCCACAAATAGTGCTTTCTTTTGGTGGTATTTCATCACCTCTGGGGTTTTTATTTTTTGATAAACAAATGAAAAAATACCAAATTTAAAAAAAATAAACGTTTTTCTTTTTATCATAAAATTTTGTTTTCCCCTTCACTGACGGGCACTAATGAGGCGGCACTGATGGGCACTGATGAGTTGTCACTGATAACCTGGCCCTGATGGGCACTAATGAGGAGGTACTGATATGTAGAATTGATGGGCACTGATAGGCGGCACTGATATGTAGCACTGATGGACACCAATAGGCAGCACTGATATGCAGCACTGATGGGCACTGATGGGCAACACTGATAGGTGTCACTGATGGGCACTCACAGGCAGCTGTGATGGGCACTGACAGGTGGGTGTGATGGGCACTGACAGGCAGCACTGCTTGGCACTGATAGGTGGTACTGATTGGCACTGACAGGTAGCATTAATGGGCAGCACTGATGATGAGGTACTGATGTATTACTGACAGGTGTTACTGCTGGGCACTGATTGACACTGTGTTGAGCACTGATTGGCACTGTGGTGGACTCTGATTGGCACGGATTGGGGTGTGCGGCTGGAGCCCCCCCATAAGCTTGTACGACACACTATTATAAGGTGGATGTGTCCAACCCATCCGGTAAGAGTACCTAACTTTCCTCAATTTGTCTAATATCTACTTGCAAGAGGCTTTGGGACTGGTTACACTTATTTATTGATTCTAGTAGACCTTTTCACCAATATCATTTGTTTGTTTTGTTTTTTCAATGCATATTTTCACTTATGGATATAGGTAACTTCAAGCGCTGCACTTATATATATATATATATATATACATTTTCTATAGGTGGCGCTTCAAAGGCCCCCTATAGGTATCGGTTTAGTGTTACAGAGGAGGTCTGGTGCTAGACTTATTGCTCTCACTCTAGAGTACACGGCGATATGTAACATGTGTATCGCAATCAATGTTTTCATGTGTAGGTGCCCCGTTGCATGGGTTTACATTTGTGCTCGTATCATGAATGTCCCGGGCCTGCCGATGGGCATGCGGAGCCTGGTAAGCATAGCAGGAGCGTGCGAGCGGGGGGCGCCAGTACCGGGAGGGTGTAAGTGCGATCGGGCAGCAGCGCCGCTGGCCAAATGCTCTCACCTGACAGGCAGGAGTCTGCCTGTCAGTTTCACACACAATTACAGTTAGCTACGGCCAGGGGATTGTGTGCAATACCCCCCCGCTGTTAGGTCCGTACGACGTATGGACCTGGCGGTTAAAGGGTTAAAGCGATGCTAAAGTCAAATTTTTTTAAATGTAAAAATAACAAACATGTCATACTTACCTCCTCTGTGCAGTGGCTTTGCACAAAGAAGCCCCAATCCTCCTCTTCTCGGGTCCATCGTCTGAGCTCCTGGCCCCTCCCTCCTGCCAAGTGCCCCCACAGCAAGAAACTTGGGGCACCCGAGCTGAGCCATTCAGACACGGAGCCCCTCTTGCCTCTCCGTCTTTCCCCTTCCTCCCCCCTTTCCTATCCCTTTCTTGTCACCCCCCTTCTCCCCTCCTAACCCTCTGTCTCCATCACCTTTTCCTTCCTTCCTTTGTCTTTTATTCTGTGGCCCGATACCTTTCGTATACATATATATATATATATATATATATATATATATATATACAGTATATATATATATATATATATATATATATATAGATACTTCATTATCTGCACAACTCCCCCATGTCCGCTGCAGGGGGACCTGTGGTGACTGAGGTGTTTTGCCGGTAGTGGACTCACTGGTAAGCAGCTACGCTTGGTTTTTGCTGTAGTTTTGTATTTTCATACTACATATTGGGTTTTGATGTTAATAATAAATGTATTCTTTATTGCTATGTAAAATCTAATTTATACCACTTACTTTATAGATTTATCCTCCTGAAGAAGCGGTCCACTGATCGTGAAACTGGTAGAGGATTGTATAAATCTGTGAGCAAATTCTATAACCCACCACTCAGTTGGAAGTCTACATATACTTGTATACTGTACTGACTTTCCTCCTCCTTTGTTTTTATGCTTTATGAAATTTTGTAATTACAGTATATGTCATTACATGTGTTCACTGGTACCGATATAGTAAATGTTTCCCCACCAATTGTGATTGCGGTTATGCCGCGTACACACGATCAAACAATCCGGTGGAAAAGTCCGGCAAACTCAAGTCCGCCAAACAATCCCCCCGTGTGTAGCCTCCGGCATACTTTTTTGACCCGAAAGTACGGCGGACTTAGAATGCCGTGTTGCACTCCAATCTTCCCGTCGGACTCGCATTTCGATTCCGATAAGCCCCCCGCCCACAGACCCCCAAAAACCAACGGCCAGGGTTGTCGGGAAGAGGCCCTTGTCCTCATCAACATGGGGACAAGGTGCTTTGGGGTGGGGGGGCCGCGCGGCCCCCCCTTCCCCAAGGCACCCCCCCATGTTGAGGGCACGCGGTCTGGTACGGCTCAGGAGGGGGGGGGGCGCTCGCTCACCCCCCCTTTCCTGGCCGGCCGGGTAGCGTGCTCGGACAAGGGTCTATTGTGGACTTGGGGGGGACCCCCACGCCGATTTTTTTCGGAGTTGGGGTTCCCCTTTAAGTCCATACCAGGCGGCGGGGCCAGCGACGTCTCCTTCGCGGGCCCCGCCTACCTGGAGACGCGCTCGAAATGAGCGAACTTTCCTCCGCGTGTGTGGGCGAGTCCGTTCATTTCAAAAGTAGGGCGGATAGTACGGCGGACTTAGTACGCCGTATTATTCCGCTCAAAAAGTGCCGTGTGTGGGCAAGTAGCCCGTTCGGAAAGTCCGACGGACAGTCTGGCGGGAAGTCCGCCAGACTAAGTACGTCGGACATACCGCTACGTGTGTACGCGGCTTTAGACAGCCTCAGCAACTGTCTCTACTTCCCTCTTCATTTGCATAACTGTTCTTAGATGATGGTACCTTAATTACTTATTGTAACTCAGAGGCAAACTCAATATATTTTCATCTTTTATAGTTTTGTGTAAGCAACTAACTGAAGAAATAAAACCTCCTTATAATCCTAAAGTATATGCATAGCCCAGACTTTTTTTGTTTAGGATAGAGTAGGGAAGGGATAAAATCCCATTTTAACATATTCCTTGCTATCTCTGCCAAACTGGCGGGATTTCTTTCTTGTTCTTTAAGGAACTCAGGATTCAATTATTTAGAGACAACTAGATTCTTTTACTGCCTACATGAGGGATTGGATATGGGCAAACAAAAAAGCTGTTGGACGGTCAGGGATAACCCTTCCCTTTCCTAGCATGCTTTAGGTTTTGCTATTGTACTAGGAAGGTGGATGACTTTTCTCTTTTAGGAAAAGTTTACATTTTATGGATCAAGCAATATTTTTTAGATTTTCTTTTTTCAAGGTTTACAGAACACAAAAATACATATTTATAAAGATTATAAAAAATCAAAACATTTCAAATCTAAACATTTCTGTTCCCTATATAAATCAAAAACATTCTGAGACATCTCAAATACACCTATTGCATGTATCTCGATAAGCTATGTGTGTAAAATGCTACATTATGCACATTATAACATTTATAATGAATTAAGAAGCCCACTGCGGTAAACATTTTACCTTTGTTTCCCCATCTACAGTGCTTTCTAAATATGAAAAAGTGTGTTTGTTTTATCATGTAATATATATTTTCAGATGCACCTAATGTATTTCCTGATAAAGCTGTTTACAGCTAAACTAGTTTAAATACTATACCATCTGTAATTTTAGATATCATTGTTGTCGTTTGTGTACGAATGAATGTTTATTATAATTTTTTTTTATGTTTGTTGCATATATATTTGTTTGCCTACATAGTTTACCTGTACCGTGATAGTCCACATGCTCCTTCTTTCTTGTTAGGTTCTGGTTGGGGACTCGACTCACAAACTTCTATCCCATTAAACTTGGAAGATGGTACATTAGGTATAATTTTGTTTACTTTGAATTTTTCATTGTGAGGCCACACAATTATCTAACATTTGGAATGAAGAGGTGACCCAATTGGTACAGTGGCCTTAGGTTAATAGTGGACACAAGCAACTCTAACAAGTAGTACATTTTGTCAAATAATGAGTTGTTCAGTGAGATAAATCTATAGAAGGTATCAAAGAGTAGGCCAGAAAAGCAAGGGGACCAATTTTTTTGGTATTTATTTGGACAACTTCTATGTTAATATATTTGTTTTTCTTTCTCCAAAATGACATTAACTGTATTGCACCACTGTAAAAACATTGTAAAAAGGTGGGAGGACCAGGAGACAACCAGCTCTGTGCGATAAGCTTATGAGCTAGAAACAGTAATTGCACCAGCAACAATTTAAAGGATGATGGTACTACATCTTTAGGGACAATGCTCAGGGAAGCTGTCTTGGGATAAAATGGCAATTAAATGGAGCAAAAATCTTGGATAAAGTTTACAGTTTTGACTATTTTCTTTTTCTCAAACATTTTTTTCTTCAGTCAAGACTTCATCTGCACAATGTTGAGCTGGGTTCTTTGTGAAGCTATCCAAATAGTTTTGGAGGTTGTACCCGAACACTACTGGACCGAAGATTGCAGGGCCTGTCTGGAATCTAACTTTCGGGACACTAGGCTTAGTGTTTGGAACTTTTCACAAATCTATGTACTCTGTTCCAGGTTCAGGGTTGTGGCACAGCTTCTGGTGTAACCCAGGCTCTGAGGACCCTTTAATGAGTATATTTATTGGAACCAATGAGAACAATCAATAATCCCATTGTTCTGTTGGCTTCCACGGAAGGTTTAGCATGCTGTGAAATTTAGTGCTGCATCTGTGTTTACAGTTTTTATGTGAGCACTCCATGCTCTGCTCCTGCCTTTTCAGCATGAGGTAGCACCTAACCACCATTGTTCATATATTCAAGAGACAAAATATAAGACTTTGCTGTTACCTACAATGATCTAGTTACCTCTGTCCATTTGAACCTCTCCTGCTTTAATAGCTAGTTTTTAAGTTCTTTGCTTAATCCAGGAAAAAGTTTTCTACAGCAATGCAAATGGGCCAAATTGCAACTATGGTTGCTGACTCACAGAGGGTGTATGTGTACTCCTATACCTTCCCCTCTGAATCTGTATCTGACGTACCTGCAGCAGTAACGCCTCTGAGCCTTCTGTTGTGGTGACTTTCAGGAATCTTTGATAAAGGATACATTTTGTTCCTGAGGAGCCTCAGGCAATTGTCATAGATCCCAGGTATAACATTAGGGTTACCAAACATACCAGTTTCATGGGGTCTGTCCTTGGGAAGCAAGCATCCCTGCAGTTGTCCCTGGCCATCTGGAAATGCAGTGCAAAGGCATTGCTAGCAAGTGCCACCAACATCTCTTGCTGGGTGCTATGACTATCCATTTTTTAAGCAGTTGTCTCCTTGTTTAGGCTTCAGCTGTACAGAGCTAAAATCAGCTTGCAGTATTAATAAAGAGAGTAGACTAGCATAATAGCAAGGGAACTCGTGTATGTACTGTATAGACAACATTTATGTTACTATTGGGTAGAGTAGGGAAGCATATTTTTTGCTGTCTGTGTCCCATTAGGTATATTTCTCATCACCTCTTGTGCTGGAGATGGAACAGGAAGTGAAAGGAAATCTCTAGAAAGGAAGAGGATTTCATCTCCTAGACAGTAGTCCACAGAGCAGATCCCCTTATTGAGAAACTTCCGTTTACCTCATTCATACTATGTATGATCAGGCCTGCATTAACTACATTGGATTCTACTTTAAGTCTTATTGGTGAGTTGGATGCTGCCTTTGGATTTTTTTTGGAGTAAGTTGCCTTGCTGTCTGCACCGATAGGGTCTCAAGAGGGATGTCTTTTGCACAAAGTGAGCTTTAGGACAGAACAGTGAGAATAGACACAAGTACAAATAGAGAGGGTTAATCTCAATAGACACAGACAGTGATTACAACATTCTAACCTTCCCTACTCTTTTAAAATGGAAAGCTTTAGCTTTATATCAGGAAGGATTTTTTTCCCCTACTGGAGCAAATTGGTTCATGCTTTGCTGTTTTTTTTTTTTGTTTTTTTTGTTTTTTTTCCTTCCTCTGTATTAACTGTGGGTATAGGATTGTGTATCTAGGATTGTATGAATTGAAAAAAAAGAATCCCCTTTTATTGGTTAAACTAGATGTCTTTTTCAACCAGACAATGTAACTATATATACTGTATATGTTAATTCTTAATTGCTTCATTGATTTAATTGTGGAAGGTTGACAGGCTTAAACATTAAGGCTGGGTTCCCATCGTCGTTGTATCAGTCGCACAGCAGTTGTCTGGTGCATGCTGGTTCACCATTTCAGGTTCGATTTCAGCCCGAATTTCGGACTGAATTCGGAGCTAAAATGGACCAAAAAAGGCACATATTTTTCATGCAAAACGCACTGGACCTGCTGCGTAGATATGTGAACCTGCTTAATAGAGAGCCAGTCACATTATCCTGCTATACGAATTGAATGCCGAAAGAAACGCATCCAATTCGCATAGGTGTGAACCCAGCCTAAAGTGTCTGCTTGTTATCAGTGACGGTTGCTTCATTAGGGTCCCAGGGGTGCAGCCCCGCATCCATGCATCCAGCCCCCTAATCTGCATGCAAGGCACCAGACGCATGGATTACAAGTTTTTTTGAAGCATATGATTAGACCCTTAGGCTCTAAACAGTTGTGTGAATATAGCAAATTAATATTTGCTATTGATTCTCCTCCCAGTCAATCAGGAAGTGGGCCTTGAGACCCGTTTTCTGATTGGTCAAAAGGAGAAACAATCCTATTGGCCTAGGAGGAGGAGATGTTACACAGGGGAAGTTATGCTGCTGTGAAGCTGATCAAGTAGGTGTTGGAAGTCAACATGATTTAATATCAAATTTCTGGTATTTCATTCCCTGGTTGATACAGGCAGATGGCCCCAGGTTGTAATGTAACCAGGTTGTTAGGACCTGGGCTTGAACCTGGGACCTCTGGTGTAACTGGCAGTGACTCTGCTTGCTGAGCGACCTGGAATGCTGGACAGCTGCTTGGACAATTCCTTGAATGATCTTGTCTTGAATCTTGTTTGCCTTGAACCTTGAACCCTTTGCTCCTCCCATGAACTTCCTGATTAAAGCCATGTCTCTGCACTTCCTGGTTGCCAGAATATTGTGCCTTCACCAGCCAGTACCTTGCTCCTCTCACTCCTGCTGCCGATCGCATCCTCACTACCATTCGTTACCGACATTTGGCTTGTTCCTGGACTCTGCTGAATCCCAACCTGCAACTATTTGTTACCATCTTTTGGCTTGTTTCTCAACTACGGGTTTATGGGTGTTTATGGGACCTTTTGAGATTTCTGCTCAAATCAACCCGGTCACTTTTCGCCTAAGACTTCCTGACAATATGAAGATTCACCCTTTGTTTCATATATTGCTACTCAAACCATTTCATGAAAATACCTTTTCTGGAAGAATTCATCCTCCTCCTCCACCTGTTGAGGTACAGGGTGAAGAAGAATTTGTGGTGGGAAAAATTCTTGACTCCAGGAACTCTAGGAACAAATTGCAATATCTGGTTCAATGGGAAGGATATGGGCCAGAAGAAAATTCTTGGGAGCCTGAAAAGAATGCTCATGCCCCTAGATTAACAAGGGAATTCCACCAGACGTTTCCTCAGAAACCTGGCCCTAAGAGGTCCAGGGGACATCCTGGGAGGAGGGGAGTACTGTTAGGACCTGGACCTGGGACCTCTTGTGTGTCTGGCAGTGACTCTGCTTGCTGAGCCACATGGAATGCTGGACAGCTGCTTGGACAATTCCTTGAATGATCTTGTCTTGAATCTTGTTTGCCTTGAACCTTGAACCCTTTGCTCCTCCAATGAACTTCCTGATTTAAGCCATGTCTCTGCACTTCCTGGTTGCCAGAATATTGTGCCTTCACCAGCCAGTACCTTGCTCCTCTCACTCCTGCTGCCGACCGCATCCTCGCTACCATTCGTTACCGACATTTGGCTTGTTCCTGGACTACGCTTCTGCTGAATCCCAACCTGCAACTATTTGTTACCGTCTTTTGGCTTGTTTCTCAACTATGCTTCTGCTTGATCCCTACCTGCTATATCTGCTACCAGACCCCAACTTGCTCACCTCCTGGTGGGGCTATCCTGAGGACCTGGCACTAACATGCAGCACAGCCCATCTCCACCTTCAGGAGCTCTGGTGAATACCGATTAGTGCTTAGACCCCGCACCTCAGGTGAACCCGTGTCATCAGCCAGGGTGACCTGTGTGAATACCTGTTCTGCTGCTATAGCTACCGGCCTCTGAGCCTGACTCCAGACCGTGACAGAATATTCTCTCCAAAAACATGGAGGCTGTTGTAGCAGCTGCCGTGGCTCCTCTCAGGGTTCAAATCACTGAGTTGCAGACATTTGGTGTTAACTTCCAGGAAAAATTTACAAATTGAAGTGAAAGGTCTACAAGAGGAAATCCTTGATCTACACAAACAATTGCAGGATTTTCATGCCCCAGATACTGCTGCCATAGATACTAATGCACAAATGCCCCTACCACTCAAGTTTAGCGAAGACCGCCACCATTATAGAGGGTTCCTTAATCAATATCGTATATACTTTCAGATGCAACCTGCTGCATTCACTTCTGACAGGAAAAAGGTGCTGTTTATTATCAACCTCCTGAATGAGGAAGCCTTAGCCTTGGACTCCCCTTATGTGGAGAAAGATGATGTCATCCTGGATTATTTTGATTCTTTTGTGACTGCGATGAACCAAGTTTTCGATGATCCTAACCACTGTGCTACTGCTGAGGCAAAATTGCACAATTTACGGCAGGGATGACGCTCTGTTGCAGAGTACACAACTGAATTCTGACGTTGGATCTCAGATACCAATTGGAATCCAGCAGCACAAAAGAGTCAGTTCCGCCAAGGACTCTCGGAACAAGTAAAAGATGAGCTTGCCAGAGTAGAAAGTCCTGATGACCTCGAAGCTTTTATTAAATTATGTATTAAATTATGTATTCGAATTGATCAGAGACTTATAGAAAGGAGAAAAGAGAGACTGGGAATCCTAGGCAGTAATGGTGGCATGCGTTTTTCTACTACTCCAGTATCCTCCTAAGGGTCCAAGTTTTTCCTGATTCTGACACTCCTGAACCTATGCAGGTAGATGCTATTAAAAGATCTATTACTACTCAGGAGAAAGAAAGACGATGTTCAGAAAACGTATGTCTTTATTGGGGAGACTCTGGACATTACACAGTTAATTGTCCCAATAATTTTGAAAGAACAACTGCAGCAACGGATGTTACAGTATCTGAACAAATAAACTCAATTTCTCAGTCCATCTCTCCTTTGATTCAGGAAGCAAATAAAGTTAATTCTTTATCAACTCATTTTGTCATCCCTATAAAGCTTATTGTTGAAAACAATGAAATACCTTGCTCTGCTATACTGGACTCAGGGGCTGGGGGAAACTTCATCAACATCGAATTTGCCCAAAGTAATAACATTCAAATAAGAAATAAACTCGCCCAATTGATATGGAAACTGTGGATGGCTCACCTTTGTCTTCAGGACCTGTTACCCACGAGACAATCCCACTTAAACTCCTAATTGAAGGGGGGCGTGACCAAGACCGGCATGTGAGAGGACGCACTTCTCACAGCTCCTGCTTGATCCGCTCATCGATTCTTCCCCGGCAGCCACAATACTGCTCTCTTCGGCTCCCCAGCTGGCGACCGACCCCCTGCACCTCCCGGACCCACTGCCGGCCCTCTGTACCCGAGGGAAAACCCGCAGAGGCCCATTGGAGATGGCAGGACCGGACTCCCAAGATGGCGCTGCAGTGTCGGCGGCCATGTCACAGTGCACCCTGCGGCATGTGGACAAATCCAGAGAGGGAGGTAGCAGGAGAGCTCCGAAGACTCAGGGTAAGGAGCAGTACCGGGATATTCTGTATTATGCTCAAAATCTGCAGGGCCCTGAAGCTATTGATATAGCGGAGGAGACACAGGGGGGAGAGAATGACCTGTTTACGCAAGCAGACTGGGGACATGATACCGGCAGTAATCCTGGCAACTCTATGGAGGATGCAGCTCCTCCGCCCTCTCCCCCCCTCATAACAGATACAGAGGAGCCTCCTGAAAAACCCACGCTGGCCGCTATATTGAAGGCTGTTCATGTATGTACGGCATCGGTGAATGATATGAAAGAGCAGTTTGGGGGCTTGAGGGAAGAAGTCTCACTTCTCAGACAAGATTTGCAAAAACTTAGAGAGAGGGTGACGGTGGTGGAAAGCAGAGTGAGTGACATAGAGGATAAGCTACCCCCCTGGCTTGTGAGGCCAGGGCAGCGCACCGCATGGCACAAGATATATACAACTGAGTCGAGGACACGGAAAATCGCTTACGCAGATACAATGTCCGCATTGTAGGTCTACCTGAGAAGTCAGAGGGTAAGGACCCCACATTATTCGTGGAAAACTGGCTTGTGGATATCTTTGGCCGTGATTCGTTCTCCCCGTTCTTTACAGTGGAGAGGGCCCACAGAGTGCCGGGCAGACCCCCCCCACAGGGCGCCCCCCCCCAGGTTCATGCTGGCCAAGATGCTACACTACAGGGACAGAGAGGCGATCCTGAAATGTGTAAGGGAATGTGAAAACGTCAAATTCAATGGGGTCAGGGTTTCATTTTACCCGGACTTTTCAGCTGAAGTTCAGCGGGCCAGGGCAAAGTTCGGTGAGGTGAAGAAACGCCTGAGAGCTCTACAACTGCCATATGCCATGCTTTACCCAGCCAAGCTGTGACAGCGGAAGGACACACACAATTCTTTGAGTTGGCTAAAGATGCAGCAGCCTGGTTGGATCATAATGAGCAGGCCCTGCGACATCACAGGGTGCATGCTGCTGGTGATTGATACCGCTGTGAAAGTTTGCGACCAATAAAACCGTCAAGGCCTGATAGACTGCCCAGGCACATGCTGTGAAATACTTTGTGGGGACTTTCTTTTGTTTGACCTACCTTCTTTTGTTGGCCCTACATCATCTTGGGGGGTTCCCTCCCCCCTCTGTTTCTTCTTTCCTTTATTTTTCTCTACTGCTGGGGAAAGCTGTGTTGTTTTTTTTACAGAGCGAGGATCTTATCTGTGACTTTCAGTTCTACGACCACCCCTTTATCTATACTTTAGATACTTTTTCTTTTTGGGGAAGTATTTTTCATTTTTTGTTCTTTTGGGAAAATGCTGGACCCCAAAGTTGGCCGCCAGTTAGGCCGTACTGTAACGAACAAGTTTGCCCTGTTGGCTGAGTTGGTCTGGAGACCTGAACCTGTGCAGCCCATTTGGCGCCATTATGTTGAAGATGATTTTGGGGAGGCTTGGATCCTCCAAGCCGCCTGTGACAGTTCCAATGTGCCTTCTTACCACATGCAGTGTGGATCATCATGCAGTCCGAATAACTTTACTAGTTTGCTTAGTGGAAGTCCTGAGGACATGACAATTTACCTGATTTTTACCGTCCCCACCCCCGAGGGCTACCTACTACCAGGGGAGTTTGGGGGCCCTGTCTGGCTTACACTCTTCCCTCCATGATGGTGGGTGTAGCAGTAGTTTCATGGAATATTAGGGGCCTGAACTCCCCTCTTAAGCACACCATGATATTTACTTGTTTAAAGAAGTTTTACCCTGCTGTTTTATGCCTACAGGAGACGCACCTCACCGGTGCCACCAGGGGCTGTCTGAAATATACGTGGATTGGCTGGGCGTACCACTCCACTCACACCTCCTTTTCCCGGGGGGTGAGTGTGGTGGTACATAGGTCCCTGGATTATCAGGAGTATGCCTCCAAAATAGATTTAGAAGGGAGATTTGTATTTTTACATTGTCGTATTGGTCTTTTGCAATGTGTACTGGCTTGTGTGTATATACCTCCTCCTTTTGATGCACGGGTACTCCGGCTGCTTCTAGAATTTTTAGGGGAGCGCCTGGACCTCCCGTTACTGATAGTGGGGGACTTTAACAGTTAGTTAAATGGGGGTTTGGATAAACATCCGTCTCTGGGACACATAGCCCCCCGAGGTTAACTCCTCTGGCCAGGTTGTTGCAGGAGGTGGGCTGGGTGGACTTATGGAGGCAGCGTAATCCATTTAGTAAGCAATTCTCCTGTTTCTCAAAAACTCATGGGTCTTTGTCCAGGATAGACTTGGCGGTGGGGAACTCAACCATGCTCCCTTCAGTCCTGGATGTTACTTATAAACCTAGATGTGTTTCGGACCACTCGTACTTAGTGGTCAATTTACTAGTCACTCAACCTTCCTCCCCTTCCACCCTGGAAATTTAATGCCTTTTGGCTTCAGATATTTACAACACCCGAGGTGATGGAGGGGAGCATCCGAGAGTTTTTCGCATTATCAATACTTACTGAATGGGAAGAGTTTAAGACATTTCTGAGACAGCTACTTAGTAAGGAGGTTACAAAGGTTAAGAGGCGGTCAGAGTCTCTCAGGGAGGCACTTGAGGCACAGGTACATTCCCTGGAGGCACAATATATTCAGGACCCAACAGAATTCGCAAAGGGGGCTTGGCAGTCGGCTCAATCAGCGTACGACCGCCTGTTGGCCTCCTCTGCGGAAAAAAAGAGATTTTTTTTGAGGGGGAGGCTACGGGTCGTCTCTTGGCCAGGATAGCTAACTCTGAGCAGAGATCTCCAGTTATTGGAAGTATACGAACAAAGGAGGGGAAATTGGTTCAGTCCCCTGATGGAGTGATACAGACGCTAGCTGCATATTATGAGGACTTATACCGCCCATCCTCGCAGTATGGTTCTGAGGAGCTAAATGCCTATTTCAATGAAATACCATTCCCACAACTTTCGAAGTCCCCGTGTGCGACATTGGATGCCCCACTCACCCTTGAGGAGTTACAGACTGCAGTGGCGAGGTTCCCCAATTGTAAGGCCCCGGGGGAGATGGGATCCCTATTGAAATCTACAAGCACTTTTCGGAGGTATTGCTCCCTAAACTGCTGAACATGTTCAAGGCTGCCAAGGAGGTGGAGACTCTGCCCCCTTCTATGTCTGAGGCAAATATAGTTTTAATTTTGAAACCTGATAAAGACCTGGTGGACCCGGCCTCTTACAGGCCAATCTCTCTGCTACAATCTGATATTAAAATATTGGCCAAGGTGCTAGCGCTCCGTTTAAACAAAGTAATCACCTCGGTGATACATGCAGACCAGGCAGGGTTTATGCCGAATAAGTCCACAGCAGTGAATCTCCGGAGATTATTCCTTAATATACAATCAGTGGCTGACAATGTGGGCAGGATAGCTCTCCTGTCCCTTGATGCTATGAAAGCATTTGATAGTGTGGAGTGGCCATATCTTTGGGAGATACTGAGGCGTTTTGGCTTTGGTGTTGGGTATATATCATGGGTACGGCTGCTTTATTACCACCCGAACGCGGCCATTAGGGAGGCCGGTGGGCTGTCCTTGCCATTTTGTCTTGGTCGAGGCACTCGGCAGGGGTGCCCATTGTCTCCCCTGCTGTTTGCCCTGGCAATAGAACCACTGGCCATTAGAATCAGGGAGCACAGAGGCATCACAGGTTTCTGCTATGGGGATAGACAGGAAAAGGTGATGCTTTATGCAGATGATACAATGATTTTACTGGGGGACACGACACAGTCTCTGAATAACACGTTGGATACAGTGACCAATTTTGTGGAGTTCTCTGGTCTTAAGATAAATTGGTCCAAATCAGCACTTATGCCAATAGATGAGCCACAACTACAACGGGGGGGGGGGGGGGGGGGAGAGATCCCTATCGCCCTCAAGTTTAAATATCTGGGGATACAGGTGAAGCCACGGATCAGAGACTATATTGCGTTAAACATTGCACCGCTGCTGACCAGGTTCTGCTCCAGGACTAAGACTTGGAATATGCTGTGTATGTCGGCTGCGGGCAAGGTGAATCTTATTAAAATGATTCTTATGCCCCAACTGTTATACATGTTGCACAACTCTCCAGTGGTGATCCGATTGAAGACCTTTAGGATAGTAAACTCAATATTCCGCGAGCTAATATGGAAAGGCCGACCCCCTAGGATTAAATTAGAGCATCTCCATTGCCCGAAGGGGGATGGTGGACTTGCGCTGCCGAACCCCTGGCTATACTATTTAGCCTCTCAACTACAACATTTGATAGGCACTATGGTCCCTGAGGGTGACCCCAATGGCAGAGTCCCCAGTGCTTCTGAGGTTATTATGTTGCACACAGTGGGTGGGAGATCTGTTCCAACCGCCTTGGAAGCCCTGGCCTTCGGCAAACCCCCCCAAAAAAGTTTCCCCACATATAATTTAATACAGAAAATATGGAACAAAACCAAATATTTGCAGGGAGCAACGAGAATTAGTGAATATAGCCCTACATGGGCTAATGAGTCGTATCCTGAATTAGCAAAGCTACAGCACAAGGAGAAGTGGCAGAGGAGGGGGGTGTTTTATCTTACACAGATAGTCAGTAATGGTAAACTGTTACCCTTTGATACCCTGAGAGCAAGATATCAACTCCCGGCACATATGTATTTTTATTATATGCAACTTAGGCATGCCTTTCTAGCCCAATCAAAGGTTTTGGATTGGCAGCTGGAGGGACTGCCTCTTGTTTCCCAGCTTAAATCAGCCGAAAACTCGAAAGGATTTATCTTGCAGAATTACGCTACGCTTTTAAGCAGATTTTTGTTGAAACACCCCCTGACAGTTAAAAGAAAATGGGAATTAGATGTGGGGCCCCTGGAGGATGAGCAGTGGGAGGAAGTGTTGCAATCGGTGGCCGTATGCTCGCTAAATGTGACGCACAGACTTACACAATTGTATACCATACTGAGAATTTACTATACTCCCCATAGGCTACACTCTATGGGTCTTACACCGACACCGATGTGTACCAGATGTGAAAGGGATCACGGAGACTTAATACACATGCTGTGGCGATGCCCCAAACTTCATGTTTATTGGAGAGGGGTGACAGGCACCCTGAGCACGGTGTTTCGGGTGTCAGTCCCCTGGGATCCTCGGTGTTGCATTTTGAACTTGCTGGATGAGTTGGAGTGGGAATCACATACTAGAGAGGCCCTGACCAGGGCGCTCTTTGCTGCCCACAAGTTGATAATGCTCCACTGGAAATCGGACTCACCTCCATCGGTCTGGGAGTGGACCACCACTGTTGGTAATATGCTGAGAATGGAAAAAATTGTATATCAGCATAGAGGTTGCCCTGATAAATTTGAAAAACTATGGGGGCCGTGGCTGGACACTCTGGGTCTTGCCCCAGATGATTTAGTCATGGACCGACTGCTTGGACCAGGGGTGCGCTAAGCGCTGCAATATAAATATATTTCTATTTGCATGGCTGCGGATTAATGTTTTGGTGTATGTAAAGATTACTAAAATTATTGGGTTATAGACTGGAGGGGACTTGAATGTTCTCATGTACTGTATGTCCTCGGACTACTTTGCACTGTACTGCATTGTTTTGTACTGACTGTGATTATTTGGACTGTATGTGTGTATTACTGAATAAAGTTTTTTTCTGGATAAAAAAACAAACTCCTAATTGAAACTGACCATCAGGAGACTATCAGCTTTGAGCTGATTACATCACCCAAGTTCCCTATTATCCTGAGCATTCCTTGGTTCTCTATCCATAATCCCTCCATCAACTGGGAGACACATTCTTTAAGCTTTACATCTGACCATTGTAAGAAACATTGCAAAGAGTCTTATCAAATAAGCCCTCCACCAACCCAAGATTTACAAGCAGTTTTGGCAACTATCCAGTCATACGACAAGCTACCTCCACAATATCTTGAGTTTCGGGACATTTGTGATAAAAAGGACGCAGATCAGCTGCCTCCTTATCGCTCTTATGATTGTCCCATTGGATTGCTTCCGGGGCAGAAATACCATTTGGTCGCCTTTATTCTTTATCAGAACCTGAACTGAAAGTGCTCAGGGAGTGGATTAATGAGAATCTTGAAAAGGGTTTTATCAGACACTCAACCTCTCCTGCTGGCGCAGCCTTATTCTTTGTGACGAAAAAAGAACTCCACCCTGCGTCGGTGTATTGACTACAGAGATTTAAATAGGATCACAATTAAGAATCACTATCCACTCCCACTGATTCCAGAAATGCTCAAGAGACTCCGCTCTGCCAAGCTCTTTACCAAATTAGATTGACGGGGGACATACAACCTTGTCTGCATTCGTCCCGGAGATGATAGGAAAACTGCTTTCAGAACCAGATATGGACATTTTGAGTCTTTGGTCATGCCCTTTGGGCTTTGCAATGCTCCTGCAACTTTTCAACATTTTATTAATTATGTTTTTCGAGATTTGCTTGATCAGTTTGTAATAGCATATTTGGATGACATTCTCATTTTCTCTGATACTTTGGAAGAACACCGCAAGCATGTCTGTATTGTTTTCGAGAGATTAAGGCGGAATCAACTTTACATCAAACTAGAGAAATGCGAGTTTGAACAAACTCAGATCCAGTTCTTGAGATACATAATCTCTTCTGGGTAAGCGTGGATCCTGATAAGATCAAAGCTGTGGAGAATTGGCTTGTCCCTAAGAATGTTAAAGAGATACGGCGATTTGTTGGATTTGCCAACTTTTACAGAAGATTTATAAGGAATTTCTCTAAGGTAATTGCTCCAATTACACATGTGACAAAGAAAGGGTGCCCTTTTTGGGGTCACCTGAGGCACAGGCTGCCTTTAGTAAACTGAAAACTCTCTTCACTTCTGCACCAACACTGGTACATCCAGATCCAGAACTACCATTCATCGTAGAAGTTGATGCTTCTAATTCTGCTGTGGGAGCTATCCTTTCTCAGCGAATGGGAGAAAAAATGCAGCTTCATCCTTGTGCTTATTTCTCTCGACTGTCTTCAGCCGAGATGAATTATGACATTGTAAACAAGGAGCTGCTGGCAATTAAGGAAGCATTTTCTGAGTGGAGACATCTGCTGGAAGGAGCTAAGCACCCTGTAACCGTTCTCACCGATCATAAAAATTTAGAATTTATTACGTCTGCTAAAAGGTTGTCATCTAGACAAGCACGTTGGACCCTTTTCTTTTCCAGGTTTAATTTTGTTATCTCATACCGCCCTGGGTCAAGGAATGGTAAGGCTGATGCCCTATCACGGATGTTGTCTGGGTCTCTCCAGGAAAGCACCTCTGAATGTACAATCCTGCCTCAAAAGAACTTTCTAGGGGCCATGAGTTCGAAGACATTTCTTAATCTTCTCAAGGAGGGGTATGAGAATGACCCACTTCCTAATAATCCTCCTAAGGACATTAACCTCAAGTACAACAATGGTTTTTGGACTCAAGCGCATTGCCTCTATGTACCTGAATCAGTTCGGGGAGAAGCCCTCAGGTTGGTACACGACTCTAAACTTGCTGGTCATTTTGGGGTTTCTAAGACAGAAGAACTCTTATCACATTCCTTTTGGTGGCCTGGGTACAAGAAAGATGTAAAGAGATATGTGGCTTCATGTCTAACCTGTGCTTGCAATAAGACACCTCGATCTTCTCCTCTGGGGTTACTTCTACCACTGCCTGTTCCATCAAGACCATGGGGGTCAATTTCTATGGACTTTGTGGTTGACCTTCCTCTTTCAAAAGGGATGACCAACATTCTGGTAGTCGTTGACCGTCTCACTAAGATGGCTCATTTTATTCCAGTTAAAGGGCTACCCTGCGCCGAACATACTGCTGAGGTAATGGTTAGAGAAGTTTTTAAACTTCATGGAATTCCTGATGATGTGGTGTCTGACAGAGGGGTACAGTTTACCTCAAAATTTTGGAGAAGTTTTTGCTCAGCTTTGGGTGTAACAGTTAATCTGTCCTCGGCTTTTCATCCACAGTCTAATGGTCAGACCGAGAGGACCAATCAAACTCTGGAGCAATACCTTTGATGTTTTGTGAGTTATCTTCAGGATGACTGGGTGGATTACCTTGCTACGGCAGAGTTTGCTTATAATAACTCTAAACATAGCTCCACTTCCCAAAGCCCATTTTTCTTAAACACCGGGTATCATCCAGTTTTTATTCCTGATCTCCCCATCTCAACTTCAATTCCTGCTGTTACCAACAGACTAACTTCATTACATGAGATCCAGGAGAAATTGACTGATACATTGAAGGAGGCGCAGGAATATTACAAGAAGGCTGCTGACAGACATCGTAGGTCTATTCCCACTTTTCAAGTAGGTGAGAAAGTTTGGTTTCTCTACCAAAAATTTAAAAGTTCAAGTTCCATGTGCTAAGTTGGGTCAAAAGTTTATGGGACCTTTTGAGATTTCTGCTCAAATCAACCCGGTCACTTTTCGCCTAAGACTTCCTGACAATATGAAGATTCACCCTTTGTTTCATATATTGCTACTCAAACCATTTCATGAAAATACCTTTTCTGGAAGAATTCATCCTCCTCCTCCACCTGTTGAGGTACAGGGTGAAGAAGAATTTGTGGTGGGAAAAATTCTTGACTCCAGGAACTCTAGGAACAAATTGCAATATCTGGTTCAATGGGAAGGATATGGGCCAGAAGAAAATTCTTGGGAGCCTGAAAAGAATGCTCATGCCCCTAGATTAACAAGGGAATTCCACCAGACGTTTCCTCAGAAACCTGGCCCTAAGAGGTCCAGGGGACATCCTGGGAGGAGGGGAGTACTGTTAGGACCTGGACCTGGGACCTCTTGTGTGTCTGGCAGTGACTCTGCTTGCTGAGCCACCTGGAATGCTGGACAGCTCCTTGGACAATTCCTTGAATGATCTTGTCTTGAATCTTGTTTGCCTTGAACCTTGAACCCTTTGCTCCTCCCATGAACTTCCTGATTTAAGCCATGTCTCTGCACTTCCTGGTTACCAGAATATTGTGCCTTCACCAGCCAATATCTTGCTCCTGTCTCTCCTGCTGCCGACTGTATCCTCGCTACCATTCGTTACCGACATTTGGCTTGTTCCTGGACTACGCTTCTGCTTGATACCTACCTGCTATATCTGCTACCAGACCCCGGCTTGCTCACCTCCTGGTGGGGCTATCCTGAGGACCTCGACCTGGCACTAACATGCAGCAAAGCCCATCTCCACCTTCAGGAGCTCTGGTGAATACCGGTTAGTGCTTAGACTCCGCACCTCAGGTGAACCCGTGTCATCAGCCAGGGTGACCTGTGGGAATACCTGCTCTGCTGCTATAGCTACTGGCCCCTGAGCCTGACTCCAGACTGTGACACAGGTACACATGAGAGCTTTGTAGCATATCAGAATTTGCATCTGAATGTTAGCAACTGTAACTAGGGCTTGGCTCTGGACTATCTATTGCTATAAAGAATTCTTCAAAGGATCATAGCTGACAAGATGATTGATGAATGTCATGTTACAGAAGATCAAAGGGCCAGCTAAGATTGAAGATTGACCTAGGATACAGAGACATGACAATGCTGTCTAATACAGCAGAACAGACTGTCTGTTGAGGAGTACTGCCCCGTAGATACTGATTTGTCAAAAGTCTAGGTGGGATGGCACTTGGGTTGGGTTTGGATGTTGTTTGATCGAGGTATAAAAGACTGAGCGAGGGAGAGAACTGGTCTCTTGGTCATCTGAGCCCAGCTAGAAGAAACAAGTCTCATGGAAAGCCTTGTGATAAGTATCTTTGATTTTTGTATTACATATTCTGGTTATATGATTTGTAATATTGTAATATCTTTCTTTAGTATTCTCATGTTAGTGTTTTCCTATGTTCTTGGGACATAAATAAGATTTTGTTTTATTAAGCCGCGTGCTTGGTTTCATAGCTAACCTTGTATTATTGTGATATCAACAGTAACGTGTGATCAGAGTTTTTAATAGACTAGCTAACTAGGGGAATAGACAAGTTAATACATATGTGCAATATAGATATAGGGAATAACCACCCCCCCCCCCCCCAAATAATATATTAGTTGCACCAACTACTTCAGTAGGAAGGAAGCCTGCGCCATAGATGGAGTTAGTGCTTGGCTGCTGACCAATATACCACCAGCCACCACTACTAGCTATACCTAATGTGGAACCTAAGGCATTAATCCTCTGCATTGTACATAAAGGCAGTGTGATCCTGTCTCTCTGATCCTCCCTTTCTTTCACTGACCCATCCACTGGTAGAGCAGAGCATTAGGAGTCAGGGTGCACATGCTCAGTTTGGTATGTATTACTAGAGGGTTTTCTTTTTTTTTTCTTGGGAGAGTGCACGTTATCAACACAGGGTCAATCAGTACTGTCCAGACAGAGGATCAGTTATTTATTAAATTAAAAAGAAGTGTTTTCATATATATGTATGGTTTAGCTACAATATATTTTCTTTTTTCACGTTAGCTGTACATCCTGCTAAAATAGCTGCACAGAGAATTTGGTTAACCGTTCCTGTGTCAATGCACATCATCTGTCCACTGAGACTGACTGAACTCAGTAAGTTTCTATGTGGCTAGCTGATTTTATCTCAGAATGTGCAGAGCTATTTCACCAATGGTGGCAGGCAAAGAATTTGCCTGTCCTAGATTATGCAACACAGGGACCCATTGTCAGCTTTCTTAATAACTCAGGCATCATTTTAATATGACATAAGTGCATTGGAGTGATGGTCGGAGAAGGCAATGATCACTCATGGATTGAGCACACTTTATGCTGAAAAGGTGCAAATGGTTCACTGCCATATTGTTACCATACGATGCACTGAGATCTTGAGAAATGATCCTCATCAATTTCCTTTTCGATGAACTGTTGAACTATTTTGTAAGCTCTTTCAAGTGCACTTTCCTTTGGTCTAAGAATAGTTTGTGGTATATTTATCAAACTAACTTGGACTTATATCTAAAGATTTTTTTTTAAGGACTTTCCTCTTGATATGGTTACAATTATGCTCAAAGAACAAGTAAACACTCAACAATAGTGTTTAAAGGCAATATTAATACAATGCTAAATACATGCAGTTTGAGAAACATTTATTTTGATTACATCTTTCTGGCATTCTGATTGTTCTGTTATTTTGCTGACAGCCTTAAAAATCAGACCTGCAGGGTTAAAGTGATATTAAAGTCTTGTTTTTTGTTTAAAAGTAATAAACATGTTATACTTACTTTTTTTCAATAATTTTGCACAGAGCAGCCCAGATCCTTGTTTTCTCGTGTCCCTCGCCTGTTCTCTTGTTCCCTCCCTCCTGCTGAGTTCCCCTTAGAGAAAGCAGTTTGCTATGGGGGCACCTGAGCTCTGTCTCCATTCAGACACGGAGCCACAGCTCGGCCCTGCCACCTCTCTGTCCTCATGGGCTCCCTGACTTTAACAGCAGCGCGAGCCAATAGCGCCCGCTTCTGTCTCAGCCAATGGGGGAAGAGTCCTGGACAGCCCAGGCTCTTGTGCAACATCGCTGGATGGAGATGGGACTCAGGTATGTATTAGGGGGACTCCTGCACTCTGAAGGGTTTTTATCTTAATAAATAGAATGCATTAAGATAAAAAAAAAACTTCTGCCTTTTGAACCACTTTAATATAGAGCTTCCTACAAAATCCAAATAAATGCTACCTAATACCAACACTTTTTTTTTTCCAAACTTAAATATAGTGATTGTAACCATTGCATGGTAAATACAAAATTTGGAGTTGCTACCAAATTTGCTACCAGAGAGGAAATCTTTCAATGGGGACACTTGTTCCATGACAACACTCTAAGCCCTTGTACACATGGTCGGAGAATCTGTCGGAATGAGTCTTATCGGACCGTGTCGTCAGATAATCCGACTGTGTGTGGTATGCATCGGACTGATTCCATCCGAATCTCCGTCCGACCCAATTTTCCAACATGTTGGAAATATTTCCCGGCCAACTGGGCCGGACGGACCTAATCCGATCATGTGTAGAGCATTTTCATCGGACCAAGTGCCACGCATGCTCAGATCAAATTCCTACATCAAAGCTATTGGCTACTAGCCTGAATGTAGTCCCATCGTAACGAAATTACGTCATCATGTTCTGAAAGATCGGATTTTTCGCCAACTTGGCCCGACCGTGTGTATGCAACAGTTTCGGACACAATCCGTCGGACTAAATCCGACGGGCAAAATCCGACGGATTTGGTTGGCAAAATCTGCGACCGTGTGTACGTGGGCTAAGGGCTGATTTTCTTTGCAATGAATAGATATCGTCTCCCTTCCTGTTGAGTCTACAGGACACAAAGTGAAGTAAGATACCCTAATTAGACACAGATTCTGAAAAAAAATTACAACAGTTTTAACTCTTCGCTATTCTATCCAAAGTTGTAAAAAAAACATTGATTTAGATACACTTTAATCATCAATTAGCAGATTCAGTAAGGGCCACAGACAGCAATACATTTCTGACAGGTATTCTTACCCTTTCCAAATAAAAAAAATAATAATAATTTAGTAGAATTAACTTTAAAGGGATTGTAAGGTCTTGTTTGTTATTTTTATAAAAAAAAAAAACAACATGTTATATTTATCTCCTCTGTTAGCCCTTGTACACACGGTTGGACATTCGACCACAAAATCTGTCGGATAAATTCTGACATATTTAGTCCGGAAGTGGTGTCGCATACACACGGTCGGACAAAGTTGTCGAAATTTCCGGTCGACAAGAACGCGTTGGCGTAAACCGCGTACAACGGGACTGGAAAAGGGAAGTTCAGCACCACGTCCGGCACCCTTTGGGCTCCTTCTGCTGATCTCGTGTTTATCGCGTGTTAGTGGAAGTTTGGTAAGACGATTTGCGCTTTTCAGATTTGTGCTTCAGATCGTTACTGCTCTTCAGTTTGTGCTTGTCGGTGCGTATCTGATTATCAGTGCGTGTAGTCAGTTTGCATTTGTTGGTCATTGCGGACTGTATCTTGGTATATAGTACGCTTTGATTTACAGTGCTTATTGTCCGCTCATTTCTGGTTTTCAGTTCGTTCTTTCAGGCCTTGCTGTTTATCGGTTCCTTCTGTTGTCCGTTCTGACCAGCCGACCGTTTTAAGCCATGTTTCGTGTACATACTCATCATAGAGTTCATGCTGTGCAGGGGCTTGGTGTTGGGCTTTTAGCTTTGACACAAGCCCAGTCCATGAACAGGGTGAGGAGGAGTTTGTGGACCAAGAATTGGTTGCTCCAGCGGGATCAGTTCTCGCACATGCCTTTGCTTCGTGAGATCCGGGAGAATAATCCTGATGATGTCAGGAATTATCTCCAGATGACAGACCCCGTTTTTCACCGTCTGCTGCCTTTGCTGTCCCCTTATATCAGCAGGCAGGATACCTGCATGCGGCAAGCCATCACTCCGGAGCAGAGGCTCATTGCCACGTTGCGCTACTTGGCGACAGGGAGAAGTTTTCAGGACCTCAAGTTCTCGACAGGCATCTCCCCCCAGGCTCTGAGAATCATTATTCCGGAGACCTGTTCTGCCACCATACAGGTACTGCAGAAGGACTATATTAAGGTAAGTTTTCTCCTTTAACATCACATTCTATGTATTTAATGTTTGCTATGAAGTAGAGAGGGTTACCTGTCCAAAACACCCTCCCTAATTTTTTGCAATGGGCCATCAGATGGGGGGGGGGGGGTGAGGAATCTAATAAGGGGACCTTACTTATACATTAGGCTTTAAATACTCATTACAAAAATGTTATACTGATCTTGGCCAAAAATGTTTGTGTCTAATCTGCTTGCAATGTTGATGTGCAAAATGACAAATTATTTTTTCTTGTTTGACTCCACAGTTTCCTTCAACGCCACAGGAATGGCAGACTGTGACCTCCCACTTTGCCAGCCGTTGGGACTTTCCCAATTGTGGAGGTGCAATTGATGGGAAACACATCCGCATCGTCCCACCCCCCAACTCAGGGTCCTACTATTATAATTACAAGGGGTATAATAGTATTGTGATGTTGGTGGTGGTGTCAGCGACGTATGACTTCCTGTATGTGGATGTGGGGAAAAATGGCCGTATGTCGGATAGGGGAGTGTTCGCATGGACGGAGTTCTACTGGCGTCTCCAGAGTGGCAGTCTGGGCTTGCCACCTCCAGAGGAGAATGTCGAAGGACTCCCCTTCGTTTTCGTTGCGGATGAGGCTTTGCTCTGGCAAATCATCTGATGCGGCCTTTCCTGATGAGGACCACGGATCAGAAGATCTTTAATTTCCGGCTGGCCAGAGCCAGAAGAGTAGTGGAGAATGCTTTCAGGATAATGACCAGCCGGTCCTGCCTATTTTTGACTCCAATCCTGTCAGACTTCTACTTACCAGAACGGTGAGTCCGCTTGGGCAGAGGGTGGTCTCCCGTACGTGTCTGCCTTACAACCCCTGGTAGAGTAGACAGGTGGCTGGAAGTGCGGAGTGGTATGAGAGCCTGTGGTGAGGGCCCAGGAGCTGGAAGCAGGAGGAACTCCGAAGTAGCAGGTGAGTAGGCAGGAACACAGGCAATTTGGGTGCGGAGCAGGAGCTGAACAGGCAGGACCGGGTACAGGCAGGATTCGGCAACAGGCGGGCAGCAACGGTACAATAGGAACAGGCAGGAGCGAGGTCAGAACAGGCCGAGGTCAGGTGCAGGCAGAGATCAGGGGTGTCCAAGAGAAAGCTGGGTCGTCAGGAGATTGGAATGCAGGAACGCAGATACAGGCAAGGGAGCAGGGACCAGGGAGCTGATGATCAGGCAGCACTTGAGTGAAATATGCGGCAGACCTAAATAGGCCGATTGGCGCCAAGCACCGTGCACGCGTCGACGCGCATAAGCGCATGTGCATCCGCACGCGCGCCTGAGCGCCAGCACGCACATCAGTGCCACCAGGAGTGCACACAACAGCGCACACCGGCGTGCATCGGCGCGCACCGGCGCCAGCAGGAGCGTGCACAGGCGCACACTGGCTCGCACCAGCGCCAGCAGGGGCGCGCACCACAGTGCGCACAGGAACACGTGCACCAGCACGCACCATCGCACATCACCGCACACCAGCACGGCCAGCACCGCGACCAACCAGGTGACTTCTCTGACAGTGCCCCCTTCTTAAGGGCAGACTCCGGCTGCCCAATTGGCCCAATCTGGAAGCATGGCGGTTCTTGAAAGCCCATAAAAGTTCCTGAGCATGCAAGTTGCTCTCGGGCTCCCAGGAGTTGTCCTCAGGGCCATACCCTTTCCATTTAATGAGGTATTGGATTACGTTACCCTTCTTTATGCAATCGAGAATTGCTTCGACTTCAAACTCCTCTTTGTTGTCAATTATGACAGGTTCGGGTGGACCGGTAGTGCGGCCAGCAAAGGGGTTTGGGGTAACTGGTTTCAGTAAAGACACGTGAAAGACCGGGTACACTTTAAGAGAGTCAGGTAGATCAAGCTCATAGGTGACTTCATTTTTTTTTCTCTTCACTGTGAAGGGACCCATGAATTTAGGGCCTAATTTCCTAGAGGGACAGGCTATTTTCAGGTTAACTGTGGACAACCACACTTGGTTGCCGGGCGCCAGGATAAGTTCTCCACGTCTCTTCTTATCAAACATCTTTTTATAGTACTCCTGAGACTTGGCCATAGTCTCCCTTAGGAGTTTGTTGTTGGTGGAGAAGAAATCCAAAGTCTCGGAAACTGCAGGAACAGTACATTCTGGTATCGAACTAGATAGAAAAGCTGGGTGGAAGCCGTAATTGGCAAAGAAGGGTGTTTGATTGATGGCAGAATGCAAGGAGTTGTTATACGAGAACTCCGCCACGGGTAATAAGGAGACCCAGTCGTCCTGAGAGAAGGAGGAGAAACAACGGATGTATTGCTCCAAGGACTGATTCGTTCTTTCAGTTTGTCCATTTGTCTGGGGGTGATAGGCTGATGAAAATGCCAACTCGATTTCAAGGGCCTTCCAAAACCTTGAAGTGAATTGGACACCTCGATCGGACACGATGCTCGCTGGGACCCCATGCAACCTTACAATTTCCCTAACAAAGATCTTGGCCGTCTCCATGGCCGAGGGGGTGCCCCCCATTGGGAGAAAATGGGCCATCTTGGACAACCTGTCCATCACAACAAAGATGGTAGAGAACCCCTCGGATGAAATCCACAATGAAATCCATTGAGATCATTTTCAATGGTCTCTCAGGAACAGGTAAGGGTTTCAGTAGACCCCACGCTCGTGTCCAGCTGTTCTTACTTCGGGCACAAGTGCTACATGAGTCCACATAATTCCTGCAATCATTGAGTAGTTGGGGCCACCAGAAGGTGCGCTGGACCAGTTCGGCAGTCTTCAGGGTACCAAAATGTCCGGCCATTTTATGGTCGTGGCAGAGCTCCAATACATTCACCTTTAAGGCCTCAGGAACCACGCTCTTGCCTTTATGCCAGAATAAACCTTCCCTTAAGCTGGCTTCAGGGACCGGGGGCATTCCCACAGAAGCCTGTCTGATCCGGGAGATAAGGTCCCCTTGGAGGAGCAGGAAGTTCCCAGAAGGGAGGATTGTATCGGGAGGCAGAGTCTTTTCAGGATCAGAAAACATGCGAGACAGCGCATCCGGCTTAACATTCTTAGAACCAGGTCTGTAGGTAATATGAAATTGGAATCTGAAAAAAAAAAGAGCCCATCTGGCTTGCCGCGGTCTTAGTCTTTTGGCTGTTCTCAAATATTCCAGATTCTTATGGTCGGTGTAGACCAAGATGGGATGTGCAGCACCATCCAATAGGTAACGCCACTCCTCCAGAGCAGCCTTGATGGCTAGAAGTTCTCGATCTCCAACATCATAGTTCCTCTCGGACAACGAGAGTTTACAGGAAAAGAACGCTACCGGATAGAGGAGGGCCTTGGCACCCTGCCGCTTAGAGAGCACTGCCTCAACAGCAATTTCTGAAGCATCAACCTCAAGGACGAAGGGCAGAGCTGGATCTGAATGTTTCAGAATAGTGGCCGAAGTAAACAACGCCTTAAGTTTTTCAAAGCCTGCCTGGGCCTTGGGGGTCCAAGAAAATCGGGTACCCTGCCTGGTCAGTTTGGTAATTGGGGCAATAATTGCAGAAAAGCCTCTGATGAACTTCCGGTAAAAGTTAGAGAAGCCAATAAAGCGCTGTACACCCTTCTTATCCACAGGCGCAGGCCAGTCCAGGATGGCAGACACCTTTTGGGGGTCCATTTTGATGCCCTCGACCGATAGGACCAAGTCCAAGAATTGGATAGACTGGCGTTCAAACTCACATTTTTCGAGTTTTGCATAAAGCCCGTGTAGCCTGAGTCGGGTTAGAACATTACGGACGTGTCTACGGTGATCATCTAATGACGAGGAGAAGATTAGGATATCGTCCAGGTACACGATTACATATAAGTCCAGGTAGTCACGAAAAATGTCGTTGACAAAATGTTGAAATGTTGCAGGGGCTTTACACAGCCCGAAGGGCATGACAAGGTACTCAAAGTGCCCAAATCGAGTACAGAAAGCCGTCTTCCACTCATATCCTTCTCAGATACGGATTAAATTGTAAGCTCCGCGAAGATCTAATTTCGTGAAGATGACTGCGGTCCCAAGCCTTTGAAATAATTCAGGTACTAGGGGTAAAGGATAGCGGTTTTTAATGGTTATCTTGTTCAACTCCCGATAGTCGATGCAAGGACGCATGGAATGGTCTTTCTTTTCGACAAAGAAAATTGCAGCACCGGCTGGGGAGGTGGAAGGACGGATAAACCCCTTTTTCAGGTTTTCATCGATATAGTCTTTCAGAGTATCTAGCTCCTGCTCCATTATTGGGAAAATTGTTCCAAAAGGAACTTCGGTGCTTGGTAACAGTTCTATAGGGCAGTCATAAGGCCTGTGGGGGGGAGTGTCTCTGCTCCTCTCTTTCTGAATACGTCTAGAAAGTCTCTATAAGGTTCGGGGATGGACTGATGTAGTTCTGGATCAACATCCAAGCAGAGAAGTTGAGAGGGATCATCGGATGGTCAGCCTAAGCAGTGTTGCTGGCAATACTCCGAAAGGCCTGTGGCCCAATTTATGCTGGGATTGTGGGCCTGCAGCCAGGGCATTCCCAAGATGATGGGAAAAAGGGGGGAAGAGATGGCGTAGGTGCTCCTGGTGACAGGTGCTCACAGTAGCCAACAAAGGGACGGTCTCTTGTGTGACTGGGCCGGAACTAAGGGCGGAGCCATCCGCAAGGTGTACAGCAAGCCCCTGGGCCTTGGGTAGAAGCGAGATATGATGGTTGGCAGCGAAGGTCTGATCGATAAAACAGCTACATGCGCCAAAGCCAATGATAACTGACACTGGAACATTCCCTCCTGGAAGCTGTAATGTGATGAGAAGAGCAAGGTGAGAACTGGGTTTATGCAGAACAGATGCACACATGGAAGAAGTGGTTACACACTTACGTGTCTTGTTGGGGCAGGCCCTGACATAGTGTCCATGTTCCCCACAGTAGAGACACAGGTTGTGGGTATGTCTGCGCTGTTTTTCTTCAGGGGTCAGCGAAGGCCGGAGCAAACCAAGCTGCATTGGTTCGGGAGATTCCTGAGCTGAAGCAGTAGAGGTGGGTGGAAACTGACCAGCAGAACTTGGAACCTTGGGGAGCATCCAAGTGGGACGGAAATGACTGGAAGATCTCTCCGACTGACGCTCCCTTAAGCAACGATCAATCTGGATGGAGAGATTGATGAGCTCATCCAAGGTTTGTGGTATCCCCACTTGTGCTAACTCATCCTTGAGTGGGTCAGATAGACCCATCCGGAATTGGTGGCGCAGGGCGGCATTGTTCCAATCCGTGTCGGAACTCCAGCGGCGGAACTCAACCGCATAGTCCTCGGCCGCTCTGCAACCTTGTTGGAGAGAGTGCAGTGCGGCTTCTGCAGTTGCAGTCAATTGGGGGTCCTCATATAGCTGGGACATCGCCAAGAAGAAGTTATCTAGACTATCCAGGGACCCAGATTTCTGCTCCAGTAGGCGGTGGGCCCAGGTCTGTGGCTCGCCGGACAACAGGGATATCACAAAGCCCACCTTAGTTGCTTCAAGAGAGAATGTCCGAGGTTGCAGTGCGAAATAAAGCTTGCAGGAATTGCGGAATGCACGGTACTTGTTGCGATCTCCGGTAAAACTCTCGGGCGTAGGTACTCGTGGCTCTGGAGGAAGCATCACTACGGAGGGTGCGGGTGAAAGGCCGGCTGAAGATGTTATTTGGATTATATGAAGAGGATAAGGCTTGAACTTGCTCCTCCAATCTTGAATAACCTTCCTGGAGGTTCTTTACTGCTTGAGTCAGACCAGCCAGATGTCTGCATAGTTCATCCATGGGGGAGGCCCCCTGCCTGGATTCGGTCATGGCTGCCTGATACTGTCAGATTTCCACTTACCAGACCGGTGAGTCCGCTGGGGCAGAGGGTGGTCTCCCGTACGTGTCCGCCTTACAACCCCTGGTAGAGTAGACAGGTGGCTGGAAGTGCGGAGTGGTATGAGAGCCTGTGGTGAGGGCCCAGGAGCTGGAAGCAGGAGGAACTCCAAAGCAGCAGGTGAGTAGGCAGGAACACAGGCAATTTGGGTGCGGAGCAGGAGCTGAGCAGGCAGGACCGGGTACAGGCAGGATTCAGCAACAGGCGGGCAGCAACGGTACAATAGGAACAGGCAGGAGCGAGGTCAGAACAGGCCGAGGTCAGGTGCAGGCCGAGATCAGGGGTGTCCAAGAGAAAGCCGGGTCGTCAGGAGATCGGAATGCAGGAACGCAGATACAGGCAACGGAGCAGGGACCAGGGAGCTGATGATCAGGCAGCACTGAAATATGAGGCAGACCTAAATAGGCCGATTGGCGCCAAGCACCGTGCACGTCGACGGGCGCGCGCATAGGCACACGTGCACCCGAGTGCCAGTACGCACACCAGTGCCACCAGGAGTGCACACAACAGCGCGCACCGGCGCGCACCGGCGCCAGCAGGAGCGCGCACAGGCGCACACTGGCGCGCACCAGCACCCGGAGGGGCGCGCACCACAGTGCGCACAGGAACACGCGCACCAGCACGCACCGTCGCACATCACCGCACACCAGCATGGCCATCACTGTGGGTGTTATTTACTAAAGGCAAATCCACTATGCACTACAAGTGCACTGCAAACCTGCACCTGAAACTGCACTTGGATTGCAAAGTGGATTTGCCTTTAGTAAATAACACCCATTGCCACAGAAAACAACTTTACTACAAATACTGCTTTTGCGCATTGAAAAAGGAAGCCACATATTGTTGATAATTTAACTTTTTTTTACTCAAAGCACATTCACATGTGCGTTTAGAAAGGGGTTTTACATCAAACCAACATATTTGGTGTAATTAAAACATTATTTTGGGTAAAATATTTCTAACTTGCCATTTTTGTGTAAACAGGCATGTATCAAAGCATAACATACAGAACACAGGAACTTACAAAAGACAATATAAGACATGAGTATGTACAAACTGTGCTGATATTGCCTTCATCAGATGGGGTGACACCCTTGGAAAAGCCAAATTTGAAAGATACACACAAATTGAGAATCAAAAAGTGTCCAGTTTCCTCCTGTTCCCATGCCTAATGTCAACATGTGCTATCTTCCATCATGGGGTATCAATGTACGTGTTTTGGGGTGGAACCCCTTCATCTCAGCCACTTTAGTAGCAAGGAAGGGATTGCACCCACAAAATGCGTACATTGATCCCCCATAATGGGAGATAGTACATGTTGACACACTGTGTGCATCTTCCAAATTTGTTTTTTCTTAAAATATAAAAGTGTTTTTGAAAATTTAAAATGGATGCTAGCTAGTTTTGGGTGTTTCAGACTCTCCCTATGTTGAACATCGTTGATGTTTTTCTGGATATTCTCTAAATAGCGATTGCACCCCATTATCTCCCCAATGAGGATCTGGGCACTTTCACTGGTAAAATGCGATTCTTCTTCCACAACATCCACATCACCTAAAAAGAAACCAAAAAAACACACCATGTATTATAAATATGCAGGCATATATTGATTAGCTTACCTGAAGCTGTGGTCTCCGACACTCACCTGTTGTGGTGCCAATTTCGCCAATCTCTCCTTCCTCCTCCTGCTTCTGGTGTTGGTATTTCCCCTTCTTTGGGAGGTGTGGAGTCCCTGGTGTCCTCAGTCTTCTCTCCCCTATGAGAATGTAAAAAAGGAATGCTTAGCACACAGATATTTGAGGGCAGATATAGGAATATGAAACATTGCTTGGAAGTGTCGTACAATTGTGTTTTTTGGCAGAGTTCAAAGGTGAAAACATTATTTTTGACACTTTCTAAAGCTGGAACCTGTTGTGTTAACAAATGTAGGCAAGTGCAAGTTGGCAAAACATCATTTTTGGAGTGGGCTAACGAACGATGTTTATTACGAACGATTGAACCCATGAACATGAAAGTGGCCATTTTAAACTGTACAACATTAACCACTACAGCCCCGGACCAATAAACACCTTAAGGACCAGAGGTCTTTTTCCAATTTCGCATTGCGCTGCTTTAACTGGTAATTGCGCGGTCATGCAATATTGCACCCAAACGAAATTTGCGTCCTTTTCTTCCCACAAATAGAGCTTTCTTTTGATGGTATTTGATTGCCTCTGCGATTTTTATTTTTTGCGATATAAATGGAAAAATAGCGAAAATTTTGAAAAAAAAAGATATTTTCTTCTTTTTGTTATAAGAAAAATCGAATAAACTAAATTTTAGTCATACATTAAGGGCAAAATTTATTCAGCCACATGTCTTTAGTAAAAAAAATGTCAATAAGCGTATATTTTTTGGTTTGCGCAAAAGTTATAGCGTCTACAAACTAGAGTACATTTTCTGGAATTTACACAGCTTTTAATTTATGACTGCCTATCTCATTTCTTGAGGCGCTAAAATGGCAGGGCAGCACAACCCCCCTCCCCCCCAAATGACCCCATTTTGGAAAGTAGACACCCCAAGGAAATTGTTGATGGGTATGTTGAGCCTATTGAATATTTATTTTTTTTGTCCTAAGGGATTGAATAATGACAAAAAAAATAAAAAATTTTACAAAAAGTTGTCACTAAATGATATATTGCTCACACATGCCATGGTTATATGTGGAATTGCACCCCAAAATATATTCCGCTACTTCTCCCGAGTATGGGGATACCACGTGTGGGACTTTTTGGGAGTCTAGTCGCGCACGGCACCCCGAAAACCAATCACCACCTTCAGGATTTCTAAGGGTGCAAATTTTTGATTTCACTCCTCACTACCTATCACAGTTTCGAAGGCCATAAAATGCCAAAATAGCACAAAACCCCCCAAAATGACCCCATTTTGGACAGTAGACACCCCAAGCTATTTACTGAGAGGCATGTTGAGTCCATGGAATATTTTATATTTTTCCACAAGTTGCGGGAATATTACAAACTTTTTTTTTTTTTGCACAAAGTTGTCACTAAATATATTGCTCACACATGCTATGGGCATAAGTCAAATTACACCCCAAAATAAATTCTGCTGCTTCTCTCGAGTATGGGGATACCACATGTGGGGGACTTTTTGGGAGCCTAGCCACGTATGGGACCCCGAAAACCAAGCACTGCCTTCCGGATTTAAATATAAAATGCTACCAAAAAAGCTGTTAGCGATCGCAGGGATCAGGCCTGACTCTGCGATCGCTGCAGTCAGGGCTGGTGCAAGGATTTTTGACACCCTAGGCGAAACCTCATTTTGCCGCCCCCCTTGGCCCCACCCCTGACTGCACCCCCTTTGCCCTTCCCATGTACACCCCACCTTTTTAATGACCACTACTATTTTGCATGCGACACTTTGCTAGACCAGCTAATTGTGGAAATTTTACAGTTTTGCCCCCAAACCAGCTTTCAGATCAAATAATTCAAAACGATAAACGATAAAATAGCAGATTTTTATTTGTAAACGTTTTCACCAGTGCCCTTTAAATGCAGCCTCACCTCTGCCCATCAAATGTTATCTCACTTGTGCCTATCAAATACAGCCTCACCAGCACCCATCAAATACAGACTCACCGGCGCCCATCAATGCCACTTTACCAGCGCCCATCAAATACAGACTCACCAGCACCCATCAAATACAGACTCACCAGCGACTATCAATGCCGCTTCACCAGTGCCCATCAAATACAGACTCACCAGCACCCATTAATGTCGCTTCACCAGCGCCCATCAAATACAGACTCACCAGCACCCATCAATGTCGCTTCACCAGTGCCCATCAAATACAGACTCACCAGCGGCTATCAATGCCGCTCCCCCAGCGCCCATCAATGCCACTTCACCAGCACCCATCACATACAGACTCACCAGTGGCTATCAATGTCGCTTCACCAGCACCCATCAAATACAGACTCATCAGTGCCCATGAAATACAGACTCACCAGCGGCTATCAATGCCGCTTCACCAGCGCCCATCAATGCTTCTTAACCAGCGCTTATGAATGCAGTCTCACCAGCACCCATCAATGCAGCTTCACCAGTGTCCATCAATGCAGCTTCACCAGTGCCCATCAATGCCGCCTCATCAGCGCCCATCAATATCGCTTCACCAATGCCGCCTCACCAGTGCCCATCAAATACAGACTCGGGGGGGACATTTGGTAGATCAGTCAATAGAATACATATACACTCACACACATTTTAAAATTACATTTGATTGTCATCACATATACAATCTCATTAAAGAGGAAGTAAACCCTGATGAGTGTTACTTCCTCTTTCATTCCCTGCAAAGGTAAAGCATAATGGACTACTATGCATCGCATCGCATCACATTGCATCGCATAGTAGTCCATTATGTGTCACTTTGAAGAAATTCGATTTTTTTCAATTTTTTTATTGGATGTTTTATAGCAGAAAGTTTAAAAAAAAATTTTTTCTTTTTCAAAATTGTCGCTCTTTTTTTGTTTATTTTACAAAAAATAAAAGCCGCAGAGGTGATCAAATAGCACCAAAAGAAAGTTCTATTTGTGGGAATAAAAGGGACATCTTTTATTTTTATTTGGTTACAGCGTTGCAGTTAAAATAGTAGTTAAAATAACGCAGTGACTTTTTGCAAAAAATGGCCTGGTCATTAAGGAGGGGTAAATCTTTTGGAGAGCAAGTGGATAATAAGGACTGTTTCTTTAATGGACTGTCTATGGACCTTCTCTATACATCAGGGACTGCTTACCAAAGTGGATTCGAACTATGATAGTTACACTTGGTAGAGGGACAGAAGACAATTAAAGGACAGAGGGGCTGGTTTATAAAACAGGGACTGTCCCTATTAATCAGGGACAATGCCATACACAGTAGTGGGTGAAGGAGAGGGACTGGTCTAAAGGTCAGGGACTGTGACATGCTGTGAGTGGGGGAGGGGTCTCTCTGCACACAGCTAGTGTTGTCCCATGTCTCAGTGTAGCACACACACAGGCAGTAGACATGTACAAACACACTGGCAGCTGTACATTCCCCTCTCCCTCCCGAGCACTGCTCCATGGTCCTCTCAGATTGATTGATGATTCTTCTAGCACGGTCCCCATGGAGCATTCCAAGCAGGTGGGTTAGGGAGGGGGAGGTGAAGAAATTGACGGACAAGGAGGCACAGGCTCATCCATCTAACAGACAGCTTTATACAACTCCTACAACTCCCTCTGACAATCCAGAGTGTCCCCGGCGATTCCCCTTATGGTGTGGGCACAGGCTGGCTGCTCCCCCCTACTAGAATAACACTCACTGTGCGATCACACTGATCGGGGAACATCGCTGGGCTGGTGTCAGCTGCTCTGTGCTGTGAAGGGTCAGGTGCCCAGTAAAGTTCTCTGTGGAGACTGGAAGTGAAGTAGCAGAGACTCTTCTTTGGGATGCCGTGAGTGGAGCCCCTCACTGACACCTGGCCCAGATGCAGTGCCACTTGCCAGAAGATAGAGGAGGTGGGAAGTCATCCAGCGTGGTGGAGAGCACTAGGCGCGGAGAAGGAGGAGGAAGATAACTCCTCCTCCGCTTTGAGTGCTGAGCAGAGAGTCGCATCCATTACATCACTGGTTGTTACACGCCAGGCGGCTGTAGCAACCAGTGGCCAGTAGAGCATTAGGCGGAGGCGGAGTGAGCACCTGCGCTACCCAGTGTTTGCTCACTCTGTCACTATCATTCCGGGACACTGTATTGACGCTGCTTGACATGGCAAGGACAGCGCAGGAATAAAATAACCAGCGGCCGGGCGCCCTAGGTGGCAGTGCGCCCTAGGCGGTTGCCTAGTCCGCCTAGTGGTAGCACCGGCCCTGGCTGCAGTTATGTGTTTAGTGTTTTGTAAGTGACAGTGATCGATCGATACTGCACTTGGGTGGGCTGGGCAGAGGGGCAAAACGCAGGTGCTAGCAGGAATCTGGGCTGATCCCGCTAACAATGCGTTTTTTTGGAACCCTGAACTGCTGGGGACGCTAGTATAGATATATTCATCTGTTCAGATTCTATACCACTACGGGAGGTTTATGCTTTGCGTGTGGGTGTTAGCGGTACTGGCACTAACCTAGCGCTGCCTGGGGCGACGCAGACCCTGACCCTAAAACCTAATTGATATCACCCGCCGGGTGATCAGGGGGTTAAACCTTTATTGGGTAATAAATGGTGGGTGCCCTGATGCTATAAAAAGCAAACTAACCAGAGTCACTCGTAACACTTATACGGTGATCAGTGGTGAAAGGGTTAAGTAGGGGCAATCAGGGGGTTCAAATTTTTATTAGGTAGTATATGGGGGTCCCTGGCGCTATATAAAAACCTGACGGGGAACCTAAATAACTAACTGGCTAACCAGCGTCACCAGTGACACTTATACTGTGATCGCTGGTGAAAGGGTTAACTAGGGGCAATCAAGGGGTTAAAACCATTATTGGGTAGTATATGGGGGTACCTAACGCTATAAAAACCTGGCGGTGAACCTAAAAAAATAACTAGCTACCTAACGACACTAGTGACACTAATGCAGCGATCAGAAAAACGATCGCTTAGTGACACTGGCAAAAGGGGGTGAAAGGGTTAACTAGGGGCAATCAGGGGGTTAAAACCATTATTGGGTAGTATATCGGGGTACCTAGCACTATATAAACCTGGCGGTGAACCTAAAAAAATAACTAGCTACCTAGCGGCACTAGTGACACTAATGCAGCAATCAGAAAAATGATCACTTAGTGACACTGGCAAAAGGGGTGAAAGGGTTAACTAGGGGCAATCAGGGGGTTAAAACCATTATTGGGTAGTATATCGGGGTACCTAGCACTATAAAAACCTGGCAGTGAACCTAAAAAAATAACTAGCTACCTAGCGACAGTAGCGACACTAATGCAGCAATCAGAAAAATGATCGCTTAGTGACACTGGCAAAAAGGGTGAAAGGGTTAACTAGGGGCAATCAGGGGGTTAAAACCATTATTGGGTAGTATATCGGGGTACCTAGCGCTATAAAAACCAGGCGGTAAACCTAAAAAAATAACTAGCTACCTAGCGACAGTAGCGACACTAATGCAGCGATCAGAAAAATGATCGCTTAGTGACACTGGCAAAAGGGGGTGAAAGGGTTAACTCTAGGGGCAATCAGGGGGTTAAATCTTTATTGGGGGGTGATAGGGGGCTACCCTGGACCTAACACTAACTGCCCTGACAGTTTTAACTGTTACAACTGACACTGAATGCAGTGATCAGTAAAGAAATGATCAATGCAATCAGTGACACTGTGACTGGGGGGGGGGAGGGGGGGCGGGGGGGGGGGATCGGGGGGGGTTTGTGTGCCTGTGTGTACCTACATGTCAGTGTAGTGTTGGTGCACACTTACTTTTTGTCTTCTCCTCGTAGTGCGGTCAAAAAGACCGCCCTGAGGAGAATGACATCACTTCCTCCTTCCTGTGTAAACAATACACAGTGGGAGGAAGCTTCTCATTGGCCAGGAGCGATCCAGAGGGGGTGGCCAGAAACCAACGGCCATCCCCTCATCACGGATCGCTCCTGGAGCGAACCGGACCGCCGTATCCAGCGGGAGGGGGTCCCGATCGGACCCCCCACCAGCTGGAAGGCAGGCACGTACATGTACGTGCTTGTGCCTGCCTGTGCCATTGTGATGACGTACAATGGCAATACGGCGGTCCTTAAGTGGTTAAATCAAAGCACATGGAGCAGCATGCAAGCAATAATAATAATATGAACACACGACAACTACTTATATATTTGAAGAACTCGCTTGATCCTTCTGTACTGATCGTGCTACCTCAGGTTCAGGTTCGTCCAGCGTTTTCTTAGTTGATCCTTGGATCGTCGTACCCCAAAATTCTTCTGAAGACTCTTCACAACTTTAGTCATGATCTTGACCTTTCTGATATTTGGGTTTGGGTAAGGTCCATACTTCCCATCATAGTCGTTCCTCTTCAATATGTCCACCATCTCCAACATCTCTCCAAAAGACATATTTGAGGCCTTAAATCTTCTCTTCCGGGATCGGGACATTTCTGGCTCTGGGCTTTCCTCGTCCTCCTCCTCGTTAGTGGAATTATTAGTGTGCACCTGCTGTGTCTCCGCAGTGTGCTCTCCCCACTGCACCAAAAGAGAAGGGGCGGGGAATAGTCTAGAAAGAATGTCAGACGCGAGCGGAGTTTCATGCATGCACACTGTATATAAAACGCAACACGCGTGTGTCCTATATATGATCTGTGAGCAGAGTGAGGAGCTGACACGCCGATCGTTCAAACGAAGGTACAATTTTAACTTGGTACATCACTAGCCTATACTGCTTCTATATAGGCCTATGTTGGGACAAGATTAGGAGAGTTTAGCCTGACATTATTAGGGTTTTTCTTGTGTTGTGTCTTGCAGACAAGATAGATCCCTTCAAAAATACATTTTATGAAGCTAATTATTGATATGCTCAGGGAGCTGCCCTGCCTGTGGCAGATGAACAAACCCTTTCATAAGGACCTAAGAAAGAGGATGGCAACACTGGAGAAACTGCTTGGTTTGGTGAAGATCATGGTTCTCACGGCAGACATGACCTATGTGAAGGCCAAAATTGGTGCCCTGAGGAGTACATCTGAGGGAGCACAAGAAATTCCAGGATTCCCTGAGATCAGGCGATCCAGATGACATTTATGTCCCCAGGATGTTGCACTATGAGAGGCTGCATTTTCTGGCAGACCAGAGGGAACCCAGGCCACCACTCTACAGTCTTCCTTCAAGGCTTCCTTCACCCCCAGCTGAGGCTTCCAATGTCCAACCTGGGCCTTCCAGGCAGCAACATGTGGATGGGCCCAGCTTGAGACAGGTATAGCATTGTTGAACATATTTCTTGTCGTACATTTAATGATGTTAACTAGATGTTATTATTGATCAGTAAGTTGTGATTTAACAAAGTGGTTTACATATCAATAGACAGTAGTGACCAAAAATGATTGGGACAAGAATGAAAAATGCTGGGCTCAGAATGATAGTCTGTTCTATTTGGTAACATTCATTTTGCAACAGTCATGAGCACAAAATTGTGTGATTGATGACCAAAAAACTAAAACGATGTCCCATTTTCATACACAGGAAGACCTCAGCCGGGAGGAGGCTGTGGCAAGTGGCAGCTGGGAGGTCGACCATCGCCCTCCTCCTCCTGCTACAACTACAAGAGCAGAGCCACAGCCTGGAAGGAAGCCTGGAGGGAAGTGCTCAAGGAAGACCAGAGAGTGATGGCCTGGGTTCAGTCTTGTCTGACAGAAGATGCAGCCTCTTGTATGACCACAGCCTGGGGACATAGATGGCATCTGCTTTTCCTGATCTCTTGGACTTCTGGACCAGACTGTTCTCCCTCGGATGTGTACTCCTCAGACCACCAATTTTGCATTTTAAAAATATTTCATGTCTGCCCTGGGGGCCAAAGGCTTCGCCAAATTGACCAGTTTCTCCAGCGTTGCCTTCCTGTTTATTTGTTTGACACCTAAATAACATTTATTTATTTTTTTGGTTCAAGAAATACTTGCCTGTGTTTTACTTCAAAAAGGACAGTTTATTTGTGAGTAGGCAGGTACATTTCAAAAATACAAAGTCAAATTAATAACAAGGGGCACCAACACCAAACAACCTCCTCTAGATTAAAAATGAAACCAATAAAATAAAAAGATAATAATGGTGTTGTTAATGGTTTTGTGGTAAGTTGACACACAAAACACACCAAAAAAATTCCGAAGATGAGCAAATTGTCAAAAAAGGAGATCTTGATTAAAAAAAACAAACACAAAATTAAAAAAATAAAAAAATAAAACTGATTGGGGAGATGTGACGAATTAAAATATTGTATTCATGAAATGAGGAAAAAGAATAAAGAAATAAGTTTAGGAGAAGTGTGTGTGTGAATATGAGCAGCAAAACAACTTCATTCTTGTAGCATTCTAAAGAAAATGAGAATGCGCTGCATTGAAGAATTTTTAACATTGCAGCGTGACGAATGTTCTATATCGATTACGAGCGGTAGTTTTACCTGACCGAGCGCTTCCGTCTCAGAATTTTGGAGCCCACACACTGTCGGATCATCCGACAACACGGTCCGATCGGACATTTTCCATTGGATTTTCCGACCGTGTGTACAAGGGCTTACAGTGGATTTGCACAGGGCAGCCCAGATCCTCCTTGTCTCATGTTCCTCTTCTGTGCACCTGGCCCCTACCTCCTGTTGAGTGCCCCCACAGCAAGCAGTTTGCTTTGGGTGGGGCCACCGAGCCGAGTCACAACTCCATGTATCCATTCAGACATGGAGCCCGGCCCCACCCCTCTCTCTCCTGATTGCCTATCTGACTTTGACAGCCGCGGGAGCCAATGGCACCGCTGCTGTGTCTCAGTCAATCAGGAAGGAGAATCTCGAACAGCTGAGACACTTGTGGATGTCGCTGGACAGAGAGGGACCTCAAGTAAGTGTTATACATGGGTCAAATTTCAAAATAATTATTTTTTTAGAAAATTTAGAACTTTAGTTCTAACTTTAGTTTAAGAAGTTTCCTTTGAATTTCACACTATTAGTGGGCTGCAGCAACAGCCAAATTTCATCAGCCATCAACAGCCATCAAATTTGAGTAATTGGGCCTGTTGGAAAGTTTTTGAAAAACAAACGATTTTCTAATCAATGATGGTGGTTGGAAATGTAATTGAAAAAAGAAATGCGCATGTGCAAGAAAATAAAATTCCAAGAAAGAAAAGAAGATTCCCAGCCATGAAAATACTTTTCTGTAGCAGCAGGAGGTGAAATTGAAGGCTTGGTTGGTTGAATTTTGAAATCACTGGTGGCAACATCAGATAATAGAAAATTATATAGAAATTCAAACATGTATGGCCAGCCTTGGGGGGCAGCGGTGGGTTGCTGCACACAGAAGGCTTTTTATCTTAATGCATTAAGATAAAAAACGTTCTGCCTTTATAACCCCTTGAGGCCCTTGTTCACAAATACTGCGGTGACCTGTGTTTTACTGCACTGGAAGGAGTAGGTCACCACAAGGACACAGAAAATAAAATATTCTCTGTGTTTCCTGTTCACACCACATTGCTGGTGTCATGTGCAGTATGTAGTGTTGTATTAAAATACTACATGTATGCATTTTAACACAATGCATGTAAATGAACATCAATGCTATACAAATCTATAGAAAAAAATAAGCTTTTTATTTTGTCCCCCAAAATGTCAAAGTGCATACAAATGCACACCAATGGATGGCAATGTGCATTCAGTTTCAGAGTATTCTCATGCATGTTTATGTGTAAGCAGGCCCTGAAACAAAAAAAATTTAGCTTGCACTGTATATGACTAAATCTTTGAAGCAAACTTTAGTACTACAAACACATTTCGGTGCCTTCCACCTGCTTGTCAATTGCTTGATTTTAAGGCTTAGCTCCAGGCAAATAGTGAAACACAGAGAACAAAAACCTACAGTATATGGGGTCTGTCTTATCTGCCCAAAAATGTGTATTTTGTTTATCCAGTCCTGAGACTTATACAGCTTTGCCACAAAGCCCAGCCCTATCTGAGTACTCAAGAGACCTGATTTTGCTCTGCTGTAGTTAAGTTACACTAACAGGTCTTCTTCCTCCCTCATAATGTAACTGGACAGTTTGGCCTCATGTACGCTTCTGCTGGTAAACGGACGTTTAGGAGCTGTTGGGCATTTTTTTCAGCTGCCCCTGAACTCTCCTCTGTTATCTTATCAGTACATGTACACAGGGTCGTTTATAGTTGAGTTTAGAAGTTTTTTTGGGAAAATCCAAAAAAATTCAGGACGGATGTTCAGAGGCATTTAAAACGCCAAATGCCTGTAACAGCGTGTAAACGCATGTAAACGCGGTAACTCACATTTAGCCACGTTTGGTTTACAGGCGTTTTGAATTTTTGACTATTTGGCAGATAAACATGGCATGTAAACATGGCAAAACTGATGTTTTTAAACATCGTTTTCTATCTGTCAAGTTATAATGTTCAGGGGAGGTTGTAAAATGTACATTAAGCCTTAAAGTAGAAGCGGTAGACTGACAAGCTAATTTCTCTGTCACTCTGTTCTCTCCACCTAGCAAGTCCTTTTTTTTTAGCACACGAGCACCGCAATACAACTGACCCACTCTGACACACTCTGAGCTCTGCTGTATAGAAGATTTCAAAAGGCTAAAAAGCAAGTCAAATTTAGGTACTTACACAAAAAGTTAACTTTAATGGTGTATTATTCAAAATAGAGCTGCATTAATAGATACATTTTATGTTTGAATGGAATTCAGTTCTAAAGTAGTAATTAACACTTATGAATACGTTTATATTTCCCTTTAGATCAAGGGTCTCCAAAATGCAGCCGGCAGATCGAATGTGGCCCTTTGCTTGCCTTTTTTGGGCCCCTGAGACACTATTCCTTCCACTGACACAAAAGAAGTGGTACTATGCCTCCCACTTACACCAACAATTGGGTACTATTCCTCCCACTGACACAAGAGATGGAGAACTACACTAATTCTCCCACTAACACCAATCACGGAACACTATTCCTCCTGCTGACACCAATGATGTCATTTTTTTTAATCCCACTGACCATTAAGCCTATGGCATGGTTTATTTTTATTTCAACCGATGCCAGGGAATTTTCTACTCCCACTGGCCACAGTGCAGCCTCCCTAAAGTAAGCTACCCCTTTGTTTCAAAATTTTGGATACCCCTGCTTTAGATCAACTTTTGTAGCTGAAATTTCAAATTTATTTTTCAAATATTGTTTTCAAATCTTTTTTTTTACTACCATTCTGAAATGTGCATGATGCAGTCTCCTTCACATGCCCACAGTGAATGACCAGTAGAAGAGTGAGAAAGATGCAATACCATTTATTATGATTAACCACTTCAATACAGGGCACTTTCACCCCCTTCCTTCCCAGCCCAATTTTCAGCTTTCAGCGCTCTAGCGCTTTCAGTGACAATTGCGCGGTCATGCTACACTGTACCCAAATGAAATTGTTATCATTTTGTTCGCACAAATAGAGCTTTATTTTGGTGTTATTTATTCACGACTCCGTTTTTTTTTTTTTGCGATATAAGCGCAAAAAAAGCGGAAATTTGGGAAAAAAACAATATTTTCTTTTTTCTATTTGAAAAGAAATCCAATAAAATCAAATTTTGTCATAAATTTAAGCCAAAATGTATTCTGCTACATGTTTTTGGTAAAAAAAATTCCGTTAAGTGTATAATAATTGGTTTGTGTGATCACGGACATATGTACGCAAATGATCATGTACATATGTGTGCAGGTGATCACGTACATATGTGTGCAGATAATCATTGGGACATGTGATTTTAGTGGGACATATGTGGGGGACATGTTTTTATTATTAGGGACATGTGTTTTTATTATTTGGGGACATGTATGTTTTGGGGACATGTGTGTTTTGGGGACATATGTGGGGACTGTGTTTTCACTGTGTGGTGTGTTGTGTGTTTACACTACACTGATGATCAGTGAGTAAAAAGCTGTGAAAAGCAGCCCATACTCACTGATCATCAGCCGGCTGCAGCGTTCTGCTCTCCTCTTCTCAGCGGTGACTTCCGTGTGAGGAGAGGAGAGCCGATTGCCTAGCAACCGGCTGTTTGTTTACATCACATGACGGCCGTGATTGGACACGGCCGTCATGTGATCAGGAGGGCCAATCACAGAGCCCTCCTGCCGATCTGAGATGTGCCGTGTCCGGGTGACACGAGCACATCGGGATCGCGCCGCTGCGCGGGCGCGCGCGCGCGCGATCCCGCTGCTCCTGAATGACGTTCCTGAACGTCCTATCAGGAGCAGGCGGCTCCCACCCGCCGTATATATACATTGGCCGGGTGGGAAGTGGTTAATATATTTTATGTTTTTTTTTCAGTAAACTTTTTTATCAGCTTTCTTCGGAACTGCTGTCAATCTAAAGCCTGGTGGGTGAAGCAGACATCTAGTTACTGTGGAGGTTTATGTTTGGCTGTAGTGCCAACTGGGAGCATGCATGTAAGGGTGAGGATCTCCAAGGCAGTTTGGTCACCCTATAGGTAGAATTAAAGTCTTAAGAGATTCAAGCTCTTTTTCTTCTGAATAGATGGCCCTGGGAGGGAAAGGAGTCAACATTTCTGAAAATATGTAAGTGATGCTAACACATAATGTTTATTATTTTATAGTTTTAATAACACTTTAACCATGTCAGCCCCGGAAGATTTGGCTGCTCAATGACCAGGCCATTTTTTTAGATACGGCACTGCGTCGCTTTAACTGACAATTGCGCGGTCGTGCGGTGCTGTACCCAAAAAAAAATTGCATTCTTTTTTTTCCCACTTTCTGTTGGTGGTATTTGATCACCTCTGCGTTTTTTTATTTTTTGCGCTATAAACAAAAGAAGAGTGACAATTTTGAAAAAAGCACAATTGGGCTGATTTACAAAACGTTTGCCCCATGAGTTGAGGCGCACGGTGAGGCGCAATACACATTTTCATATTTACCAAACGTTTGCGCCGGGAACAGAGTGCTATTCCCCATTTACTATAGTGATCTTGGTGCCCGGGAGAATGAAATCTGTGCGCCACTATGGACATGACGCTTGTCATCTTCAATTCTATATTAACAGAGGATGGAGATGCCAATATTATGGGGTGATGTGAGGAAGTATAGTAACAACTGCCCAAGTAACAAATATGCCCGAAATAGAATGAGAAAGTAGCTTTTTCTGAGCAAGTCTGCTGTGCCTGCAAGTATGTTTAGAACTGCGTGAGATCAACTTAAGCACTGCGCATGCAGCTCTTGCTCTCGTTCAGATGTGTTTGTTCACTGCGTGGTCAAAATGTTAGTAAATGTCAAGCAACTTGAACATTTTTTTTTTTTTACGCTGGTTCATCTTTATGTATTTTTTAAGGGTATTTGCACACAGGTCATGTTAGCATGTTACGTTGCCAACATGTGACATGCACCTTGTTAAAGTGATGTAAAAAGACGCCCGCTCCTCTAGCTCCTCCTAAAAGGGCATTTAATCTTCCCCCTCTAATGCAAATAATTTCCTTGGCCCAGTTTTTGCTTTTAAAGGGGAACTCCACACTCTATTCTCCAATGCTCTGGTCTCCCCCCTTGGATTTCCATGGACTAACTTTTGCTTTTAAAGGGGAACTACATGCTCCACTCTATTCTTAAAAGGCTATGAGCTGCCTTCACCAATCCAAATCACATCCTTTTTCAGAGCATACAACAAGGCCAGCTAGGAAAGGGGCAAGAAGAGCGATCACCCAACCCCCTCATGAATCATACAAGACCACATGCACTTAACATAGCTGGCTGCCTTTGGGACACCTTGTACCCACTAGTTTAAAGGGGCTTTCCACATTCCGTAAAGCCCCCTGTCTGCAGCCCCCCACAACCCCAGCCTAGGGTTGTGTGTAAGAGGCCCTTGTCCCCCTGAATATGGGAACAAGGTGGTTGACTTTTGGGGTGTCCAAGCCCCTCCTGCTGTGTGTTTTGCTAGGAGTTTTTTTTTAGTGTGTGGGAGGGGCACAATATTTTTTTTTGGGGTGGTATTTTTCACATGAGGTTTCTCATTTTAAGCCTTTACAGACCCAAATGGCCTTGTATGTATTGGGGAGGGGGGAGGCTATTTTTGGTTTTGGGTTTAAATCTTGCAGCTGCAATGTTGATTTGTACGTTTTCTCCAAAGCCGTACATCTTTGAAGCAACATTTTGGATACATGCTACAGATGTAGCACTTTACAGGCAGAGTAACCCCCCCTCCCCCAAGTTACTAGCTTCAGGGCTAGTTCACTCCATAGAAATGCAGTCCGGATGTGTTCCAGATGTTTTTCAGCATGTGCGTTTTTGATGCATTCCTTTGTGTTAATGATACTTTTTGGTGCATTTTTGATGCAGTACAGTAATTTTTTCCACCTTTTTTTTCTTAACCTTAAATAAGGACATGCTGGATGATGTGTTTCATTTTGAACAGGGGGGTTGCTTATTTTGTGCTGCATTTGGGTTGGTCTGGGCATGTGCAGGGACTTTGTTTTTTTTCCTATGCCTTTTGGTGTGTGAAATGCATATGGGTTGGTCTGGGCATGCTCAGGGACTTTGGTTTTTTTTTTTTGTGCTTTTTGTGTGTGAACAGCACTTGGACTTTTCTGGGCATGCTCAGAGAGTGTTTTTTTTTTGGGGGGGTTAATAATTTAAAGACATTCTTAACAGGTGTACTCACTTTGAAGTTCAGTCTCTACATTGGGTGAACTTGCATTTTTTGTGTTTCATGGACTGTGCATGTGTTTTCAATTGTCTCATTAGCACACAAAGCTATATTATATAAAGCTTGCAGATAGCATGCTTTACCTTGCCCTGAACAAGATAAGGATGCCCAAATGTACAAGAGAGTACATTTGGGTGTCCTTATTGAGTTTGTGACACATGTACATTTTGTTTGTTATGTCTTTGCAAAACAGATGTGCTTTCGAACAAGTTTTTTTTTTTACTTTGGTTTATTGTATTTTTTGGATGTGAAAAAAAAACAAAAACATATTCTGTTACTGTCTCAATTTAACCACTTGAGACCCGCACTATAGCCAAATGATGGCTACAGCACGGACCTCCTTTGCCGGGACAACGTCTATTGACGTCGTCCCATGCACGAGCGGCCTGCGCGCCCCCTGAGGGGCGCGCGCGGCGTGCTCTGTGATCGGCGAGTCTATGAGACTCGCCTGATCACTGATCCGAGCAAGGGGTCGATCCCGACCCCTTACCACGTGATCAGCTGTCAGCCAATGACAGCTGATCATGTGATACAACGGAGCCGGTAATCGGCTATTATTCCTCCTCGTGCTGACAGTGCGAGGAGAAAAAAAAGAGCCGATCACCGGTGGCCGTGATCAGGACATCAGTCCCGATCACGGCCAGCCCTGCCAGTGCCCACCTGCCCCCTGCCAGTGCCACCTCATTAAAAAATAAGTGCCCCCCGTCAGTGCCACCCATCAGTGCCCATAGTGCCACCCAGCAGTGCCCACAGTGCCACCCATCATTGCCCACAATCTGCCTCAACAACGGTGCTGCACCCCAGTGCCACATATCCGTGCCCATCAGTGTCATCTACCAGTGCCCATCAGTGCCGCCCATCAGTTTCCAGCAGTGCCACCTATCAGAGCCACCTATCCGTGCCACCTATCAGTGCCCATCAGTCCCATCTATCAGTGGTATCTATCAGTGCCCCTTAGTGCCACCCATCCGTGCCACCCATCCGTGCCATCTTATCTGTGCCCATCTTTGCCCATCAGTGGCGCCTTATCTGTGCCCATCAGTACTGCCTTATCTGTGCCTATCGGTGCCACCTTATCTGTGCCTATTAGTGCCGCCTTAACTATGCCTATCAGTGCCCACCAATGCAGCCTATCAGTGCCGCCTCATCAGCGCACTTCAATGAAGGAGAAAAATTACCTGTTTGCAAAATTTTATAACAAACTATTAAACATGATTTTTTTTGTATATTTTTTTGTTTGTTTAGCAAAAAATAAAACTCCCAGCTGTAATTAAATACCACCAAAAGAAAGCTCTATTTGTGGGAAAAAAATGATAAAAATTTCATTTGGGTACAGTGTTGTATGCCCGCGCAATTGTCATTCAAAGTGCATCAGCGCTGAATGCTGAAAATTGGTCTGGGCAGGAGGGGGGTTTAAGTGCCCAGTAAGCAAGTGGTTAACATACATGTGTTTTTGCTTTCCTTGCTCTTTTCCAAGTCCTGTTTTGTTGACCAATAAAATTTATAGAAATTTTTTATGTTTTATGTGTTTTGTTACTTTTAACAGATTTCCCAGCTGCAACTTAACTAGGTTGATTGTCATGGCAAATCAAAAAAAGGTGTGATTTGTCTAAAAGTTACCTTCATGGTAGCATATGCTTGGATTGTGTGTATTCTGCCATGGATAGGCACCAGGAAAGGAAAATTACAGAGCGGTAAGTATTTTCAATTTTATTAGCACAGTGGTTCTCAGTCCTAGAGGAACCCCGACAGGACATATTTTGTAAATTTATCTTATCTAAAATAGCTGTCCAAAATACCAAGCCGTTGAATGTAATTTAAAGCACCAGGACAATATGAAGGCAAACCTGCAACTATGGTCTATTGGGGGTACTTGAGGACAGGGTTGAAAAGCACTGATTTAGAGCGTTGCACTAAAATCTAGCTCAAGACAATCCTATTCTAATTGTGGGCATTTGAGGGAAACCAAGTGAGTGTTAGAACCCCTGCTTGTCTTTTTTAGGTTGGGCTTTGTGTCCCTTTTCTTAAAATTGGCCTCACTTCCTGTAACATAGCCAAACAGGAAGTGAGGGTAAAACCCTAACAATGACTTTCCTAGGGGACACACAGGTCAATCTAACTTGTATCCCCATTGGGCTAATTGGACTCTAGCATTTTGTTGTGTACACCCCACATTATTGGGTATTTTTGGGTTTATTAAAGGCAAATCCACTCTGCAATACAAGTGTAGTCGCTGAAAATCTGAGTGATTAGCACTGGTGATTAAATATCCAGAATTACAGAAGCAAAGATGGTGTTTTTTTATTTCCCTTGCATGTCCCCCTCAGATCTCCAGCAAGTGCACTTGTAGTGCAATGTGGATTTGCCTTTAGTAAATAAAAACCAAAGTCCAAGATACCTAATAATTTGGGATGTACAGAGCAAAATGCTAGAGTGCAATTTACCTAATAGGGAAACTATTTAGATTGACCTGTGTGTTACCAAGGAAAGACATTGGTAGGGTTTTACCCTCACTTCCTGTTTGGCTATATGACAGGAAGTGAATAAATTTGAAGGAGAAAGAGGAAAAATTTGGGAGGTGTCTGGACGCTTTTGACACATTTTTGGGACCATTGACAATTATACAGCGATCAGTGCTTTAAAAATGCACTGATTACTGTATAAATGTCACTGGCAGGGAAGGGGTTAACACTAGGGGGTGATCAATGTGCTCCCTGGGAGGTGTTCTAGCTGTGGGGGGGGGGACTGACTAGGAGAGGAGAGAGATCAGTGTTCATCCTTAGTATGAACACACAATCTCTCTACTCTCCCCTGAGAGAACCAGGATTTGTGTATTTACACACACATATCCTAGTTCTCGCTCTGTAATGAGCGATCACAGGTGCCCGGCGGTCATCACGCCCGCCAGGCACATGCTGCGGGCACGCGTGCGCCTCCTTCAGCACCTTAAAAGGCTGACGTACATCTACGACGGCTCGCTCAGGTGAGCCATTCTGCTGCAGTATCTGCTATGGTGGCCGGTCCAGAAATGGTTAAAGCAGAACTAAACTTTCTTAATCAAGATGACCATTTTTATTCCTTATGCTGCTAGCATTTTTAAAAAGATAGGAAAGTATATACTATTTACCGTATTTATCGGTGTATAACACGCACAGGTGTATAACACGCACATTCATTTTAAGAGGGAAGTTTCAGGGAAAAACTTAAATTTTTGTATTGGCGTATAACACGCACAGGCTATTTCCACCCGATTTTCATGGTGAAAAGGTGAGTGTTATACGCCAATAAATACAGTACTTGTTTTTACATGTCTTCAGCTAGTTCCTGGTTTCCAGGCCTAGGCAAATGATTCATACATCCCAGAAGTCCACAGGTGAGAAGGAGGGGTTTACTCGGCTAAGTACACCCTCCTGCCTGCATGCAAAGCAGTTGGATTCCAGGAAGTAAAAGCTACATCAATCATCTGCCCTTACTTAAGATGGCTGCGGCTAGAAATGCTGGGGGATGTTTTTCAAAGTGATTTCCCAACAAAATAAAGCATGAGGAAAGGGATGGGTGGGTGAGTTTGCTTTAAATATTAAAAATGTGTTTTCAGTTTAGTCGTGTTCTAATACAATTTGGTTCCACTTTAAGCATTACTGATTCACAAGCATCACTCGCACAGAACTTTCAATTGAGAGGTTTGTGAAATGCAAGAGAATACACAGTTTTATGTTACCAATTATTTAAATATTTATTTACATTTCCAGGACACCCCATCACCAGAAAAAAATGTGTGTGTGTGTATATATATAAATATAATATAAATATATATATATATATATATATATATATATATATATATATATATATAAAACATATGAATGGTATACTGTATATGATTATCTCCTTTTAAAAAGTCAAACCCACTCATCAGTGTAGATATCAGGACTTTCTTTTATATATTTTCATATTATATACGTTACTCATACTATTTCTGTGTGTGAGATATATATATATATATAGTGAAAACAGGCAAACACTACATATTTAGCTGACTGCATATATTTCCTCATCAGCAAAAGGAAAAACTGCAACTAAATTAGGGGCCACATTTACCTTTAATTAGAGCCAAATGCTTTAATGCTTTTATCCACAGAAAAGAATGTGGATGTGGCATCATTCCCAATCCTCACTGAGATGCAACAGTTTGATGTGCCTTATGGTTATTGCATTAAACATTTTCCTAGGGCTGTTGAACTCTTTTAGCAGACGTGTTTATAACACACATCAGAGGAATAGCTGGATGATTTTTGCAGCAAATGAGATATATTACTTATACACATGCAAAAATTCCCCTGCCACTGATGTGTACATATTCAGTGCTAAAATGTATCAAAGCGGGTTAGAGCCTGTAATAATATACTACATTTATTTAGCACAAAGAGGCTTTTCAGATGCTTACAAATAAGAGGCAATCACATAGCCACCTCTGTGATGGAATGTTGGCAAAGATATTCAAGTCTTCTGATGTGCATGGCTGCTACTAAGTGGGATTTGTTACATGGTATCAAGGTACTGTAGTGTAAGCTGAGATGCTCAGAGATAACTGATCTGATTAATAACATAGAAATATGTGAGAGCATGCATACAACTCAGGGGCATATTGCTCACTGCAGAAAATTATGAAAGACTTGGAGCAGACCCCTGATGCAATGCATTTGACAGACGTCAACATGCGATCATGGCGGACATAGGATAACTTGTTAAGAAAGAACTTCACCTGAGTTTCAGGAAATTAAAAGTCAGCATCTGCACATAGTGTAGGTGATGACTATTGAGAAAGACACTTAGACTGGCCATACACCTATAGATTATCTGCAGATTTTCTATGGTCAGATGGAAAAAGTGGAACAGATTCCTCCATCTACGCTGAACTTTGTTTTCCATCTGACCATAGAAAGTCTGCAGATAATCTATAGGTGTATGGCCAGTCTTAGTTCTTTCATGCAGCTGTCTCTTCCCAAGGTTGAAGGTTCTCTAAGCCACCATTTTGTTTGAGTAGCCGGCTGTCATTTCTTGATGACTCACAGCTAGCTCATGCACATGTGTGAGACATACCCAAGTGTGAGACTGGTCCTGCAGCCTCCTGGGAAGTGATGTTATTCCAGGAGGCTGTGAGGAGGGGGATGCACTTTATCTTTTTCTATGTAAGGGATAAAAAAAGCTGCATTTTCGTAACAGGATGGAGAAAGGAGAGAAGCATGGTATGTTTAACCACTTACAGACCGAACCATTTTGCTGGTCAAAGACCAGACCACTTTTTGCGATTCGGTACTGCATTGCTTTAACTGACAATTGCGCGGTAGTGGCTCCCAAACAAAATTGACGTTCTTTTTTTCCCACAAATAGAGCTTTCTTTTGGTGGTATTTAATCACCCCTGCGTTTTTTTATTTTTTGCGCTATAAACAAAAATAGAGCGACAATTTTGAAAAAAACACATTATTTTTTACTTTTTGCTATAATAAATATCCCCAAAAATATATAAAAAAACATTTTTTCCCTCAGTTTAGGCCGATACGTATTCTTCTACATATTTTTGGTAAAAAAAATCGCAATAAGCGATTATTGATTGGTTTGCGCAAAAGTTATAGCATTTACAAAATAGGGATAGTTTTATGGCATTTTTATAAATTTTTTTTTTTTTTTTTTTACTAGTAATGACGGCGATCAGCGATTTTTATTGTGACTGCGACATTATGGCGGACACATCGGACATTTTTGACACATTTTTGGGACCATTGTCATTTATACAGCAATCACTGCTATATAAATGCAGTGATTCCTGTGTAAATGACACTGGCAGTGAAGGGGTTAACCAGTGGGTGGCAGTGTAGGGGTTAAGTGTTCCTAGGGGTGTGTTACTAACCGGGCTTTCATTTAGTGAACACTGATCTCTGCTCCAATCACATGGAGCAGAGATCAGTGTCACTAGTTGCTAGGCAGAATGGAAAAATGCTGTTTACAATGGCATTTCTCCATTCAGCCATCCCGTGAGACGATCGCGGGTATGCCCGCGGCGATTGAGTCCGCGGAATCCGCAACCAGACTCACGGGGGTCCCGACCGGCACGCGAGCGCGCCGCCGCCGGTGCGCTAGCGATGGCAGGGAGGCATTGAAGATTGGACGTACCTGTACGCCAATATGCCTGCCTGTGCTATTCTGCTGACGTACATCGGCGTGCGCTGGTCGGGAACCGGTTAATATTTGGGTGAAGGTCCACTTTAGGGCTAGCTTCACACCTATGCACTTCTGTTTTCATGTATTTTTTTTCTTGTATTTTTAATTTCTCATTTTATCTTGTCAATTTTTTTTATTGAGATTTAACAATCAGTATATATAACTACATATGGTGGCAGCAAAAGAAAAGATCACATATCAGCTTCAGCTCCGGAACATTTTACCCCCTTCCTGACCAGAGCACTTTTTGGGATTCGGCACTGCGTCGCTTTATCTGATAATTGCACGGTCATGCAACATGGCTCCCAAACATAATTGATGTCCTTTTTGCTCACCCCTGCGGTTTTTATTTTTTGCACTATAAACAAAAAAAGAGCGACAATTTTGAAAAAAAACGCATTATTTTTTACATTTTGCTATAATAAATATCCCCCAAAAATATATAAAAAACATTTTTCCCCCAGTTTAGGCTGATACATATTCTTCTACATATTTTTGGTAAAACAAAAATTGCAATAAGCGTTTATCGATTGGTTTGCGCAACAGTTTACAAAATAGGGGATAGTTTTATGGTATTTTTATTAATATTTTTTTTTAAAACTAGTAATGGCGGCGATCTGCGTTTTTGTTTTTTGGTGACTGCGACATTATGGCAGACACATCGGACATTTTTGGGACCATTGTCATTTATACAGCAATCAGTGCTATACAAATGCACTGATTCTGGTGGAAATGACACTGGCAGTGAAGGAGTTAACCACTAGGGGGCAGGGTAAGGGTTAAGTGTGTCCTGGGGCATGTTTCTAACTGTGGGGGGTGTGGCTACATGTAACACATCACTGATCTCTGCTCCCAATTACAGGGAGCAGAGATCAGTGACACTGTCACCAGGCAGAACGGGGAGATGCTTGTTTACATTAGCATCTCCCCGTGAGACGATCGCGGGTATCCCCACGGTGATTGAGTCCTCGGGACCCGTGATCTGACTCACGGAGGTATTGGCCAGCGTGTGCATGTGATGGCACAGTGGCAAATTTCAAGGGACGTACCTGTATGCCCATTTGCCCGTCCGTGCCCTTCTGCCGACTTACATTGGCGTGTGACGGTTAGGAACCGGATATATGGTAATAATATTGAGATGTAGTTTCAACATAAACTAAAAGTAGTTTAACTAAAACAATTTTAGCATGGATCTAACTACTCAAAAGGTTCATTCATTGTATGAGAGGGTAAAACCAACTTAGACCAGGTTAATATAAGATGACCTCTGATAAAAAAAAAAAAGGTCTTAATTATTATCAAGAGTATAGTTTTTAAATAATAATAAAAAAAAAAGAAATAATGTATTATATTATGTAAAATCTTATACTACATATTGTAACTGTGTACAATTGGTAGAATGATAACCAAGGAAAAAAACGTTCTGCTACCAGAACTATATAAAGAGTAAATTGAAAGAGGAGAGAGAGAACAGGAGAGAAAGAAGATAAAAGAAAAAGTTATCTTAGGTAGGAGAAAAAATAGATAGGGAAGAAAGAAATCAGAGGTAGTAGGGGTTCCTGGGGTAGTACATGGTAATAAACACATACCATGAATGCAGGGAATGGGAGTATAAATCGAGATTACCAAGGTCTTAGTAGGGAAGCATCAAAATTGTAAGGCAAAACGTGAGTCACCCAGGGATTCCATATATTCTCAAAGTTGGATATTTTATCTTGAGTCATAGACACTGTTTTGGCATGGATCATTGGTTGATTGACTCTATTTTTAGTTTCAGCAGTTATTAAGGACAGGGATTTCCAAGCTTTGGTAATTGTTTGTTTTTTGCAGCTGTAGTGATCTGTAATAGGAGTTTGAATTGGCAGTAGGAGAAAGTGGCCAGTTTTAAGTTTAAAAGTGCTATTGTGGGATCAGGATTGATAGGGATTTCAAACAGTGTTGAAATCATAAGAAATACATCTTTCCAGAAATTATTTTGCTACTGGGCAATCCCACCAAGTATGAAGATGTGATCCAAGATCACCACAGCCACGAAAACAAGATGGGGAATAATTTGGAGCATATTTTCACAATTCTGACAGGGACCAAATACCACTGTGTGAGTACTTTGTAATTTGTCTCTAAGGCCGCGTACACACGGGCGGATTGTCTGCCCAACTTAGTCCGCTGAACCGTGTTTCAGCGGACAATCCGCTCGTGTGTGGGCTTCAGCGGACTTTTTCAGCGGACAGTCTGACGGACTTAGTCTTTCGGAATTTCCGTAATTTTGTCCGTCCAAACTTGGTTTTGTCCGTCCAAACTTGGTTTCAGCGGACAGTCCGCTCGTGTGTAGGCAAGTTGGACGGACTAAGTATGGCGCATGCTCAGAAAGGATTTACACGGCCGAAGGTTGCATTGCAGTGTATTGGACGTAGTTTTTCTAGTCCCGTCGTACGTGCTGTACACATCATCGCGCAAGCTTTCAGCGGACTGTCTGTTCATCGTGTGTGGTCAAGTCCGTTCATTCAAAAGTTGAACGGACTGTCTGTTGGATTGTCTGACGAACTTAGTTGGGCAGACAATCCGCCCGTGTGTACGCGGCCTACGGTGTCTATGTTTTGTGAGGATGACTTAGTTGTGATCCAAATCTTATTCCAATTGGCTGCTTCCAACAAAAACCCAAGATCCATCTCCCACTTGGCCACATATGATGGTGGGTCTGAGTTGGGTTTCGTAATAAGATGAGTGTAAAGAGTTGAAATAAGTGAAAAAATTAGTTGAAAAATTATCCTGTAGTCCCAGAAAATAGCACCCAATTAAGACTTTAACTCTCAGAAACTGAGCGCTAATGCAAACGGAAAGCAGCGCTATTGCAGCCAAAAATGCCTGTCAGATCACATATGTGGGAATAGTGGAAGTCAATGGGGCTCGAACCTGCAAAATCCAAAGTTCTCACTAAAGGCTTATATGCAAGTTCTTTGCCATGAAAAGTTTATGGGGACCTGGGTCCTGCCCAGGGGACATGTATCAATTGGAAAAAATGTTTTTAAAACAGCCGTTTTTTCAGGAGCAGTGATTTTAATAATGCTTAAATTGAAACAATAAAAATAAAAATTCAAACAAACGTTTAACCGCTTAACAACCGGCCCATAGCCAAATGACGGCTACAGGGCGGTTGTTTAACTCTGGGACGCCGTCATATGACGTCCTCCCAGAATTCCACTCTTGCGCGCCCCCTGGGGCGCGCACTCGAGAGCATCCGTGACCGCCGGGTCCACAGGACCTGGCGCATCACGGATCACGGTAAACGGCCGCTCAATGTTGAGAGAGTTTTGAGAGAGTGCCCCCCTCCTGAACCATACTAGGCCACATGCCCTCAATATGGGTCCCCCTAAATGGCCTCATCCCCACAACCCTTGCCCGGTGGTTGTGGGGGTCTGTGGAATCTGGAAGCCCCCTTTAATAATGGCGCCCCCAGATTCTGCCCCCCATGTGAATAGGTATTGTGTACATTGTACTCCTACCCATTCACCAAAAAAAGCAGTAAAGTGTGACAAAAGACAATAGCCAGTTTTTGACAATTCCTTTATTAAAAATGTCTTCTTCTTTTCCTGCTTCTTCCTCCGGTCTACTCCATCTTCTTCCAGCTTGTTCTTCCCACGCTTATTTCTCCATCTTCCTCCGCTTCTTCTACAATGTACCCGATACCCATTCACATAGGGGGGCGGGATCTGGGGGCCCTCTTGTATGGATATAAAAGATATTACACTTCTCCAAAAAACACAACCCCCAAAACTAAATAAAAAGAATAATAATAATAATCTACTTTTATTTTGCCAGCAGAAACAAAATTATGTACATTCATTTACTAGCTTGAAAACAATTTCTACAGCATATATGGTGCTACATTTAGAAAAACAGTTATCAATTGGGGCCCTGCTCATAGGAGCTTACAATCTAAAATTTGTCTAAACCTTAGAGTGGACACTTTCAGTGTATAACGGGCAACACATCACATTTTTATCTGCAAGATTATAGAAACATACTTAACGGTCATTATTCTTACAAAGCATTCCAACATAATATTAAAAAAGCCACATGTTCAAAATATAACACCCACCACCCCACAAATTCACACATATACATATATTGGAGACCATATTCTGCTGGAAGCTGCATTTCTGTGTACATGATTAAGCAAAGATATCAAAGAGTAGAAGGTCAGCACATGCTCCCAAACCATGTTTGCATGGTCAGACAGGAACAGTAAACATACAACACTGACAGCATGGCCACACAAACCTACTTTTGATGGAAAAATGCACAAGAATTTCAGAAAACAAACAGCCCTAGTTGGGTGTTTGTCAATAAGCACAATATCATTCCTTCTCCCCCCAGAAATCACAGCAAAAAAAAAGCTGACCTTCTCAGGCCAAAGGAACCCCCCTACTGCAGCCCTTTATATAAGATAGGTTGTATTGTTAGCACACTGACACATGACCAATAGAAGCACATGCCCACCAGTATCTTTCAATTTATCTGTTCGTATCTAAAGTGATGCACCTGATGGGCAGGAACACATAAGACTATTTGCAACTGTGTTAGCCCTTGGCTATCTGCTTCAAATCTCCAACTACAGGCCACAGATCGAAGTTCATTTGCATGCACATAAACAAAGCAACAGTTTTCTAAGCATATGTACCTGTGCAGTGTAAACCCTATGATGTTAAATGTACAAGTCCCTGGGCATGATTAGTGCCAACAAACATTAACATCAGTCCCTGGCTTCAATGAGCTTCCAATCTAAAGTCCAAAACTAACTTTCTTACATTAGAGACTATTTCGACAGGAGACAAATACATGGCCAGCATGTCTTTGGATTGTAGTGAGAAACCCACACAGGGAGTACATATAAACCTCGATACAAGTATTAGCATGTTGGGGAATTGAGCCAGCAACTCCAGTGCTGCTAGACATAATTACTACCCACTTAGCCAGCAGGCAGCCTCACACATGTTCTCTGCATCTCTGTGATGTGAACCAGCCCTAAGTCAATAGCCATGCTCAGTGTCACAAGCAATATACAATATATTGGCCTAAGTATTGGGACACCTGCCTTTAAATGCGCATGAACTGTAATGGCATCCCAGTCTTAGTCGTAGGGTTCAAAATTCATTGCTCCCACACTTTGCAGCTATAACAGCTTCAACGCTTCTAGGAAGGCTGTCCACAAGGTTTAGGGGTGTCTATGGGAATATTTGACCATTCTTTCCAGTGCATTTGTGAGGTCAGGCACTGATGTTAGATGATAAGGTTTGGCTTACAGTCTCCACTCTAATTCATCCCCAAGGTGTTCTGTTGTGTTGAGGTTAGGTCTCTGCCCAGGCCAGTCAAGTTCCTACACCCCAAACTCACTCATCCATGTCTTTATAGACCTTGCTTTGTGCACTGGTCCAAATCATTTGGTGGAGGGGGGATTATGATGTAGAGTTGTTTTTCAGTTTTTTTTTCTTAGTTCCAGTGAAGGGAAATCTTAAGGCATCAGCATATTAAGACTTTTTGGACAATCTCATGCTCCCAACTTTGTGTGAACAATTTGGGGATAGCCCCTTCCTGATCCAACATGACTGCACAAAGCAAGGTCCATAAAGACATGGATGAGCGAGTTTGGGGTGAAGTCCAGAGCTCAACCTGATAGAACACCTTTTTGCTGAATTAGAGCAGAGACTGGGAACCAGGCCTTCTCATCCAACATCAGTGCCTGGCCTCACAAATGCACATCTGGAAGAATGGTCAAACATTCCCATAGACACACTAAACCTTATGGACAGCCTTCCTAGCCTTCCCATAAGCTGTTCTAGCTGCAAAGAGTGGGCCAAATCAATTTTTAACCCTACGGACTAAGACTGGGCTGGCCATTAAAGTTCATGTGTGTGTAAAGGCAGGCCTCCCAATACTTTTGACTAGATAGTGTATCTGGAAATATTTACAATGGTGGTGGAACCCTCCTACACATAAATACTACATTTAGACATAGTTTTAGGACCTAGGAGATGAGACAACTTCTCTACATGAAGCAGCAAGTTTGGAAATCTAACCCAGATGCTCAGGGATGCTAAGCAGAAGTTCTAAACTCTAAGCCACAAAGCTGGCACATGTGGAAACACATAAATACTGTATTTCTTTGGACAGGTGATGAAATTGCATTACTTAAGAATTATTCTTGAATTATTGATTATTATTATTGAATTATTATTATTATTATTGAATTATTTTTTGATATTTGTTGTTTCTTTGTGGATGAGTGTAGAATAGTGATATTACCCTCACATTTTTGGGAATTACATTTTGATTACTGATGTTGGTACACATATCAAATTTTTTGGGCTCAAATTATGATTATTTGGAAATAATAAAAAGCACAAAAAAAATTGTGACTCATTTTAAATTTCCATCAGCAATGGTATTGTTTGTGGATTGTAAAGATGCCTGTGTAAGTTAGGGTAAAGATTGTTGTAAGATGGAGAGTAACAAGTGAAAGTGACAGAGAAAAAAATATTTTACCAAAACATCAAAACATTCCATATTCTAGCATTCTTAAAAACATAATATTTGAAGTAGAAGCAACAATGTTGCAAAGGAAAATTGATTTCAGAGAAATATACATTTCACCTCAACATTAAAAGGATTTACTTGTGAAAGTTACAATTGTACCATGAGAATCAGTGGCTAAAACTTGCATTGGACTATAGTATCGCTGATTTTCGCTTCCAAAAAATGCTTTTTAACTCAGCGCTCATTTTCATATTTATTATAGCGCCCTGTAAAAAAGACACTGGAGCTAAAATGAGAGCTATTTGCAGGCCTGAGCATGCTCAGTTGTGTTGGCACCTAGTTTTACAAAAACGGGGAATTTATCTCTTCTCAAACTTTTAAAGATATTTCAGTGTAGAAATCACTTTTCCACACAGTTTAAAAGCAGATTATCTTTAAATAATATATTGCATATTTCAGTACCATTTAGGCAATTATATCATGCTCTAAACAATATTTCCATGTGCAATTCTCCAGATTTTAGCAGAGTAAAGCCGCGTACACACGGGCGGATTGTATGGCCTACTTAGTCCGTCATACAATCCGACGGACAGTCCGTCATACTTTCGAATGAACGGACTTGACCACACACGGATGCACAAACAGTCCGTTGAAAGCTTGCGCGATGACGTGTACAGCACGTACGACGGGACTAGAAATAGGAAGTCCAATACACAGCAATGCAACTTTCCGCCGTGTAAATCCTTTCTGAGCATGCGCCATTCTTCGTCCGTCGAACTAGCCTACTCACGAGCGGATTGTCCGCTGAAACCAAAGTATGACGGACAGTATTACGGAAATTCCGAAATACTTAGTACGCCAGACTGCACGCTGAAAAAGTCCGCTGAAGCCCACACACGAGCGGACTGTCCGCTGAAATGTGTTTCGGCGGACTAAGTAGGCCATACATTCTGCCCGTGTGTACGCGGCATAAGGGTTTGGGCGCTATAGGAAACTATAGCAAATTAAATTTTGGAGTATTATCCCACCAGCGCTATAGTGAATACCCTTCAGGTCTGGTATGGATATTAAGGGGACCCCAAAGCATCCTCCCAATGTTGAGGACATGTGGCCTGGTATGGTTCAGGAGAGGGGGGCGCCCCCCCCTCTTTCCCTGTGGCCTGCCAGGTTGCGTGCTCGGATAAAGGGTCTGGTGTCGATTTTTAGGGGGAACCCCACATCAATTTTCTTTATTTGACCGGGGTTCCCCTTAATTTCCATACCAGACCTGAAGGGCCTGGTAATTGAATTTGGGGGAACCCCACGCTTTTTTTTTTATCAATGACTTTCAATGAGTGTTCTCTGTATTACGGGAGCCAACAATTCATTTTAGCCACGCAGGGACAGTTCTAAGCACGGGGAACATGCCCCCCTTCACAGGCATACTATAGACACCCCCCAGGTACGAAATTTAAAGGAATATTACACTTTTATTGTTTCACTTTAATCATTATTAAAATCACTGCTCCGGATAAATGGCTATTTTTAGAACTTTTTTTTGCATTGATACATGTCCCATGGGACAGGACCCAGGTCCCCAAACACTTTTTAGGACAGTAACTTGCATATTAGCCTTTAAAATTCGCACGTTAGATTTTGAACGTTCGAGTCCCATAGACTTTAATAGGGTTCTAAAGTTCACACGAAGTTTAGGTCTGTTCGCAGGTTATGGTGTGAACCAAACCGGGGGGTGTTCGGCTCATCCTTACAGGTCGCTAAGACTTTCACTAGTAACTTAATGTCAAGGTTGAGTAATGATATGGGTCTATAGTTAGAACAAGATGTATCGTCTGACTGAGGTTTGGGGATCATTGAAATTATAGCTGTTAATTTTCAGGGCAAATGGATTGATCATTAAGGAGAGAATTAAATGCATCTGTTAACATTGGAGCAAGGATATAAGAGAATTTCTTATAGTAGGACAGAGAAGCCACCTGGGCCTGGATGTTTATTTGGTTTAAGAGAATTTAATTGCTAATTTAATTTCAATAGCTGTAATAGAGCCTTTCAGGACAATCACGTTGGGCTAAAGGAATAGTAGGAAGTTTGATTTGTGAAAAAAATTATTCTGCTAAAGTTTGTTCAAAAGATCCCTCCTTTTTATATAAGGAAGTAAGATGTTTTTGAAAGGTGTGGAGGATCTTTGCTGGATTGCTAGTAAATGTATCATATGATAATTTCAGTCAAATTGGTTTAAAGGGGTGATTTAATTTTTTTAAGTGCTGGGGCTAAAAGAAGTGTCTGGTTTATTCTCTTTAAGATAAAATTAATGTTTAGACTTGCATAACTTTTTATCTACAGATTCTGATTAAAAAAAAAGGTCAAGGTTTAAACGTGCTTTATCAAGCTGTAATTTAGTCACAGGGGTAGGATTGGATTGAAAGATTGTGTGTCTTGTATTAAATTCTGCTTCTAATTTTTGTTTTCATTGTCATTTTTCTCTTTTAAGAAATGAGGCTTGGCGTATACAAACCCCACGGTTAACAGGTTTATGATCTTCACATAGGGTCAGTGGGGATATATCAGGGGTCTCATTATTGGCCAGATAATCTTTTATGGCTATTTCTAGGTCAGAGGAGTGTGATGGATGACATAGGATTGAGTCATTAATATGCCATGTAGAATCTTGTGTTTTGGGTATTAGAGAAGTGAAAGTTGAAAGCACGGCACAGTGGTCAGTTCATGTAAAAAGGATAATAGATGGAGTTCAGTGGTCATGCCTATTGAGATCGATATGTGATCAATATGGGAAATGATTTGTGGGGATGAGAATAAAAAGTAAATTGGTGCCTAGCAGGATTGATTTCACACTAAGAATCTAATAAAGAGTGTTGTTGAAGAAGTTGTTAGAACTTACAAGATTGAGAACTAGATGCAGTAGGAGTTGAGGATTTATCTAAAAAAGGATATCAATTACTTGTAATAAATGGGAGAGGAATGAGTTTTGTTAGGAGCATAGTAGGATACCACTGTGATTAGAGAATCTAATAGATATCCCGTGAGTATAAGAAAGCGACTTTCTGGGTCTTTGATCTCTGTCAGAAGGGAAAAGGGTGTAGTACGATGAAATGCTATTAGCACCCCTCATTGTTTCATTTTGGCAGAGGCTGTGAAAACTTGGGGATAAGCTGAACCAAAATATTTAGGGGTTGCCTTATCTGCAAAATGGATTTCTTGGAGGCATACATGTGCTTTTGAGGAAGCTAAGGAGTGAAAAACTTTAGTTCGCTTTTGTGGGATATTTAGACCTTGTACATTTAACGTAAGGACATTTAAGGGTGCCATTGGTAAATCTTAAAGGAAATATTGTAGTATACTGCATTCATAGATTGTGAGTCTACAATTACCCTGGGGGCAAGAACCAAGAGGGAAGTAGAGACAGAATAAAGGGGAAGAAACAATTACCCCGGGGGGGGGTGGGTAGGGGAAAAATGATATCTGTAATACATGATGTAATATCGAGAAGTGTGTCTCAACTTTTTTTTTTTATAAGATATAAAGAAAAATGAATAAAGAGATTGAAAAAAAAGCTGAAGAAAGAGAGAGAAAGAGAGAGTAATTTCTGACAAATGTTTTTGGAAATCCCGAACGTCAAGAACGCGGTGACATACAACATGTACAACTGGACTATAAAAAGGAAGTTCAATAACCAGTACCTTTGGGCTTCTTCTGCTAATCTCATGTTTATCTCCTGTTAGTAGAAGTTTGGTGAGAGACGATTCCCGCTTTTCAGCCTCGTGCTTATCAGTTCGTTACTGATTGTCAATTTGTGCTTGTGGGGCCGGAACTATTCTTCAGTGCATGTTGTCAGTTTGTTCCTGTCTTTCAGTGCATTCTATTTAATAGTTTGTATCTGTTTTTTAGTGTGTTCTTGTCTTGTCAGGCCTTTCTGATTTTCAGTGCATTCTGATAGTTTGTTAGTTTTCTAGCCATGGTGCGGGTACGTACTCATCGTAGAGTTCGTGCTGTGCAAGGGCTTGGTGTTTGAGTTCTTGCTTTGACCCAAGTCCAGTCCATGAACAGGCCAAGGAGGAATTCATGGACAAAGAATTGGTTCTGCCAGCGTGACCAATTCTTGCACATGCCTTTGCTGCAGGAGATCCAGGAGAATAATCCTGATTATTTCAGGAATTTTCTCAGGATGACGGACCCCATTTTTCATCATCTGTTGACTTTGCTGTCCCCTTGTATTATGAAGCAGGACAACTGCATGCGGTAAGCCATCACTCCCAAGCAGAGGCTTTTCGCCACCTTGTGGTAGTTGGCAACATAGAAAAGTCTCCAGGATATCAAGTTTACGACTGGAATCTCCCCCCCAGGCTCTGAGAATCATTATTCCAGAGACCTGTTCTGCCATTAATCAGGTCCTGCAGAAGGACTATATTAAGGTAAGTTTTCTCGTTTAACATCAGATTCTATGTATTTAATGATTGCTAATGTATTGTATTTATTTAATTATTCCCTAATTACCATGATTCTAATATGTTATGAATGCCCTCTTTGTCCTCATGCATGCTGGAAGCTTTTAATGCTCCTTTTTTGTCCTTCATGCATATTTGCTTTCACTAACCTCCCCAGCATACTATCCCGGCATACACACCTAGCCTTGTCACTTAATGTATTTTTGTCAGCTACATTGTAGTGCTTACCCTAAACACCCCTTAAAATGTGTCCAAGTTGTCCTTAAATTCAGGCAGAGTGCAACAGGCTTTTTTTTGGGGGCCCAAACTCATTTTGAACCCTCTGTCCCCCCCAACTGCGAAGTCAATCGATACCAATACTGCTGACTTTGCCAAACTCATACACACTATACTTCTTTTGTGTTCATATTTATGGATGAATTCACCAAAGCATGTAGTGCAAGGACCTGCCTGAATACTTTCAAATGGTACTGTTTCAAATTTTGTTCTCCTACTGCTTCAATGTGTACAGTGTGTATTCATATTTTTGGATTATGACACTTCTTACCTGTCCAGTGGGCTGCCAATAGTGTAAGTAAGGAGGGGCTGACCAAAGTAATACACAGTATTTATGTATTCAGCTCTCAATGAAGTGGTGAGGGTTACCTGTCCAAAACATCTCCCTTTTCATACATTTTTTACAATGGGCCATCAGAGGGGGTGAGTTATATGATAAGTGGACCTTGTACTTTTGTCTTTAAATACTTATTTCAATAAATGTTCTAATTATGTTGGCCTAGAATGTTTGTGTCTAATCTGCTTGCAATGTGATGTGCAAAAGTACTATTTTTTTTTTCTTGTTTCACTCCACAGTTTCCACAGTACTCCACAGTGGGACTTCCCCAACTGTGGAGGGGCAATAGATGGGACACACATCCACATCATCCCACCCCCCAACTCCGGGTCCTACTATTATAATTCTAAGGGGTATAATAGTATAGTGTTGTTGGCGGTGGTGTCGGCGACTTACGAGTTCCTGTATGTGGACGTGGGGAGAAATAGCCGGATTTCAAATTGTGGAGTCATCACCCAGACATAGTTCTTCAGACGGCTCCAGAATGGCAGCTTGTGCTTGCCACCTCCTGAAAATAATGTGGGACTCCCGTTTGTCTTCGTCACAGATGAAGCCTTTGCGCTGGGGGACCATATTCCGCGTTCATTCCCGATGAGGACCCTCACTCCGGACCAAAGGTTTTTTAATTACTGGTGGAGAATGCCTTTGGAATAATGGCCAGCCGGTTCTGCCTATTTCTCACAGCAATCAACATGGTGGAATATAAAATCAATCACATCATTCTTGCATGCTGCATATTACATAACTTTTTAAGAAAAAATGCTTCAAACTATGTGGCCTCAGTTGGGATTGAGGCCGGCTTATTGCCGGATCCAACAAATCGAATGGCTCTTGAACCTGTCCGTCCTGCCTTGCCTCCCCAAAGCGCCCGCAAAGTTCGACAAAAGTACCTAGCTTACTTTGTGGGTAGGGGGGCCATTGATATGCCAGAGAATATGTAAACATGTTTCAAATAATTTTTTTTTTTTAGAAACTGAACTCATATTTCATTTGATTTACTGCTTGTGTTTCTTATGTGTCTCCTAGGTTCTCCAGTGGCCTTTTATTTTTGGCCATTTTCGTCAATAGTGCAAACAAAACTTATTTGATACATGAGGTGACAATCTCTTCTTCAGCAAACTATTATATTGTGGGTCTGCTATACACACACATTGTTTTTGTTGTTAATGTATGTAATGCATTAATGTTAAAAATAATCATCCTTTTTAGCCCCTTGAATTAATTGCTTTGAGTCCCTAAAATGGCACTGTGGGGGCTATTTACTAAAGGCAACTCCACTTTGCACTACAAGGACGGAATAGCGTTAGTGCCGATTGTGCAAACGAAGGTACAATTTTAACTTGGGGCATCAGTGGTTAGTTGCCAAGATTAGGAGAGTTCAGTCTGACATTAGGATTTGTCTTGTGTTGTGTCTTGCAGAGAAAATGGATAACATTACCGATCCAGATTTCTTGTCAAACTTTATTGATAAATACAGAAAGCTGACCTGTCTGTGGCAAGTCAAAAACCAATATTATAACAACAAACGAAAGAGGAATGCAGCGCTGGATCAACTGTTGGAATTGGTGAAGCCAGCGATTTCCCACGGCAGACATCACCTTTTTGAAGGCCAAAATTGGTGGCCTGAGGGGCACATATAATAGGGAGCACAAAAAGATCCAGGATTCCATGAGATCAGAAGCATCAGCAGATGACATTTATGTCCCCAGGCTCAGGTACTACTACAGACTGCAGTTTTTGTCAGACCAGAGTGAACCCAGGCCATCACTCTCAACCCTTCCCTCCACACTTCCTTCCACCTTAGCTGAGGCTTCCGATGTACAATCTGGGCTTTCCACCCAGGAAGATGTGGCAGAGCCCAGCTTGAGCCAGGTATAGCATTGTTCAACATATTTCTTGTCCAAAAATTAATGATGTTAACTAGATACTATTATTGATTACTAATTTCTGATTTAACAAAGTGGTTTACATATCAATAGACAGTAGTAGCCAAAAATGTTTGGAACAAGAATGAAAACTGCTGGGGTCAGAAGGATAATCTTTTATATTTGTTAACATTCAATTTGCAACAGTCATGAGCTCAAAATGGTGTGTGATTTATGACCAAAAAACTAAAACTATGTCCCATTTTCATGCACAGGAAAGTCTCAGCCAGGAGGAGGCTGTGGAAAGTGTCAACCAGGAGGTGACCATGGAAAGTGGCAGCCAGGAGATGGCCATGTCCAGTAACAAAAAGGTCCAGGAAGGTGAGGAACCTGGAGGAGTCAGCGACTACTTTGATTCGGCAGGCTACTGCGGTCCTCACAACCACCCCTAGTGTCAAAGAGTCCTTTGGCTGTATGACGGCCAGTAAAATGCGAGGAACGGAGGAGGGCCAACGCCTCATCTGTGAGTCATCTGCCATGTCTGTGAGTTGAACCATACTCCTCCAGCAACACCTCCAACAACACAGCCACCCAACCCACCACAGCAGCCTGGAAGGAAGTGTGGAAGGAAGTGTTGAGAGTGATAGCCTGGGACAGCCGCGGGACATGCATGTCATCTGCTGCTACTCCCAATCTCTTGGAGTCCTGGACCGGATTGTGCTCCCTATTAAATGGACTCCTCCAATTTTGCCTGTCAAATAATTGATGTCTGCCCTGGGGTACAAATGCTTTACCAATTCAAACTGTTTCTCCAGCGTTGCCTTCCTCTTTATTTTGTTAGGACCCCTAATACATTTTTAATTTTTGTTTGAACAAATACTTGGCTATGTGTTTTACTTCAAAAAGGGCAGTTTGTTTGTGAATAGGCAGGTACCTTTCAAAAATGCAATGTCAAATTAACAAGGGACACCAACACCAACCAACCTCGTTGAGGTTAATAAATACAAGATAATAATGGTGTTGTGGTAATTTGACACACAAAACGACAAAAAATATTATAAAGATTACTATAAAAAATATTATTCTTGAGATCTTGAGAAAAAAAGCAAACATAAACAAAGATTATTCAGGAGATCACGAGAAATAATAAAAGAAATCAGTTTGTCAGAACTCTGTGTGAATATCAGCAGCAAAGCAACTTCATTATTCTAGCATTATAAAGAAGAAGAGAATGCACTGCATTGAAAGATTTAAAAGTTTGCAGCATAATGAATAATGAATGCTATCTGCATTATGAATGCTTGTTTTACAAGACCGAGCGCTTCTGTCTCGTACTTGATTCCAAGCATGCATGGAATTTTGTGCGTCAGACTTGTGTACACACTCTCGGAATTTCCGACAACAAGTTTTGTTTTCAGAAAATTTGAGAACCTGCTCTCAAAGATTTGTGTGCGGAAATTCCGACAGCAAATGTTCGATGGAGCATACACACGTTCAGACTTGTAAAAAAAAAAGCGCTAACTCAGAGGCCTAGTATCTATCCGAGAAGGTCCTCCAATAATAGGTCAGAATGGAGATTTATCCTTGCACAGAAAGATAGGGGGAGCAGTGACAATCTCTCAAGACTCCAACAGCCTAGCTCTATATACAGAAATAGAGTTTGGCCGTTGAGAAAAAAATATATAAATAAGCAAGGGTAAAAAAATAAAATTAAAGGTTAATTAGCTATTAACAACTATACTGTAAGGTGAATATAAATACCTACAGGTAACCCTAGGGAAAATACATTAAAATAAAAAACTGTATAGTTTGCATAGCAATATTAATTATCATAGGATGGGGGGAAGGGGGGAGGGAGAAAGGGAGTAAATAGATAAAACATAAAATATGTTTATCTGAGGTTGTGGGGGTTAAAATGGGAAGTTCAAAACTTAATAGAACAGTATTATTTTAAATAAGTTTAGTCAGATTATACTGAAGGTGGTAAATTACTTAGTGACCAAAGAAAGGCAAAGCCTTAAGATTGAATATGCTTCAAGATGAGAGTAAAAGTCATTCAGTCCATTGTGTCTACAGGATCTATATCAGGAGAATTGAATCAACTTCTCTTAGAGGAATTTTGTCTGCCTCTATTTTCTTCAGATTTGGAAGATTCTTGAGGGGATCTGGATGTTGTGCATCGACAAGGGCTAGTTGAAGAGCTTTTGATTAGATGTAGTTCTTGTAGAGTGTTTTGAGCTCATCTGAGGATCTACAGGAATGTTTGACACCTTGATAGGTAAAGCGGATAGAAAATGGGAATCCACATTGATAAGGGATCTGGTGTTGCTGTAGATTATGAAGTAAGGGTTTCAGTGCAAGTCATTTAACCACAGTAATTAGGAAAAAGTCAGCAAAAAGCTGATAAGGATGATCTTGAAAGATGAGGGAATCTTTTCCTCTAGCTGCAGCCATGAGTTGTTCTTTGGTGTGATAGAAGTGGAATTTCGCAATAATATCACATGGGGGACTTTCTGGTTTGCATGGTGTTAAAGCTCTGTGAATCCTATACATCTCCACGATAGACCGGGATTGACGGTAGTAGTTCTTGGAAAAGTGCATCATAGTAGAATGAAGGGCCACAATAATCTCAGGTATTCCTCGTATACGAAGATTTGATCGACGTGCTCTATTTTCAAAGTCCTCTAAGCATGTTTGCAGAATAAGGTTTTCTTCCTTAAGAGCCTCTAATTCAGTATCATGGGAAAGTACATTCGTTTCCATGTCATCCACTCTGATTTCTAGGTCAGAAGTGTGCTGGCCTAAGTCATGGATTTCTTTTGTGAGTCTTTCAGTTATATAGTCTGAGGTCTGCTTTAAGGCTTTCTGTAACATTTTTTCTATTTACCTCAAAATATTTGGATGTAGGGAATCTGTTTGTTTTTCTTGTGAGACAGCACTGTATTCACAGTCAGAGTCATTATAAGCATCCTGAGGTAACTGCAGTTTCTTAGCAGCACGAGATGTGCCTGTGTGTGAGGAAGGAAGCTGTGCCATTTTATAGGGGCTTCTTGACTGTGTATCCTTGGCACTCTTTAGTTCATTTTATATATCCCAGGGTCACTGATGAGGCTTATGGTAAGATTATTTTCAGTTTATCATGCCTCGCGGGTGTCTTTATCAGCCGAGTAGTCCCAAGGGAAGTGGAGATTCAGCTTGACATGTCTGTCGCCAGCGACTCCGCCTCCTCCCTCATCATTTCTCATTTTTCTGCTTTTACATGTGTTTTTTTCATGCTATTTCTTGTATTATGTGCTCAGCATTTAGAGAGGTCTTAGGAAAACATGCTATTTTCCAAATATAGCAAGGCCAAGAGCACATGGCCAGTTGCTAGTGGTCTCAGTAACCATGGATTTGTAGCACATAAAAACACATTTGTTGTTGAAATGTCTATTTCGACAATGGGCCCCCCGATACCTTTCTGATACTTACCCACACAACTCTCTTCCACTCTTCTCCATCCTCTTTTGCTTAACCTTCTTCTCCTCTTTCTGCTTCCCCTTTTTCTGCCCTCCCTCTTTCCTTCACTACATATGTCGGAATCTCTACGGTCCTGAGTATATTTTGTTGTAATCTATCAACATTAGATAATGTTCTATACTATCTTAATGCTATTGTTAACAAAATTGATGTGGAGTTACTTGTCTAATACTACAACCGATTGCTACATGCTATATGTTTCTCCTTTTATTCTCTGATGTATGTATTACTTTTGTTCTGTTAACCAAAAATCTTTTCAATAAAAATATTGTGAAAAAACACATTTGTTGTGCATTCTTATGCATTCCTTTTGACTATGGGCACTATCGATGCACAGCAATGGATGAGAGAAAACATACCAGATTTTATTTGTTTTAACGCTTGCTTATTGCAAGGTAAATAAGTGAACCAGATCCTCTGAAAAGAATGGGATGGCACGTAAAATGTGTTTAGAAGTATCGCAACGTGTTTTTTAGGATGAATATGTATAAAGGGAATCTTAAGGATAGCTATACTTCTGTCTGGTGTCCAGTAAGACAACACTTTGGAGTTAAAGTGAATCTTCATCCTCCCTCAACCCCCATTTTTTAACCTCTGCTTACCTGGTTGCAGGTCCTGCACATTTAAGGTAATCATCACCAGCAGATCCAGCATTGTCTTGCTGAGATCCTCTTCTTTTTTTCCCACCCCCCTACTATCTTCTTCTGTGATGTCATTGGTAAGCTGCCAGCTCTTCCGGGTTCAGCTGGCAGCTTCCCGATGACATACCATGTGGCCCCACCTCCTCCTTCTTTTTCAGTTAAGCACTGAGCCTCTTGGGATATGTGATGTACAAATCCTTGGAGGAATAGCAGCCAGAAAGAGCCTGATTTACACAACAGAGAGGAGGCAACATCCGATTGAGAATGAAGATTTGCTTTAATTGACCCCTACATTGTAAGTATACACATTAAACATTTTGTCTTAGTCCAACACTGTACTGTTAAATGCTACGCATATTATGAATTAACTCCTCCCTGACTAGATCATGGGAGACATGTGCTCTGATGTTAAAAATGTTTATGAAACTAAGTGAAAAAATGATCTAGACCTACTTCTTCATGACTAGATCATAACACTGGGTATTTCTTCACTCTATAAAAAGGGGTTCTAGCGTATATCATGTTTTCTCCAAACAAAGCAAAAGTTTCCAGCCTAACACACTATAATTTCCTAAAACATTTTTTTAGCAAATGAAAATCAAAGAATTTCATACTTTGGAAATACAGGGTTTGTAACGGTCTTGTAAGTTGAACACACAATCCCTCATTATCAGCCTTTTGAAAGCAATAAAATTCACCTAACAGATCACCTATATCGGTAGTATTGCCAAAATGTTGTGTCTGTACCTCTGCAGTTAAAATGTGGATATCGAGGAGGGGATTTAGCACAGAAATTATATTTTTCAGTATGTGAAATGGCACCCAAGTAATTATATGTGCTTTTGATGGTGATCAGTGGCTCAAAAACCCCACCAATCTTCTTTATAAAAAATAGACTTTAATGATAAAATCAACAGTAGTGCTAGTAGGGTCTCATGAAATGTGTTTATTGTACATTATGAAGAATCCATATAGGGTAGGGATGACCGAACTTTGGGCATTCAGAGGGACACCCAAACTTTTGCCCATTTGGCCCCTTGCCCAGTGAGTGTTTCTACCACCTCTATATATATACAACAGCTTCCTGTTGTCACTGGTTCCTAAGGAGGCCGGGGGTACTTTTTTCTGCTTGGACTCTAACTTAACCCTTATGGATTTCCTGGAGGCCCTCATGCACTGGAATTTTAAAATCTTTTGAAAACTTAAAACAGACAGCTCTGGGAATCCTGGCGAAGATACTAAGATACTGTATCTCTGGGTTAACATGGTTTAAATGAGCTTATAATAAATAAAAAGACCGTCTTCTAGAAATTCCCAACGTTTTGGATGTTGAGAGGGTTACATAGGTAGGTGTGGCTGATAGCAATGAGGGGTATGTCTTAAGTTATCAGCTTCTTTCCATAAATGATCAAAATGGTGAAAATATATACCTAAAATGTAAACAATCTAGTGCTTCCTTTTTTAAAAGTGTTACCTATATACATGTAATAATGCTGGCTTATAGTTTAATGATAAAAAACAGTGGTCTGGGCTCTTCTGCAACAATAATAAGATATCTCCCCCATGGAATTTTGAGTCCTTGAGAGATATACAGAGGTATCTCCTCTGGAATCTCTGTGAGATATAAGAAGATATATCTCTACTAGAGTTATTGAGAGATGTATGGAAATATATTCCATGGTGTCCCTGAGAGATCTGAAGACAGAACTCCTCACTGCAGCCCTTGAGAGATGTAAGAAGCTATGTCAACTGGATTCATTGAGAGATGCAAGGATATATGTCTCCAATGAAGTCTTTGAGAGAGATACAGAGATATCTACTCACTGGAGTTCTTGAGAGTTATACAGTGCCTTGCGAAAGTATTGAACTTTTCAACCTTTTGCCACATTTCAGGCTTCCAACATAAAGATATGAATTTTTTATTTTTTGTGAAGAATCACCAACAAGTCGCACACAATTGTGAAGTGGAACGAAATCTATTGGATTTTTGAAACTTTTTTAACTAATAAAAAAATGAAAAGTGGGGCGTGCAAAATTATTCGGCCGCCTTGCGTTAATACTTTGTAGAGCCACCTTTTGCTGCGATTACAGCTACAAGTCGCTTGGGGTATGTCTCTATCAGTTTTGCACATCGAGAGACTAAAATTCTTGCCCATTCTTCCTTGCAAAACAGCTCAAGCTCAGTGAGGTTGGATGGAGAGCGTTTGTGAACAGCAGTTTTCAGCTCTTTCCACAGATTCTCGATTTGGATTCAGGTCTGGAGTTTAACTTGGCCATTCTAACACCTGGATACATTTATTTATGAACCATTCCTTTGTAGATTTTGCTGTATGTTTGGGATCATTGTCTTGTTGGAAGATAAATCTCCATCCCAGTTTCAGGTCTTTTGCAGACTCCAACAGGTTTTCATCCAGAATGGTCCTGTATTTGGCTGCATCCATCTTCCCCTCAATTTTAACCATCTTCCCTGTCCCTGCTGAAGAAAAGCAGGCCCAAACCATGATGCTGCCACCACCATGTTTGACAGTGGGGATGGTGTGTTGAGGGTGATGAGCTGTGTTGCTTTTACGCCAAACATATCGTTTTGCATTGTGGGCAAAAAGTTTGATTTTGGTTTCATCTGACCAGAGCACCTTCTTCCAAATCTTTGGTGTGTCTCCCAGGTGGCTTGTGGCAAACTTTAGACGAGACTTTTTATGGATATCTTTGAGAAATGGCTTTCTTCTTGCCACTCTTCCATAAAGGCCAGATTTGTGCAGTGTACGACTGATTGTTGTCCTATGGACAGACTCTCCCACCTCAGCTGTAGTTCTCTTGGCTGCATCTCTGATCAGTCTTCTCCTTGTCTGAGCTGAAAGTTTAGAGGGACGGCCAGGTCTTGGTAGATTTGCAGTGGTCTGATACTCCTTCCATTTCAAAATGATCACTTGCACAGTGCTCTTTGGGATGTTTAAAGCTTAGGAAATCTTTTTGTATCCAAATCCGGCTTTAAACTTCTCCACAACAGTATTACGGACATGCCTGGTGTGTTCCTTAGTCTTCATGATGCTCTCTGCGCTTTCAACAGAACCCTGAGACTATCACAGAGCAGGTGCATTTATACAGAGACTTGATTACACACAGGTGGATTCTATTTATCACCATCAGTAATTTAGGACAACATTGGATCATTCAGAGATCCTCGCTGAACTTCTGGAGTGAGTTTGCTGAACTGAAAGTAAAGGGGCCGAATAATTTTGCACGCACCACTTTTCAGTTTTTTATTTGCTAAAAAAGTTTAAAATATCCAATAGATTTCGTTCTACTTCACAATTGTGTCCCACTTGTTGGTGATTCTTCACAAAAAATTTAATTTTATATCTTTATGTTTGAAGCCTGAAATGTGGCAAAAGGTTGAAAAGTTCAAGGGGGCCGAATACTTTCGCAAGGCACTGTAAAGTAGAGAAATGTTACCTCTGAAGTCCTTTAGAGATGTATGATGCTATGTCACCACTGGAGTTCATGAGAGATTTACTGAGAGATATCTCCATTGAAGTGCTTTCGAAATGTAAGTAGGTACCCTATGCCCCAATGGAGTCCTTCAAGTGATTGTAAGGCTTTAGTTGTTTTTTTTTTGTTTTTGTTTTTTTAAATAACAAACATGCCATACTTACCTCCACTGTGCAGTTCATTTTGCACAGATTGGCCCCGATCCTCGACTTCTGGGGTACCCCAGCGGCACTGGTAGCGCCTCCCCTCATCGTATAACCCCCTAAGAGAAGCGTTCTTCTGGGGGATTACCTTGTGGGTGCACTCCCGAGTCCAGCATTGGGCATCCATAGACGCTGAATGTAGGACTGGGCCCTGCCCCCGACGTGATTGGATTTGATTGACAGCAGTGGAAGCCAAGGGCTGAAACAGCAGGGAGAGGGGAAGAGCGTGTCTCCGGCGTGTGAATCACAGGGTGAGTAGAATGGGGGGGGGGGGGGGGGCGGTCAGTGACAGAAGCTTTTTCACCTTAATCCATAGGATGCATTTTAAGACCGGGTGTCACGTACATGATAATGGAGCCTTATATGCAGAGGACGGCCTCTCTTACAGCTCTGACTTGGAGCCCCTGATAGAGCTGACAGGGAGCGCAGAGTCGTACGAGTGCCTGCAGGATTGCTGAACCTGGAGCTGGATTGGAACTTATGACCAGACTGTAGAGATGTCTGTAGAAGTCCAAGAACAGAAGTAAGCAGGAAGCTGGAACAAGCAGGCGCCGGTGCAGGTGGAAGTGCAGATGCCACAGCAGGAGGGATGGTGGCACCTCCAAGGCTGAAGAAAAGGTTGGTACAGGCAGGCCGGGTCATATACAAGCAGGCACGTCAGAAAAAGAGCCTGAGGCAGAAGCGGAGTGAGGATACAGGCCGGGTCATCAACAGGCTGGCAACGGAGGGGCAGAAGGAACAGGCAGATATGGAGTGGAGGACAAGCCGAGGTCAGATGCAGGCAGGAAACAGGAATGTCAGGAAGCAAGCCGGGTCACAACAGGAACGGAAGTCAGGTAAGTAATTTGCAAGACATACAGGGAATGCTGTAGAGCAGACAGCAATAAGTCCAGTTACTGACCTTGTTCAAATAGGCATTTTGGCACCATGACTGTCACAATTAGCGCGCACGTGCGCACATTAGTGCACGCATAGGTGTGCACAAAGGCGCGCGCATAGGCACGCCCCCTCGGCAGTCTCTTCACAGGAACTGAAGTTATGTCACCACCATCTTGGTTGCTGGCATGGGCTTCCTGACACCGGGCCACTTTTTTAAATGTGTTGTTTCCAAGTTAAAAACATTTTTTTTTGCTATAAAATTATGGGGGCCATCTTCCCTTCACTCGTCTCCATGCACAGCCACAGGAAGGATCCGATCGCCTCCACCGCTGCCGACAGCTCTGGTAAGCGGTGGAGGGCACTGGATCGCAGCGGGAGGGGCCCCCTTTCCAGCTGCCGATAAAAGTGATCTCGCGACGAATCTGCCACAGAGACCACTTTTATCTTGTACCGGACCGCCAGCCAAACACGGGATACCAGGGTTATGGCAGCTAGCTGTTGCCATAACAGCGATATCTGTCCTCAAAGTAGGAATGTACATCGGCATGCGGCGGTCTGGAGCACTGATTTAACTGCTCCAAAGACGCTGCTGGCAGGACTTTTTCTTACACCCTGCCAGTGCACCACTCCAGTGTGAAATCCCTCGTGCTTTCACACTGGAGTGAATGGAGCAGCTGTTTTAGGGTGTTTTGCAAGCGCTATTTTTAAAGCTATAGTGCCTGCAAAACGCTCCAGTGTGAAAGGGGTCTTGTACAAGCTGTACAAGCTCTACTTTACTTGTAGCAAAGTGTAATTTCTGAAAAGACATAATAAAATATTTACAAAAATGTGAGGGGTGTACTCATTTTTGTGAGATAATGTGTGTGTGTGTATATGTATGTATATGTGTGTGTGTGTGTATATGTATGTATATGTGTGTGTGTGTGTGTGTATATATATATATATATATATATATATATATATATATATATATATATATATATATATATATAGATAGATAGATAGATAGATAGATAGATAGATAGATAGATAGATAGATAGATATAGAGAGAGAGAGAGAGATACTGAATATATAGATACATATAGTTTTACTTTAAACCTTTTATTTGTTCATTTCTTTTAGGAAAATTTATTTTTCTGTGTAGCTCTGAACATACAGCTATTTAACTATCCATTCTGTTTATTTTATCTATAAAATCTGGCGATTTAGCATAGTTGAGGAGTTTCGTGTCTCCTGCTGAAACGTTCCTATGGTAATGTCACCCATAGTTCTCCAAATATATTAAGTCAGTTTGGAGCTTTATGCCAACATTCTTTGCATGTGTTTTGATTTTTGGATGACAAATCTTGCACAACCGAAAAGCTCTGGCAAAAAAATGAGTCCATATGTTAAAGGAGGAGGAATCAAAACCATCTTTGAAGACTTTAAGCTGAAATAGAAACGGGGTAAAATAACATCATTACTTTCAAAGGACAGTTATACATTTTTACTCTGAAACACCTATAGCATTTTGACTAATAAATTGCCTAACATCCATTGGCTTTGTGTTATTTATAAGATGTTTGTGATAACTGAATTGAAATACTGTGTAAGTGCTAATTTTAGTATTGTATGCAATTGAAATGGTTACATATTATATGTAGGAAGGAGTAGATCAGTTATCAGAGTAGATCCATGAAATTAAACAGATCCGGGCAATATTCTGCAGATATTGGGCATATATTGTTTTAATACCAGTGAAACCTATGCCATTCTTATTGGTATATAGGAAATACAGTGCTTCCTTATTCAGTTAGCCACCTTTCTCATTTGCTCCTTGTGCTACTAAATAAAAAGATTCGTATTTCCTGATGGCAGGAACATCCAAATGACTCCTTTTGCTAGTCTTTGTACCCCCTTTTACCCCTGTTCTCTTTAAATGTTGATCAAAAGACATTTTGGTGGCTAAGGCCTCTTTCACACGGACTGTCCGTTCAGGTCCCTCTGTCAGTTTTTTAGGCGGACCTGAATGGACGCTCCATAGACTTCTATGGAGCGATGGATGTCAGCGGTGACATGTCGGATCAGGTGATGACAGACTCTATGGTCTGTCTTCATCCGATCCCCCATAGGGGAGAGCTGCGCTCTGACAGGTCCATCCCTGCACAACGTGCAGAGACAGACCTGTCATCTGCCTGCTCAGTGGGGATCCATGTGAAGGAGCCCTTAGTGAATTTTCTTCATTAGATCATTAGGCCAAAGACCAATTTGTAAAGTATTTTAACTAACAATAACTAAGATTTGGATTACATTGGTCAGAATACACCAAATTTCTGAAAGTTGAAATCTCGGTCATCATAACTCTTTGCGCTATGGTATTAATTACAAGTTTGTATTTCAACAAGCTAACTGCCAAAGTGACAATATCCACATAATACATATAATGAATTAAGTACATAAACAAATAATATGCATCCTAGGTGCCTGATTATCTCTGCACATTTAAGATTAGGTAAACCTTATACATCCTAAAGCTACGGTGTTTGTTTTAGTAACTTCAACTAAGGATTACTTAACAAAACATTATACAGATGTATTCATTTAATAAAAGATAATCACAGTAATTCGCATCCCTGAATAATTTGTTTTTCTATTTAATGAGAATTTTTAGACTGTGCATTCATTGTGAGTTTGTGTCTCTGGAAAAGAACCAAACTCCAATGTATATTATCCCATACAGCTAGAGTATATCACATTACCATTGTCAGCACTCTGAACTTCCACTCAGGCTATGCTGATGTGAAAGGAACATTGGAATCATACCATTTTTGGTTTACATTAAGAACGTTTACTGCAAGGGTGATAACACATAGCAGACATTTTATTTTTTCTGCCTCAATAGCTTATCTACAGAAATGTAAAGACATTACTGCAAATGTGCTATAATGACTGTTCCCTTATTTCAGCTAGTTAAGTTTGTTACTGCATTCCTGAATGAACATTAGGTCTATAGGTTATGCATTTCCCTTTAGCAAACACCCCTTTGAGAACAGATGTAGGACTAACTTTATGGATAAATAGAAAAGATGTAGACTTATCTAAAAAAGGGTACTGATTTATAAAGCCTAACTACAGTCAACTCTTTTTTTCTTTTGTTTGATTAGACTGGGATAGGGACAAAAACCTGTAATGGAGACACAGACAAAAATAAAAATCTAACGCCCCATACACACGTACACACAATAGGATTTTCTGATGGAAAATGTGTGATAGGACCTTGTTGTCAGAAATTCCGACTGTGTGTAGGCTCCATAAAACATTTTCCATAGGAATTTCCATCACACAAAATTTGAGATCTGGTTCTCAAATTTTCCGACAAGAAAATCTGTTGTCGGAAATTCCGATTGTGTGTACACAATTCTGACGCACAAGGTGCCACGCATGCTCGGAATCAAGCAGAAGAGCAACACTGGCTATTGAACTTATTTTTTCTGAGCTCGTTGTATGTCACCGCCTTCTTGAGGTTCAGAATTTTCAACCAACTTTATGTGACCGTGTGTATGCAAGACAAGTTTGAGCCAACATCCGTCTTAAAAAATCCCATGAATTTTGTTTTTGGAAAATCCTATCGTATGTACAGGGCATAACAGGGGTTTTAGGCTTCCCTTACTCTACTAAAAAAATTTTTTTGCTTTTGTCTGCATTGCTGTTGGAGAGCTCTGCTTATTTCCTGACTGTTAAAATATTGTCTGCAGGAGAGAAAGCAAAATCTTCATAACAGATCCCTCTATTTTATAGCAGTATAAACCTGAGGTTCTAACACTTCTCCACTGTTTCCAAAATGTAGAAAAAATATTTTTGATTATACATACACTTTAACTGAAATATTTCCATTAACCATGACCTTAACCCTTAACTCATAATTATTACCCTTACAGCAGTTAATTTTAACCCCTAGACCCTTCTACTTCTAACTACTTCCTGAACACTTAAATGCAACCTTTGAATCTACAATTTACCCATTATCTTAAATGATTTCTAATGTGATCCTAAAATCTTACCCTTATCCTCAATCTAAATCTTTAACCTAATTGTAACCTCCAAACCCAACAGTTGAAGTTGGGCTTTCCCCCATCACTAAAATCCATATTAGCATGCAGCTCTGCATGCTAATTAAAAATTAACCAACAGCCATTCCTTAAAATATATATATATTTTTGGGCTTTTTCTTCCCTTTGCATGTTTTCCACTTACTGATTCTTCATAGGCACTGGTGTAGCCAGTGCCTTCAATGGAGATCTCATTCTTAAACAACAAGATCTTGGAAGAAAAAAAAGATCTTGGGGAAGGCTTTTTTTTTCAACTGATGAGTGTAATACCATAAGGAGCATGCACAAGGTAAGGTGCGTGATATCATGAGCCTCATTTTGGGCATGTGCAGTATGACACTACACTTAAGAAAAGGCACAAATGTAATTGCTGGGCCTGCAAAGAAGAAGTTAGTTGAAGCCAGGTACAATTTGCATTACTTTTGAAAATGTCAACGTAGGAGAGGGACGCTGGCAGAAATGATCCAGTGGGAAAGTGGCAACATATGAAAAATAAGGCACAGTGGTTAGGACCTATAGGCAAAACTTTTTTGTTTTCATTTTGGATAGAGTAAGGGAACATTATAACCGCTGTCAGATTTTTTTTTTCTTGACCCATTGTGCCCCATTGCAGAGATGTCCCTTCACTTCCTGTTCCATAGCCAAATCCCTGAAAATTAAGGCAATCTCTTGAGGCCCCTAGGTGACCAGACCTAGTGTCCCCATTGGAAGAGTTTAACTCTATTCATTTTCTGTGGGAAATTCCAAAATTAAGGATTTTCTTTTACTTTGACTTTCAATAATAATGATAAACAGGACAAATAGAGAAAGTGAACCTCCTTAACGGGGGAATAGACAGCAATAAAAACTGACAGGGGTTCTAATTCCCCTTCACTCTATCCAAAACGAGAAAAAAAAGTTCTGCCTTAAGTTCTACTTTAACTTAACCTTAACTAAATGAACTTCTAAATCTTATTCTTAAATTCAAGCTTAGGTTAGCTATTACATTTAATTTTAAAATGTCATTTTAAAACAAAACAAATCCTTTAACTTAAATATAACTGCAAAACCTAACACTGAAATGTAATGTATGCCCAAGGTAATTCTTACAATTAAGGAAGAAATATAACTTTTTTTGCAGTATTCAGTTTATGATGGAACATAGTACAATGGTAGAACTTTGTCCCATATTCCTAGATGCCCTATAATGCTAGATGCAATATTGGACAGGGCACGACCACCCAACATTTTAGCTAGTAGGGGACAGCTGATTTACCAAAGAGTATCTGTTCCCAGCACTTGCCCAAGGAAAGCACCAACAAGAGGAATGCAAAGGGAGATAAAGTGTGTCAGCCTCACTTCCATTCTTCTTGCCAGTGCTTTTCATGGACAAGTGCTAGAAAACCACAGACAGCCACTCCCTAGCAAAGCGGCTGTGTCCTTGCTACCTGCAGTGTTGGGCAGCCATGCATGGAGAGGGTCAACCTAACCTGGTCTGCAGCTAGTGATACAGGGCAACTAGGAAGATGGGGAAAAATACTATGTACTTTGTCCCATATTGTAAAAATATGATATATCTTCTTTAATCTTAAAGTAGTATTAAACTCAAAAACAAAAAAATATATATTACAGCTTACAACACTTAAAAAACAATAGTCCAAACAGAAAGAAAGCTAACAGGAATTTAGAGGCACCAAACCACAATTTAAAAGTTCACCTTTGTATAGTTTTAAACATATAAAAACATTTTAAAATATGAAGAATATTCTTGGCTCACAAATTTGAGTTAATAAAAGAACTGCAGTTACATATTTTGCAAGTTACAGATGGACAAATCCCCAGATGATAGAAATCCTTATACAATCTGACACGTTTCATAATGGCAAAGCCTGCTTCCTCAGGGAAGACTGGCAAAGGGTTCTAAGGATTGCAAACACAGTCGAAGTAATCATCATACATACACCCCTCTAAGTAAACAGACAGGTAAAGTAAATATGTAAAAATATACCTATTATAAACAGTATAGTACCTGTCACAAATATTGGGAGTACCTACAATCTGAATCAGAGAAGTGGAACTGCAGCCAAAGTAAGTCCGGGAGAACCCACCGCACCTCAAGGTTTATAAATTATGCAAGGGATGATAAATGTCTTCCCTGAAGAAAACAAAGGAAGAACATTAAGCTAAATAGGAAAAGAAAAAAAATATTACAGAGAAGGAGGGGAAAGTAAGGAAGCGGAAATAAAAATAAAAAAAACTCAAAGTCCATTAATGCATGTAATGCATAACGATCAGGGGACATAGTGGGCACTTTGAACCATATAGGGCAGAGAGTATATAAAGCATATAGCCAAGGCATAAATAATGTGTAAATTGCTAGATAATATAGTTTGAATAATATATATTGGCTCATTTTTTTTTTTTTACAAGCTACACCCCTACTTCGGGCATTATATTTTATTCAAACTATAATATTTGTCAATTTAAACATTATTTATGCCTTGGCTGTATGCCTTATATACTCTCTGTCCTGTATGACTTAATGGGTCAACTTCATCCCTGTCTGCGTTAAATGGCTTGTCTTAACCCTATAACTGCCACTTTTGCTGGACAGATGGTTGTGTTAAAAGAAGTTGAAATACAACCGACTCACTGACCTGATCAACAACAAAAATAAAAGAAAAGAAAAACATGTCTATAAAATAAAACAAATGCAGCCACCACATCTAAGAATTGGTAAACTGCAACTTAATTATTTTTTTTATTTTTGGGAGTTTTTAAAAATCCCTAAATTGTTCTAAAAATCTCAGCACTAAAGTTCAACTCATATCAAATCATTTGCAGCCAATTGCCCAGGTCCCAAGCAGAATATTGCAATGAAAACTAGTTTGGTTGTCAAAACTTGAGTAGTCATGTTAGATAAAAAGAGGCTGGTTATAATGAGGTTGATTTACTAAATACAAATAGACTGTTTACTTTGCAAGGGTGATTTACTCAGAGCTTAGTGAATGTGGTGAACATCCACTTTGCAAAGAATACCCAATCATGTGCACATTAAAAAGATAAAAAGAAAGACAGCATTTTTGCTTGCACATGATTGAATGATGGAAGTCAGCAGACCTTCCTCTCATTTGCTAAACCCTGGGGAAAATTCTCCTGCAAAACGAACATCCTATTTGCTATTAGTAAATCAACCAAAGAAAGAAAGAAGAAAAAATGTTTTATCAAGGATTGTAAATCACAGTTGCCCTTTTTGATAGTGTATAAGAGGTAGGAAAGATGTTGAAGGCAAAAGGTTGGACTCTGAACTGAGAAGAGTGGTACTGCAGAAGTTACAGGAGAGCACAGACAAGAAAAACTAGGGTAAAGAGTGTTACCATTTTCATGTTTAGGAAGTGATGGACAGAAGGAAAAAAAATGCTACTGCTAAGAATTTAGAAGCAGAGGAAGGGTGTGAGCATATATACAGATAGAGTGTAAATATGATTAAGAAGGGGTTTAGGAATTGGTGAAATGAGCCAGTAGAGCAATGGAGGAGTGATGAAAAAATTCCCTTTGTATGCAATTCAAAAGCAAAAAACATAACCTGTTATTTTGGGAACTAAGCTGGTTCTTGCAAGAACATAGCAAGTTGCCACCCGTGGGGAAATTCCATGGCGTTTTTATTAATGAGCTGTTATGTGTATTGTCGGACCGACAATTCATTATAGGCGCGAGTAGTTTTAAATGACTTTTTTTCCTTTAGAAATTTCATTTTGATGTCAGACTGTTCTAAACACAGGAAACATGCGCCCCTTTACAGGCATACTATAGACACCCCCCAGGTACGAAATTTAAAGAAATATTACACTTTTATTGCTTCACTTTAAGCATTATTAAAATCACTGCTCCCGGAAAAACTGCCATTTTTTAAAACTTTTTTTTTGCATTGATACATGTCCCCTGGAGCAGGACCCAGGTCCCCAAACACTTTTTTGACAATATCATGCATATAAGCCTTTAAAATTAGCACTTTTGATTATTCATGTTTGTGTCCCATAGACTTTAACGGTGTTTGCGTGTTCAAACAAATTTTTTGCCTATTCGCATGTTCTGGATGCGAATCGAACAGGGGAGTGTTCGGCTTATCCCTAGCTGTGAATGTCAGCAGCCAAAATAAACTGAGAAATCTCACGAATAGAGAGGATTTTTTTTACTTTCTGCTATATAACATATCCAATAAAAAAAATAAATGTACTCAAAAAAAATTGATTGGTTTGTGCGAAAGTTATAGTCTACAAACTATGGTATATATACTGGAATGCTTTTTTTTTTTTTTTTTTTTTACTAGTAATGGCATAGATCAGTGACTTATAGCAGAGCTACAATAGTATGGTGGTCAATCACACACTTTTGACACTTTGTGTGAACCAGTGACACAGTAATACAGTGATCCGTGCTAAGAATATACACTGTCTAAGTACTGACACTGGCTAGGAAGGTGTTAACATATAGTGCAATCAAAGGGTTAAATGTGTGTCTAGACAGTGTTTATGTGTGTACTGTAAGCTGCTTTTACTAAGGGATGTGCTGGGTTTTATTCCCTGCTTTGCAGGGAAACAAAAACTGGGACATCCCTGCTGACAGGACAGAGCTCTGCATTGTTTACATTGACAGAGCTCTGCCCTGCCTTCCTTCTTGCTGAACAGTGGGTGCCACCAGTCTATCATTGGCTGGCACCCGGTGATTGGCTTGTGCTGTGACTAATCACTTTTCAGGTTTGAACAAGCTGAAGTTAGAATCTGGTTGCCTACCATGCACAGCTGCACCAGATTTTGCACTCCCCAGTTTTAGCAAATCAACCCCAATGTGTGCTCTTGTCCTTATCTGCATGTGGTTTCTGATGAAAAAACGCTTTTTAATTTGGTCTCAACTGCATCCCCGAGCTCTTCTGACACTTTGCAGGTTATTGGTAACATAATGTAAAAAGGTTGAGTTTGACATTTCAATCAGTTGATAATGAACACTTACAACAGATTGGTAAAGCAGATAAATGAAGAAAAGTGCCTTACTGAAGCTATCAAATAAAAAGTATGTATCCAAGGGAGCAATAAAAATTAAATGTTGAATGATTTAATGGTGGTCAAGAAGAATATGATTAAAGGACTGAAAGCTCAGTTGAGGTGCAAACTGCTACAAAGCAGCGACAAGGAAAAGCCAGATGAATACAATGAAACTTTCCATAGTCCATTACTTTACAGAAAAAATATACACTGGCGGAGGTGATTGCTACAAGAAAAATCGCCTTGTAGGCGAGAGTAGAGAAATTGTTTTCTCTAATTGGCAGAAAACCACTGTGTCTGTGTCACAAGTGCAGAGGGAACCAATCTGTCACAGAAAAAAGTGATAGTAGGACCTCTGTGCTATCCGAATATTGTGGAAGGTGTGACCCTTAAAAAGAAAGAGGCACACGCACCAGAGTTTTATGAGAGCACAGACTGTCACAAAAAAAAGGATAGTAAATCCTTTGTGGTATCTGCATGTTGGAACGGGTTTGTGCATAGTCTGAGCATATCAGATCTTCAAAGGAGCACCCAGCAAACAATAATAGACTGTACTGGGATCTGTACTATGTTGTGGCCCTCAGAAACTTCTGTGCAGCAGCAGAAGTAAGCTGAACAGGAAAGGAACCACAGCGTACTACACAGTTGACAGGCAAGATCAGAAACGGGGACAAGCAAAGGTCGGTGCAGTCTGTAAACAAGCAATCAGATAAAAACTGAAGACTGGAGCTATGAAATTAACCTAACCAAGTAATGGGTGTTGGTCTGAGCACAGCTTAACCACTTAAGGACCGCCGCATGGCAATGTACGTCGGTGCAATGGCACCGACAGGCACAAGCACGTACATGTACGTGCTCGCCTTCCAGCGGGTGGGGGGTCCGATCGGACCCCCTCCCGCTGGATGCGGCGGTCCGTTTCGCTGCAGGAGCGATCCGGGATGAGGGGATGGCCATCCCCTCTCAATCGCTCCTGGTGAATGAGAAGCTTCCCCTGCTGTGTATAGTAAACACAGGCAGGGAGGAAGTGATGTCATTCTCCTCGGGGCGGTCTTTTTGACCAGACTACGAGGAGAACACAGAAAGTAAGTGTGCACCAACACTACACTGACATGTAGGTACACATAGGCACACAGATCCAATAATGGTTTTAACCCCCTGATTGCCCCTAGTTAACCCTTTCACCCCCTTTTGCCAGTGTCACTAAGCAATCGTTTTTCTGATCGCTGCATTAGTGTCACTGGTGCCGCTAGGTAGCTAGTTATTTTTTTAGGTTCACCGTCAGGTTTTTATAGCGCTAGGTACCCCCATATACTACCCAATAATTGTTTTAACCCCCTGATTGCCCACCAGCGATCACCGTATAAGTGCCACTGGTGACGCTGGATAGCCAGTTAGTTATTTAGGTTCCCCGTCAGGTTTTTATATAGCGTCAGGGACCCCCATATACTACCTAATAAAAATTTTAACCCCCTGATTGCCCCTAGTTAACCCTTTCACCAGTATTCACCGTATAAGTGTTATGGGTGACTCTGGTTAGTTAGTTTGCTTTTTATAGCATCAGGGCACCCACCATTTATTACCCAATAAAGGTTTAACCCCCTGATCACCCGGCGGGTGATATCAATTAGGTTTTAGGGTCAGGGTCTGCGTCACCCCAGGCAGCGCTAGGTTAGTGCCAGTACCGCTAACACCCATGTACAAAGCATACACCTCCCGTAGTGGTATAGAATCTGAACAGATCAATATCTGATCTGATCAGATCTATACTAGCGTCCACAGCAGTTTAGGGTTCCAAAAAAACGCATTGTTAGCGGGATCAGCCCAGGTACCTGCTAGCACCTGCGTTTTGCCCCTCCACCCAGCCCACCCAAGTGCAGTATCGATCGATCACTGTCACTTACAAAACAATAAACACATAACTGCAGCATTCGCAGAGTCAGGCCTGATCCCTGCGATCGCTAACAGTTTTTTCTTGGTAGTTTTTTATATTTAAATCCGGAAGGCAGTGCTTGGTTTTCGGGGTCCCGTACGTGGCTAGGCTCCCAAAAAGTCCCCCACATGTGGTATCTCCGTACTCGAGAGAAGCAGAAGAATTTATTTTGGGGTGTAATTTCACGTATGCCCATAGCATGTGTGAGCAATATATCATTTAGTGACAACTTTGTGCAAAAAAAAATTGTAATATTCCTGCAACTTGTGGCAAAATATAAAATATTTCATGGACTCAACATGCCTCTCAGTAAATAGGTTGGGGTGTCTACTTTCCAAAATGGGGTCATTTAGGGGGGGTTTGTGATATTTTGGCATTTTTTGGCCTTCGAAACTGTGATAGGTAGTGAGGAGTGAAATCAAAAATTTGCACCCTTAGAAATCCTGAAGGCAGTGATTGGTTTTTGGGGTGCCGTACACGGCTAGACTCCCAAAAAGTCCCCCATGTGTGGTATTCCCGTACTCAGGAGAAGCAGCAGAATATATTTTGGGGTGCAATTCCACATATAACTATGGCATGTGTGAGCAATATATCATTTAATGACAACTTTTTGTAAACTTTTTTTTTTTTTTGTCATTATTCAATCACTTGGGACAAAAAAAAAATATTCAATGGGCTCAACATGCCCCTCAGCAATTTCCTTGGGGTGTCTACTTTCCAAAATGGGATCATTTGGGGGGGGGGGGGTTGTACTGCCCTGCCATTTTAGCACCTCAAGAAATGAGATAGGCAGTCATAAATTAAAAGCTGTGTAAATTCCAGAAAATGTTCTCTAGTTTGTAGACGCTATAACTTTTGCGCAAACCAATAAATATACGCTTATTGACATTTTTTTTTACTAAAGACATGTGGCTGAATACATTTTGCCCTAAATGTATGACTAAAATTGAGTTTATTTGATTTTTCTTATAATAAAAAGTAGAAAATATCTTTTTTTCTTGAAATTTTCTGTCTTTTTCCATTTATATCGCAAAAAATTAAAATCGCAGAGGCAATCAAATACCATCAAAAGAAAGCTATATTTGTGGGAAGAAAAGGACGCAAATTTCGTTTGGGTATAACATTGCATGACCGCGCAATTACCAGTTAAAGCAGTGCAGTGCGAAATTGTAAAAAGACCTCTGGTCCTTATGCCGCGTACACACGGGCGGACTGTATGGCCTACTTAGTCCGCCGAAACACATTTCAGCGGACAGTCCGCTCGTGTGTGGGCTTCAGCGGACTTTTTCAGCGTGCAGTACGGCGGACTAAGTATTTCGGAATGTTCGAAATACTGTCCGTCGTACTCGCATTTCGGCGAACAATCCGCCCGTGTGTATGCCAGTCCGCCGTACTTTTGAAATGAGCGGACTTTTCCCGCCCGGAGAAAAGTCCGCTCATTTCGAGCGGGTATCCAGGTAGGCGGGGTCCACGAAGGAGACGTCGCTGGCCCCGCATCCTGGTATGAACTTAAAGGGGAACCCCAACGCCGAAAAAAATTGGCGTGGGGGTCCCCCCCAAGTCCACAACAGACCCTTGTCCGAGCACGCTACCCGGCCGGCCAGGAAAGGGGGGCGAGCGAGCGCCCCCCCTCCTGAGCCGTACCAGGCCGCGTGCCCTCAACATGGGGGGTGCCTTGACATGGGGACAAGGTGCGCGGCCCCCCCACCCCAAAGCACCTTGTCCCCATGTTGATGAGGACAAGGGCCTCTTCCCGACAACCCTGGCCGTTGGTTGTCGGGGTCTGCGGGCGGGGGGCTTATCGGAATCCGGGAGCCCCCTTTAATAAGGGGGCCCCGGATACCGCCCCCCCACCCAATGTGAATGAGTATGGGGTACAATGTACCCCTACCCATTCACCTGTAAAATAAAAGTACCAAAAAAAACACAACACATGAGATAAAATACTTTATTGCACAGCTGCGGGGGTCTTCCGTCTTCGGGGGTCTTCTCGCCGGACTCCTCCGCTATCTTCTTGTAGCTCTTTTGCTAGCGGAGGAGTCCGGCTTTCTTCCTCGCCGCCGGCCTCTTCTCCCGACTTCGGGGGTCTTGTCCCCCTCTTCGGTTCTTCTTCCGGGCCACCGCGCCTTCTTATAGCTCTTTTACAGGCGGTGGCCCGGTCTTCTGTCGCCGCCGCCACCGCCTTCCGTTCTTCTTCTTCTTCTTCTTCTTCTTCTTCTTCTCCAGGAGATGTTGCCTCGACGATCTCTCCGGCCGGAATGCCAGGGACGCACTGCGCGGCCACTTATATAGGGACAAGGGGCGGTGTCACATTGCTTTATGTCACATGGGTTGGTCCCATGGGTTGATGTCACATGGGGACTATGACATCGTAAGGGGGCGTGGTCACCATGTGACACCAACCCATGTGACATAAAGCCATGTGACACCGCCCCTTGTCCCTATATAAGTGGCCGCGCAGTGCGTCCCTGGCATTCCGGCCGGAGAGATCGTCGAGGCAACATCTGAAGAAGAAGAAGAAGAAGAAGAAGAAGAAGACCGGGCCACCGCCTGTAAAAGAGCTATAAGAAGGCGCGGTGGCCCGGCAGAAGAACCGAAGAGGGGGACAAGACCCCCGAAGTCGGGAGAAGAGGCCGGCGGCGAGGAAGAAAGCCGGACTCCTCCGCTAGCAAAAGAGCTACAAGAAGATAGCGGAGGAGTCCGGCGAGAAGACCCCCGAAGACGGAAGACCCCCGGAGCTGTGCAATAAAGTATTTTATCTCGTGTGTTGTGTTTTTTTTGGTACTTTTATTTTACAGGTGAATGGGTAGGGGTACATTGTACCCCATACTCATTCACATAGGGTGGGGGGCCGGTATCCGGGGGCCCCCTTATTAAAGGGGGCTCCCGGATTCCGATAAGCCCCCCGCCCGCAGACCCCGACAACCAACGGCCAGGGTTGTCGGGAAGAGGCCCTTGTCCTCATCAACATGGGGACAAGGTGCTTTGGGGTGGTGCTTTGGGGTGGTACATGGGGACAAGGTGCTTTGGGCCCCCTTCCCCAAGGCACCCCCCCATATTGAGGGCACGCGGCCTGGTACGGCTCAGGAGGGGGGCGCTCGCTCACCCCCCTTTCCTGGCCGGCCGGGTAGCGTGCTCGGACAAGGGTCTGTTGTGGACTTGGGGGGACCCCCACGCCGTTTTTTTTTGGTGTTGGGGTTCCCCTTTAAGTCCATACCAGGCGGCGGGGTCAGCGACGTCTCCTTCGCGGGCCCCGCCTACCTGGAGACGCGCTCGAAATGAGCGGACTTTCCTCCGCGTGTGTGGGCGAGTCCGTTCATTTCAAAAGTAGGGCGGATAGTATGGCGGACTTAGTACGCCGTATTAGTCCGCTCAAAAAGTGGTGTGTGTGGTCAAGTCCGTTCATTCGAAAGTATGACGGACTGTCCGTCGGATTGTCTGACGGACTAAGTTGGCCAGACAGTCCGCCCGTGTGTACGCGGCTTTAGGCTGACAATTGGTCCGGGGCTGAAGTGGTTAATAGTGAGCTTGACTGACTGACTGGACAGGGACTTATCCAGTAGGTGCTATATATATACCAGCAGGCGATGCTTATACCGCTCAGCATTAGAACAAAGCATGCTGCATTAAGAAAGGAGATACCATATGCTCATAGCACCAAAAGTAATAGCAGAGCTGCTTTACTACTGATCTGTGACATAGATTAGGTCTTATCAAAATGAGTGCATGACCCATGGACTTTTAAACAAGATAGCAATGACAGAAACCTGAGCTTTGAGGCCTCATGCAAACTGGGCGTAAAATAAAAAAGCTGCTTATACAGGCATTTGATAGTTTTCTTTTAGCCTGTAGATGCTGATGTTCCCACCAGTCATATTTAAAAAATACATATAGTTGCTATGGGGATAGGGACCATCACTGAACCCCCTTCAAGAATGTCCTTTTTTGGGAAAAATTCTGTGTATTTTGGAGAAGTTAGGCTTTAGGTAGAGAAGGATTTTTAATTTTTTTTTTAAATATCTTTGTTATTGATATATCAAGCGTATGATCGTACAACACACAAAACAAAAAAGAAAAGGGCACAATAAAAGTCATAGTCACCCACAGAGGAGCTGTAGGATCTAGTAGACCATGATAAGCGTATGTATATCTCAGGTCCCAACGATGCAACTGCTCGTGAATATCAGTAATGTTAATTGAAGAAGAGTGTCCCCAGTACCGACTCATCTCAATATTCTATACATCAGTAAAATGAAATGATGAGAGTGTTATAATTTGTCTAACATAGAGGCTGTGGTTGGGTCAGCCAGCCAATTGGACCAAACCGTATTGTACTTTTTGGGGCAGCCCCGATTAACATGGGTATCTTTAAATAAAGGCAAATTGACAATGACCAAATGTTTCCAGAATGTAAGGGAAAGAGGGGCAACCTTCTTCCAGGACATGTTATGGCCTTACAGGCATAGTAAAGCAGTAAACCAATCATAATTCTCCACCGCCACTGTAGGAATCAATTCCTCCACCAATCCCAATAGGCACAGACTCACAGAAGGCTTCAGGGAGATTTGAGTAAGAGAACTAAAAAGTATTAGTAAAGATCACTTTCCAGTATTTGGCCATCCAGAAAACATGGGTAAAATTAGCCGGAGAGTGATCGCACTGCCAACATTCTAGGAGAGCAACGGGTTAGTTGTATGTCGTCTGTGCAGAGAAAAGTAAATCATATGCACTATTTTAAATTGAACGAGCCTGTCTCTTTGAGTGACCAAATGACAAAAGGGAAGATCCCAAATATCTTCCCAATCTTCATTATCTAGCTTGGGCATGTCTCTCAGCCACCTCTGGTGTAGGTTGCAGAGGTCAGGGAGGATGGCCAACAGAAGATGATTGTATAACCCCGAAGTAGGTTTCTCCAAGCACTCAGTGCGAATTACGCGCAGTGATTCCAAGTCCAAGTCAGATTGTTTGCATAGGAAAAGTTTGGGACTTTAAATGAGGCCCACATAGACATGTGCCTCCATTCCTGTTCAAAAACATAGAGGGGAGAGAGTTTTGGGACTTTAAATGAAGCATGTAGCCAATAGTCAGCGTAGGGAGCATAACCATAGTATAAATGAAAATGCAAGGTAAATGTACATAAAAAACAATCTTTATTAAATTATCCATCGACAATTGTAGCCAATATTGAAACATGATAAAACAATTCATAGGCTCAGTACCCACAGCAATGATACAATACACAATAATAGATTAAATCAAAAAACATCTAGACATGATAAAACCAGACAGATTGCAGCACAATATGCTCTACGTGTTTTGTGAAACATTACTTCTTCAGGAGCAGGGGCAATCCAACTATCTATAAAAAAGTTTATATATATATATATATATATATATATATATATATAATCACGCGCGCTCTCTCTCTTTATCTATCTATCTATCTATCTATATATATATATATATATATATATATATATATATATATATATATATATATATATATATATATATATATCAAGCAAGAAGGTCTCCATTGGTCTTGTAGAATTCCATTGGCAGACCATCAGGGCCGGGAGCCTTTCTATTGAAAATATTTTTACATCTTTAAAGCAGAAGAAAACCCATCGATCTAACAGTTTGAAAAAACAGTTACATTCCCGGCATGCCGAAAATGTTAACTGTCACATTGGTTGTGCTCTCAACCAAACTGTCAAACCATCCAATGGCTACTGTGATATCTGATCACATGTGCAGCTTCATGGCAGTTAAAGATTAAAATGAGGCCAAGATGGCAGCTTCCTTGGCTGAAAACGATAGGAGGGTTTACTTACACTTTAACCAATTAAGTACCGCCGCATTGAGATGTACGTCGGCACAATGGCACATGTACGTGCTTGCCTTCCAGCGGGTGGGGGGTTCGGTCGGCTGCGGCGGTCCGTTTCGCTTCAGGAGCGTTCCGGGATGAGGGGATGGCCATTGGTTTCTGGCCATCCCCTCTTGATCGCTCCTGGCGAATGAGAAGCTTCCCCCGCCTGTGTAGTGTAAACACAGGCAGGGAGGAAGTGATGTCACTCTCCTCTGGGTGGTCTTTTTGACCGGACTGCGAGGAGAGCAGAGATAGTAAGTGCACCAACACTACACTGACACGTAGGTACACATAGGCACACAAATCACCCCCCAGTCGCCCCCCCCCCCCCCTCCCAGTCACAGTGCCACTGATTGCAGTGATCATTTATTTAATGATCACTGCATTTAGTGTCAGTTGTGACAGGAAAAAGTGTCAGGGCAGTTAGTGTTAGATCCTGGGTAGCCCCCTACCCCCCCAATAAAGGTTTAACCCCCCTGATTGCCCCTAGATTTAACCCTTTCACCCCCTTTTGCCAGTGTCACTAAGCAATCGTTTTTCTGATCGCTGCATTAGTGTCACTGATGCCGCTAGGTAGCTAGTTATTTTTTTAGGTTCACCTCCAGGTTTTTATAGCATTAGGTACCCCCATATACTACCCAATAAAGGTTTTAACCCCCTGATTGCCCCTAGAGTTAACCCTTTCACCAGCGATCACTGTATAAGTGTCACTGGTGATGCTGGATAGCCAGTTAGTTATTTAGTTATTTAGGTTCCCCGTCAGGGGGAGCGATCTTGTGTGGCTGGCAGACATCACATCCACTGGACATGCTGATTGGCTCCCCCTCTGGCCAATCGGCACGCCCACTGTCTATTGCATGAAATGATATAAAGGTATGTCGTTTTGCGCAATAGAGCCGACCTGCCGCAGTATACAGTATCTCACAAAACTGAGTGCACTCCCTACATTTTTGTAAATATTTTACTATATTTTTCATGTGCCAACAATGAAGAAATTACATTTTACAATGTAAAGAAGTGAGTGTACAGCTTGTATGAAAGTGTAAAGCTGTTGCCCCCTCAAAATAACTCAACACACAGCCATTAATGTTTAAACCTCTGCCAACTAAAGTGAGTACACCCCTAAGTGAAAATGTCCAAATTGGTGCCCAATTAGCCATTTTACCCTCCCCGATGTCATGTAACTCATTAGTGTTACAAGGTCTCAGATGTAAATGGGAGCAGGTGTGAGTACACCCCTAAGTGCAAATGTCCAAATTAGGCCCAAAGTGTCAATATTTTGTGTGGCCACCATTATTTTCTAGCACTGCCTTAATCCTCTTGGACATGGAGTTCACCAGAATTTCACAGGTTGCTACTGGAGTTCTCTTCCACTCCTCCATGATGACATCACGGAGCTGATGGATGTTAGAGACCTTGCGTTCCTCCACCTTCCATTTGAGGATGCCTCACAGATGCCCAATAGGGTTTAGGTTTAAAGACATGCTTGGCCAGTCCATCATCTTTACCCTCAGCTTCTTTAGCAAGCTAGTGGTGATCTTGGAGGTGTGTTTGGGGTCATTATCTTGTTGGAATACTGCCCTGTGTTACAGTCTCCAAAGGGAGGGGATAATGCTCATGTCACAATACATGTTGGCATTCCCTCAATGAACTGTACCTCCCCAGTGTCGGCAGCACTCATGCAGCCCCAGAACATGACATTCCCACCGCCATGCTTGACTGTAGGCAAGGCACACTTGTCTTTGTGCTCCTCCTCTGGTTGCCACCACGCTTGACACCATCTGAACCAAATAAGTTTATATTGGTCTCATCAGACCACAGGACATGGTTCCAGTAATCCATGTCCTTAGTCTACTTGTCTTCAGCGAACTGTTTTCAGGCTTTCTTGTGTATCATCTTTAGAAGAGGCTTGCTTCTGGGACGACAGCCATGTAGACCAGTTTGGTGCAGTGTGCGGTGTATGGTCAGAACACTGACAGGCTGACCCCCAGTCCCCTTCAACCTCGGCAGCACTCATACATCTATTTCCCTATATCCATCTATATCTTCAGTGTTGTCAGATGAAAGATATAATAAAATATTTACAAAAATGTGAGGGTGTACTCACTTTTGTGAGATACTGTATGTACTGTGGCTGCTCAGCAAGTGGTTAACGTAGTGATCAGGCATATAGTTTATTTTTTGTGTTTTTGTATTTGTTTTATAGAACTGAGACAGGGGTTTGGAAAAACCTTGGGGTACCCAGAACTAACAAAATTGAAGGAGAACACTAACTAGCATATGGTTAGCTGTAGTAGAAAAGGATCTTCTGTAAAGGAAATAGCAAAAAGTTCAGTACAGGGGCTCCCACTATGAACAGTCCCTCTAGAAAAAAGGGGCACAGTCTCTTTCCCAGGTTTTCTCTCAGGACTAGTCACCTGCTATCTGGATGCCTCCTTCCAGTTTGAACAGACACTGAACCTTGAGCCTCCTGATAAGATCCTCCCTGGACATTTCCTTGTTGTTCCTGCGACTCGGGGGTGATCCTTCAGCTTATTGGTGAGCCAGAATCATCCAGCACTTCTTGCAGCTTTTCAGAGCCTTGGAAGGTTTAAAACCACCTCCAGGCTAGGTCACTCTCCAACAGGCAAAGAACCCTGCTATCCTCTGCTCAGTACCATATATACACCTCTCAGCCCCCTGCTGGTCATTCCCCTGACAAGGGATTGGCTGAGGATAAAGTCGAATCCATCAGGAAAACAATTTGTCAGAAGAAAACATCCAACCTCAGCCATCAAAAACATAAAGAAGATATCTACACCAACATTCCACAACCGCCGAAATTTTCACTAACCCCAATTACCTCGGACACCACAAAAAACATCATCAATAAACTTTGTGACAGCACCTCACCTATTGACATCATCCCCACAAAACGACTGAAAGAATTCTCCGACATCGTGGCTCCAACTATAACGCACCTCATAAACTGATAATTCCACAAAGGGATTGTTCCTATCACCCTAAAACAAGGCATCGTCAAACCTCTGCTAAAGAAACCTAACCTGGACCCTCAGGACCCAAACAACCGTAGGCCAATTACAAGCCTTAACACCATAGCGAAGATCATGGAGAAAGCTGTAGTACAACAGTTACAACTCCACCTGGACCCGCTACAATCAGGCTTCCGCCCGGGTCATGGAACAGAAACGGCACTCCATAAGATTTGGAACGACACCCTCGAAGCAGCAGATGACAGAGAGTCGTGCCTCCTCGTACTATTAAACCTCAGCGCAGCATTTGATACAGTAGACCACAATAATCTACTCGTCCGCCTCACAGAAGTAGCCGGAGTCCAAGACGTAGATCTCCAATGGTTCGCGTCCTTCGTAGGAAATCGCTCACAGACAGTGAAACTAGGAAAATTCCTAGTCACCTGCGGAGTCCCTCAAGGACCACCTTTGTCACCAGTTCTCTTCAACATTTACATCTGCCCTCTCCTCCAAATCATCAGATGTTCAGACCTTTGCTTCCACTCATACACTGACGACACGCAACTTTATTTCCGTATCACTGGACAAAAAAGATCACCACCAACAACTTGAAAACTGCCTCAATTCAGTAGAGGAATGGATGACCACTAACTCCCTCAAACTCAACGAATCAAAGACAGAGCTTCTTATCTTACACCCAAATCATAATTCCGTAACCAAAACCTCCTGGACTCCACCCACCGTCTTTGGGCAGACCATCTCCCCCAAGACCAAGGCCAAGAGTCTCGGGGTTATTTTAGACTCACAAATGTCAATGGATGCACAAATAGGAGCGGTAGTCAGTGGATCTCACCATCTGCTACGCATGCTACGCAGACTCATCCCTTTTATCCCAAAGAATGACAAAGCAGTGGTAGTTGGAACAGTCATTAATTCACGACTGGACTACGCAAACTCACTTTACATAGGATTACCACAATATCAACTTGCGCGATTACAACTGATCCAAAACACGACTGCAAGGCTGCTAACAGGAAAAAAACCCTGGGAATCAATCTCTCCTTCCCTGAGGAGCCTACATTGGCTAACTGTAAAAAATCGGATCACATTCAAGACCCTCTGCCTCACCCACAAATGCGTGCATAGAGAAGCTCCGCAATACCTAGCTGAGAAAATAAACCATTACACACCGAACCAGAGTCTTAGTTCAGCCAACAAAAACCTCCTTCTCCTGCCCAAAGCTCGGTACAAATCTAAGGGGGATTGGAGATTCGCTGTACAAGGACCTCGACTATGGAATGCTCTACCAATCAACATCCGCCTGGAAGAAAACCACCTGGCCTTTAGGAAAAAACTCAAGACCTTCCTCTTCTAGCTGCTGATCAAAGCTCGTCACAGCACCTTGAGGCGATTCAGTTCACGTTGTGCGCTATACAAGTATTCATTCATTCATTCATGCAGACAGGGTCACCCCCAACTCTACCCTCTCCACCTACTATGTTCCAGTGCTTTCTGCAAAGGTAGGGGGAGACAGGCAAGTCTACTGCTGCAGAGCCCAGAATAGACAAAATCAACTCAGCTCCACTGGCTACAGCAGAGCCCAAAAATAACTACATTCATCTATAAACTACCTATACTAGCTTCTAACTAGGAGGGTGCTACAAGTAATTACTGTAGGATATAGTTTAATTGCACAATAACACAAGACCAAAGAAAGACCAGATGACATCTCGGCAAAGAGTGAGACTAGATAAACATACTTTCTTTCCAAGTTTCTTGCTATAACACAGCTGTACCTTCTGTGAATTTTCTGTGGCCACTCAAAGATGGGAATAACAGCTCCTGTCATATTTTACTTTAAGAGCTTTTTGTCAGTAGTGCATGAATGCAGGGTTTTTATTCCAAAGTAAATCTTCTCTATTCTGGACAGAATTTATCTCATTGAACTTTTTTTCTTTCCTAAACTATACTTGCTGATTTGGATAGTATGAGTATAACTTTGCCTTAGGTCAGGTCCCAGCATTCAGTATACTAATATATATTCATATAAACACATTTATTATATTATTTTGACATTCCATAGAAATAGTGCTTCCCATGACTGTAAAAAGGGGATTGATTCCCTGCTAACTTGTACTTAGGAGATTTACAGTAATTTATTTGTTTGGCCATTGTTTGCACTAGATCATCTGTGCACTAATTTTGCCTCTGTTAGCCTCTTCCCATCTACAATCTTTAGATTTAAAGAGAAGTATGGGATTTTTTTTTTTTTGGGGGGGGAGGGATATACTTACCAGTGGTGGTGCGTTCATTAAGGGCGCACGGGGGCGCCTCCCCCTCTCCCCAACCACCCCCTCTATGTAAAATGGATAGATTCATGCATTGCATGAATCTATCCATGGCTGCTGTAGACACCCCCTATTCAGGCATCTGGCCCCTTTTTGGAAGCCAGGCACCTGAATTCCAGTGGTAGGGTTTTTTTTAAGCACCTGATTAGAGCCATGGGCTCTAATAGGCTTCAAAAAAGTGAGCTGCGAGTGCAAAGCAATGCGCTCACAGTTCACCCATGCTATATGATGGGCACAGAGGATACATATGATGGGCACACGGACTACATATGATGGGCACACAGGCTACATATTATGGGTCACAGAGGCTATATATGATGGCCACACAGGCTACATATGATGGGCACACAGGCTACATATGGGCCCAAGCTGCATATGATGGGCACAGAGGCTGCATATAATGGGCACAGAGGCTACATATGATGGGAACAGAGGCTACATATGATGGGTCCCAGAGGCTGCATGTGATGGGCAGACAGGCTGCATATGATGGGCACAAAAGCTACATATGATGGGCACACAGGCTACATATGATGGGCACAGAGGATACATATGATAGACACAAGCTGCATATGATGGGCACAGAGGATACATATGCTGGGCACAGAGACTGCATATGCTGGGCACAGAGAATACATATGATGGGCACAGAGGCTACATATGATGGGCACATGCTGTATATGATGGGCATAGAGGCTGTATATGCTGAACACAGGCACTGCATATGATGGGTATAGTGGCGGCATTTTATGGGGCACAGTGAATGCATTTGATGGGCACAGTGGCTGCATTTGATGGCACAGTTGCTGACTTTGATGGCACAGTGGCTTAATTTTATGGGGCACAGTGGCTGCATGTGATAGGCACAGTGGCTGCATTTGATGGATACAGTGGCTGCAATTGATGGCACCATGGTTGCATTTGATGGCACAGTGGCTTCATTTTATGGGGCACAGTGGCTTCATTTTATGGGGCACAGTGGCTGCATTTGATGGGCACAGTGGCTGCATTTGATGGGCACAGTGGCTGCAATTGATGGCACAGTGGCTGCATTTGATGGCGCAGTGGCTGCATTTGATGGCGCAGTGGCTGCATTTCATGGCACAGTGAGGCTGCATTTGATGGGCACAGTGGATGCATTTGATGGGCACAGTGGCTGCAATTGATGGCACAGTGGCTGCATTTCATGGGAGCAGTGGCTGCAATTGATGGCACAGTGAGGCTGCAATTTATGTTTTTTTTCAGTGTTTTTCTGAATTTATCAGTTTGTTTGCGCCCCCCAAAAAATTTTGAGCATACAAAATTTCCAACACAGGGAAACAGCAGCACTATGATCTTCCCAGTGAAAAGCTGTGCAGGAGACGTGTCGAACTAAGTCTTGGCCGACTCTTGACCATCGAAGGACAGGCAGTTTATGCATCCATCACAAAACTGACCACGCTACGATAGATTTGCTACCATGCCTACCATAGTCATTTTAAAATAGGAAAACACTGTGACTGGCAGGATCACCAGGTATTTCACACAAAATACACAATTTAAAATGAACAGAATACTTTTTTTTAACACAAGTATAACAGACAGATATCAGGAATGTGAAATGTTGGGGAAACATATACTTTAATGGACCACTCTACAGAGGCTTCAGAGTATTTACAAAGCAGGCAGAGTTGGAGTAAGGCCGCGTACACATGCGCGGACTGTTCGCCCAACTTTGTCCGTCAAACAGTTTCGGCAAACAGTCCGCTCAAACTTAGCATGGACGGACATGGCCACACACGACGGACGAACAGTTTGCTGAAACCGTGCGCGATGACGTGAACGGCACGTACGACGGGACGAAAAATACGACGTCCTATACACTGCATTATAGCTTTCGGCGTGAAAATCCTTTCTGAGCATGCGCGCAACTTTGTTTGACGAACAAGCCTACACACGAGCGGACTGTTCGCTGAAACAAGGTTTCAGCGGACAGTTTTTCGGAAATTCCGAAAAACCTTGTCCGTCAAACTGTCCGCTGAAACTGTCCGCTGAAAGCCCACACACGAGCGGACTGTCCGCCCAAACACTGTTCAGCGGACAAAGTTGGGCGAACAGTCCGCCCGTGTGTACGCGGCCTAAGATGAGAGGCATGCAGCCCTAAGGAGCAAATCTGATAATATTGTAAGAAAGAATAAAAGTCTGTATTAGCTCAAAGAAAGAATATTAAAATACAGTGTGCTTAAATATATTAAATAAAAAAAATAGGAAGAAACGAGCTTCAGCAATAGGCATATGTGCATTTTTTTTCGTGTTTGTTTTTTTTTTTTTGCACGTTTGTTCCGAAACATCATAGGGCAGCCAATTCACTTGAATAGACTGCTCTATACTCTACAAATGTGCCAAAGGAGTTCATGCACCTTTTTTTTTGGCAGTAAGCCATGGGCTTTTAAGCATTTTCTTAGAGTTATTACTTTCTCCTGTTATGGAAAGGTGGGACTCTGGGTCAACCCTTCTGTGAGTAGTGTTCCTCTCATCTCTCTTCTCTCTGAACTTTGTGGAGTCTCTCTCTGGACTTCTCCTTCTCCTAATTTCTATATGGAACTTATCCCCAAAGGCCAGAGTGGGGTCTGTTGTTGTAAGGCCTGAAGTAAGTATGTAGATGACTGCCAACCAATACTGGTTAAGTCAGAGTAGGTTGCCCACACAGGCATCCCAAAATATGAGGAAGAGTAGGATAGTTCCTCTGGGATCTGTGTAGAATCCATACTTGAAACGATTTGATGTACCAGAACTTTTAATTTGGAAAACACTTCTTCAAGCACCGTGTGATGTTGGCTCATGCTGGACAAAGTGAAGAGTGTAGCCAGCATGAGCTTATAGACAGGGCAAATCAAGTACTACCCTGACCCCCATCATTACAAACAATCGGTCAGGCTTAATTTACATCATTGGGGGGGAGGGCTCATAAACTGTTCACAACATTTTTCTTTGACTGTTATATTTTGCTGTTTAAAACAAGGGATAAGGAAGGTCTGTTTAATATACAGTACTGTGCAAAAGTCTAAGCCCTTGTACATACGGTCGGACATTCCGATAACAAAATCCATCGGATTTTTCCAAAATTTGTCCAAAACTGGTGTTGGTCGGAAAAAGTTGTCGAAAAATCAGATCGTTCGGAACGTGATGACGTAATTTAGTTACGACGGGACTACGTTCAGGCTAGTAGCCAATAGGTTTGGTCTAAGAATTTGATCTGAGCATGCGTGGCACTTTGTCCGTTCGGAATTCTCTACAACAAAGTCCCATCGGATCATGTTGGAGGAAAATTTTTATATCCAGCTCTCAAACTTTGTTGGTTGGACATTCCGACGGAAAAGTCCAATGATGAAGCCACACACGGCCGGATTATTCAACAACATGGTCCGATCGGACATTTTCCGTCGGAATGTCCGACCGTGTGTACAAGGGCTTAGGTAGGTGTGAAAAATTATGTAAATTAAAAATGCTTTCAGAAATAGAAGTGATAAGCATTTATTTTTATCAATTAACAAAATAGAAAGTAAATGGGCAGAAGAGAAATCCAAATGAATATTTGGCGTGACCACCCTTTGCCTTCAAAACAACATTGATTTTTCAATTCTTCTAGGTACACTTGCATATCGTTTTTGAAGAAACACGGCAGGTAGGTTGTTACAACTTGGAGAACTAACCACATAACTTCTGTTGATATAGGCTGCACTTTAAGCTGTAAAAAAAAAGAATCTTTGGGGTGATTTAATAAAGCATTTGCAACACTTTTCTGGAGTTATGGCCATAATAGAAAGTCTTGCACCAAATACTGTATATCAAAGTCATTCAACATTTTCTTTATATTTCCAATACGTGCAATCATTTTTTTGTGCCACATTTTACATTGCGGTGTTATGGCTGCAACAAATTAATCTCTTTAGCTCTGGGAGGTTTACCCCCTTCATGACCAGGCCAGTTTTTGTTATATGGAACTGTGTTATTTTAACTGATAATTGCGCCATCATGCGACGCTGTACACAAATAAAATTTATGTCCTTTTTTCCCCTCACAAATAGAGCTTTCTTTTGGTGGTATTTGATCACCTCTGTGGTTTTTATTTTATGTTATGCGCTATAAACAAAAAAAGACTGACAATTTTGAAAAAAAAAAATAATACAGTATTTATTGGCGTATAGCACTCACTTTTTCACCATGAAAATCGGGTGCAAATAGCGTGTGCGTGTTATACGCCAATACAAAAATTTAAGTTTTTGCCTGAAACTTCCCTCACCTGTGCGTGTTATACGCCAATAAATACGGTAATTACTTTCTGCTATAAAACACATCCAATAAAAAAATTAAAAAAATCGAATTCTTTCATCAGTTTAGGCCAATATATTTTTAGCCACATATTTTTGTTAAAAAAAAATAAAAAAATAAATCCCAATAAGCATATATTGATTAGTTTGTGCAAAAGTTATAGTGTCTACAACAGGGGTCTCAAACGGATCTACAAGTCCCATGAGGCATTGCAAGGCTGACAGTTACAAGCATGACTCCCACAGGCTGAGGCATGATGGGACTTGTAGTTCCGCAACAGTTGGAGGGCCACCAGTTTGAGATCCCTGGTCTACAAACTATGGGGTATTTTTGTGGATTTTTTTTTTTTTTTAGTAATGACGGCGATCAGCGACTTATAGCCGGACTGCGACATTGTGGCAGACAAATCGGACACTAAGTGACACTTTTGATACTTTTCAAGTTAAATGTGTTCCTAGGGCGTGCTTTGTAATTGTGTGTGGGGAGGGGGGGGGGGTGGATTAACTGTGGGAAGACAGAGATTTCTGTTCCTGCTTTGCAGAAACAGGATCTCTGTCTTCCCTTCTAACCGAATGGTGACCTGCCTTGTTTACATAGGCAGACCGCCTTTCTGCCTCTGTCGGGAATGATCGGCGGGTCCTGCTGATTGGCTCCCAATGTGTCCATTGGCTCCCAATGAGCACACGCGCTGCAGACCCAGAAGTGCAAAATCACGTACTTGTATGTGATTTTGTGCAGAGAAGCTGCCGTCCGGCAGTACATGTACGTGAGGTGGTCGGCAAAAGGTTAATAAAAAAAAGAGATATCGCCATATCAGTGATAAGAAAAGTGGGAGGTATATATGACCTTTTCCATGTTGGTATAAATTGTGTCGTGTGTACATATTGTATTGCAGACAAAATTCTGACTGAAACTAAATTCTGTTTGAGTCAATTCTACAATAGATATGTATAACCCTTACCAATAGTTACCGTACATGAATCTGTTGCAAATTGCACCATTTGTTGGACTAATGCGAGACAGATTTCTAATGAGCACCTCTGACACTCTTTATGAATTTCTAGAGCATGTATCTTCTCTCTTGTGCTGCTCTACATGATAAGTATGGTTCATAAACTGGTTGAGTTAAGACAGCAGATGGGTGGGAGACATAAGTGTATGTAAGACACTTAAGTGCTGGTGCTGTGTTGTGGGCTAGGTATGGGCTGGCAGCAGGGTGGGGTATGTGTGTGTAATGGGGTATACAGTCTGGATTGCTGTCTTGTTTTTTTATTCCAAAAAGTGTATTTTTTCCAAAAAAATGTGTGCTTGTAAGACCATTGCGCAAATACAGTGTGAAAAAAAGTGTTGCAACGACTGACATTTTTTATTCTCTACGGTGTTAGAAAAAAAAATATATAATGTTTTGGGGGTTCTAAGTAATTTTCTAGAAAAAAAAAACAGTTTTTAACTTGTAAACAACAAATCTCAGAAAGAGGCTAGGTCTTTAAAGTGGAAGTAAACCCTGATGGGTTTACTTCCTCTTTTTTTCCCTGCAAAGGTAAAGCATAATGGACTACTATGCATCGCATAGTAGCTCATTATGTGTCACTTACCTGACACAGGAGCCAGCCAGCAGCGCTGTCCCCTGTAGTCCGCCGCATCCATGTTGCTTGTGGCGTCTCGCAGCTCCGACGAATCACAGCGGCGCAACCGCGATGACGTCACTCCCGCGCATGCGCACGGGAGTCGCGCCTCGCAGCTCCGCCGCTGTCATACGGCGAAGCCGCGATGATGTCACTCCCGCGCATGCGCACGGGAGTCGACAAATTTGGCAAATCCATTCTTGGATTTGCCGCATTTAGTGCGCATGCGCGCCGCTGTCTACGGCGCATGCGCCGTAGACAGCGGTGCCCATTTTTGGGCAAATATCTCCTAAACCATATAGGTTTAGGAGATATTGCTTGGACCTACAGGTAAGCCTTAATCTAGGCTTACCTATAGGTCCAAGTTGTTTGGAAGGGTTTACTTCCTCTTTAAGTGGTAATTGGGAGCATAGGAACTACTGCAGCCAGCTTTATATAAGAAACAATTATTAACCACTTAAGCCCTGGACCATTTTGCTGGCCAAAGACCAGACCACTTTTTTCAATTCGGCACTGCGTCGCTTTAACTGACAATTGTGCGGTCATGCGCCATGGCTCCCAAACAAAATTGATGTTCTCTTTTCCCTACAAATAGAGCTTTCTTTTGGTGGTATTTGATCACCCCTGTAGTTTTTATTTTTTGCGCTATAAACAAAAAAAGAGGGACAATTTTGAAAAAAACACATTATTTTTTAAGTTTTTGCTATAACTATCCCCCAAAAATCTATAAAAAAAACATTTTTTTCCTCAGTTTAGGCCGATACGTATTCTTCTACGTATTTGTGGTAAAAAAATCTCAATAAGCATTTATTGATTGGTTTGCGCAAAAGTTATAGCGTTTACAAAAAAGGGGATAGTTTTATGGCATTTTTATTAATAATTTTTTTTTTTTTACTAGTAATGGCGGCGATCAGGGATTTTTATCAGAACTGCGACATTATGGCGGACACATCGGACATTTTTGACACATTTTTGGGACCATTGTCATTTATACAGCAATCAGTGCTATACAAATGCACTGATTCCTGTGTAAATGACACTGACAGTGAAGGGCTTAACCACTAGGTGGCAGTGTAGGGGTTAAGTGTGTCCTGGGGCATGTTTCTAACTGTGTAGGGGCGTGACTGTGTGTGACATATCACTGATCTCTGCTCCGATGACAGGGAACAGAGATCTGTGACACTGTCACCGGGCAGAACGGGGAGATGCTTGTTCACATTAGCATCTCCCCGTTCATCCTCCCCGTGAGACGACCGCAGGTATCCCCGCGGCGATCGAGTCCGTGGGACCCGCGACCCGACTCACGGAGGTCCCGAACGACACGAGCGATGACACGGCGGCAAATTTAAAGGGTGACGTACAGGTATGCCCATTTGCCTGTCTGTGCCATTCTGCCAACGTACATCGGCGCGCGCCGGTCGGCAAGTGATTAATAGCACATACATCCAATGTATAAACAAGTCTCATCAGCAAATGGTGCAACAAGAGACCTGGTGGAATTGTGCACATATATTGTACCTGGGTATTTATAGTTATTAATAGAGACCAGGGCTGCCACCAGGGGGGTACAGCCGATACAACTGTTAGGGTTCCAAGTGCCCGCCTAGGCCAGGAGAAGGCAGGACGGGTGAAGGGGAGCCATGTTGTGCACTATAGAAACAGTGTCACAGCTTCTGCTGCTCTTTGTGTCATTGAGCTCAAACATTGAGCTCTTTACTGCCACCTCTGGCTACTATGTGCATGTGCACCCCTCTTCTGAGCTGCATGTACTGTGCTCCTCTGTGTCAGAAACATGTCATCTTTGTGAAAATGAGCTGGGACTAGGTGGGAAGATTAACTTTACAAGTAGGGCTGTGAAGGAAAGGGAGGGGGCTGTTTGTGTAAAGGGAGGGTCCAGAGGCTTGTGTGTTTACAGATTTGTGTATGTGATGGGCTGACATATATATATATATATATATATATATATACACACAGGTGGTGGGCTGACATATATACAGGTGTGAGGGGGGCTGGCATATGTACAGGTGTGAGGGGGGCTGACATATATACAGGTGTGCATGTGGGGGGATGGGGCTGACATATATACAGGTGTGAGGGTGGCTGGCATATATACAGGATTGAGGGGGGGCTGAGTGCATACAGGTGAGGTGGCAAGTGTGTAAATTTTGTGCGATGGCCCGTGGGCAAGCCCTGGGGAATGTTGGTGGTCAGGCTCAGGGGGGCCAGGCCTAAAGCTGTGTAAGGGGCCTAAAATTTTTGATGGCTGCCCTAATAGAGATACCTTCAGAGTCCAGTTGCAGGGGCCCCTGAGAATGTTCACAATGCAGTATATGTTTTGGTGGTGGAGACCTAAAGATATGATCTGCAGTGAAAAGGGGACCCCCCCCCCCCAGCCTTTGTCTAGCCAGCTTGAAACACAGATTTTCACTGGCAGAAACCATGGTGTGGCACTTTAACTGAGAGTTAGTCTACCTACAATGTGCCTAGTCCCAAGTAGTGTCTAATCTGTGATGCAACCAGACCTTTAACTACCAAGTGGTCATCGAATGCCTAACCTAGCACTAGCCTATGGTGGTTACTGAACCCTGGGCTAAAACTATTTGTATAATTCCAGACCAGAAGGGACAGGATTGACTAGACTAACAGGAGCTGCATATAAACTCTATTTAAAGCAGAGCTTCACCCAAAAGGGGATGTTCTGCTTTAAGCACTCCTCCCCCCTCCTATGCCACATTTGGCATGTCATTTTTTGGAGGGAGAAGGGCAGCGGATGCCTAGATTTGACAGGTACCCACTCCCATTTCTGCTTGGATCGCCTAGGCACTTCCAATGGGCCAATAGCAATGTGTTGGGAGGGATGGTGTGGACTTGTGGCAAGCTCCCTTACTACCTGATACTGCCTAGTGTTAACAGAAGGTCCTGGCATCTAGCATTATGACAGTAATGCCGCATACACATGATCAGATTTTCCAATGGGAAATGTTGGATGTAGTTACATAGTTAGTAAGGTTGAATAAAGACACCAGTCCATTTAGTTCAACCTGAGTGAGGTGTCTACAATTCTCCCTATCCCTGTACATTGCACACTCACATCAGTCCCTACCCTCAAGGAGCCCACAATCCAAGGTCCCCATTCATATACTAGGGCCAATTTTGGACAGAAGCCAACTAACCTACCTGCATGTCTTTGGAGTGTGGGAGGAAACTGGAGTACCTGGAGGAAACCCACGCAGGCACAGGGAGAAAATGCAAACTCCAGGCAGGAGGTGTCGTGGTTGGGATTCGAACCAGTGACCCTTTTTACTGATAGGTGACAGTGCTAACCACTACACCACTGTGCCACCCAAGCTAGTGAGCTAGTTGGTGGTTAGTCCGACCGTGTGTGTGTGTGTGTGTGTGTGTGCCATCGAACATTTGCTGTCAGACTTTCCGCCAACAAATGTTTCTTAGCAGGTTCTCAAATTTTCCTGCAACAATACTTTGTTGTCGGCAAGTCTGATCGTGTATACACAAGTCAGTCGCACAAAATTTCCCGCATGCTCTGAATCAAGCAGAAGAGGCCACACTGGTTATTTAACTTCTTTTTACTCGGGTTGTCATACGTCTTTTACGTCATCGCATTCACACGTTCAGAACTGTTGGCCAACATTTGTGTGACTGTGTGCATGCAAGATAAGTTTGAGCCAAAAGCCTTCAAACAAAAATCCACGGTTTTGTTGGCAGAAAGTCTGATCGTGTGTACGCGGCATAAGGAGGGTGCATGTATGTACAGATACTTCTGCCTCCAAGTGCCTACAATGAATACCTGTAGTATTTTTTGGGGGTATTTTTGGCAAACCAATGTACAGAATGGAATTTTAGACACATGGCCCATACTAATGGAATTTCTCAGGAACATGTTTGATTTTGATGTATTATAACTGGATTTTAGGCTGTTATTTTAGCAGCTCTGAGATTTCTCCTGACACACATCTGAACATTTACTAATGCACACAAAGAAAAACAATACTTCCGCTCACTGTACAGCACATGAGTGAATAAATTATAGCCACTAAATACATTTTTCCTTGTAGATGAAAGCCAGAGTTCTGGCCCGCAGGGGGTAGTTTCCAAGGCAAACAGATTTTTGATAAAAGTACACTTTACAATAATTGCTTGACGAACTGGAAATGTACTATAACCGGCTGCAGGCTACATAAGCATATTTTTATATACATATATATTATTTGAATCTGATGGATTTCTAAAGGACAGATGTGGTTTGAAATATTGCCCTGACAGTTATTAATTTGGTAAATTAAAAATTGATTATTTTGGAAAACATGTGAGACATTTTTTCTAGTCACTTGAGGTCTACGACCCAAGTCTCAAGTCCAATACGCCTTCAATTATTTTGAAGGGTTAGTCTGCACAAAGTTACATTCCAGCAATAGATGTCTGCTATTGGGCTGAATCACCCACTGACTTTTTGTGTCAGTTGGGGAAATTGCATGTGATTCCCCATCCCAACATGAAATCTCACTTTTCCTACCTAGATGAAGTTCAGTCCCTCATATACATTCTACATATCATATTATGTAAAATAAATGAAAAACCTTGAGGCTTGGTTCACACAATTTGCAGAGTGGCTCGCAGCAGGGGATCTGGTGCACCCCAGTTAACGGTTTCAGGGGCGAATTAGGTCTGAATTCAGGCAAAAATTCAGACCTGAAATGGAGTCAAAGACTCACAAGACCCTTCGGATGTGTGCTCTGCGGCCGCTCCAAAGATGTGTGAGCCGGCTCCATTGAGAGCCAGTCACACTCTCCTGTTGTGTGAATTGGATGGGGGGAAACCCCCATCCAATTCACAATAGTGTGAACCCAGCCTAAAACATAGTGAGACACTTTTTGATGGCTGAAGTAGGAAGGAATTGCTAAGAACGTATATGTAGACATCTTGCAGAAATATAAAAGCCTGTCGGGTGATGTAACTTGGCATAACAAAACCAGAATATTTACTTAGGAAAGTTAAAGTGGAGGGCCACCCTGAAAAAAAAAAAAAAAAAAAAAAAAATTACAAAAAAATCTAAAAAAAAAAAAAAAAAAAAAAATTTTTTTTTTACTTACCAGAAGTGCCTGTTGCTAGGCACATAATCCTAATCTTCCTCTTCCTCCTCCACGGAGATCTTCTTTCTTCTCTCCTCCGTGAGGCGTCTTCTGGGTAATGGGTCACGCTGTGTTCTGGGAACTGTGTGTTCCAGAACACAGCGCGTCCCATTCACAAAGTGATGCGTGACTCGCGCATGCGCAGTAGGAAATGGGCAGTGAAGCCGTAAGGCTCCACTGCCTGTTTCCCTTACAAGGAATGGCGGCGCCGGGACCCGAGAGCCGAGGGACTGGTCGGCCTCGGGCGGCCGACATCGCGGGCGCCCTGGACAGGTAAGCGGGCTGATTAAGTCAGCAGCTGCAGTGTTTGCAGCTGCTGACTTTTTTTTTTTTTTTAAACGGCCCTCCGCTTTAAGTATTCAAACAGCTGGGCTGAACTCATGGGGTGAGCTCTTTAACCACTTCAGCCTCGGACCAATAAATACCTTAAGGACCAGAGGTCTTTTTGCAATTTCGCACTGCGCTGCTTTAACTGGTAATTGCGCGGTCATGCAATATTGCACCCAAACGAAATTTGCGTCCTTTTCTTCCCACAAATAGAGCTTTCTTTTGATGGTATTTGATTGCCTCTGCGATTTTTTTTTTTTGCGATATAAATGGAAAAAGAGCGAAAATTTTGAAAAAAAAAGATATTTTCTTCTTTTTGTTATAAGAAAAATCGAATAAACTAAATTTTAGTCATACATTGAGGGCAAAATTTATTCAGCCACATGTCTTTAGTAAAAAAAATGTCAATAAGCGAATATTTTTTGGTTTGCGCAAAAGTTATAGCGTCTACAAACTAGAGTACATTTTCTGGAATTTACACAGCTTTTAATTTATGACTGCCGATCTCATTTCTTGAGGTGCTAAAATGGCAGGGCAGTACAAATCCCCCCCAAATGACCCCATTTTGGAAAGTAGACACCCCAAGGAAATTGCTGATGGGTATGTTGAGCCCATTGAATATTTATTTTTTTTGTCCTAAGGGATTGAATAATGACAAAAAAAAAAAAAAAAAATTTTTTTTACAAAAAGTTGTCACTAAATGATATATTGCTCACACATGCCATGGTTATATGTGGAATTGCACCCCAAAATACATTCTGCTGCTTCTTCCGAGTACGGGGATACCACATGTGTGGGACTTTTTGGGAGTCAGTCGCGCACGGCACCCCGAAAACCAATCACCACCTTCAGGATTTCTAAGGGTGCAAATTTTTGATTTAACTCCTCACTACCTATCACAGTTTCGAAGGCCATAAAATGCCAAAATAGCACAAAACCCCCCCAAATGACCCCATTTTGGAAAGTAGACACCCCAAGCTATTTACTGAGAGGCATGTTGAGTCCATGGAATATTTTATATTTTGCCAAAAGTTGCGGGAATATTACAAACTTTTTTTTTTTTGCACAAAGTTGTCACTAAATGATATATTGCTCACACATGCTATGGGCAGAAGTCAAATTACACCCCAAAATAAATTCTGCTGCTTCTCCCGAGTACGGGGATACCACATGTGGGGGACTTTTTGGGAGCCTAGCCACGTACGGGACCCCGAAAACCAAGCACTGCCTTCCGGATTTGAATATAAAATGCTATAAAGAACAAACTAACCAGAGTCACCCGTAACACTTATACGGTGATCAGTGGTGAAAGGGTTAACTAGGGGCAATCAGGTGGTTCAAATTTTTATTAGGTAGTATATGGGGGTCCCTGGCGCTATATAAAAACCTGACGGGGAACCTAAATAACTAACTGGCTAACCAGCGTCACCAGTGACACTTATACTGTGATCGCTGGTGAAAGGGGGTGAAAGGGTTAACTAGCAGCAATCAGGGGGTTAAAACCATTATTGGGTAGTATATCGGGGTACCTAGCGCTATAAAAACCTGGCGGTGAACCTAAAAAAATAACTAGCTACCTAGCGACACTAGCGACACTGATGCAGCGTTCAGAAAAATTATCGCTTAGTGACACTGGCAAAAGGGGGTGAAAGGGTTAACTAGCGGAAATCAGGGGGTTAAAACCATTATTGGGTAGTATATCGGGGTACCTAGCGCTATAAAAACCTGGCGGTGAACCTAAAAAAATAACTAGCTACCTAGCGACTGTAGCGACACTAATGCAGCGATCAGAAAAACGATCGCTTAGTGACACTGGCAAAAGGGGGTGAAAGGGTTAACTAGCGGCAATCAGGGGGTTAAAAACATTATTGGGTAGTATATCGGGGTACCTAGCGATATAAAAACCTGGCGGTGAACCTAAAAAAATAACTAGCTACCTAGCGACACATGCAGCGATCAGAAAAATGATCGCTTAGTGACACTGGCAAAAGGGGGTGAAAGGGTTAACTAGCGGCAATCAGGGGGTTAAAAACATTATTGGGTAGTATATCGGGGTACCTAGCGCTATAAAAACCTGGCGGTGAACCTAAAAAAATAACTAGCTACCTAGCGACTGTAGCGACACTAATGCAGCGATCAGAAAAACGATCGCTTAGTGACACTGGCAAAAGGGGGTGAAAGGGTTAACTAGCGGCAATCAGGGGGTTAAAAACATTATTGGGTAATATATCGGGGTACCTAGCGATATAAAAACCTGGCGGTGAACCTAAAAAAATAACTAGCTACCTAGCGACACTAGCGACACATGCAGCGATCAGAAAAATGATCGCTTAGTGACACTGGCAAAAGGGGGTGAAAGGGTTAACTCTAGGGGCAATCAGGGGGTTAAATCTTTATTGGGGGGTGATAGGGGGCTACCCTGGACCTAACACTAACTGTCCTGACAGTTTTTACTGTCACAACTGACACTGAATGCATTGATCAGTAAAGAAATGATCAATGCAATCAGTGACACTGTGACTGGGGGGGGAGGGGGGGCGGGGGGGGGATCGGGGGGCGATCGGGGGGGGGATCGGGGGGGGGTTTGTGTGCCTGTGTGTACCTACATGTCAGTGTAGTGTTGGTGCACACTTACTTTTACTGTTCTCCTCGTAGTCCGGTCAAAAAGACCGCCCCGAGGAGAATGACATCACTTCCTCCTTCCTGTGTAAACAATACACAGGGGAGGAAGCTTCTCATTGGCCAGGAGCGATCCAGAGGGGGTGGCCGAAAACCAACGGCCATCCCCTCATCACGGAGCGCTCCTGGACCGAATCGGACCGCCGTAACCAGCGGGAGGGGGTCCGATCGGACCCCCCACCCGCTGGAAGGCAATCACGTAGATGTACGTGATTATGCCTGCCTGTGCCATTGTGCTGACGTACAATGGCAATACGGCGGTCCTCAAGTGGTTAAAGCTAAACAATATAATATATATATATATATATATCCACACACACACTCGATGGCCACTATATTAGGCGCACCATGTTCAATTGATTGGTAATAAATTGCTAATCAGTCAATCACATGGCAGCAACTCAATGTATCTAGGCATCTAGACATGGTAAAGACAACTTGCTGAACTTCAAACTGAGCATAAGAATGGGGAAGAAAGGGGATTTAAGTGACTATGAAGGTGGCCAAATGGGCTAGTCTAAGTATTTTACAAAAACTGCTGATCTACTGGGATTTTCACGCACAACCATCTCTAGGGTTTACAGAGAACGGTCAGAAAAAAACGGCGGTTGTGTGGACAAAAATGCCTTGATGTCAGAGGAGAATAGGCAGACTGGTTCAAGATGATAGAAAGGCAACAGCAACTAAAATAACCACTCGTTACAACCAAGGTATGCAGACCACCATCTCTGAACTCACAACACATCGAACCTTAAAACAGATTGGCAACAGTAGTAGAATACCACACAGGGTGCAACTCCTGTCAGAGCTAAGAACAGGAAACTGAGGCTAAGATTTGCACAGGCTCATCAGAATTGGACAATAGATGATGGAAAAATGTTGCCTGGTCTGATGAGTTTCAATTTCAGCTGTGACATTCAGATGGTAGGGTCAGAATTTGGTATAAACAACATGAAAGCATGGATCCATCCTACATGGTATCAATGCTTTAGGCTGGTGGTGCAATGGTTTGGGAGATATTTTCTTGGCACACTATGGGCCCCTAAATACCAATTGAGCATTGTTTAAATGCCACAACCTACCTGAGTATTGTTGCTGACCATGTCTATCCCTTTATGACTACAGTGTACCCATCTTCTGATGGCTCCTTCCAGCAGGATAATGCACCAGGTCACAAAGCCTAAATCATCTCAAACTGGTTTCATGAACATGACAATGATTTCACTGTACTCCAGTCCTCAGATCTCAATCCAATAGAGCACATTTAGGATGTGGTGAAATGGGAGATTCGCATCATGGCTGTACAGCCAACAAATCTGTAGCAGCTGTATGATGCTATCATGTCAATAAAGAGCAAAGTCTCTGAGGAATGTTTCCAACTCCTTGTTGAATATATGCCACAAAGAATTCAGGCAGTTCTAAAGGCAAAAGGGGATCCATCTACTAGCAAGGTGTACCTAATAAACTGGCCAGTGTATACACTGTGCAAAAGTTTTAGGCAGGTGTGAATAAAATGCTATAATTTAAGAATGCTTTCAGAAATAGAAGTGTTAATAGTTTATTTTTATACATTTTATTTATTTTTATCAGTTGAATTAGCAATTATCAAATCAATATTTGGTGTGATTACCCTTTTCCTTTAAAGCAAAAAGAAGGTAGGTTGTTCCAAACATCTCGGAGAAATAACCACAGATTTATTGTGGATGTAAGCTGCCTCAAAGCCTTCTGTCTGTTCATGTAATCCCAGACCGACTCGATGATGTTGAGATCAGGGCTCTGTGGGGGCTAAACCATCATGTCAGTTAAGTGTCTGGTTTGTCTACCACAATGTCGCAGTCCTGCTAAAAATCAGTGATCGCCATTACTAGCAAAAAAAAGAGATAAAGATAAATGCCATAAATATATTGCATAGTTTGTAGACACGATAACTTTTGCGCAAACCAATCAATATACACTTATTGGGATTTTTTTTTTTTTACCAAAAAATACAAAAATATGTAGCAGGATACATATTGGCCTAACTTGGTGAAGAATTTTTTTTTTCACTTTTTTATTGATTGGATGTGTTTTATAGCAGAAAGCAAAAAATATTTTTTTTTTTCAAAATGTATGCTCTTTTTTTGTTTATAGCGCAAAAGATAAAAACCGCAGAGATGATAAAAAAATCCAACAAAAGAAAACTCTATTTGTGGGGAAAAAAGGACATGCATTTTATTTGGGTACAGTGTTGCATGACCGTGCAATTGTCAGTTAAAGTAACACAGTGCCGTATATCAAAAAATGGCCTGGTCATTAAGGGGATAAAACCTTCCGGGGCTGAAGTGGTTAAAGTGGTGAATATGGCAGTCACTGCATATGCACCATAGAATCCTAACTTGATTTCTAAAAACATATTCACTTGGAATTAATCAACATTCACCCACATTCACATCTGCTCTTCAGTAGGAAAAAGTACTTACTGTACCATTACGTCTCTATATATTCATTAAACTCTATTAACTTTTTAAAGCTGTAAGGATTGGTATTTGTCATACTGACCATTATTTTGTATAGTGATCCTCTGTCTAAACCTGACATTTTATTTTAATTAAATACACTGGTCATTGTATTCTGCAAAAACAAATTGGAAAAATAAAAACAGTGTTAATTTAAAATATGATATTTACTTATGTACAATAAAGATTTTTTTATTTTCAAATAAACTTCAAAATGTTATCATTCTTTTATTATTATATTAGTCTCTCTCGCAATGTAGAAGGTCAGGCCAATGTTCTGCAAGGACATCCAGTGTTTTGGAATCGTAACAGTCGTTAACTGTAACATTAAACTACTGTCATGGAGTTGATAACATGACTTCAAAGCTATAACGTAAGACTAATGAAGGAAAATTAGCAACAAAGATCCTATTATTTAAATCAGTCATAATAAAGTGATGATACACTTATTTGTTTTTGCTTGACACAGTAACACATAGACTCTGACACAGGATATGAGCAATACTGTAGCTCACAAATGCACAGCCAAGTCAAAGTAATGTACAGGACATCAGTTTTGCCTGTCATAGGCTCAATTTTTTTTTATATTGAAGTTGAGCCTTTCGAAGTTATAAGATCCTTTCAAAATAGTATAACTTCTAAGTCATGCTAAAATTGAACGTTAAAGAGTAACTTCACCCCCCTTCTAAACCTAAAAAGGCACTGATAACAATGTTATCACATGGATATAGGGATGAGCTTTGTGTTCGAGTCGAACATCGGCTGTTTACACATTCGGCGAATACCGACCGTTATGGGCCGTTCGTGCCAAATTCGTGTGGCGCTCACGGCCCACAATGCACTGCGCCACCGCAGTGCATTGCTGGCTCATGATTGGCCAAGCATGCACTGTGACCCCGCATGCTTGGCCAATCACAGCGCTGGCAGCGAGGAGAGCCCCACACTATATAAGGCCGCCAGCGCGGCGGCCTTGTGTAGTGTGTTGGCGTCTGTAGGAGTTAGTGGGTGTTCTCTGTGTACCTTCAACACAGTATACACCGTTCGTTATCGGCCGATTTTGCATTCTTGCTCTTCTGTAATTGAGCTTTTAGCAATCTGCAGGAGTTTGTGGGTGTTGTCTGCATGCCCTGACCGCAGTATACACCATTATATCCACCTATATAGCTAGCTATATTGCTCTTCTGTAATAGAGCTTGCAGTCAGTTGTAGGAGATTGTGCGTGTTGTCTGCGTGCCCTGAGCGCACTATACACCATTATATCCACCTATATAGCTAGCTATATTGCTCTTCTGTAATAGAGCTTGCAGTCAGTTGTAGGAGATTGTGCGTGTTGTCTGCTTGCCCTGAGCGCACTATACACCATTATATCCACCTATATATCTAGCTATATTGCTCTTCTGTAATAGAGCTTTCAGTCAGTTGTAGGAGATTGTGTGTGTTGTCTGCGTGCCCTGAGCGCACTATACACCATTATATCCACCTATATAGCTAGCTATATTGCTCTTCTGTAATAGAGCTTGCAGTCAGTTGTAGGAGATTGTGCGTGTTGTCTGCGTGCCCTGAGCGCACTATACACCATTATATCCACCTATATAGCTAGCTATATTGCTCTTCTGTAATAGAGCTTGCAGTCAGTTGTAGGAGATTGTGCGTGTTGTCTGCGTGCCCTGAGCACACTATACACCAATATATCCACCTATATAGCTAGCTATATTTCTCTTCTGCACCAGTGCCACAGCCCAATTTTTCAGCCCCTGTTTAACAGGGGCATTTAATTACAATTTTTGATGCAATGCTTTGCAGCCGGGCTCATTCCTGCACTACAACTAGAGTATCTGGGAGAGGTTGTAGTGTTGTGGCACCAGCACCAGTGCCTAAGGCCCAATGTTTCAGCCCCTGTTTAACAGGGGCATGTAATTACAATTCTTGATATAATATTTCACAGCAGGGCCCATTCCTGTGCCCACCGAGAGTAACTGTGAGGACTTACTTTCAAACATCCAACTTACAAACGTCTCCTACTTGCAAACAGAAGGAGACAACAGGAAGTGAGATGTAAAAAGACGGATGGCAAAACAAATTATACAGGGGTGATAACCCTTCCCTATGTTTTCCAAAAAGCTTAAAAATAGATTTTTTGACTGGAGCTACACTTTAACCACCTTCAGACCGGACCATTTTGCTGGTAAATGACCAGAGGTCTTTTTACAATTTGGCACTGCGCTGCTTTAACTGGTAATTGCGCGGTCATGCAATGTTGTACCCAAACAAAATTTGCGTCCTTTTCTTCCCACAAATAGAGCTTTCTTTTGATGGTATTTGATTGCCTCTGCGATTTTTATTTTTTGCGATATAAACGTAAAAAGACCGCAAATTTTGAAAAAAAATGATATTTTCTACTTTTTGTTATTAGAAAAATCCAATAAACTCAATTTTAGTCATACATTTAGGCCAAAATGTATTCAGCCACATGTCTTTGGTAAAAAAAAAGTCAATAATTGTATATTTATTGGTTTGCGCAAAAGTTGTCACATCTACAAACTAAGGTACGTTTTCTGGAATTTACGCAGCTTTTAGTTTACGACTGCCTATCTCATTTCTTGAGGTGCTAAAATGGCAGGGCAGTACAAAACCCCCCCAAATGACCCCATTTTGGAAAGTAGACACCCTAAGGAAATTGATAAGTGGCATGTTGAGCCCATTGAATATTTTATTTTTTTGCCTCAAGCGATTGAATAATGACAAAAAATATTTTTTTTTTTTTTTTTTACACAAAGTTGTCACTAAATGATATATTGCTCACACATGCTATGGGCATATGTAAAATGACACCCCAAAATAAATTCTGCTGCTTCTCCTGAGTACGGGGATACCACATATGTGGGACTTTTTGGGAGCCTAGCCGCGTACGGGGCCCCGAAAACCAAGCACCGCCTTCAGGCTTTCTAAGGGCGTAAATTTTTGATTTCACTTTTCACTACCTATTACAGTTTTGAAGGCCATAAAATGCCAAGATGGCACAAAACCCCCACAAATGACCCCATTTTAGAAAGTAGACACCCCAAGCTATTTGCTGAGAGGCATTTTGAGTCCATGGAATATTTTATATTTTGCCACAAGTTGCAGGAAAATTACAAACTTTAATTTCTTTTTATTTTTTTTTCACAAAGTTGTCACTAAATGATATATTGCTCACACATGCTATGGGCATATGTGAAATGACACCCCAAAATAAATTCTGCTGCTTCTCCTGAGTACGGGGATACCACATATGTGGGACTTTTTGGGAGCCTAGCCGCGTACGGGGCCCCGAAACCCAAGAACCGCCTTCAGGTTTTCTAAGGGCGTAAATATTTGACTTCACTCCTCACTACCTATTACAGTTTTGAAGGCCATAAAATGCCAAGATGGCACAAAACCCCCACAAATGACCCCATTTTAGAAAGTAGACACCCCAAGCTATTTGCTGAGAGGCATGTTGAGTCCATGGAATATTTTATATTTTGCCACAAGTTGCGGGAAAATTACAAACTTTTTTTATTTTTTTTTTCACAAAGTTGTCACTAAATGATATATTGCTCACGCATGCCATGGGCATATGTGAAATGACACCCCAAAATAAATTTTTCTGCTTCTCCTGAGTACGGGGATACCACATATGTGGGACTTTTTGGGAGCCTAGCCGCGTACGGGGCCCCGAAAACCAAGCACCGCCTTCAGGCTTTCTAAGGGCGTTACAGTTTTGAAGGCCATAAAATGCCAAGATGCCAAGAATTTGCGGCGGGTGCGGCGGGTGCGACACGAATTCAGCCATACTATCTGTATGGCTGAACTCGAATCGCACAGAGACCGGATGTGATTTGCACTGCAGTGCGGTGCGAATCACATTCGTTCTCATAAACCGCTGCAATGTGAACCCAGCCTTAGTGATACTGGCGAGGGGGGGTGATCACGGGGTTAAACCTTTATTGGGGGGGTTAGGGGGGCACATTAGAACTAAAGGGGGCTAACCCTAACTGCCCTAACAGTTATTACAGTCACAAATGACACCCGCCGGGTGATCAGGGGGTTAAACCTTTATTAGGTAATAAATGGCGGGTGCCCTGAAACTATAAAAAAATAACTAACCAACCAGCGTCACCTGTAACAGTTATATGGTGATCACTGGTGAAAGGGTTAACTAGGGGGAAATCAGGGGGCTTTATGCGGTAGTATATGGGGGTCCCTGGCGCTATAAAAAGCTGCGGCGAACCTAAATACCTACCTGCCTAACTAGCGTCACCTGTGACACTAATACAGCGATCAGAAAAATGATCGCTTATTAGGCTGGGTTCACACTGGAGCGATGCGGGAACGCCACAAATCCGCGGCGGGTTCCCGCATCGCATGCCTCCCGGCGGCAGTTCACACTGCCCTATGCGAACTGCTGGGAGTGTCAGTGAAATGTTAATGACACCCCCAGATCAGTTCGCATATCGCAGTGCGATCTGCAAACTCGGATCGCATGGTGTGAACACCCATGCGATCCGATTCTGCTGCGGGCCAAAAAAAGGGTCCCGTGCGAATTTGCGGCGGGTGCGGCGGGTGCGACACGAATTCAGCCATACTATCTGTATGGCTGAACTCGAATCGCACAGAGATCGGATGTGATTTGCACTGCAGTGCGGTGCGAATCACATTCGTTCTCATAAACCGCTGCAATGTGAACCCAGCCTTAGTGATACTGGCGAGGGGGGGTGATCACGGGGTTAAACCTTTATTGGGGGGGTTAGGGGGCACATTAGAACTAAAGGGGGCTAACCCTAACTGCCCTAACAGTTATTACAGTCACAAATGACACCAATGCAAAAAAAAAAAAAAGCAATTGGTGTCACTGTGACTGGGGGGGCAGGGGTAATTGGGGGGTGATCGGGGGGTAAAGGGGGGGTGTGAGTGTGCCTGGCATGTTCTACTGTGTAGTGTAGTGCTTGTGCAACTCACCAATGCTCTCTCCTCGGTGCCGGAACGAAAAATGCCGACACGGAGGAGAGAATACATCACTTCCTCTCCTGTGTTTACATTACAGGAGAGGAAGTGATGTCACCGGACATTTTCATTCGTCGGGAGCGATCGCGAGGGGGTGGCCATGAATGAATGGCCGTCCCCTCGTCCGGGATCGCTCCCGAACGAATACCGACCGCCGCAGGCACCGGGCGGGGGCCCGATCGGGCCCCCGACCCGCGGGCAGGCAAGGACATACATGTAAGCCCTTATGCCTGCCCGTGCCATTCTGTCGACGTACATCGTCGTGCGCCGGTCGGCAAGTGGTTAAAAAAAGTACCAGTTCAAAATTACAAACAGATTCTACTTAACACAACAAATCTACACAGTCCCTGTCTTGTTGTGCAGGGACTGTTCTAAACACTGGAAACACGTGACAATTCACAGGCATACTATAGACACCCCCAGGCACGATATTTAAAGGAATATTTCACTTATTTCACTTTAATCGTCATTAAAATCAGTGCTCCAGCCAAAACGGCCATTTAAAAAAAAAACATTTTTGGCATTGACCCATGTCCCCTGGGGCAGGAGCCAGGTCCCCAAACCCTTTTTAGGACAGTATCTTGCATATTAGCCATTAAAATTAGCACTTTTTATTTCGAACGTTCGAGTCCCATAGACCTCAATGGGATTCTAACGTTCGTACGAATTTGCGGTCCGTTCGAAAGTTCTGATGCGAACCGAACAGGGGGGTGTTCGGGTCATCCCTACATGGATATTAGGAAATACATACTTACCCTTCCATGTGGTCCAATGATATTGCCCTTGAGTTTTGGGGAAGTTCTCCTGCCCAGTCATTTCTTTCATGCCAGCATCTTGTGTAAGGGCAGATAGTGATACAATTGTCTTTTAAGTTAGTCCCTCTAGTCAGGGAACTCACTTGGGTGCACTGGAGCAGTCACTGAGAACTGATGCTGTGGTATATTTTCCAGTCTGTATAAAGGCATCTAAGTGGGAAAGAAATATTGCAATGCTTCGTGGGAAATGTGACATAGAAATTCCAGAAGGCTGCAGACTGCCTTTCTGTACGTCACTCCTGCCTAGGCAAGAATTTCAGAAGCATAAGGGGCTACATACAGTATCAAAGAACGCACGGATGCACCCACTGGTGTAAATGGGCCCTCTGACTGGTGTGCCCCAAAATTGTGCGCAATTCTAAAGTGTGTCTTGACTGAAAAAGTTTGAGAAACCTAGAAAAAAATCTCTTGAAAGAATTGATTAATTCTATTTTTTTATGATCAGTAGGAACAGTTACAGGATGATTGGCCCTGTCCAGCAGATGCCTACATTAGGAAAAAGCTTTATTAATTGCAAGCAAATCTTTATTTCCAATGTCATAATAATTTGTTTAGCTGAAGACATCAAGCGAGAAAAATACACACAAGGATGAAGCTAAATCTTTTCTCCCCTTCACTGAGAACACTCCCGCAGCAGAATCTGAAACGTCCACTTCCACCATAAAATGTATTTCTGGACTGAGATGTACCAATATTGGCGGAGACGTAAGAAGAGTCTTGGGGGAGGGGTGGCCATTCTTCTCTAAGGTTCTACAGTCAAGAGGCTTCAAATCGGTACTTACACAAAGCGGAGAGGGATAACTTACTCATCATCTGGTGGGACATCACCTGGGAACACAAGGGGCACAATGAGGAAACAGAAGAATAGAGAGTGGCCTGAATTTTTCATACCATCTGCTGCAGAAAGAGGCCAAAATGGTCCCGAAATGGCTGTTTCTCCCTGCTCATCTGTTGGCTCATCTCCTAGCATACAGGAGATCTCTGTTACACATCAGCTGCTAGAACACAGAACAAGAACAAGCAGCAACCTTACACCTGAAATTCTAATTATGTAATTATGTTTGGATGATACTAGAGAGCATGTGGAATGTGTAGTTGAGTAACAACCAAATGTTGGTAATCCCTTCACGTTTGCCAGATTATTGTGCTCATCTTCAGCCAACATCTTGCTTCTTATATTCTTGCTGATGTCTTCATCTTCAGTACCGGTAATGGTAATAAAGATGAAAACATCAGCAAGAGTGCAAGGAGCAAGATATTGGCTGGAGAAGAGCACACTAATCTGGCAAACAGGAAGTGCAATAACATGGCTTAAAGTTCATGGGAGGAGTAAGGAGTTCAAAGTTTAACAGAAACAGAATAGAAAATACGTTTTTCCAAGGAATCAGATAGGGAACTGTGCAGCATTTCAGGTGGCTCAGCAAGAACCAGGTCCTGACAGAAGATGGTATGAACACCGCTAGACAGAAGATAGGCAAAGTGAAAAAAAAGGCAGTATAGACAAAGGGTATTGCGGACAGAGTTTTTGAGACTTCATGAACAGGTCCCTGTGGCAATTTTGAAATGCATTGCAAACTGTAATACCACATGCCAACGGGCATTATAAAATTTAATCTAAACTATGTCTGCAATGACTTGAAATAATATTAATATAATATCATAATCTTATAATATTAATATGTGTGATCAAAAATGTTCGGTTTATAGTTATACAGCACAATATGTGATATGAATGTAAGAGGTAAGGCTGAGAAGCCATTATGGTTTAGCACACAGGGCGTGAGAGGAGCAAGTTTAGTAATTGCTAATACATTGAATGGCATGTTCTTACTAGCAAGTCATAGTAGAAATAAGAATAGTGGGATGAGTAGGCTTGTGCAATTAGTTTCGTAACGAATCGAAATTCGGCCGAATTTTGCATCTTTCGGACATTCGGATGCATTTGAATGTCCGAATAAAAAAATAACGAATAACAACGAATACGAAAGATATATAAACAAATTAATTCAAATGAATTCAAATGAATTTGGTAATTCTTTAAAGATCTAATGAAACAAAAAGTCAGCTCAAAGTAAATCTTATAGTCCAATCAGCTGATTAATTTTGTGCCGGAGGTTGGATTACTGGCAAAGTGCATTCCTGAGAACTGAGTTAGAAGGGTGTTGTATTGTATTTGAGCCGAGAAGAGACGTTGTCATTGTGTGTTAAAAGATTCAATAAACAAACGACTTTCCAAACTACGAATTATCACGAATGTATATACATACATAAATAGCGAATTTCAACGAATACGAACGAATGAATTCAACACTCTACGAATAATAACGAATTATCCGAAAACATAGTAATGTAACATAACGAATATAACAGAATGAAATAATGTAATTTAAGAATGACAACGAACCGAAACTAAACAAAATTTTCCGTTGTGCACAAGTCTAGGCATGAGTGTATCTGCAAAGGAGACACGTTTGATCTTTTTTTCGCTTGTTGAATTTAAAAAATATCTTTACGCAAAGCACAGACTCTTCATAAATCCATGTGGTCCATTCAGCACACTGTTAACAGCAATAAAATAACTTTACTTGACTTGCAAAGAATTATTACAGTCTTGTCTGAGTTTATTGTGTATGTTTATATTCCTTTGTGAGAATTCAGTTCTGATTTATGCATTGCAGGCGGAACTGGAAAGAAATTACAGGGTTTCGGCATCTGTTTATGAGTGCTCGTGATTTTCATATCTGTACCCTTTCACTTTATCCCCATTGCTGCTATATTTTAGCACACTGTTTTCAAACCCTCAGCTGTTTCCTAGTGACCTTGGATACTCGACTGCAAAAGCACATGTAAACTGAATTATTTAGTCACTGACCTCTCCTTGGCTCCTTTCTTTGTTATAAGCTCTCCTTGTACAAGAAATGTAAACATAGCTTGTGAAATGTGACAGAACTATAATATTACACATTGAATATTTTGTTTTACACATGCCCCCTACCTAAATAATTTACTTAGGCACCACGCAAAGTGAATTTATGTTACAATCTATTAGAAAATGAATAGCTTGAAGTAAACCTTTCATGAGGAAAAAACAAAAAAAAAAAAAAACACGGAGGCTGCCATTGCTGAGCTCTCCTGTAAATTCTACTTGCTTGGTAATAAACCTGACAACCATTTTTTCATACTTTAAAGCCCAACACCAGGCAGTCAGCGATAACACCGATACAATGCATATTTGAGAGCTGTTTTACCTGCCAAAGAATTTGTATTTCTTTCCATCCAGTTCTGAGATTTACACAGCTGTGTCCCACAGCACAAGTCCATCAGGCAGTGGAGGAGATCTGATTTTTCACTTTGAAGTCTCCCCAACTCTCTCTTACTACCATCATGCTTTTGCTCTGCAGCACTTCTGATTGGCTGTTGTGTTGCAGTGAAAGATCCTTGTACTGCTTATCCCTCCATCTCTTTGAGGTATGCTGTGCAAAGACTGCTACCAAGTCAAATTCAGGTACTTGCATTTCTTGCATATAAAAAATACATTTAACAATGCATTCAATATCACAGAACTGCATTTATTTGTCCCTATTATATCTGTCTGGAGTTTAGTTTTAAATCAGCAACCTTGTGAAAGTATACAAAGATAGTTACATAGTTACATAGTTAGGCTGAAAGAAGACCATCCAGTCAATCCCCAAAAAAATACAATCCCATTTACACAATCCTATACCCACAGCTGATCCAGAGGAAGACGAAAAAACCCCGGCAAAGCATGATCAAATTTGCAATAGCAGGGGAAAAATTTCCTTCCTGATCCCCCGAGAGGCAATCGGATTTTCCCTTTATCAACTTAACTATAAATGTCAGTACCCAGTTATATTATGTTCTTTTAGTAAAGAATCCAGGCCTTTTTTTAAATCTACTGAGCTTGCCAGAACCACCTCTGGAGGGAGTCTATTCCACATTTTCACAGCTCTTACTGTGAAGAAACCTTTTCATATTTGGAGATGAAATCTTTTTTCCTCTAGATGCAGGTAACCAACCTGATCACAAAGGAAACACAGGTCAACAGCGACATCTTCTTTCTCTCAAGATGCAAAAAGAGGAATCTCATACCACAGGGTCTCTGAATCTGAATCCTTGTGCAAATACACTGAACTCTTCTTATGCAGAAGGACTCTGCAGACATACCAGCGAAAGGTTAAGGAACAACCTCATCCATAAACTGTATGGTAAAAGGGAAACAATCTGGAAACAAAAACAGTTGGTGTTTGAAACCTCAACACCTTTGGACCCTACAACCATCAAACAAATTAAGAATGAAATCGAAACCTTATAAAGACAACTGCCAAAAACTTGCCATGAACAGGAAGCAAAAAAAAACTCCAAAATCTACGCCAAGAACAGACCTTTTGGATACAACCTAAACAACACAAAACAAACACAACTTCTATAACTCCTCCTATCAGCAACTTGGAACCCAATCCAGAATCCCAAGGTATCCCTTGTGTAAATACTGACTTAACAGAAAATGTGGATATAACAGAGGAACTTGGAATCATAAATTTGTCATAATGATAAACTTTCTACACCAGAAACAACAGTCCTCTCCAAAGGCCTCACATTCTGCCCAACCACCAAATTGGATAATTTACAGGTATGGTCAGATATGGAGGAATTCTTTAGGAGACTAAGGCTCAAATAATATTTTCACAGTAATGAAAGGAATCCTAGGACAATAGGAGGTGAAAAAAGAAAAAGAACAGCAACTTCACACCTCCACAAGGACGCAACCCCAAACTGGATAGCTAAATTGACAGCTTCAGGCTGCAAGTCACATCCCTGATATCCACCCATCAAAAGAAAATATTATACAACCTTTCACTACTGGAGCGAAGAGCTGTACATGATCTGCGCAATAATCAGGAGATATAGGGGGGGGGGCAGTCATTGTGATGGATACAGACAAACATATACAAGAGGGCCAGAGGCAGCTGGCAAATACTACTTACTACAAAAAACTGGATTATGATCCAACCCAGGATATTGCTAAGCAATTAAAAGGTCTCATTGCGATGATATCAAGCCACCTACATTCAAAACTCATCAATGCGATTCCGGATAATCCAGAAATTGAAGACTTGTACATGCTTCCCAAGATTCACAAGCCAGGAAATCCAGGCAGAACCATTATAACAGGTATGAATACACTTACCAAACATATCTCAGGCCTTGTAGAAAACATGTTAAAACCTTTAGTCATGAACACTGCGACTTTCCTGCAAGACACCATTGATTTTCTGAACAAGCTTAACAATATACAATAATTACCACCAAATACACTTCTAGTCACTATGGATGTAGAATCTCTGTACAGTAACATCCCTCACAAGGATGGGTTGGCGGCATGTCAGAGATTCTTATCATTCTCATCAAACCACAAATACACTGCTGAGGATGTGACACAGCTCATCAAATTCATTCTTATACACAGCTACTTCACTTTCAATAATGACATCTATCTCCAGTGTATGGGTACTGCTATGGGAAGCAAAATGGCACCCCAATATCAAAATTATTTATGGCTGACCTGGAGGAAAATTCCTGAACAGCATTCAACAAAAGCCATACAGATATTATCGCTATATTGATGATACCTTCATGATATGGACTGAAGGTGAAGAAAATCGAAACCAATTCTTCTCATTGATCAACACTTTTCACCCATCTATGAAACTAAAAATGGATTATTCGAACACACATGTAAACTTCCTAGACACTACAGTATACATCAGGGATCACAAGCTTCACACGTTGATATACAGAAAACTGGCTGACCGATGCAGCTATCTTCACAGTTCCAGTTTTCACCCCCAACACACTAAACGGGCCATCATACACAGCCATTCCATTCTATAGCTCTCCTTTTTTTTTCTCTCTCTCCCTTCCCCCAGAGCTGTGTTGTTTTTTTTGTTTTGTTTTTTAACATTCTGCTTAAATATTTGTGAATCAGTACTCCGAAAGCTTGTCCTGAAAAATTGTATGTTAGTGCAAATTAATAAATTAAAATTAAAAAAATTAAAAAAGCATCACGGACAGTACTCAATTTTCTCTTTTTTCTCTCTAGACGTAAATAGTGCCCCTTTGTCCTTTGTGATGACCTTAAAGTGAATAACTCAACATCAAGTTCACTATATGGACCACTTATGTATTTGTACATGGTGATCATATCCCCCATAATCTCCTCTTCTCAAGAGGGAATACATACAGTTCCTCTAATCTTTCCTCATAGCTGAGCTCCTTCATGCCTTTTATCAGTTTGGTTGCCCTCCTCTGCACTTTCTCCATTTCCCTGACATCCTTTTTGAGAACTGGTGCCCAAAACTGAACTGCATATTCCAGATGAGGTCTTACTAATGATTTGTACTGGGGCAAAATGATATATCTCTCTAGAGTCCATAGCTCTCTTAATACAAGAAAGGACTTTGCTCGCTTTGGAAACTGCAGCGTGGCATTGAATGCTATTATTGAGCTTATGATCTACTAAAACCCGCAGATCCTTCTCCACCATTGATTCCCCTAATTGTACTCTCCCTAGTATATCAACATTAAACCACATTTGCCACTTAGTTGCCCAATTAGACAGTGTGTTGAGATCTGCTTGTAAATTGGAGACATCCTGTAAGGAAGTTATTCCACTGTATAGCTTAGTGGTATCTGAAAAGACAGAAATTATACTTTTAATTCCAGACCCTATCTCATTTATAAAGATATTAAAAAGTAAGGGTCCCAACACTGAACCTTGGGGTACACCATTGATACCACTACTCTCTGAATCCTTTCTTTTAGCCAGTCTTCCATCCATTTAAAAATTGATCTTCCCAAGCCTGTAGACTTTACCTTACACATGAGCTGTATGTGGGGAACTGTGTCAAACGCAGCCACCCCTCTGTCCAAGGGTTTACTTACCTCCTCATAAAAATAAATCAGATTTTGTTTGACAACTTTTGTCTTTCTTGAACCCATGCTGTCTGTTGCTTAAAATAATTTTTTTTTACAGCAAGAACTTGTCTATGTGGTCTTTTTTTTTTTTTAAACAAAAAGTTTTTATTGAGGTATAACAAACAAAAATTTTTTACAGGCACCAAGAGTACAATAAGTACAATTGCGAGGTAAGGTACAACAGCTTATGAGTACATCTCTCAAATGTCTTTTTATTTATTTTATAATTATTTATTCTTTTTTTATCCCCTTACTTCTTCCACCCCCCTCCCCCTCCATATGCTAACTAACTTTATATACACATACATACATACCCATATATATAATAAAGAACAGGCAAGAAGCGTATACATATTATTCCATATATCCTACGTGTCACTGATAGCAGAAGGGCGTACAGTGAGTAAAGCACAGAAATTCCAAAACCAGAGTCTCGAGTAACATCGTATGTAAAAGAGGACAAGAGTAGGTATAGGGTGATAACCAGTGCCAGCCATATGGGTCCGCCTGACCTCTGGCTATACTCCCAGTGAGGGGCAAACTACTCATCTGGAAACATATATTCAAGGTACCTTACATGCAGGTGTCGGGGTCTCGTAACCAACGATCCCATATTTTGTCATACTTGGTCGGGCATTCTCTGTTAATATACATAACCTTTTTATATGGTAAATTATTATTGACCTCCACCTTCCACTCCACCAGCCCAGGGGGTATGGGACGCATCCAATTTCGGGCAATAACTTTGCGCACTGAGAACAGCGTCTCATGCAAGAATGCCTTCGTGTATTTGTCTGTGGTTTCTGGAAGCACCCCAAGTAGGCATTGTTTTGGGTCCAATGTGACCGGAGAGCCCATGTGATCATGTAGAAAGGTGACAACTTGCGCCCAGAGGCCTTGTATTTTGGGACACGACCATATTAAGTGAAAGAATGTACCCACCTCCTTCCCACACATCTGACAGAGGGTAGATTGAGAGTTTCTATATCTGGCAACCCGCAGGGGGGTGAGATATGCCTGGTGGATAATATAAATTTGAGTCAGTCTGTCACTAAGTTTGGGTGAGACAGTCTTACAGGATTCCAAAGCCTCCTCCCATTCCGCATCCTCCAGAGGGCCTATCACCCTTTCCCAGTGAGGTTTGAGTTTGTATGCCAATTTGGTGGAGACTGGGGTAGTAAGCATGTCATAGAAGGACGAGGTTAATTTACGGGGATCAGAGCTCTTGATTATGGCCATAAGTGCATTAGGGGCAGACTGTGGTGCGGATTCCAAAAACTGAGCCCGAGCCGCATGTCTCATCTGTAGAAACCGAAAGAGCATGGATCTGGGAAGTGAAAATTCTGCGCTAAGCGTGGCAAAAGTTTTAAAGGTTCCGTCGACAAACAATTGGTGCATATAGAGAATACCACATGTAAACCAAAGGTCCGTATCGGGAAGTCTTAGAAATTCCGACAAAGTTTTATTGTACCACAATGGAGTATAATCATTGTAGAGTGGTATCCCTAGCTTGGCGGAAGCTAAGTCCCAAATGCGTCTGTAATGGTATAGCAAGGTCTGTCTGTTGTCCCCCTGACCCGCACCCCTAGAGCCCATCGCCAATGCGTAAATTGAGTCTCCAGTACGTCGAGCCCATCTCGGGCAGAGCAGTTGGAGAAACCGCTCCCTGTCCGTCTTGTCAATATGATACAGTTGGGATAACTGTGATGCGATATAATAGAGATTAAAATCGGGAAGGGCAGTGCCCCCTAGGTCCGTGGGGCTTTTAAGCGCCTGCCAAGCTAATTTGTGTCTGTTGTTTCCCCACACAAAGGGTTTGAGCAGGGCCTCAAGGGACTTAAAATGCTTCAGGGGTAAGTACACCGGGGAGTGCCAGAGGATATAGAGTATCTTAGGTAAAAGGACCATTTTAATAAGATTTATCCGACCCCAAATCCCCAGTGGCAGTCGGGCCCAGGCCCGCAGTTTGGACTGAATGTGGGAAATTAGAGGGCTTAAATTTAAATGTGTATAGTCCGCCGGCGATCTGGAGACACACACCCCCAGATACTTAATGACACTGACTCGTCGTAATGGCAGACTGTCCTGAAACTCAGTCGGTGGGAAGCTGTCAAGTGGAAGAATTTGGGACTTCCCCCAATTAATTTTTAACCCAGAAAAGGTCCCAAACCTCTCGATTGTCTCAAGAGCCGCCTGCAGAGAGGGGCCCGAGTCCGCCAGGTATAGCAGTGTGTCGTCAGCATACATGCTGATCTTTTCTGTCAGGGTGCCATGGCTCAGTCCCCTGATCTCTGGGTTAGCTCGGATGGATATGGCCAAGGGTTCCGCAGCCAGGGCGTATAACAGTGGTGAAAGAGGGCAGCCTTGTCTCGTGCCTCTGCCGAGGCCAAACATTCGAGACGGCCAGCCATTAGCCACCACCCGGGCCGTGGGCGCCTGATACAGCAGTTGAACCCACTTAATAAAACGTGGTCCAAAGCCATAGCCCTCCAAGCAGCTCCAGAGATAACTCCATTCCACCGAGTCGAACGCCTTTGCCGTGTCCAGTGTCACCACCACCCTTGACCCAACTTCTGCGTGCGTAGCCTGGAGGTTAATATACAGTTTGCGTAGATTAAAGGATGTGTTGCGGCCTGGCATAAAGCCTGCTTGATCTGCATGTATGAGGGACAGAATGACTTGGTTCAATCGAAGGGACAGTACTTTAGCTAGTATTTTTATATCTACTTGCAGTAGAGAAATAGGACGATAGGATTCGGGGTAACCCGGGTCCTTCCCCGGTTTGGGGATGAGGACTATTGTCGCTTCCCGCATGGAGGGGGCAGGGTGAAGGTATCAAATAGGTGATTGAATAGTGCAAGCAGTTTGGGAGTTAGTAATTCTCTAAATTGGGAGTAAAATTCAACAGGGAGTCCATCAGATCCAGGGGATTTGGATCTAGCAAAGCTGGAGATCGCGGCGTCTATTTCTTCCGTGGTAAGGGGTGCCTCAAGTGAATCTTTTTGTTCTTTCGTCAACTGGGGGAAGGTAATGCTGTGAAGGAAAGTGGTCCGTACGTCTGTCAGGTCTGTCACTGTTGTTTTATAGAGATCCGCAAAAAACTCTCTGAATTGAGAGGTAACACTGCATGGGTCCGTGATCTGACTCCCCCCCGGGCCATGTAGGGTAATGACAACTGGGGGCCTGTCTTCGCTATGCACTAGGTAAGCAAGGAGCTTGCCTGCCTTTTCACCATATTCAAAGAGTTTCTGCTTAGTAAAGAAGAGCTTTTGACGAGCTTTCGTATACTGGAGTTGAGTCACCACTCTAGTCTGCAGTTTAAGCTGGGCCGCTGTCGCTGGGGTGGGATTGGCTGCGTATTCCCGTTCAGTGGAGACAAGCTCCGCTATTGCCCTGTCGAACACTCCAGCGGAATCTGATTTGATTTTGTTTATGTGTGAGATCAGGGTAGTACGGGCGTACATTTTAAATGAATCCCATATTGCAGCAACAGATGCTGTGTGGTCATTTTCCAAGAAGTATTGCTTCCATTGGGTGATGAGCCCATCATCCTCTGGAAGCAGTGAGAGCCAGAACGGGTTCAATCGCCACGGCCTTGGTGGTTTATCAATAGGGATGCTAAGGGTGGTCCAGTATGGACTGTGGTCGGATAGTAACCTGGGGCAAAACGCTGTTTCAAGGATCCGTGGAGCTAGGGTGTGGGAAACAAGAATGAAATCTATGCGGGACATAGAGTTGTGAGTAGGAGAGAAACAGGAATAGGCTCGAGTGTACGGGAAGTTGTGCCTCCATGTGTCTACAAGGTGAAAGGTGGAGATGAGTTTAGAGAATTTAGTCGCAGCAGCACTGGCTACTGTTGTCTGCGATGTCTGTAGTCTATCCAAGGCCGGACATAGTGTTGTGTTAAAGTCGCCTAACCAGATCGCTGGTATCGTGGGGTTACGGGACATGAAGGTAAAGCCATCTAGGAGCACTGTTACACTAAAGGGAGGAGGTATGTAGAAAGCCATGAGAAGGAACGGTTCACCGTAGAGCTTAGCATGAAGAAATACATACCGACCGTGGGGATCAGTTAGGAGTTCACAGAGCTCAAAATGTACCGATTTGGCTATCAATAATGAGACACCCCTAGCATGAGACGTATAGGTGGAGTGGTACGCCCACCCAACCCAGGGGCGGCGAAGAGCCATTTGGAGTCTGCCCTCAACATGTGTCTCGACCAGCACCACTACGTCAGCACATTGTTTTTTGAGGAATGCCAGGGCGGCCGAGCGCTTAATTTTCTCGCGCAGGCCCCTCAGTCTATGTGGTCTTTTATTAAACTCTCCGGTATCTTCCCGACTATAGAAGTTAAACTAACAGCTCTATAGTTACTTGGCAAAGACGTTGATCCCTTTTTAAATATGGGCACCACATTGGCCCATATATACGCCAATCCAGTGGTATCATTCCAGTCATTAACGAGCCAACAAATATTAGAAACAATGGCCTTGAAATGACATAGCTCAATTCTTTTAGGATCAGTGGGTGGATGGCATCTGATCCAGGTGCTTTATCCACCTTTATCCTATCTAAATATTTCTGTGTCATTTCACTTTTGAGCAATTGTGGATCATTTGGGGCTGTGTCGCTACCACCCCCATTATGGACATGAGCTCCCCCATGCTCCTTTGTATACACAGAGCTGAAGAATGTATTTAATAAATGTGCCTTCTCTTTCTCCCCAGTCACCAACTGTAGATTATTTTGTAAAGGGCCTACATGCTCAGACCTGACCTTTTTTACTATTAATATATGTATTTATTTACGACAAAGTTTTTTATTGAAGAAAAATTATGGCACATACAAAAAATAAAGGGTATCAAATCTGTGACATGTTTGTTACATACTTTTCCTTTTACATGAAATTATTTGGTAACATTTTCAAATACATACATATAAATAAGATATATATTGCGGTTGGTACCAGTCATATGCAAACATTTCCGTATAACCACCTGTTGTGTCGTTTATGGCACTATTAATATATTTGAAGAATTTATCTTTTGCAATCTATCGTTAGTTTTGAATTTGTGCATCTTTGATTTCCTTTTTACATATTCTGTATATTCTTTGTAACTTTTAAACAATGATAGCGTTCCTTCATTTTTATATATTTTTAAAAAGCTCTTCTTTTATTATTTATAGCCATTTTAACTTTGAGCGTGAGACACATAGGTTTTATTTTTAGCCTTTTAAACTTATTGCCCATGGGAATATACTTTTTAGTGAGTTTGCATGCAGTTTTTTTTAAGAATTCCCACCTCTGTTCTGTGTCCATTGATGCCAATATACCCTTTCAGTCTAAATCCTGGAGCGCAACCCTCATCCTTGGAAAATTTGCTCTCTTAAGCCTCATTCACACGGTATGATTGTTGGCCAACCGAGCATCTGATTTTTGTCAAAAGGGCGTGTACCAGGATCTTGTCTTGCACACTAACGGTACACAATTATCGTGCAAAAAACACAAACATAGTGATATACTACAAGGAGTTTCAGCTCTTCAGCGCCACCCCTTGAGCCCCTTCTGGTATATTTGTGTTTTGGTAAGCATTGATTCTGAGCATGCGTGTTTGTACTTTTGACTTTGTGTGACGGATTTGTTTATTGACCATACGAAAATCTGACATTAAACTGCTGAAAATTTACTAGCCTGCCATCCAACATTTATTGGCCCGAAAGTTGGACAACAATTGTCAAAAAGAGCGTACTAATGGTAAGATTTTAGGACAACAGTCTGTCAACAGACAATCCCCTGCCAACAATCGTACTGTGTGTATGAGACTTTAAAGTTACGTGTTTTTATCTTACCCATGTGTGTTTGTTGCTTACAGCTAACATTAAATGAAAGCATATTATGGTCACTGCTACCCAGATGCTTTTTTATATGAATATTGGTATTAAGCTCTGCCTGGTTTGAGATTACCAGTTCCAGCAGAGCTTTGTTCCTAGTCTGGGCCTCAAACGGGACCATAAAATTGTCTTGTAATAGATTTATAAATGTTTGACCTTTAACTGTCCCAGCAATGCCATTACTCTAGTCAATTTCAGGGAAGTTAAAATCCCCCATTATTATCACTGTCCTAGCCCTTTCCATCTGTGCAAGGAGCTGAGTCTCCACCTTCTCACTAACATTGGGAGGTCTTTAACAAACTCCAATGATAACCTTTGTAGTACACAGACCCATGTACAGTTCCACCTATAATGCTTCAGACTTGTGACACTCTCCATAAACTAGGTCCTCTTTCACTCTTTCTGAAAGAGAGCATAGCTAGGAATATTAAGAGTCCAACAGTCATGAGAAGAATGAAGCCAAGATTCAGCAATACCAATTAGATCATAGTTCTCCCTGTGCACCAGAGCTTCCAACTCACCTGTTTTGCTTGGCAGACTTCTGGCATTGTTGAGCAAACATGTAATTCATTGTCGCATTTTGCAAACGTATGTAGCATATTTTTTATTTTAGTACAAATAGTACCATTTCCAATGGTTGTTTGTAACATAGGAACCTTGATATCATCTTCCATAGCCCTCCCCTAATCTTTCCCCATTCCACCCACCAATAGGAGATGGTCCCTGTCTGACTTGTCTGACCCATTATAATCAAATTCACCCTCCCACCACATTACTAGTTTAAAGATATCTGCTTTTATGCTACTTTCTCGATTTGCTTACTTGTTTTAGGTCAGCAAATCAGAAAGTCAACATAACAATGGTCAATGGAAATTTTCCAAAGGAGGTCACTATTGGCATCCCTCAATCTTTCTCTTGACAAGATGAATTTGAGCAAACAGGTGAAAGAATAAGCTGTTAGGACATACATTTTATCTGATGGTCCATTCAGTACAACATGGGGTTGATTTACTAAAACTGGAGAGTGCAAAATCTGGTGCATAGAAGCCAATTAGCTTCCATTTTTTTGTCAAAGTCTAATTGAACAAGCTGAAGTTAGAAGCTGATTGGCTACCCTGCACAGCTGCACTATATTTTGCATTAATCAGTTTTATAAAATCAACCCCCACCCATCCAAAATTGCTGCAATAAAATGTAATACAAAGCATGTCTGGAGTAAATATACTTACTTTACCCCCAGCTTGTGGACTGCAGTGGATTACCTAAGTATCCTTTCTGTGATCTTCAAATTCTACTGTATTTATCCAAATTATCACAAGATGCTACTTTAGCCCAGTGCGGGAAAGTCTTCTTCTGAGATCTAGGATCTTTAACATTCCCAGGATCTTGTTGAAAGGATTGTGACCCTTGCCTAGGCACCACATACAGAAGCTGGGGGTTAGGTAAGTGTATATTTTATGTTATTTTTCACGTTCTCTTTTTTTTTTTTACACTGTGCTGATTTTGTATGAGCATGGAAATGCTTTGAGAAGGCCTTGAATTTTTGTGTAAACTCTTCCTTAATGCCTTAACCACTTGCCTACTGGGCACTTAAACCCCCTAGCCTGCTCAAACCAATTTTCAGCTTTCAGTGCTGTCACATTTTGAGTGACAATTGCGCGGTCATGCTACACTGTACCGATATGAAATGCTTATAATTTTTTGACACAAATAGAGCTTTCTTTTGGCGGTATTTAATCACTACTGTGGTTTTTATTTTTTGCTAAACAAACAAAAAAAAGACCAAACATTAGAAAGTAAAAAAAAAAAAACAGCTAATTTTCATTGATCTGTGCTGATGAGGCTGCACTGATGGGCACTGATACCAACTTATAGGCTGCACTGATTGGCACTAATAGGCTGCACATATGGGCACTAATGAGGCGGCTCTGGTGGCCCCTGATGGGTGGTACTGATGGGTGGCACTGATGGGCACTGATGGGCGGCATTGAAGGGCACCAATAGGTGGCACTGGTAGGTAGCACTGATAGGTGGCACTGATGGGCACTGATAGGTTGCGCTGAGGGTGCTGATAGGCACTGCTAGGTGACACTTTTAGGCAGCACTGATGATGAAGCACTGATGGGTAGACCGATCGGCACTGATAGGTGGTACTGGTGGGCATTGATAGGCAGCATTGATTTGCACTTGTAGGTGGCACTGGTAGGCACTGCCAGGTGGCACTGGTGGGCACAGATGAGGCAGCAGTGGTTCATTGTGATCAGGACCGATGTCCCTCTGACAGATGCCGATCTTTTTTTTTTCTCTTCAGGCTGCCAGGACACAAAATAGCCGATTACCGTTTCTGTTTACATCACATGATTGGTTGACAGCTGATCATGCGGTAAGGGTTCGGAATCAGCTTATGCACGAGAGGACGTACAGGGATGCCCTCCCAGCAATTTAGGCCCGTGCTGTAGCCATCTTTCGGCTATAGCGTAGGCGGGAAGAGGTTAATGACTTTAATACTAGATATTAGCACTTGGGTAGAAGTTTCATTCGTGATGTATCATGGCTTCAGAAGGGGTACTATGACACTTTGTCTGTCCATCTTTCATTTATGGAACACTTTTCATTACTGGAATCTATAATACAGCTTCTATGAATAGAAGAGGGTGCAGAAAAGTCAGGCATAGTTGCCACTCTTGGCAAGTGCCTGTGACAGGTCCACTGCTCTTATTAACCCCTGCAGCACCAAAAGATTAATACTGTGGAGCTATGTGGGGGAGGCAGCAGAGGATGGAAGACATCAACTATGAGATCAGCCACTAGTACAAAGGGCACTTCTTATTCAATGTAATTACATTCCCTTGCTCTAATTAAAAAAAACAAAAAAACGTATGCTTTTACTGCTATTCCGTGAATGTGGTATCAATTGTTTAGTTCAGTTTCTAATTCAATCACCCAATGTATTAGCTATCACCTAATAAATAAATAAGAAAAGAGCTTTTAAAAAATATAAAAATGAAGGAACACTATCATCAGTAAAATGTTACAAAGAATATAAACTAATGACAGATTACAAAAGATAGTAGGACAAACCCCCAAATATATTAATAGTAAAAAGTTAAAGTCTGAGCATGTAGGCCCTAGGGATGAGCCCGATGTTCGTGTCGAACGTAATGTCAACTCGAAGATCAGGTGTTTGCCAAATAGCAAACAATTTGGGGTGTTCGCAGCAATTCGAAAGCCACGGAACACCCTTTAAAAGTCTATGGGAGAAATCAAAAGTGCTAATTTTAAAGGCTTATATGCTGGTATTGTTATAAAAAGTGTTTGGGGACCTGAGTCCTGCCCCAGGGGACATGTATCAATGCAAAAAAAAAGTTTTAAAAATTTAATTTTTTTCAGGAGAAGTGATTTGAATAATTCGTAAACTGAAACAATAAAAGCAAAATATTCCTTTAAATTTCATACCTGGGGGGTGTCTATAGTATGCCTGTAAAGTGGTGCATTTTTCCCATGTTTACACCAGTCCCTGCACAAAATTACATTTCTAAAGGAAAAAAAGCCATTTAAAACTACTCACAGCTATAATGAATTGTCGGGTCTCGTCAATACAGATAAAAGTCATTGAAAAAAACGGCATGGGGGTCCCCCCAAAAATCCATACCAGGCCCTTTGTGTCTGGGGATGGGGTCACCCTGGTATGCAAACGGGTGGCCCGCCCCCCTCTGATGCCACGGGGAAGCCATTGGGAAGTCCTCGTGTGTCAGAGGGTGGTGGGGTCACCAGGGTACGTCACCGTGTGGTCGAGTCCTCAGTTATAAAAGAACGGTCACCTGAGAGGATGGTCATTACGATGGGTGCCTCCCATGGAGGCGGATCAGTGGTGGCATGCAGGTTTATTTTTTTTTGGTCAGTCAGCAGAGCGAGAGAAGATGAATGGACTTCGTGGGACATTTTAATAATAAAGGACTTGTCCCAAGATATGTTTTGTCATTTGTACCATTTTGACACTGTTTTGTGAAATAGTAGGGGTACATTTGTACCCTGTTACCATTTACCACAGGGGGGCCTGGATCTGGGGATTCTCTTGTTAAAGGGGGCTTCCAGATTCCGATGAGGCCCCCACCCGCTGACCCCCACAACCACCAGGCGAGGGTTGTGGGGATGAGGCCCTAGTCCCCATAAACATGGGGGGGGTGTTCGGCTCATCCCTAGTAGGCTCTTTACAAAATAATGGGTGGGCGACTGGGGACAAAGAGAAGGCAAATTTATTAAATACTATCTTCAGCTTTGTGTATACAAAGGAGCATGGGGGAGCTCAAGTTCATAATGGGGATGTAATTGACAAAGCCACAAATGATCCACAATGGCACAAAAGTGATATGTTCCAGAAATATTTAGACAGAAGGTGGATAAAGCACCTAAAACAGATGGCATCCACCCACAAATCCTAAAAAAAATTGGCTCTGTTATTTCAAAGCCATTGTTTCTATTTTTTAGAGACTCGTTAATGACTGTAATAGTACCACTGGATTGGCATAGGGTCAATGTGGGCCCCTTATTCAAAAGAGGATCAAAGTCTTAACCAATTAACTATAGACCTGTTAGTTTAACTTCTATAGTTGGAAAGTTACTGGAGAATTTAATAAAAGATGAGTTCTTGCTGGAAAAAAATCTTTTAAGCAACAGACAGCATGATCTCATGAAAGAGAGAAATTATCAAACAGACCTGATTTATTTTTATGAGGAGGTAAGTAAAACCATGGACAGAGGGTTGGCTGTGGATGTAGTATACTTGGATTTTGCAAAAGCATTTGGCACAGTTCCCCACACACGGCTAATGTGTAAAGCCTACAGGCTTGAAGAGATCAGTTTGTAAATGGATAGAGTTATCAGTGGTGTACCATAAGGTTCAGTGTTGGGGCCCTTGCTTTTTAAAATCTTTATAAATGATATAGGATCTGGGATTAAAAGTACCATTTCAGTGCGTATACGTGGGAGCTCCGAGATGGCTGACTGAGCCGGGAGCTACGCATCCCTCCTGCCCCACGATCACCACAGCGGGCACAGCACATACCTAAACAGGACACCAATAACCAATAACACCCCCGGGACCCCCCCTGGATGTCCGGACTGGCCTTCTGATGCGATCTGTAGCTTCGAACAAGCAGGCCGCTGCAGGTTTACCAAGATGGCCGCTGTCTCCTCCTCCAGCACAGTCACATGTGGCCTACGGGGAAAAACCCAGAAATCGAGGCAATTGATTTTACCAGCCACACTGACTTATTCCCAAGTGGCCCAGGGAATCCCACAATTTGATTTGATTTCAATAGAAAAGACACAAATGCTAATGAGATATATGAATTTACTTCCATGATATCTAACAGCATGATGGAGCAGAAATAACACCACCTGGACCAGGCTAGACTATAAGCCTGCCATGTTTTTTGTGAAACCGAATTCCTGAGATATGTAGATGACAATACAAGATCAAGCCCCAGAGGAAGTCTGGGCAAGGTGTGCTGCATAGGTCTGCCGATGGAGCCAATTCCCGTAATTTCTGGAACTGTTAACAAGATAAAGCGCCAGCTATGTTATTATGCATTCCGGCTATGTGCTTTGCTTTCAAACAGATATTGAATCTCATGCAATGTAATTCTAAGAAATGTAACAGTTTAATAACCATTTCAGATTTAGATGATAGCATATTGAGAGCAAAGAGTACAAAGAGTGTACATTACTCTTTGATTCATGAATTTCTCTTTACAGATAACCATAGAAACTATCACTGGAAACAACTTCAGCAGGACTATATTATGTAAAATTTCTTGATGTAATCAACTTGAGTGCCATTCAGAGGCACACCAGTGGCCATCCATAAAGGCTCCAAAGCTCGATGAACCGGCAGCATCTGTAAAGAAATTTAACTGAAAATCATGTGTAAAAGCTTGTTGCCAAATAGCTTCCCCGTTAAAATTGCAAAGAAAAGAGTCACAAACTTTTAAATCTTCATTTAAGCGAATTTGCGAATGGGGTTCTTAAAACCTCTAGCGGCCAAGGAAAAATGCCTGGAAAAAAATCTAGCTATTGGGATGACTCTAGCGGCAAAGGCACAGAGGCCCAATAAGGATTGGACCTCTTTTAACAGCACCTTATGCTTTGACAAGAATAAAGAAATCACTGTTCTCATGCGATGCAATTTTTCTGAAGGCAATCTGAATTCCATTAAAGAGAAATTGATAGTGATCCCCAAAAATTCAATGACAGTTGTAGGGAACAACAGATGTGAAAGAATGCATTTAGTGACTCAAGACATATGGGGGAATTTGATAGGCCTATAAACAGACAATCATCTAAGTAATGGAGAAAATCCCCATAAGGGAAATGAGACTCCGGAACCCAGTGGAGGAATTTTGCAAAATCCTCAAAACGAAAACATGATAACGAAAAACCCATGGGCATGCACTTTACAAAATAAAAGTGTCCTTGGAAGTGGAAACCCAGTGAATTAAAACCTTGGGGATGCACGGGAAGTAGGCAAAAGGCAGATTTGATGTCCACGTTCGCTAATAAAACACCTTGATTAAAGCGCTTTAACAGTACCAATGCTTCATCAAAAGAAGCATATGGAACAGGAGCATCAACATCTGAAGCTTTGTCATTAAGTGAGTAATCCTCTGGATAGGACAGGTGGTGAATTAATCTGAAGCTACCCTGCTCTTTCTGGGTACAATGCCCAAGGGAGAAAGTCGGAAATCTGGAAATGGTGGGCGAAGATATGGACCCGCTATTCTTCCCTCCCTGACTTCTTTATTGATTTTTTTCTTTAACAATTTCAGGGTGAGCTGCAACAGAACGTAATTTTTTTTACCAATGTGCAACTCTTACCAGAGAAGGAGGGAACCAAGAAACCTTCTTTAAAGCCATTATTTAACAGAAGCACCATCGAGCAATCTGGATATCGATCTAGCCATGGTAACATTTTTGTTGGCTTTGTTGGCCACCAACATCCCTGGGTAGTGAAGGGAGAGTGTTTGCTGATGACTTCCGAAAACATCTGTTGGCGGGGTGATTTCCATTGCAGTAGGAGCATTCATGCCTGTATCTGCAATTTGGCAAGAATTTGCATTGCCCTTTATTGAAAGCAAAACAGAAGCCTTTACGAAAGGTATTCTGTGAGCTAATCGCCGATCTAGGCATGAATTGTGGTTTCTGAGGTAGCATTCAGGTAGGTTCAACCATAAACCTTGATCTTTTGATCCTCAACAGAGTATAGGGTGAACCGCCAGTTTCTGCCTAAAATTCTCCTCATAAGTAAACCATGCCATGCCGCCAAAATGACGAAAGGCTTCAGAAACTATATCTATAAGTTGGAATAGGCCTGAACATTTGTCAGGAAATTGTTCACCCAACACTGCTGTGTAAATGCAGAATGCCTGCAACCAATTTCTCCTGCTATCCTCCTCAGTGCGGTCTTCCATTCTCTTTTCAGATTTAGACAGGAATTCATTAGATGCAGGTAGCAAAGACAACAAATCGCTGAAATCCTCTCCCCAAATTTTTTCTTTAACTGAATTGGCTAAGTGAAATCCCAAAGGAGAGATTTCACAAGCCATCAGCTCTTTAACTTCTTTAGATCCGCGCTATAGCCGAATGATGGCTACAGCGCAGACCTGCTTTGCCGGGACTACGTCTATTGACGCCATCCCATGCACGAGCGGCCATTAAGGGTTCCTGTAAATGGCTATGGACAAATCGTTCCTTGAGGAGATTGACATTTTTTGTATGTTATCTGTGGATATTCACTGATATATTTCCTCAGGATGGGATCGCTGGTGAGGAGATGTCAGTGTCTACCTATCATCTTTTTTACCATATCATGGTTACTTGAGTAGGTAGTGACTATCCTCACAGAACTGTTCATTGGTTCTCTTCCCAAACAGTAGTTCATGTCTTTCCTTTTGGCATGCCTTATTGAAGGCCTTTTTTAACTACTTGCCCCCCGCCCTATAGCAGATACACGGCGGAATAGTGGTTTCAAAATCCTAACCGGACGTCATATGACACCCTGCAACTACGATCTCTGTAAAGAGTCTCCGACGGAGACTCTTTACCACGTGATCAGCCGTGTCCAATCACGGCTGATCACAGTGTAAATAGGAAAAGCCGGTGATCGGCTTTTCCTCACTCGCGTCTGTCAGACGTGAGTACATGAGAGCCGATCGGCTGCTCCTCTGACAGGGGGGTCTGTGCTGATCGATTATCAGCGCAGCCCCCCTGAGGATGCCCACAATGGACCGCCAGGGACGCCACCAGACCACCAGGGATGCTCAGCACAAGGTAATCCTCCCTAGACCACCAGGGATGCCAGTCAGTGCCCACAATGGATGCCAATCAGTGCCCATAATGGATGCCAATCCGTGCCCACAATGGGCATCACTGATTGGCATGCATTGTTTGGCACTGATTGGCATCCATTAGTACAGTATAACATAATACAATGCCGCCTATCAGTGCCCATCTGTGCCGCCTATCAGTGCCCATCCATGCCCATCTGTGCTGCCTATCCATGCCCATCTGTGCCGCCTATCCATACCCATCCATGCCGCCCATCCATGCCAATCCGTGCCAGCTATCAGTGCCCATCCGTGCCACCCATCAGTGCCGCCTATCAGTGCCCATCAGTGCCGCCTATCAGTGCCACATATCAGTGTCCATAAATGCCACCTCATCAGTGCCACTTCATTGGTGCCACCTCATTGGTACCCATCACTGCTGCCTTATCAGTACCCATCAGTGTAGCCCCATCAGTGCCCATCAGTGAAGGAGAAAACTTACTTATTTACAAAGTTTTGAAACTGAAACAAAAAAAATATTTTTCTTCAAAATTTTTGGTATTTTTTTATTTGTTTAGCAAAAAATAAAAACCATAGAGGTGATCAAATACCACCAAAAGAAAGCTCTATTTGTGGGAAAAAAAATGATAAAAATGTCATTTGGGTACAGCGTAGCATGATCACGCAATTGTCATTCAAAGTGCGACAGCGCTGAAAGCTCAAAATTGGTCTGGGCAGGAAGGTGTTTAAGTGCCCAGTATTGAAGTGGTTAAGGCTGTGTTGGTATGGATGCGTGAGGTATAGAATTCCCCACCGTGGGTTTCCTATATAAAGACATTCCCAATGCTCCATCCTCCTGTTTAAATATGATTAGATCAAGAAATGCTATTGATTGCCTATCATGCTCCTTAGTGAATTTAAGATTATATTTATTAATTGTCAACCTCTCCAGAAATCTCAGGAGTTTCCCTTTACTCAAATTCCAGACCATAAAGATGTAATTTATGTACCTGTACCAGCATAGAATGCTGGACAGGTACACAGATAAAGAATCATCCGCAAAAAGAGCATGCTCCCGCCCCTCCAGGTACAGGTTGACATACGATGGGGCACAGCATGTCCCCATTGCAACCCCCTGCACCTGGAGGTAGTGGGAGCCATCGAATACAAATGCATTCTTAGTTAGAATATGATGCAGCAATTCCATCACAAAGGCATTATGAGGCCTGGCTGCCTCACCCCCTTCATTCAAGAAAATCTCTGCTATTGAAATACCAAATAAATGTAGTATACTACAGTATAGTGCCTCCACATCAATGGAGACTAAAATACTGTCAGATGGAATACTCATGCTATATAATTTTCTCAGTAGATCCATTGTGTCTTGGATATAAGATGGAAGTTCCACGATGTAAGGTCACAGGAAAGCATCCATCAAATGACTTCCCTTTTTGGTTTTGACCCCTATTCCTTTAATAATTGGGCATCCTGGTGGATTTATCAAATTCTTATGGGTTTTTGGTAGAGAGTAGAATGAGGGGATTCTTGGATGAGGCACCTTTAATGCCTCTAAGCTTTCTTTATCAATTATTCCATTGATGTGGGCATTGTTAATAATTTTGTCATACTCATTGTTAAATTCATAAATAACATTCTCAGGATTAAGGACCATCGCTGTACTCTGTACCTGCAGTTGAGCCTGTCTTCTCCCCGTTTCTGCCAAAGATTGAACCTGTCACCAACAGCACTTGGTAAGTTTTACTTTGTCCTTATCGATAAAGGTCATGCTTGTCTGATCTCTTTGCTGAGTTTTCCTTTTTATCTTGTAGTTATCTAGACAAAAACGTGCCTTCACTGTGATTCCACTAATTTCCACACTTGGACCCAAAAGCAATCAAAATCTACTTTATATATTGCCAAGCTCAAACACATTGAACTACCCCAGAACAACATTTTCAATCACTGGGACTGAATAGGACTGACACCTGGTAATTGATATTGATTACTTTTCCCTTACTGCTTGTGACATTTTACTTAGATACTGTATGTTGGTGGGTAGTGTTTTTTCAGTTTTTTCTGTTTTTAAAATGTAATATTTTTCAGAGCCAAGGGCAAAAAATAAAGAGACAAAACCTAAAGCGAAGTGCATAGTTATCAGAGATTAACTGTGTTTGCAAGAAGATAAACGGAAAACATTCCTACTCATCCATGGAATGTTATACTTAAGCATATGCAGTTCTGAAAAAGGGCAAGAAAAGTGAAAACATAAATGTATTGCTCATTGCGCTGTTTGAATATTTTAATAGTCCATAAAGGTCTTGGTAGCTCCAAATGCACCTAAAAGTCCAATCCATAAAGATAAATCCGTTGTGAGAGTGGACCGAGCACAGAAAATAATTCTGTGCACAGAAAAGAAGGATTCACTGTTCTAAAGAATGCAGACTCTGTAGTTGCAAAGTAATGTTCATGTGGACGTTGCAAGTGCACAGCCATGATCAATAACACACTGGCACCAAGTTGCACCAGCGCTCTCATTGATATTGAGAAAGGAACTATTTACCTTGTGTCTGGATGGAGGCAATATGGCCTATGGTGAAAAGTTTTACCCTTAGCTAGTTTGTGTTCTTGAATCCTCCTCTTGCAAATTAGAACTTGTAATGAACACTGTAGATGCTGCTTTGCAAATCAGATTATTCAGCAAATGCTATCTCTCATCTGATGGCTATGTTTTTCAGAACTCTAGAACTTCTTCTACAATGTAGACATTGTGTGAGCTTGTAGATAGACAAGTGTTAACACAGGAAGACTTAAAGAGGAGCTGCACCTAAAAAAAAAATATTAAAAGCCAGCAGCTACTAATATTGCAGCTGCTGACTTTTAATAATATCACACTTACCTGTCCCAGGTTCCAGCGATGTCGGCGGCAGATGACGAGCGATCGCTCGTCTCGCTGCAGGCACCGCCGCCATCCTCTGTCAGGGAATCGGGAAGTGAAGCATGAATGCTTCACTGCCCGGTTCCCTACTGCGCATGCGCGAGTTGCGCTGCGCTTCAATTATGGTCCCCCGCTGTGTCTCTGGGAACTGTGTGTTTCCCAGAACACAACGGGGGGGGGGGAGCAATGCGGGGGTCTGCGGCGGTCTGGCCGGAAGTGGGTGCAGTTACCTGGATTATCCAGGTAACTGCACCCCCCTCCCCCCCGAAAGGTGCCGATTGTGGCACGGGAGGGGGGGAGGGATAATACTAGCGGAACTTCCCCTTTAGGGTGAAGAACCGCTTTAATGGCCTACAGAAGATGGTTAGTAACCACAGTCAGCATATTTATGTCCAAGGCTGATTATGTCACCTTCTTTATCTAAGCTTCACTGTAACCTTAGTTTTCAATATTTTTTTTCTAAAAATACTAAAAGAATAGCCCAGCTGAAAACCTATTGTGAATTATGCAAGACAGAAAAAAGCAAAGTAGTGAAGGTAATAGAAACGCATTGGCTTTAACTTGAGAAAGAAGAATTCTAGACCAGATGCCTACCATCAAATCGTGTATAGAGTTGCAGAGTGTAAAAGATCCACACGTAAGGCCGCGTACACACGGGCGGATTGTCTGCCCAACTTAGTCCGCTGAACAGTGTTTCAGCGGACAATCCGCTCGTGTGTGGGCTTCAGCGGACTTTTTCAGCGGACAGTCTGACGAACAAAGTCTTACGGAATTTCCGTAAGACAGTCCGTCCAAACTTGGTTTCAGCGGACAGTCCGCTCGTGTGTAGGCACGTTGGACGGACTAAGTATGACGCATGCCCAGAAAGGATTTACAGGGCGGACAGGGCGGAAGCGCTCGGTCTTGTAAAACTAGTGTTCGTATTGAAGCTAGCATATTCGTCATGCTGCTAATTTTGTGTTTTTTTAATATAGCCCGTTCTTTTCTTCTTCGTAATGCAAGAAAAGTGAAGTAGCTTTGCTGCTTATATTCACACAGAGTTATACCAAATGTTTTTATTCATCCTCATCCTATGATTAATCTTCCAATTATAGAAAAATATATTCAAAATTATTTTTTTTTAAAAACCCAAAAACAAAAAAAAACAACAAAAAAAAAAAAAAAAAAAATATATATATATATATATATATATATATATATATATATATATATATATATATATATAAAAAAAATTTAAATAAAAACCCCCCAAAAAAATAAAAAAATTATATATATATATATATATATATATATATATATATATATATATATATATATATATATAAAAAAATATAGAATTTATCTATTACTATATATTTTTGGAACTACTATTGTCATTTTTTTTTTTTTTTTGTGGGGGGGGGGTTGAAACAAGATGGACTTGTATTTTTTTTGGCCAAGCAGGACTATGCAAGTAGAGATAGATAGATAGATAGATAGATAGATAGATAGATAGATAGATACCCAAACCAGCATTTTAGCTTACACATGATTGCATGTTCAAAATCAGCAGAGCTTCCCCTCATTTCAAATGTTAAGCCTCAAATTTACAGCGACTGCACTTCCAAGTGCACTTGCAGTGCTTTAAAAATTGCACTTGAAGTTAGCATATTTACATGAACGTGTGTTTTGTAAATAACCCCCAGAGTCTTTTGACATGTATCTGCCTACTCACAAATAAACTTTGTTTTTTAAGCCAAAATAAAAAAAAAAAAAAAAAAACATACAATATTTTTTTGAAATAATACATTTTTATTTTTCCTCAGAACAAAACTAAATCAAGAGGGAGGCAACACTGGAGACAATTTTGACGTTTGTGAAGCCTTTTGTCCCCCAGGCACACATCAAGTGAGTGGCCACCAAAATTCCGAACCTGTGTAGCATGTAAATAGGGAGCACAACATGGTCCTAAAATCCCAAAGACCAGGAACAGCAGCAGATGAGATCTATGTCCCCAGACTGTGGTACTACAACAGCCTGCGTCTTCTTTCAGAGCAGACTGAAGCCAGGCAGTCACTTCCGACTCTTCCGTCTAGCCTTCCCTCCACGCTTCGCTGGAGGCTGTGCCTCTGGTGGTGGACTTGTGGTAGGAGGAGGAGGAGGAGGAGCAGTAGGGTCTGCGTTATACAGCTTGGTGGTCGGTGTGAGCTCACCCTTCAGACCCCGTTGAATGGCATCAAAAAATATGGCTTCGCACAAGTTGCGCTGTGCTTTTTCCATTTCGAGTAACTTACTAGCCAAATAAGTGCCATAGGCCTCCTCAGGATTGGGGGGTTTGCTGAGAACTTGGGTGGCTTGGCGTATAAGTGCCAAGGACTCCTCCTCTGTACGGGTCATCCTCATGGGCCTTTTGCTGGCTAGGCGGAGGGGAGGGACCTGGCTTTCCGTCCGACTCCTGCTGGGCCCAGCTAGCTCCTGTGTGTGGCTGGTCCCGGCCTCCTCCTCCATACCACTGGTCCCGGCCTCCTCCTGGGTGAGCTCATCCTGTGTAAAAAACAAAGAAATCAATAACTAAAATATGTCTATATTTTGAAATCATCAATCACTAACAATTTTACAGTTCTCACTTGCAAATACATTTGTCTTGAAATACAAAAGGCTATCATTTTGACACCATCATTTTTCCATCAGTTCACCAAGATTTGAGCCACATTTGTGTAAACTACTGTATCCTTCTATCTAATTTAATTTGTGATGAAATCCTAGATTTGGAAGCAATTCAAACCTTGAACTTTACATCATTAATATTTGAGCAATCCAAACTTTAGAAACTAAAATATACCTGGCTCCAGCTGGGCGCATCAACTTCGTCCAGCAAGGAAGGGTCTGGATCTTCCAGGGATGGCTCACCTGAGGTGGAGGTAAGGGTGGAGGGAAGGGTAGACGGAAGAGTAGAAAGTGACTGCCTGGCTTCTGACGTGTCATCCAGAAAACGCAGCCTGTCATAATACCACAGCCTAGGTACATAGACCTGACCTGCTGCTGATCCTGATGTTTGGGACTCTAGGATCTTTCTGCGCTCCCGCCTATACACGCTACGCAGGTTCTGAATTTTGGCGTTCACAAAGTCAGTGTCTGCCTGGGGGAGTCGGGTTTTCACAAACGTCAAAACTGTCTCCAGTGTCTTCTTCCGGCCAGAACGGCTAGAATATTGTGGGTGTTTGGCATCCCAAAGACTCCTGTGCGACTCTATTAAATCAAGAAATGTGGAGAGGAAGGCCTCCTCCTTAAAGGGGTCTGGGTTATACCTTTGCATTTTATGTTTATGTTGTTTTCTGAAAAACAAAAAAACAAAAAAATAAGTAAATAAATACTAAAAAAAAATAAAAAAAATGTCAGACCAAATGCACACTATTTATATTGTGACAATGTAGGCGAGACACACACTACCACACACGCTACCCCCCCACACACACACTACCCCCACACACACACACACTACCCCCCACACACACAAACACTACCCCCCCACACACACACACACACACACACACACACACACACACACACACACACACACACACACACACACACACTACCCCCCACACACTACCCCCCACACACACACACTACCCCCCCCACACACAAACACTACCCCCCCCCACACACACACACACTACCCCCCCATACACACACACACACACACACACTACCCCCACACACTACCCCCCCACACACACACTACCCCCCACACACACAAACACTACCCCCCCACACACACACACACTACCCCCCCATACACACACACACACACACACACACTACCCCCACACACTACCCCCCCCACACACACACTACCCCCCACACACACACACACACACACACACTACCCACCCCCCTATACACCCACCCCCACCCCCACACTACCACACAAAACACCAACCCCACTCAACCACCAACCCACATAAAAATCAATTAACCATCAATAAGGTTAAATTTCAATATACATATTCCTAACGCAGGCTTAAAATTAAGATAAAATAAAACGATAACTATCTTACCGTCGCGTGTAGCACTCGCTGCTTCCGTTCGGACAAGCGTACGGCCTCGCGGTAACGCTTTATATACAGCGCATGCGTTCAAGCTCCGCCTGCGTCGCCCGCCCCTGACATTCCGTGTGACCGTATTTCCCCGCCCCTTTTACCCTCGTTCCGCTGTGGGTGATTGATAGGTGAAAATGGCGGACGGAAATTCAGTGAGCAGCGTGAGCAGCGCGGAGGAAAGCCATGGACCCCATGCTTCCGGAGCAAGGAGGAGATATAAGGCCACCAACATGGCCTTTGAAGAGATGGTGGAGATGGTGAATATATTAAGAAGGGAGGACTATGATGGGGAAAATGGCCCGTACCCCAAACCCAATGTCCGGAAAAGCGGCATCTTGGATAAGGTCGTCACAACTTTGTATAACAAATTTGGGGTACGAAGAGGCAAGGACCAGCTCCGGAAACGATGGTCCGACATCAAGTCCAGGGAGCCGGACCAATATCATCGCATCAAAAAGGCCCTGAAAAAAAGTGAGTAAACTCCGCGTTTATCGTGACTGTTGGACATAATCGTTCGTATAGGTATTATATGTAAATCTCGCGAATTTGATCGTGAGCGTCGCCCATAATCGTTCGTATAGGTATTGTCTGTAAATCTGGCGAATTTGATCGTTCGTGTAGTTAATAGACCATGTAATGAGCGAATATGCTTGTTCGTATATGTGGTCGTAAATAGCATGAATTTGTATATGGTGTAAATTTATCTGGTGTTGGATTAGATTTTAATTAGTTATTAATTTTTTTGTATTGTTCATGATAAACTGAATTGTCACACTCAGTTTATAGGATATTAATTTTTAATAAAGTTTCATAAATTTATTCAGTGCAATGTAGACTCAATAAAAAAAATTAGATAGATAGATAGATAGATAGATAGATAGATAGATAGATAGATAGATAGATAGATAGATAGATAGATAGATAGATAGATAAAATGCTGGTTCAACATCTGGACTGGGAAACATTTAGTGTAGTTTGGGACATCATAGAACATTTTTTGACATAATCACACACAGGTACTCCAGGGGATGATTCGAGTGTGTCCGTCTGTGAAACTTGGACAAAAGATATAAAGTATCACAGTTTGGTTAAAGGCTAGGTTCACATTGCTGCAATGTATGAGATCAAATGTGATTTGCACCGCACTGCAGTGCAAATCACATGTGATCTCTGTGTGATGTGATTTCAGCCATACATATAGTATGGCTGAATTCGCATCGCATCCGGTCCAAACTTGTACATGGCCCTTTTTTTAGTCCACAGCCGAATCGGATCACATGGGTGTTCACACCATGTGGTCCGATTCCTGTCCGAGTTTAAAGATTGCACTGTGATATGAGAACTAATTTGGAGGTGTCAATAAAACTTTACACTGATACTCCCAGCAGGTCACATAGGGCAGTGCGAACTGCCTCCGGGAGGCATGCGATGCGTGAAACCACAGTAGATTTGCAGCGTTCGCACATCGCAGCAGTCTGAACACAGCCTAACTAAAAAAAATTCATTTTAATGATGTATTAAACTAGGAGCTTGTAATAACCAGCTAATAATTGTACACCACTTCAAACCAATGTTTCATATTCAAATTTCTGAACTCAAATATCACTATGCTTAAAAGTATCCTTTTTTTTTTTTCATTCTCATAGGGGAACAAAGACTCAGACAAGAGGCGGAGCAGCCCAGGACCCCCCGACCTCGCCAGCCTGATTGGGCAATTAGCCCCAGCCCCGTGTCGGTATTGGAGCTGCCCAGCCCCGTGTCGGTATTGGAGCTGCCCAGCCCTGTGTCTGTGAGGGAGCAGCCAAGCTCCGTATCCGAGCTGGATCAGCCGAGCCCAGGGCTAGATGTGGAGGAGGAAGAGCTGGTGGAGATACACACCCCACAAAGTGAGTGTCTGACAACCCAGCTTAAGGTAAACAATTAATGGCTGTATATTTTAACCAATTTTTTATCTACACATGTTTTTAGGTGATGATCTGGTTGTGGTAGGACAAGCCGCGGAGCCATTTACCACTGATAGTGCCCAGAGGCTGATTGGTGACATCATGGCCTGGAATGGCCAGATTGATCGGATGGAGAACCAAATTCTAAACATCCAAAGAGAACTGGTCACTATGAGGCAGGGAATGAAGAACATGATCGATGTTTTAGGGAGAATCTAAGCCCCTTTTCCCTAAAACCCAATCGATCATGTTCTTCATTCCCTTGGAAAAAAGTTTTTAATGTTTTTACAACATTGTTTTTAGAGGCCAAATTTTGAAGATGCACACGGTGTGTCAACATGTGCTATGTGCCATCAGAGGATCGCAATGTACGCATTTGGTGTTTGCAAACCCTTCCTCATTCTAGTATGTGAGAGGAAGGGATTGCACACACCAAACACGTCCATTGATCACTCATGATGGTACATAGCACATGTTGACATTACCAATTTTTGGTGTGCATCTTCAAAATTTGGCTTTACCCCTTGTTTTCTGTAAATAGTTAAAAATATGATTTTATTTTTTATTTTTTTGGATAATTGTATTTTATATATAGATATATCTATATATTTCTATGTTTACAAAAAAACAAAAAAAAAAAAAATTACAAAAAACAAAAAGAAAAATATCTAAAAAAAGAGGCACTGGTTGGAATGTGCACTATTAAAAAATAAAAAAAAAAGATGTGTGTGTGTGTGTGTGTGTCTACTTCTTTCAATACTCAATACCAGTTTGGGAAGTCATTTTGTGTTTTCTGTCACAAAGGGCCTTATTTCCTATTGGCAAAAACCACTTTGCTATACAAATGCACTAGGACAGGAATATGCAATTAGTGGAAATACAGCTGTTGCAGAACTACAAGTCCCATGAAGCATAGCAAGACTGACAGCCACAAGCATGAGACCCAGAGGCATGATTGATTTGTAGTTTTGCACCAGCTGGAGGTTGGCCAATTGCATATCCCTGAATTAGGACAATGTAGGAGACAAGCAACGTGAAAAGCAAACAAGAACCAAACTTAAAAATTTGAACAGACAATACATATTTCAAGAAAAATACATTTTTATTGCTCAGCTGGCATTGGAATAGCCCCCCTACCATTAAAATAGCTGACATAGCGGTCACGCACCTCACGTGCTGTTTGGGGGGCTAAGCCAGGAAGGGCATGATCCAGCCCTGTGAGTTCTCTGAATATTAGTCCGGCCTCAGGCCCAATAGGCTGCAGGTACTGGTTACCTGAAAATTTACGTAGAAAATTGTGCAGAATGCAGCAGCACAGGATCACATAGTTCAGTTTATATTCTGCAAGGTTGTTTGCTGTCAGTAACAGACGGAACCGGCTGGCCATAATGCCAAAGGCACTCTCCACAACCCTTCTTGCTCTGGCCAGCGGGTAATTAAAAACCCTCCTCTCCGGGGTGAGGGTCCTTTGGGGGAAGGGTTTCATAAGATGGTCACTCAGACCGAACGCTTCATCAGCCAGAAACACAAACGGTAGACCCTCCACATTCTCGGCATCTGGTGGCAAGTCCAGGCCACCAGTGATAAGACGGTGGCAGAACTCGGTCTGCCTAAAGACTCCTCCGTCAGACATCCGGCCGTTCTTCCCCACATCCACATAAAGAAAGTCACATTGTGCCGACACCACCGCCATTAGCACCACACTATGGAACCCCTTATAATTCCAATAGTAGGACCCCGAATGGGGTGGGGGCACAATCCTCACATGTTTCCCATCGATCGCCCCTCCGCAGTTGGGAAAGTCCCAACGGGCAGCGAATTGGGAAGCCACAGTCTGCCATTCCTGTGGCGTGGAAGGACACTGGGGAGTCAAACACAGGAAAAAAAACAAAATTAGTCATTAAATAAAAACAATTCATAACAAATAAAACTCAAAAACATTTTGGAACAACAGTTAAACAGAAATATTGCAAATTTTTTTCTGCAAAAAAACCCCAAAAAATAGGCGGACCAATTCACAGATTAATCAGCCCTCTGATGGACCAGGGGACATAAGTTAGGTGGGTAAGTGGGGTGGGGGGACTAATTAATGAGTATCCAATACCTGCAAGCAATTTGATTGGGGTGGGGGACTAATTAATGAGTATCCAATACCTGCAAGCAATTTGATTGGGGTGGGGGACTAATTAATGAGTATCCAACACCTGCAACCAATTTGAGTGGGGTGGGGGGACTAATTAATGAGTATCCAATACCTGCAAGCAATTTGATTGGGGTGGGGGACTAATTAATGAGTATCCAACACCTGCAACCAATTTGATTGGGGTGGGGGACTAATTAATGAGTATCCAATACCTGCAAGCAATTTGATTGGGGTGGGGGACTAATTAAGGAGTATCCAATACCTGCAAGCAATTTGATTGGGGTGGGGGACTAATTAATGAGTATCCAACACCTGCAACCAATTTGAGTGGGGTGGGGGGACTATTTAATGAGTATCCAATACCTGCAAGCAATTTGATTGGGGTGGGGGACTAATTAATGAGTATCCAACACCTGCAACCAATTTGATTGGGGTGGGGGACTAATTAATGAGTATCCAATACCTGCAAGCAATTTGATTGGGGTGGGGGACTAATTAATGAGTATCCAATACCTGCAAGCAATTTGAGTGGGGGGACTAATTAATGAGTTGACAATCCATATATATCAATCCATATATATCTATATATCTATATCTATCTATCTATCTCACACACACACACACACACACACACACACACACACACACACACACACACACACACACAGGGTGTATACAAAGAGTATACAAAGGGTGGGGGGGGGGCAAGTAAAATAGTACAATGGAGCTGACAATATGAATTATAGAGAAAAACAGTCTCGGCTGTGGGTGTATATGGGGCCCATGATTGAATGCTGAGGACGTTAGTGAAAGCAAATATGCACGTGGGACACAAAAAGGTAAAAAGCTCAAAAAAAATGACATAAAAAAAAAAATGCATGCATTCATATAAAGGGGACATTCACATCATATTCCTGTCATGGATATTAAAAGTCATGATGAAATGAATACAAACATACAATGCATATAACACATTTAATGCAATATTAAAAGAACAAACTTACCTTCATATATTCCTTCTGCAGGACCCGAATAATGGCAGAACAGGTCTCTGGAATAATGATCCCCAGAGCCTGGGGGGAGATGCCTGTCGAGAACTTGAGGTCCTGAAGGCTTCTCCCTGTCGCCAAGTAGCGCAACGTGGTGACGAGCCTCTGCTCCAGAGTGATGGCTTGCCGCATGCAGGTATCCTGCCTGCTGATATAAGGGGTCAGCAAAGCCAGCAGACGGTGAAAAACGGGGTCCGTCATCCTGAGATAATTCCTGAAATCATCAGGATTATTCTCACGGATCTCACGGAGTAAAGGCATATGCGAGAATTGGTCACGCTGGCGCAACCAATTCTTTGTCCATGAACTCCTCCTCACCCTGTTCACAGACTGGGCTCGGGTCAAAGTATTAACCCCAACACCAAGCCCCAATATAGCACGAACTCGTTCCCGAGTACGTCCACTCTCCATGGCTTTGAAACGGTCGGCTGGACAAACAAGCTCAACTGAACGCACTGAAGAACAGCCAGACCTATGAAGAACGACCTGAAACCCAGAAACGAGCGGACCAGAAGCGCCTAATAACAGGTACAACTGATCCACGCGTACTGAAAGACAGATACAAACCTCACAGGTAGACTGCGCCGCAGTGAACGGACAAATTAAGCTGAAGTATGAAAAGCGTGAATCGTCTCTAACCAAACTACTACTAACGCAAAGTCAGCAGAAGGAGCCCAAAGGGTGCTTTGCTGTGTCTTCGACTTCCTATTTCTAGTCCCGTCGTACGTGCCGTACGTCATCGCGCACGCTTTCAGCGGACTGTCTGTTCATCGTGTGTGGTCAAGTCCGTTCATGCGCCTAATAACAGGTACAACTGATCCACGCGTACCGAAAGACAGATACAAACCTCACAGGTAGACTGCGCCGCAGTGAACGGACAAATTAAGCTGAAGTCTGAAAAGCGCGAATCGTCTCTAACCAAACTACTACTAACGCAAAGTCAGCAGAAGGAGCCCAAAGGGTGCTTTGCTGTGTCTTCGACTTCCTATTTCTAGTCCCGTCGTACGTGCCGTACGTCATCGCGCACGCTTTCAGCGGACTGTCTGTTCATCGTGTGTGGTCAAGTCCGTTCATGCAAATTTTGAACGGACTGTCTGTCGGATTGTCTGACAAACTTAGTTGGGCAGACAATCCGCCCGTGTGTACGCGGCCTAAGAAGGGTAAAGGAATTGATGTGTGGTCCCAAAACAGAACTTTACCCATTCTGTTCAAGTGCAACACTATTGCACTTTGCGCATCTAAACAAGAAAGGGTAATTCTTCACAAGGTTAACCGTCCTCTATCTGAATTCTTCAAAAAGTTATATAGCAGGTTTCTAATCCAAATGTCATTAGTCAACAGTAGGGATGAGCTTCGAGTTCGAGTCGAACATACGTTCGACTCGAACATCGGCTGTTCGCCCGTTCGGCGAATTCCGAACATTATGGGCCGTTCGCGCCAAATTCGTGTGGCGCTCATGGCCCACAATGCACTGCGTCACCGCAGTGCTTTGCTGGCTCATGATGGGCCAAGCATGCACTGTGACCCCGCATGCTTGGCCAATCACAGCGCCAGCAGCGAGGAGAGCCATGATTGGCCACAGGCAGGATTTTCGATCTTGCTCTTCTGTAGTGGTTGTTGTCTGCGTGCCCTGACTGCAGTATACACCGCTATGTTCACCTCACCTATATAGCTAGTGATCTATCTTTTATAATAGAGCTTGCAGTCAGTAGTGTTAGGAGCTTGTGCGTGCTGTCTGCGTGCTCTGTACCCAGTACACACTGCTATGTCCACCTACATAGCTCTTCTCTATTTGAGCCATCTGCCATCTGCAGGAGTTATTGGAAGTTGTGTGTGCCTCCAGCACAGCACAGTATACATCTGTATATACCCCTTTATCTCTGGTGTTCTATAATAAAGGCATCTGCAGGAGTTAGTGGGTGTTTTGTGCCGTCAGCACAATATACACCTTTATCTACCCTTTATTGCTGTTCTCTAATAGAGCCATCTGCAGGGCTTAGTGGGTGTTGTGTGCCTCCAGTACAGTATACCCCTTTATCTCTGGTGTTCTATAATAAAGGCATCTGCAGGAGTTAGTGGGTGTTGTGTGCCTCCAGCACAATATACACTAGCCAACTGGTGTTTTACCCAACTCCCTTCAGGCCATTACCATGTCTGGAAGGCCAGCAAGGAGAGGAAGACAGGTGCGACCTGATAAAAGAGGGCAAGCAGGCTCTGTGTCTAGAGACAACAGTGCTGGTCGTGGACGCGGTGCATTGTCATCAGCACGTGGCCATGGGACACGCTTGTCCTTCTTTTCGGCAGCTGGACATGTTAAACCGCAACATGCCAATGACTTGGTAGAGTGGATGACCAAGCCCTCTTCATCCTCCTCATCCTCTCTCACCCAGTCTCAGGGTACTAGCAAAGCAGCTGCCAACGCATTGTCATCATCAGTGACTCCTTCCCTAGACCCACCACGTCCTCCTGAGGAGTCTCCTGAACTCTTTGAGCACAGTGTTGGGTACATGCTCCAGGAGGATGCCCAGTGTTTTGTAGGCTCTGCTGATGACACTCAGCTAGAGGAAGGCAGTAGCGTGAATGCAGAGAGAGGGGAGGCTCAAGAAGGACAGCAATCTGGCAGTCATGTTCCACAAGCTGCAGCATATTGCCAGGTTTGCTACAGCGATGAAGAGGGAGGGGATGATGAGGGCACTGACTCCACGTGGGTGCCTGGTAGGAGAGAGGAGGAGGAGGAGGCACATGTCCAACAAGGCAGGATGCCCTCCGGGGGCCAGCTTAGGGGCAGCACACCGACTGAATCACACCGCAGAGCTCCGCCTGTGCAGGGCGCTGCCTCTGCGCGTTATTCTAAAAGTTCTTTGGTGTGGGCCTTTTTTGAGACGAGTGCATCAGATCGCACCGCTGCTATTTGCAACATATGTCTCAAGCGTATCTCGCGTGGCCAAAACATCAGCCGCTTGGGCACCACATGCTTGACCAGACATATGTTGACCTGCCATGCAGCTCGTTGGCAAGCGTACCTCAAAGACCCACACCAAAGAACAAAGCGGACCTCTCCTTGTTCCTCATCAGCTGGCATCTCCAACCCCACTTGACCTTCAGTCCTCTCTGAAACCTGCTCTGAGAGGAATGAAGGTGTAGAATTAGGTGTGTCACAGCCAAGTGCTTCCGGGCACTCTGCTAGCAGTACACCCACGTCCGATTATAGCAGGCAAATGTCCCTGCCCCAGCTGCTGGACCGGCGAAAGAAGTTCACTCCCAGCCATCCACATGCCCAGCGGTTGCATGCTAGCTTGGCTAAATTGCTAGCACTTCAACTGCTGCCTTTTCAGTTGGTAGACTTGGCCCCCTTCCGTGAGTTTGTACAATGTGTGGTTCCTCAGTGGCAGGTCCCCAAACGCCACTTTTTCTCACGGAAGGCGATTCCGGCTCTCTACCGGCATGTGGAAGGCAATGTCCTTGCCTCGCTGGACAGGGCGGTCAGCGGTAAGGTGCATATTACCGCTGACTCATGGTTCAGCAGGCATGGACAGGGACTTTACCTGTCTTTCACGGCCCATTGGGTCACTCTTCTGGCAGCTGGGAAGGATGCAGGACAAGATTCAGTAGTGTTGGAGGTTGTTCCGCCACCACGCCTCCAAAATGCTACTATTGGTTGTGACACACCTCTCTCCTCCACCCCCTCCTCTTCTTCTTCCTCCATGGCCTCTTCCAGTGCTCTGTCCTCAGAACCAGCGGTGCTCCGTAGGCATTCCAGGGGCTACGCAAGTACGCAGGCAAAACTATGTCATGCCGTGCTTGCGCTGGTTTGTTTGGGGGACAGGAGCCACACTGGGGCGGATGTTTTGTCAGCTCTGCAGGGGCAGGCCGAGAGGTGGTTGACACCACGCCAGCTTAAGCCAGGAATGGTGGTTTGTGACAATGGCACCAACCTCCTCTCCGCCCTCCGACAGGAACAACTGACCCATGTGCCCTGTGTAGCTCACGTCCTTAACCTGGTGGTGCAGCGGTTCTTGGGCAGGTACCCGGGCTTACAGGATGTCCTGAAGCAGGCCAGGAAAGTCTGTGTGCATTTCCGTCGATCATTTAATGCCTGTGCTCGGCTGGCTGAGCTCCAAAAGGAGTTGAACCTGCCCAAGAACCGCCTTATATGTGACATGCCCACCAGGTGGAACTCAACGTTGGCCATGCTGCAGTGGCTGCACACGCAGCAGAGGGCCATCAATGAGTACCTGTGCGACTACGGCACCAGGACAGGGTCAGGGGAGTTCGGTTTTTTCTCACCACGCCAGTGGGGCATGATCAGGGATGCATGCACTGTCCTGTCACCGTTTGAGGAGGCCACAAGGATGGTGAGCAGTGACAGTGCATGCATCAGTGACACTGTACCTCTTGTCCACCTCTTGGAGCATACGCTGCGTGGAATAATGGAAAGGGCACTTGAGGCAGAACAGAGGCAGGAAGAGAAGGACTTCCTTGCCTCTCAAGGCCCCCTTTATCCAGACAGTGTTCCTGCTGTGCCACCCATCACACAGGAAGAGGATGAGGAGGAGGAAGAGGAGGAGGAGGATGATTGTGTCAACGTGGAGGTGGAAGCTGGCACTCAGCATCAGCAGCAGTCTTGTAGGGATGATTTACAGTCCCAAGAAACACGTGGACTTGTACGTGGCTGGGAGGAGGTAGCTGCGGATCATGTTGTCCTTATTGACCCAGAGGACTCCGGACTGAATGCCTCAGCTTACCTACGCTGCATGGCCTCCCTGATCCTGCAAAGCCTGCGGAAGGATCCTCGTATTCTTCGGATCAAGGAGAGGGACCATTACTGGCTGGACACTCTCCTTGATCCACGGTACAAGGGTAAGGTTGCGGACCTTATCTTGCCATCACAGAGGGAGCAGAGGATGAGACATCTCCGGGAGGCCTTGCAGAAAGGTCTGTGCAACGCGTTCCCAGAGACTGGGAGGTTACAAACTCCTGGTCCTGGACAACGTGTTGCTGAGGCATCGGTCAGAAGGAGCGGTGGAGAAGGTGGCCGTCTGACTGATGCTTTCAGACAATTTTTTAGTCCACAGCCCCAAGGTATGATCGGTTCCAGCACCCATCGCCAGCGTCTGATTTACATGGTGCATGAATACCTAGGGGCAAGGTCAGACTTGGACACCTTTCCCACCGAAAATCCACTGGCTTACTGGGTCTTGAGGATGGATCACTGGCCAGAGCTTGCACAGTATGCAATTGAGCTACTGGCCTGTCCTGCATCCAGCGTTCTTTCGGAACGCACCTTCAGTGCTGCTGGTGGCTTTGTTACCGATCACAGGGTGCGCCTGTCCACCAAATCAGTTGATCGACTGACCTTCATCAAGATGAATCAGTCTTGGATCACCCACAGCTACCAAGCACCTGAAGCTGATGTTACCGAATAATTTTTTTTGAAATATCACATCCCTTCAAGACTGCCTATGCTGATGCTGAGTGACTGTCCTGTTATGTTGATTGTCTATCCTCTTCCTCCTCCGCTGATATGTTGGAAGAACATTTTTGGTTCTGGGTGATGCCATCAGCCCAATTTTTCTGCCCCTGTTTAACAGGGGCGTTTAAGTACAATTTTTGATGCAATGCTTTGCAGCAGGGCTAATTCCTGCAATAAAACTAGAGTATATGGGAGAGGTTGCAGTGTGGTGGCACCAGCACCAGTGCCTAAGGCCCGATTTTTCTGCCCCTGTTTAACAGGGACATGTAATTACAATTCTTGATATAATATTTCACAGGAGGGCCCGTTCCTGTGCCCACCCAGAGTAACTGTGAGGACTTATAGTGTTGTGGCACCAGCACCACAACCACCAAAGGTCAATTTTTCTACCACTGTTCAACAATGGCATGTAATTACAATTCTTGATATAATCGTTCACAGCAGGGCGCTCCAGCGCCCACCAAGAGTCACTTTGAGGGCTTACAATGTTGTGGCAAAACCAACACCTTGTTCCGCCATTTCTGCAGAGCATATAGGGCAGGCCCCTACTTTCAAACATCCAACTTACAAGCATCTCCTACTTGCAAACGGAAGGAGACAACAGCAAGTGAGATGAAAAAAGATGGACGACAAAACAAATTATACAGGGGTGATAACCCTTCCTTATGTTTTCCAAAAAGCTTAAAAATAGTTTTTTTGACTGGAGCTACACTTTAAAAATGTACCAGTTGAAAATTACAAACAGATTCAACTTAACACAACAAACCTACACAGCCCCTGTCTTGTTTGCACCGCCTGTATACTGCTGTTCTGAGTATATAGGGACTGGGGGCCACACGCATTTCCTTTTTTTAATATGGGTACTGGGTTCCCCTTAATATGTGTACAAGACCCAAAGGGGCTGGTAATGGGCAGGGAGGGCTACCCATGCCATTTTTCTCAATGATTTTCAACCATATTGCAGGAACCAGATATAACATTAAAACCGCAAGCAGTTTTAAATGATGTTATTTCCGTTTAATGTAATTTTGTGCAGGGACTGTTCTAAACACGGGAAACACGTGGCACTTCACAGGCATACTACAGACACCCCCCCCCCCCAGGCACCATATTTAAAGGAATATTTCACTTTTTTTTTTCACTTTAATCGTCATTAAAATCAGTGCTCCTGCCAAAACGGCCATTTTTAAAAACATTTTAGGCATTGACCCCTGTCCCCTGGGGCAGGAGCCAGGTCCCCAAACCCTTTTTAGGACAGTATCTTGCATATTAGCCGTTAAAATTAGCACTTTTAATTTTGAACGTTCGAGTCCCATAGACTACAATGGGGTTCTAAAGTTCGCACGAATTTGGGGTCTGTTCGAAAGTTCTGGTGCGAACCGAACCGGGGGGTGTTCGGCTCATCCCTAGTCAACAGCCAAATGTATTGAACACAGAATTAGACAACCCTTCAATCCTTTTGTATCAAGATGTTTATTCACAACAAGACAGTTAAAAAAAAAAAAATAGGTTTGAGAATTTGCAGATGTCTTCTTTACAGAAGTTACACACTATTTTTAGAAGAAAATGTCACTATATGATTCAATTTTCAGTCTCATATACTGAATGTTCTAACGTGCCTCAGTTGTGCAACAATAACAATGCTTTTCTAAAGAAAAAGTTGATACATTAATGGAGGGGTTTTATGATTTCAAAGTACTGCAAGGCAATGAATTTAAAGAGTCTGTTACTATTGAAACCCTGTGGTTCCACATTTCAAAAATGAAATCCGCTGTGATAGGATTGCTATAGTTTCACTACATTGGTGAATTGTAAAACATCTTTTCTGCTTCTACTAAACAATAATGCTGACATCGAAAGAGACTTCTCTAAAATAAAAATAAATTCAAAACACAATATAGAGCCTCACTGTCATCACAAAGTATTCTGGTGGCTTTGATTAACAGGCAAAATTATTATGTTAAATAAAATACAACTGTAATGCCACAAATTATGGAACTATTGTTTTAAATTGAAAGACGAGTCACCTACTTAAAATAATAATTACTCAGACAAATTTTTCATTATTTGGAGATTTGGATATATCCGAATACCTGAATTACAGTATAAACAAAGTTTACAGAATGCTCCGAATAACGAAACAAAATTCCTCTGAATTTCCTAAATTCTATTTGAAATTCAAATCAAATTTTACATCGAATTCCATTCGAATTTGAACTGAATATTTATGAAAGCAAAGACTGTGTGTTATTAGAGTACCATTTCTGTTTTTGTTAAAGTGATTGTAAAGGCTCATTTAAAAAAAAAAAAATTAAAAAGAATTTATTGAGGAAATCAACATACAAATAAAAATATCTTGAGCAAACGGGAAAAAATCTGCCTCGCCCGATTAAGTACATTTTAACATAGGTAGAAAATGTGAAGTATGAAGTCAGTGACAGTATCTAGTAGATCACAATACATTACTGAATAGATCTATTCAACAACAAAAGAACTACATTGTGAGGGGGGAGGGGGGAGAAGGAGAGGTAGAAAATGAGGGGACTGACGGGGGGGGGGGGGGGGGTAACGTGCGAGTCCCATCCTAAGATGTAGAAATGGAAAATACAGTTTGTCAAGCAGGGGTATAGGAATGGTCCTGTAAGTCAGCATTTTTTTGGTTAGGAATGACTAGTGATGGTAAAGGATGTAGCGAAGCATATCTGGTATGTATTTTGGGGGATTTAAAGAGGGAAAATAAAGTTCAGGGAGTATCCTCAATATCTGTTCATGACAGGAGGTTTTTGTAGAAAACAAGAGGGCTATGAAGAGACTTGAGCGGCTCAGGGTGACATTTTGCATTCATAAACACCCCCCATCGTGAGAGGAAGCTCTTGTTTAACAAGTGAGATTGTTGGGTGGGATGAAGAAGTCCAATTTTTTTAGTATTGCTCTCCTAGCCATGAAGAGGCTGATTAGGGTCCATTATTTGTGAGGATGATCTGAATGGGAAGACCACGTCAGGAGTTGTTTATCCCAGTAACCAAAGATCAATATTAGTGGGTCTTTGGGTAGGTGCAGCAGGGTAATGCCCTGTATGAAGGCTATGAGCCTGTCCCAGAAAGAGGCGATGAATGAGCAAGACTGGAAGTGATTTGTCAAGGAAGGTTTTGGCTGTTTGCAGAGGGGACAAAGGAGGGACTGGGGCTTGCTATTATCTACGAGGAAAGGTATATAAGCGTGGTGTAGTATCATCTGGGTTTCCCTCCAGTATTTACATGGTATCAATTGGAGGATTTATTGTATCCCTGCAACAGTTTGTCAATTAGTTCTGGATCAGGGAAGTCCTTTCCCCAGTGTGCGATAGAGGAAGATGCAATGGATGGGGTTATCTTGCAGAGTAGGGGTTTGTAGATGCCGGAGATGGTGTTCGAACCTGCATGCAGTAAACTGTCTACAAAGGATGATCAAAATCTAATTTCTGCTTCACTAGTGGACGTGCGGAAAAAGTTGACACATTGCCAGAAATAGAAAATGTGAGAAAAAGGTAGACCAAACTTCTGAGCTATGATGGAGAATGGATGCGGTAGACCTGTATCCATATCACAGAGGGAAGAGACATTTTTGAGACCGTTCCTTGACCATAAAGAGTAGCTCTGGTGGTCCAACTCTGGAGTGAAACTGGGGTTTCCTTGTATAGGCAAGTGCCTGGATAGGAAAGGGGATAGTTTTTCCTTTTTTTCATACTTCTCTCCATGCAATAACTGTGTCGCAAAGGAAGAGATTATGCTGTAAGTCTGGGGGTAGCGATTTCCATTGGCAGTGAAGTAGAGCCACCAAAGAGTAGGGGTGAGCCATTGCAGATTCAAGAGGAAATTTGGAGTAACGAGATGCCTGTTGTATCCAATCTAAGCCTATCCTTAACAAACAAGCTAGATTATAAAGTCTTATATTTGTTAAACCTATGCGCCCCTTGGCCCCGGGGAAATGCAGTTTAGTCAGTGCTATGCGCGGCCTCTTTTGTCACCAGATACATTTGGATGTGGCTTTATTCAAAATCTGGATGTCTCTATGTTTTAAGAGCAAGCGTATGGTTTGGAGTGGGTAGAGGAGCCATGCAAAACTAACCATTTCATACAGATGACATCTCCCCAGGAGCAAGAGAGGCAGATCCATCCAACTTTTCAGTTCTTTGATGATTTTATTTATTAGAGGGGGATAAAGATAATTGAACGGCCTCACGTCAGGAAGAAAGAAATGTATCTAGTAAACATATCCTGTATCTAAGTGCACCCTCATCCCAATTTAACTGGAAAGGTAAGTTTGAAATCTCTGGTCTCCAATCAGAGATGCCTAGAAGGTGTGAGCAAGGGGACTGTCACGGGACAGGGAGAGGACTGAAGAGGTAAGATCACACTCTCACCACTATTTATGAAAACTGTCTCCTTTTGAATTGTTATATGAACTATGATGTAATTTTTGATATTCTTTATTGTTATACTTACTAGCCGATTGTTGTATATTTCCTAGATGGGGGTAATATCCTGAGGAAGCTGAGAAGCAAAACTAGTTGATTTACCCTACTTCTCCTCTCTGAAAATGTGATACCCATCCAAAGCTGTAATATTGTATATCTTTTAATAAAATACTTTTTATGTAACACTGTTTTTCCTTATATTAATTAAATTGATGTATGTGCCCCATGACAGTCCCCTTGCTCACACCTTCTCGGCATCTCTGATTGGAGACCAGAGATTAGAGGGGCATAGTTTAGGGTGTATAGAGAAGAGGGGAGTTTACTAATCTTAATACCCAGATATGTGATATGCGATGTGGCTATGGTGAAGGGGCGAACATGACAACCCAGGGAGGGTTGTAGATGTAGCCTAAAGGAAGAATTTCACTTTTAGAGTAGTTGATGTGTAGACCCGAACATAGTCTGAAGTTATCAAATATTTGTTTAATGGTGAGCATGTCAGTGGTGGGGTCACCCATAAAGATGAGTACATCGTCTGCAAAAAGAGCAGACCTCAGCTCATGTTCACCTAAGCGTATCACGTGCAGGCATGCTTCAGTATTTAGGAATCTAGAGAGGGGTTCCAATTCCAAGTTGAAGAGTAAAGGTGATAAAGGACAACCTTGCCTTGTTCTTTTAAATAGCCAGAATTCTTCATAGAGGAGACCTGCCACTACCAGTCTGGCCGCGGGAACGGTATACATAGATTTGACAAGATGGTAGAATGGACCAGTGAGGTCCAGTCTAGACAAAACTAGAGAAAGCCAGTCGAAGCTGACGTTGTCAAAAGCTTTCTCCGCGTCCAGAGTGATAATGGCAAAATCCCCCTCCCGGTGTTTCATTGCATCTAGAACCAGCAGTACCTTGTGAATATTAAGCGTAGCCGCTCTCCCTTTCACAAATCCAGATTGCGCTGGATGGATTAACGACGGGTTAATATTGGCCAGTCTGGGGGCAATTATTTTCGAAAGAATCTTGACATCTAAATTTAATAGGGAAATGGGTCTGTAGGAACCCGGGTCTAGGGGGTCTTTTCCTTTTTTTTTTATTAGTTTTATAATGGCTTGGTTTCCAGGTGGCAGGTACTGCCCACCCTTCCATATGTCATTGTAGACATTGAAGAGGACGCGTTCAATGGTTTCATGGATAGTCTTATAAAACTCCCCGGAAAAGCCGTCAGGGCCTGAGGCTTTGCCAAGGGCAAGTTGGTGTATGGCTGTAGAAATTTCTGAGGTGGCTATTGGCAGATTGGGGCTCTCTAGCTGGGCCAGAGTGACTGAAGGTCGTTTTATCTTGTCAAGGAATTTATGGGCTAGGCTGTGGTCTATAGGGTCTGGTGCATACAGAGATGAATAGAATGAGTGCATGACTCCATTCACCTCTTTTGGTATCTTTTTAATGACCCCAGAGCATCGTGATATGTGTGGGTTTGTATGGGCCTTTGCACAATCTGGCTAGAAGTTTACCTGATTTATTACCAAACTTGTAAAGGTTTGCGTCAGAATGCGCTTGTTTGGTCAGTTCTAAAATATCTGCCCATGTGTCAGTCAGTTTTAGCTTTGTGCCAGCTGTCCCTAATTTCAGGAGAATCTTGGGTAGAGAGGGCTAGTTGGACCTGCTTAAGGCGGGAGCTTGCTGACTTGTAACTGGAGAGGGTATGTTTCTTATATGAAGCAGCATACGATATGACTCGACCCTGTAGATAGGCTTTACCTGCATCCCAGTAAAGATTAGAGTTTCCGATATGGGAGGAGTTGGCACTGGCAAACTCCCTCCAAGCCTTGTCCATATACATCCGGAAATCATCATTGTTATAGAGATATGAGGGGAATTGCCACAATCAAGGGTTAGATTGCAAAGTCATATAGTTTAGGGAAATCAATACTGGGGCATGATCTGATATGGCTATCTCATGGGTCTCGGTCTCAGAGATTAGAGGGATTACAGAGTCAGTGCCAAAAATGTAGTCGATCCTAGTAAATACCTTGTGAGGGATAGAGTAGAAAGTGTATTTTCTGCCTAACGGGTTGGAGAGCCGCCATAGATCAATAAGATGAAGGGAGTCCATGGTTGAGGCAAGAGGGGTTTGGTCTAGGTTTGTTACCGTCTTCGGTAATTATTTAGGGGAGGATCTGTCCTCCGTCATGTGTAGGGTGGAATTAAAGTCGCCTCCGATGATGTGGGGGGTAAGGGGGAGGAGCAGAAGTCTGGTGGATAGGTCCCCAAAGAATTGTTTTTCCCAGGGTTTTTGGCCGTGAACACATTTGAAATCACGAGATCCCTGTCTCCTATGTGGACCAGAATCATAAGGAATCTACCCTCATGATCATCTGATTATCTGCATCACTCAAAATTGACTTTGCACGCTTTTTATGGATCAGGATGAGGACCCCTGCTTTGCGGCCAACCGTGTCAGATCCTATGATAGATCCCACCCATAATTTGTGCATACGGTGATAGTCAGATTGTGTCAGATGGGTTTCCTGAAGTAGGGCTTTTAAGGTGTCGTAATATCTTGAGTCTCTTGATAGGGGACCTTAGCCCCTTTACAATCCATGAGGTAATTCTCATGGAGGGAAGTATAGCGTGTGGATATGTGCAAGTATTAATAACACATAGGTGAGTTTTAATTTTGGATATTGGGACACTATTGTGCAAGGGGTTGACCAGGTATGCCATCTGGGAGGTTTGTGGATCAACTGGCATTTGAGCAGGTTAACCACAAAAGGGGTGGTGTGAAAAGCCTGGGTGGAAGGACACTGAGGGAGATCAACAAAAATTAACCAACAAGCATAACTAGAAAAGGACTTTGCTTTTTTACACGGTCCCTGTAAGAGGTGTGCATGGTCGCCCGCCGGGTGCGGACATGCAGACTAACAGGCAAATTCCATCGGTGAGGGAGGCTGGATAATGCTGACAGGAAAGCCCACTGGAAACATATACCACTCGTAGTTTTATAACAGTAGGTTGTACTGATTAAGATAGAAATGATGATAAGGAAATAGCAGAAGTATAACTGAGAGGATACGCTAGTGGACTAATAATAATGTTACAAATGTCTAAATGAGACTTGATATTACCAGAGTGGTAAGTGTGGAAGTACTGAAAAAGGGGGGTTATTCCTGTGCCAACTCAAATGGCTATAGAGAGTGTACTGCTGCACGCACTGAAGGAAATGTCTGAACCCAATGTAATAAAGATAAAAAATAGTGGTGCGCTATACAAAATAATAAGAATGTGTAATAACCAAAAGATAACAACGTCACTTTGACTGCTGGTGGACAAATATCATAATAGTGAGAGAGATATAGATAATAATGAAATAACTGTTAGGGAACCAATATCCCAAAAGCAGGTGCTGGCAGTTAATAGACTCAGAATAGTATGGAAAAAACACAGCACTAGTGATTAAAGAGTAAGTAAACCCTGATGGGTTTACTTCCTCTTTCATTCCCTGCAAAGGCAAAGCATAATGGACTACTATGCATCGCATAGTAGCCCATTATGTGTCACTTACCTGACACAGGAGCCAGCGATGTCACCGCTGTCCCCTGTAGTCCGGCGCATCCATCTTTTCGGTGGGGTCTTGCAGCATGCACACGGGAGCCGACACGCGCAGCAGCTCCATTGTTGGAAATGCCGTGCTCAGTGCGCCTGCGCGCCGCTGTCTACGGCGCATGCGCCGTAGACAGCGGTGCCTGTCTTCGGGCAAATATCTCCTAAACCGTATAGGTATAGGAAATATTTCTTGGACCTACAGGTAAGCTTTAATCTAGGCTTACCTGTAGGTCAAAGTGGTTTGTAAGGGTTTACAACCACTTTAAGAAAGATAAAAAAAGCGATATTCAAAAAACTATAAATAAATATATATATAAATATTGCAGTATATGTAATAAACACAATTGTGAACTAAAGTGCATATATCCAAGTGCGAATAAATAAATATCAGATAGTGAAAACTAAACATCATGCATAATAAATAAATGACTCCATAAGAAAGTAAATAACAGTGTCCATAAAATTCATCTTCCTGTAAACAATATGTGGAGTGTAAACATATAGTGACTCTTGGAAATATAAAGTCCAAGTGCTAGCAATCAAACTTCAGTGAAGTGCTGCTAGTAATGGGTGGTTTGTGAATTCCTCCATGCTGGTAACATATATGGGTGTCCCCTTACCTTACTGCTGTAAGGTAACAGCATATAAGTATAACTTTAGGGGTCCTTGGTAATGTCTTAATGTGGGATGGTGGCCCCAGGCTCTTGTTATGGATATCCTGCCTATAATTGGTGTGAGCGTCCCCCTTTAAGTGGTGATCTTTGAGAACTCCAGGATGGAAGGATCTCACCAATAGGCCATATGCAGAGATTAAGCACAGGAAGGATGCCCCATAGTGTAGTATATTAAACCAGTGTTTATTCTGTAAAAGGTAACAAAAGACAGGTGCTCACGTAGGAATGTATAAACCACAGGTATTGTAAAAAGGAGCAGCGAGCTCGATGGCGTCACTTCTGGTATCACAGTGCCCGACGCGTGCTCGTCACGATCATGTGATTTCATCAGGGTAAGTACTAAATTCCAAAAAGTCAGTGATGGTTGAACCGATTATGCGATCCTGAAGATTTAGGGCGTTTCGGGAGTCCTTGCGTGGACTGCGTTGATCCAGGGATCTGGGAATCAGAGTTGCCTTGAATGGAAAATTGGGTTGTGCATCCTGGTGTAGAGTGCGCAGGAACTTTTCTGCGTCTAGCGGGTCTTGAAAGGAGAGTTGATCTCTGTTGGTGCCTTGAGGCATAGCATAGCCCGGAAAGCCAAGGCAAATTTTAACTCTTGTTGATGAAGCACAGCGTATACGTGCTGGAAAGCTTTTCTCTTTTTGGAAACCTCGATTGAATAATCGGCGAAGATCAGGATGTTAATGCTGTCGATTTGAAGGTTTCTGGTTTGTCGATATTTCTGCAAAATGGCTGCTTTATCTGCATAATTTAGGTACTTGTCAATAATGGTACGTGGAGAAGAACGTTCAGCTGAATACGTCCCAAGGAGATCTGCTCGTACGACCATGGCTGGGCCAGGCAGACCCAGGGCTTTGGGGATGCGACATGAGCAGAAATTCGCTAGAGCTGAGGGTTGAAGTGATTCCAGCACTCCTACAAACCGCAAGTTACTCCGTCTCGACCTGTTTTCCAAATCTTCTAATCTCTGAAAAATATGCTGATTTGTCTTATCTTGGGCTTCCTCGGTAGCCTGTGCCTTGTACAGATCTTCTTCTAAGCTTGCAATTTTTTCCTCAGCTTCATTTAGGCGAGTGCTGTGTTCTCCCAGCTCTCTCTTAATTTGCTGCATACCTGCAGTTACAGCCTTTTCAACCTAGGCTGAGATGGTGGGGGTTAAAATTGCAGCAACCACTTGGGCAAGGCAATCTATTTCTCTTGCGTCCTGCTGTGGTGAAGGAGGGAGTGAACCTCGACTCCCCTCCATGTCAGGCGTGTCCGCCATGCTGGAGAGCAAGGCCGCATCCCTGGCCTCGATTTGGGGCTGTTCCAGCTGCAATCGTGGTCCGCCTTTTTCCACGAACCGACGCATTCGTGGCATGTGGGGTGACGGTGGGAAGGTCTGCAAGCAGTCTGCTGAGGACAAGGTGGTTCTGGGTAAATTATCGGACCGGAGTAGCTGAGGAGAGTTACTGCTCCTCCATGCGGCACAGGAACCGGAAGTCCGTAAAGGTTCATTTTATTAAAAAACAAATGAACAAAAACATGTTATACTTGACTCCTCTGTGCAGTTGGTTTTGCACAGAGCAGCCCGGATCCACCTATTCTTGGGTCCCACTTCGCTGCTCCCAGCCACTCTCTAGTCAGCAGCTGCCTATGGTGGCACTGGAGCCAAGTCACAGCTCCTTGTGTCCATTCAGACATGGAGCCCTGACCCAGCGCCACCCCCTCTCTACCCGATTGGCTGACTGAATTTGATTGACAGCTGTGGGAGCTAATGGTGCCCCTGCTGTGTCTCAGCCAATAAGGAGGAGTGTCCCAAACAGCGTAGACATTCATGGACATCGCTGGAGAGAGCCGGGGCTCAGGTAAGTAATTAGGGGGTGCTCGGGTGGCTGCTACACACAGAAGATTATTTATCTTAACGCATAGAATGCATAAAGATAAAAAAACCTTCTGACTTTACAACCCCTTTAAGCCAAAGGTGATTTAAAGAGTCATTGAAATCATTTGGTGAAGATTTTTCTTTTGTTTGTTCATTTTGCCACATTCAAATAAAAAAAATATATAACATGTTTTGACGGATTCAAAATGTATTGATTTGAACGTTTCAAAAAAAAAATTAAAAAAGGCAAAATGAATTCCGACTACGAATCCCGAATACAAATTGAACAAATCAACCACATTTATGGAACTAAATAACTAGATTAACGAATCCAAACAAAACAACACTATTTTTTGGTCATGCACATGTCTACATGCATATCTTGAATCAAGCTAAAAAAGCCACCTACACAGCCACGAGTGATATGAGGCCTGACTCTCAACATGAGTTCCTGACTATACAGTGCAGATAATAATATCATCTCCTAAAACAAAGTCACATACCATGTTAAAATAGCATAGCAGATATGCTTAAAATTTAGACCATCATTCATTTTTGTTGTTTCATTTAAATTTGTTCACATGTATACAGCCATAGTAATGCACTGTGTGTTATGTCAACCTATTGCCCATTTAATATTGTTAACATAAATTCTAAGTGTATTCACAACCTGAAAGTGTTTTATTTTTAATTTTTTTCACCTTACAGATGCAATTTTTGATCAGTTTATATTCAAAAAAGGAACTTGACTGGTAATATAGAAAGCTGCACTGGTAAGGATGTAGATAACTTTTCTCTTATCCCTGAGACTTTTTCCCTGAGACTATTGGTTGACGATTTTATAATAATGAGTACAAAGTGAGTGGTATTTATAATTAAATTACCAACATCCCAAGATTACGCAAGTGCTAATAGTCTATCCCTTTTGTATGTAATTTTAATATTTTAATATGGTTGTGTAATAAAGTCTTGTACTTACCTTTAATCATTTTCATGTGCATTTTTGCCTGCAAAGTGCTTTTGCTTTCTGTGGAGTTAAAAGCTTGGACAGTGGTGACTTCTTTCTCATTATAAGGGCCAGTTCACACCAGATGCAGTGCAGTGCGTTATTTCTGCATCAAAAATGCATAGAAAGTAGGTTATATCGCTTTCAATGGCATAGTTCACACCAGTGCTTTCAGTTTCAGTGTGTTGCAGTTCCATAAAAAAAAGTAGAACATGCTGCATTTTCCTGCACTGGACTATACTGGAATGCTGTAAAACGTACCAAAAAATGCGACGGAATGCACCAAAATGTACCTAAACGCACCAAACATGCATTGTTACAGACCTGTCCTTATTTGTGGTTGAGGGAAAAAAAGGGGGGGAATCCACTGGACTGCATCAAAAATGCACCAAAAACACTGAAGAAATGACACTTTACTACAATGTAAAGTAATGAGTGTACAGCTGGTATAACAGTGTACATTTGCTGTCCCCTCAAAATAACTCAACACACAGCCATTAACGTCTAAACCACTGGCAACAAAAGTGAGTACACTCCTAAGTGAAAATGTCCAAATCGGGCCCAATTAGCCGCTTTCCCTCCCTAATGTCATGTGACTCCTTAGTGTTACAAGGTCTCAGGTGTGAATGGGGAGCAGGTGTGTTAAATTTGGTGTTATAGCTCACTCTCTCATAGTGGAAGTTCAACATGGCACCTCATGGCAAAGAACTATCTGAGGATCTGAAAAAAAGAATTGTTGCTCTACATAAAGATGGCCTAGGCTATAAGAAGATTGCCAAGACCCTGAAACTGAGTTGCAGCATGGTGGCCAAGACCATACAGCGGTTTAACAGGACAGGTTCCACTCAGAACAGGCCTCGCCATGGTCAACTAAATAAGTTGAGAGCACATGCTCAGCATCATATCCAGAGATTGTCTTTGGGAAAATAGATGTATGAGTGCTGCCAGCATTTCTGCAGAGGTTGAAGGGGTGGGGGGTCAGCCTGTCAGTGCCCAGACCATACGCTGCACACTGCATCGAATTTGCCTGTATGGCTGTCGTCCGAGAAGGAAACCTCTTCTAAAGATGATGCACAAGAAAGCCAACAAACAGTTTGCTAAAGACAAGCCGATTACATACATGGATTACTGGAACCATGTCCTGTGGTCTGATGAGACTGAGATAAACGTATTTGGTTCAGATAGTGTGTGGTGGCAACCAGGTGAGGAGTACAAAGACAAGTGTGACTTGCCTACAGTCAAGCATGGTGGTGGGAGTGTCAAACCCTATTGAGCATCTGTGGGGCATCCTCAAACAGAAGTTGGAGGAGCACAAGGTCTCTAATATCCACCAGCTCCGTGATGTCATCATGGAGGAGTGGAAGAGGACTCCAGTGGCAACCTGTGAAGATCAGGTGAACTCCATGCCCAAGAGGGTTAAGGCAGTGCTGGAAAATAATGGTGGTCACACAAAATATTGACACTTTGAGCCCAATTTGGACATTTTCACCTAGGGGCTGTGTGTTGAGTTATTTTAAGGAAAATTTATGTTATACAAGCTGTGCACTCACTACTTTACTTTGCAGCAAAGCGTCATTTCTTCAGTGTTGTCAGATGAAAAAGATATACCGTATTTATCGGCGTATAAAACACGCAGCTTTTTCCCCTTAAAGTCAGGGGAAAATCGCGGGTGCATGTAATACGCTGATCCCCGCCGATTGTGAGATTTTTGGCCGCTCTAGGCGGCTTTCAGCCGTTCTCGATGGCTTTCCATTCTTGGCAGCCGAAAACCGCAGAGACTGCCAATCTCGGGGGCGCCATTTTTAAAAGGAAAGCCTGCAACGACACTGACAAGGCTGCAAATGACTGACAAGGCTGCAATGCAAGGCTGCAAATGACTGACAAGGCTGCAATGCAAGGCTGCAATGCAAAGCTGGAAATGACTGACAACGCTGCAAATGACTGATAAGGCTGCAATGGAAGGCTGCAAATTACACTGACAACGCTGCATTGATGGGCATTTAAATGTAAGTTTTTTTCCTTAACCACTTTAGCCCCGGACCAGGGTTAACTAGGGGGTTAAACCATTATTGGGTAGTATATGGGGGTACCTAGCGCTATAAAAACCTGGCGGTGAACCTAAAAAAATAACTAGCCACTTAGCGGCACCAGTGACACTAATGCAGCGATCAGAAAAATGATCGGTTAGTGACACTGGCAAAAGGGGGTGAAAGGGTTAACTAGGGGCAATCAGGGGGTTAAAACCATTATTGGGTAGTATATCGGGGTACCTAGCGCTATAAAAACCTGACGGTGAACCTAAAAAAATAACTAGCTACTTAACGGCACCATTGACACTAATGCAGCGATCAGAAAAACGATCGCTTAGTGACACTGGCAAAAGGGGGTGAAAGGGTCAACTAGGGGGTTAAACCATTATTGGGTAGTATATGGGGGTACCTAGCACTATAAAAACCTGGCGGTGAACCTAAAAAAATAACTAGCTACCTAGCGACACTAGTGACACTAATGCAGCGATCAGAAAAATGATCGCTTAGCGACACTGGTAAAAGGGGGTGAAAGGGTTAACTAGGGGCAATCAGGGGGTTGAAACCATTATTGGGTAGTATATCAGGGTACCTAGCGCTATAAAAACCCGGCGGTGAAACTAAAAAAATAACTAGCTACCTAGCCGCATCAGTGACACTAATGCAGCAATCAGAAAAACGATTGCTTAGTGATACTGGCAAAAGGGGGTGAAAGGGTTAACTAGGGGCAATCAGGGGGTTAAAACTGTTATTGGGTAGTATATGGGGGCACCTAGCGCTATAAAAACCTGGCGGTGAACCTAAAAAAACAACTAGCTACTTAGCGGCACCATTGACACTAATGCAGCGATCAGAAAAACGATCGCTTAGTGACACTGGCAAAAGGGGGTGAAAGGGTCAACTAGGGGGTTAAACCATTATTGGGTAGTATATGGGGGTACCTAGCACTATAAAAACCTGGCGGTGAACCTAAAAAAATAACTAGCTACCTAGCGGCATCAGTGACACTAATGCAGCGATCAGAAAAACGATTGCTTAGTGATACTGGCAAAAGGGGGTGAAAGGGTTAACTAGGGGCAATCAGGGGGTTAAAACCATTATTGGGTAGTATATCGGGGTACCTAGCGCTATAAAAACCTGGCGGTGAACCTAAAAAAATAACTACCTACCTAGCGGCATCAGAGACACTAATGCAGCGATCAGAAAAACTATTGCTTAGTGATACTGGCAAAAGGGGGTGGTAGGGGGCTACCCTGGACCTAACACTAACTGCCCTGACACTTTTTACTGTCACAACTGACACTGAATGCAGTGATCAGTAAATAAATGATCACTGCAATCAGTGACACTGTGACTGGGAGGGGGAGGGGGGCGAGGGGCGATCGGGGGGTGATCGGGGGGGTTTGTGTGCCTATGTGTGCCTACATGTTAGTGTAGTGTTTGGTGCACTTACTTTCAGTCTTCTCCTCGTAGTCCGGTCAAAAAGACCGCCCCGAGGAGAATGACATCACTTCCTCCCTGCCTGTGTTTACTATACACAGCGGGGGAAGCTTCTCATTCGCCAGGAGCGATCGAGAGGGGATGGCCAGAAACCAACGGCCATCTCCTCATCCCGGATCGCTCCTGAAGCGAAACGGACCGCCGCATCCAGCGGGAGGGGGTCCGATCGGTACATGTACGTGCTTGTGCCTGTACATGCCATTCTGATGACGTACATTGGCATGCGGTGGTCCTTAAGTGGTTAAACTTCCCTCCTAAAAGTTTTTTCCTTAAAATTCCCTCCTAAACTTGGGGTATGTGTTATACACCGGCACGTGTTATACGTCGATAAATACAGTAATAAAATATTTACAAAAATTTGAGGGGTGTACTCACTTTTGTGAAATACTGTATGTGAGCTATCTTGGATAATGGTGTGTGTGTGTGTGGGGGGGGGGGGGGGGGGGATTGCATGCAAACTGATGGTATTATGTGAGGTGTTATGTCTCTTGTCATACAAATTCTAATAAATATTTCTCAAATATACATGTTTTTTCTTGCAGGGAGGTCTGTTGTAGCCTAAAGAACAGAACTATGTTTTTATTTTATTTTATTGAATTGTATTTTACTGTAGACTCCAGGCCTATCCTTTATGCTCCTCCCACTTTTAGCATAATTTAGTCACATTCACTATTCGTGGGTGGTGCAATTTGTGTGTCATGGTTTGCCTTGCCTACCAACTCACCTCCTACTTTCTAACATTTTCAGGAATTATGATTTTTGTCCAGGTAAGCTGAAAACAGCCCAGCTATAGCAAGAGTTCTACATTACAAGGGGATGTTTCTGCAACCTATTTTCCGTGCTGTATTTTATTATAAGCCTTGTGATTATAACATAGTCTGATGTATTTAGCTCTTTGGCCAAAGAAACGTCAAAGATGCAGATGTGTGATGGAGCTACAAACAAGTGACATTTGTTTACTGACTCAACTGATTTTTAAAGAAAGGAAGCAGAACAGGGATTTGGTTTTCTGAAGGCGTTGTTCTACAAGAAGGGATGAGCTGTCTGACTGCATACTAATAGCTGCCTAGTCATGTGATAGCTAGTACTGGGAACTGTGAATTCAGAACTAGAATTTAAGGCCATCTAACGCCATTGTTTTGGGGGGGGGGAGGGTAGAGCAGAGATAGACACGCGCGCTCAACCATTGTGTGAAAGTAAGGGAAAATCCAAAATCTTGATTGTCACTAGAAATGGACTAGAGGGAAATCTTTTGATAGGAACACTTGTTCTGATGACAACTGTCTAAGAGAGAATTCCCTTACTTTGGAGAGATCCTCTCATTTTCTACTGTTTCTGAAGACAGGAATATCATCTTGAAAGAACACAGACAGCAAAAAAAAAAAAGAGTGTGATTTTAGCCATCTATCCAATGTTAAAGCAGAATTCCACCCAAAAGTGGAACTTCCGCTTATCTGTCGACCCCCCCCCCCCCCCCCCCCCCGATGCCACATTTGGCACCTTTCAAGCGGGAACAGGTACCTGTTTTTGCCAGGTACCTTTCCCCACTTCCAGGAGATGGCACCGCGGTGTCATCCATCAAAAGTTTGCCCTCCTCTGTCCTCCACTGCCAGGCCAGTTAGAATGCACAGCACGCTTTGTGCATGCGTAGTAGGAAGCCGGCTGTGAAGCCGAAAAGCTTCACCACCGGTTTGTCTTACCAGGAATGCCGGCGGCAGCAACCAACAGCCGACCTGAAAATTGGCTGGGATGCCGACACGTAAATGTCCTAATATTAACAGTCAGCAGCTACAGACAGTATTTGTAGCTGCTGACGTTTCATTTCTCGTGCGGGGGGGGGGGGGGGTGGTGTGGATCACCTCTTTAACAGCATTGTTTGGGTTTTAGATATACTGATATTATGTAACACATGCATTGTTGTTTATTTGCCTTTGAACAATGTTGTCCCTACATCCCTTCATAGCTAGGGGATGCTCTGTATATCTAGTCTCGCCCTTTATTCAGCGTATCTTTAGTTTCGGTTCAGAGAACATGTAATTGCTGGAGCTACATATATTACGATTTTTGTGACTTACTTGATACTTAAAGCTTTCAGTGATCCACAGAATGTAATTTGGATTCAGTCATTGTCTTCTAATTCTATTGAGACTGCAAGTTACAGCTATCTTACCAAACTGAATCATTTATAGAAATCACACGTACAGTGCTTACATTGGAGGGGCAGAACAGTCAAAAAATAATTTAGCTCCAGTAAAAAAATCATCTAGCTCTGGGACATACTGTGAAATGTGATGTGGACTTTGGGTACACAGCAGCTTAAGATAGTGCAGCATGTACAAGCTAATCACAGCATACTACAGCCTACAAGTGAGCAATCATCCAGTTTTTTTCTAAAGGACCTGTGTTATACAAGTCAATTTGTGCATCATGCATGTATACAGTAGAAGTCGCCTGCATTACTACATCCTATTCTGATTTCTGTTTATGATACCTTTTCAAACAAGTAAGATGGAAAGTCATGGCCGGTACAAGGATTTTTATCTATGCAGGTGAAGGTGCATTTTGCGCCTCCACTACCACCACTACCATCCTCCCACCACCCCCCTCCCCTTAACAGTGGCAGTATGTAATGGGGAGGGGTTTGGGATTTATACATTCCCTGCTTCCCCTCACTGGCTATGGGCAGCTGACAGGTGAGGCAAACCAAAACTTCCACGCTGCGCCCAGTAGTGGAGAGAACGCAGTGTTAGGTAACGGAAGGCAGATATTTTAACCACTTGAGTACCAGAGACATTTTTTAAATTTTGTTTTTTATGATTTAAAAATCATTTTAGGCCTGAAGATTACTTAAAACCTCCAAAACATGATAGATTTTCTAAAAGCAGACACCCTAAAGAATAAAATGTTGGTAGTTCCGTTTTTTATGTTACTCAATATTAGTGCAACAGTTTATGAAGTGCAACATTTCTGTAAAAAATACACTAACGTTTTTGGGCACATAAATGCAATTTATTACCCAATTGTTTGGTAAACAAAAAAGATGAAGGGCAAAGTAATCCAACATGCCAATAATATAGTAGTGTTATTATCCTGTTTCAGATTATTGAAGCAAATGCTATTTAAGAAATGCTTTTCTCATTGTAAAGAATGGTGATGAGCAAATTGGTGAAATCAGGTAGAGGGAGTCATTTACTACAGCGCTGCAGTGTTAATTAGCACTAATTACCACAAATTAGTGCTAAAATGGTATTCACTATAGTGCTGTACCATATACTATACTGTAGTTCCCTGAATACAAATAGTGCCCAAACCCTTACTCTGCTAAAACCTGGAGTGGTGCACATTGAAATAATGTTTAGAGCATGATATAATTGTCTAAGTGGTACTGAAATATACGGTATATTATTTTAAGATAATCTGCTTTTAAACTGTGTGAAAAAGTGATTTCTAAGTCTGAGAAGAAATAAATTCCCCCGTTTTTGTACAACTAGGTGCCAGCACAACTGAGCATGCTCAGACCACTCAAATCTGCAAATAGCTCTCATTTTAGCTCCAATTAATTTTTTACAGGGCGCTATAGTAAATACCAAAATGAGCGCTGTGTTAAAGAGCATTTTTTTGGGAGTGAAAATCTGTGCTATTCTAGTCCAGTGCAAGTTTAATAAGGCCCCTTTCACACGAATGGACCGTTCAGGTCTACCTGTCAGTTTTTTAAGGCGGACCTGAACGGAAGCTCCATGCAGGTCTATGGAGTGACGGATGTCAGCGGTTACCATGTCCGCTGACATGCGATCCACTAAAATTACCAAAAAACAAATCTCTTCAGCACACCTGCAAGTAAATTATAAAGATGTAATCTTTATATATAACAGCTGTGGAGAATTGCAAGTAATGAATTCAGGTGGTGGATAGGCAGTGTTGTATGTGCCAACCCTGGTTCACATTGGTGAGATTTGACATGCGATTTGACATGTCAATTGCACCGTTCTAGTTGGTGCTGCGCCGCAATTTCCAAAAGTAGTTACTTTTTGGCGACATTAAGTGTGATTTTTTTTATTGACACCAGAGCAGAAACCTGCACAGATGCCTCTGAAATTCCCCCTGCAGTCGGGACTGACATGCTGGAATGAAATTGTGTGAGTTCAGCTGAATGCGCATGATTTCCTCCCACTGTCAGTGTGAACCAGGGCTCAAACTGGGCCTTTGTCTTTGTAATTCACCTGCTGCTATCCCAAGGGACACCATTTATTATTGAACTCCCTTAAGTTTACCTTCAAATATGTAGAAATACAGATTCGCAAAAAAAAAAAAAAAAAAAAATATATTATATATATATATATATATATATATAATAATAATCGTGGTTGTGAGCAAATATTCACAGCTGTGATCAGGAGCGTGACTTCACCTTTTGACCCGGAAATGAGTAATTGTAATCAGCCGAAAGTTCCTGTGCTGCTCAGGATCTCCATCTAGGTGGACATGGTGAGGTCCCACTTTAGCAAAGAGGAGATGCTGTTGATTTACTGGGTAAGTGTAGGATATGTACTTGTGATTACTCAATGTGGGGGTGGATGTGGTTCATTGATTTGGTGTGGGTAGGATTCATTGATTTTCTTCTGGCCCATGTGCACATATCACTTCTTGCATTTGTTCTGCTGATGTAAATCAGTAAGGACTATGCAAATATAAATGAGTGCTCCTTTCAATTAAAATATATATCACTTGTTTCACAGTTGGGCGACTTTTCCAGCAAATTTGGACCTCTGAGTTGCATGACAAGTTGTACCCCCGTGATTCTCAATGATAACCATTCAAATCTGTACTACTTTAAGTTGCAACAACTTCAAAGTAGTCCCTGTACTACTTTGGTGTGACTTTCATGTGACTTTAGGTACATAGGACGCAATATTACATTCCCAGAAGTTGGGGCCAAGTTGCAGCAGCAAAGTGGCAGAAAAATACTGTGGCTTTCAGGTCGCAGAAGTGTGAATGAGATTCATGGATAATACCTTTTGAATTAGGCACTATTCTCACTTGTGCATCCTGCAAGTGGGTCAAATTCATCCCTGCACTACTTTGGTTTGACTTTGATGTGACTTGATGTCCATATACTGCAAGATTACACAGGCATTAGTCGCATAAGTGAAAATGGGGCCAATTCAAAGGTGTTATCAATGAATCTCATTTCACACTTGACCGACTTCTCATAAAACTTGAGGTCCATAAGGCCCGCGATTTTTGCGGTGCTTTGATGTGATTTGAAGCAATGCCAGTGTAATCTTGACATCTATGGACACAGCAGTTGCAAGGCAAGCCACACAAGTGTGAAAGGGGCCTAAGGGCCAGTTCACACTGCTGTGCTGTCCGACATCAGATGTGATTTACCCCACACTGCAAATCGCATGCGATGTCTGTGTGATGCAAACTCAGCCATACAGATTGTATGGTTGAATTTGCATCGCATTCGGCCCAAACTCGTGCAGGACCCTTTTTTTGGTCTGCAGTAGAATTGGATCATATGGGTGGTGTCTGAATTAGCAGTTTGCTCTGCGATATGCAAACTGATTTTGGGGTGTCATTAGCTTTCTACTGAAACTCCCCAGCAGTTCGCATATGACAGTGTGAACTGCCTGCGAGTTGTATGCGATGCGGGAATCCGCACTGGATTCGCAGGGTTCCCACATCGCTCCAGTGTGAACTGGCCCTGACCCTAGGTACACCCCTATGTATTTTTTTTAGTGCGTTTCACAGTTTGTAGAAACTACAGTCCATTTAACATGGTTTTCCTATGGTACTAGTTCACATCTATACCAGGCCCTTCAGGTCTAGTATGGACCTGGAGGGAATCTTCCCCCACGCCAAAAGTAAAAGAAAATGGCGTGGGGATCTCCCCAAAATCCATACCAGACCCTTATATGAGCACACAATCTGGCAGGCCACAGGAAAAGAGAGGGGAACAAGAGAGTACCTCCCATCCTGAACTGCACTAGGCCACATGCCCTCTACTTGTTGATGGGGACAAAGGCCTCATCCCCACAACCCTTTCCTAGTGGTTGTGGGGGTCTGCGGGTGGGTGGCTTATTGGAATCTGGAAGCCCCCTTTAACAAGGGGGCCCCCCAGATCCTGGCACCCCATGTGAATGGGTATCGGGTATATTGTACCCCTACCCATTCACCAGTTTTCTCAAATCGCCTTTCAGGACAACCAGGGAGAGAGTGTAGCTCCACCTTGTCATTAGGAAACACATGCCCACTTTAAAAACACCTCCTCTTCCTCCATGGCTTCAGTTATTGTGTTTCCTCCTTGGAGGAAGCATGTGCCTGAACCAGGGGAGAGCTACACTCTCTGCAGGGGAGTAAGGCTTACCTTTCGTTACAGGTTGTTTCTTCTTTTGACCCCCAGCAGCATCTCCAGTGGGGGAGGACTCCTGGAGCTCCTGGTCCCGCCGTCTCACGGGAGTAAGGACCCTCGGAGTGCCGGCGTCGGGTGCCCGGTGTCCGCTGATTTAGCACAGGGAGGGCTCTGTCGCTGGCGGAGGTCGCTGCAGGTCAGCGGCGTGGCTCCGTTTTCGGCGCCGGGTCCCGGGCGGCGACAGCGTCGTTTACGGTGACGCGCAGGCGCTCTGAGGGGGCGTGGCGCCGTGGTTCAAGCGACTGGAACGCAGGGATCATGGGGCGGGTCAGGTGACCGTGTGCTTCCGCTTCCGGCCGGCCCTGATGACGCGGCGGCCGGGAAAATTTAAAAAAATGACGGAGCTGTTTGTGATAGCTGCCTTACTCAAGCGATGGAGGAGTGTAAGCCAGCTATGGCGGAGACAGGCGCCCCTAGCACCCGTCCAGCCCAGGTACGTAAGGTGCACTGGCACCCTCTGCTTCACTGTTGGGCTATGTCTTTGTCTGTTCCCCCCTCTTGGGGGCCTGTTGCTGCAGGTCAGAGGTGACTTCGCTCGGACCTTTTGCAGCCTGGTTCTGGGGTCTCACTAGTGGTCTGTTTGGTGGTGGGTCTCTGCACTGGCTTGGTGTTAAGTAACTGGTTGTTGTGAGCTTTTAATGAGTTAAACCTGCATGTCGTTTCAGGAAAAATCACTAGGAAAAGCTAGACCAGGTCAGAGAAAATGTCCTTCTTGCAAGACCCCCCTCAGAGATTCATGGCAGAAGGCAATGTGCAGAAATTGTATCAGAGAATTGGTGGAAGAGGAAACATCCCAGCAATATAAGGATTTGTTTTCTTCGGTTAAAGAGCTGACAAACTCCTTGAGTTCAGTCAGGTCCATCCTGATACAAAACCCTCCCGCACAGACCGAGCCTCAGAACTTGCCACCCAGCCCCAGGGCGTCGTCGTACAGACAGGTGGATACCGAGGATTCTGGAGATGAAGGGGGTAGTACTCTCATCTCCTTCAGGGATTCTGAGGAGGAGGAAGAGGAAGAAGATAGCAGGGGCTCTAAATTCAAACTATCACTAGAGGAAGTAGATGACATTCTTAAAGCAATCTACACTACTCTAGAAATTCAAGAAGAAAAAGTACAACTGTCAATTCATGACAAAATGTACCAGGGGTTGGACGAAACAAAACGGAGAGTTTTTCCAGTCCACAGGGTCCTCTCAGATTCGGTGAGAAAAGAGTGGAAGGACCCAGAAAAAGCCCCTTTCTTCTCTAAAGCTCTCAAAAGAAGGTTTCCCTTCGAAGATAAAGACTCAGAGGTTTGGAACAAAAAACCCAGAGTCGATGCAGCTTTCTCGCAGGTATCCAGACGAACGGATCTAGCCTTTGAGGATATGGGGATCCTTAACCACTTTCAGACCGGACCATTTTGCTGGTAAATGACCAGAGGTCTTTTTACACTTTGGCACTGCGCTGCTTTAACTGGTAATTGCGCGGTCATGCAATGTTGTACCCAAACAAAATTTGCGTCCTTTTCTTCCCACAAATAGAGCTTTCTTTTGATGGTATTTGATTGCCTCTGCGATTTTTATTTTTTGCGATATAAACGTAAAAAGACCGCAAATTTTGAAAAAAAATGATATTTTCTACTTTTTGTTATTAGAAAAATCCAATAAACTCAATTTTAGTCATACATTTAGGCCAAAATGTATTCAGCCACATGTCTTTGGTAAAAAAAAAGTCAATAATTGTATATTTATTGGTTTGCGCAAAAGTTGTCACATCTACAAACTAAGGTACGTTTTCTGGAATTTACGCAGCTTTTAGTTTACGACTGCCTATCTCATTTCTTGAGGTGCTAAAATGGCAGGGCAGTACAAAACCCCCCCAAATGACCCCATTTTGGAAAGTAGACCCCCTAAGGAAACTGATAAGAGGCATGTTGAGCCCATTGAATATTTTATTTTTTTGCCTCAAGCGATTGAATAATGACAAAAAAAAATTTTTTTTTTTTTTTTTACACAAAGTTGTCACTAAATGATATATTGCTCATGCATGCCATGGGCATATGTGAAATGACACCCCAAAATAAATTCTGCTGCTTCTCCTGAGTACGGGGATACCACATATGTGGGACTTTTTGGGAGCCTAGCCGCGTACGGGGCCCCGAAAACCAAGCACCGCCTTCAGGCTTTCTAAGGGCGTAAATTTTTGAGTTCACTTCTCACTACCTATTACAGTTTTGAAGGCCATAAAATGTCAAGATGGCACAAAACCTCCACAAATGACCCCATTTTAGAAAGTAGACACCCCAAGCTATTTGCTGAGAGGCATGTTGAGTCCATGGAATATTTTATATTTTGCCACAAGTTGCGGGAAAATGACAAACTTTTTTTTTTTTTTTTTTCACAAAGTTGTCACTAAATGATATATTGCTCACGCATGCCATGGGCATATGTGAAATGACACCCCAAAAAAAATTCTGCTGCTTCTCCTGAGTACGGGGATACCACATATGTGGGACTTTTTGGGAGCCTAGCCGCGTACGGGGCCCCGAAAACCAAGCACCGCCTTCAGGCTTTCTAAGGGCGTTACAGTTTTGAAGGCCATAAAATGCCAAGATGGCACAAACCCCCCCCCAAATGACCCCATTTTGGAAAGTAGACACCCCTAAATTTAGGGGTACACTAGTGAGACTAGGTAATAAATGGCGGGTGCCCTGAAACTATAAAAAAATAACTAACCAACCAGCGTCACCTGTAACAGTTATATGGTGATCACTGGTGAAAGGGTTAACTAGGGGGCAATTAGGGGGCTTTATGCGGTAGTATATGGGGGTCCCTGGCGCTATAAAAAGCTGCAGCGAACCTAAATACCTACCTGCCTAACTAGCGTCACCTGTGACACTAATACAGCGATCAGAAAAACGATCGCTTATTAGGCTGGGTTCACACTGGAGCGATGCGGGAACGCCACGAATGCGCGGCGGGTTCCCGCATCGCATGCCTCCAGGCGGCAGTTCACACTGCCCTATGCGAACTGCTGGGAGTGTCAGTGAAATGTTACTGACACCCCCAGATCAGTTCGCATATCGCAGTGCGATCTGCAAACTCGGATCGCATGGTGTGAACACCCATGCGATCCGATTCTGCTGCGGGCCAAAAAAAGGGTCCCGTGCGAATTTGCGGCGGGTGTGGCGGGTGCGGCGGGTGCGGCGAATGGCTGAACTCGAATCGCACAGAGATCGGATGTGATTTGCAGTGCGGTGCGAATCACATCCGTTCTCATAAACCGCTGCAATGTGAACCCAGCCTTAGTGACACTGGCGACGGGGGGTGATCACGGGGTTAAACCTTTATTGGGGGGGTTAGGGGGGTACCTTAGAACTAAAGGGGGCTAACCCTAACTGCCCTAACAGTTATTAGTCACAAATGACACCCGCCGGGTGATCAGGGGGTTAAACCTTTATTAGGTAATAAATGGTGGGTGCCCTGAAACTATAAAAAAATCACTAACCAACCAGCGTCACCTGTAACAGTTATATGGTGATCACTGGTGAAAGGGTTAACTAGGGGGCAATCAGGGGGCTTTATGCGGTAGTATATGGGGGTCCCTGGCGCTATAAAAAGCTGCGGCGAACCTAAATACCTACCTGCCTAACTAGCGTCACCTGTGACACTAATACGGCGATCAGAAAAATGATCGCTTATTAGGCTGGGTTCACACTGGAGCGATGCGGAAACGCTGCGAATCCGCGGCGGGTTCCCGCATCGCATGCCTCCCGGCGGCAGTTCACACTGCCCTATGCGAACTGCTGGGAGTGTCAGTGAAATGTTACTGACACCCCCAGATCAGTTCGCATATCGCAGTGCGATCTGCAAACTCGGATCGCATGGTGTGCACACCCATGCGATCCGATTCTGCTGCGGGCCAAAAAAAGGGTCCCGTGCGAATTTGCGGCGGGTGCCGCGGGTGTGGCGGGTGCGGCGAATGGCTGAACTCGAATCGCACAGAGATCGGATGTGATTTGCACTGCAGTGCGGTGCGAATCACATTCGTTCTCATAAACCGCTGCAATGTGAACCCAGCCTTAGTGACACTGGCGACGGGGGGTGATCACGGGGTTAAACCTTTATTGGGGGGGTTAGGGGGGTACATTAGAACTAAAGGGGGCTAACTCTAACTGCCCTAACAGTTATTACAGTCACAAATGACACCAATGCAAAAAAAAAAAAAAAAAATGACATTGGTGTCACTGTGACTGGGGGGCAGGGGTAATTGGGGGGGTGATCGGGGGGTAAAGGGGGGGTGTTGGTGCAACTCACTGATCCGCTCTCCTCCGTGTCGGAACGAAAAATACCGACACGGAGGAGAGAATACATCACTTCCTCTCCTGTGTTTACATTACAGGAGAGGAAGTGATGTCACCGGGGATTTCTATTCGTCGGGAGCGATCGCGAGGGGGTGGCCATGAATGAATGGCCGCCCCCTCGTCCCGGATCGCTCCCGGACGAAAACCGACCGCCGCAGGCACCGGGCGGGGGCCCGATCGGGCCCCCGACCCGCGGGAGGCAAGGGACGTACATGTATGTCCTTATGCCTGCCCGTGCCATTCTACCGACGTACATCGGCGTGCGGCGGTCGGCAACTGGTTAAAGACCCAATGGACAAAAAAACTGACTCCATCCTTAAAAAGGCTTGGGATGCTGCGTCAGTCAGTCTAAAACCAGCTATGGCAGCTACGGTTGTGGCCAGGAATCTGGAATGTTGGGTAGAGAAGCTGAAGAGCCATATTGAAGCGGGGACACCCCGCAAGGATCTCTTAGAGTCCTTTCCACTGATCCTGAATGCAGTCAAATATATGGCGGATGCATCAGCAGAATCGGTTAAACTGGCCGCTAGGTCTTCGGCTCTTGTAAATTCAGCCAGGAGAGCAGTTTGGCTGAAAACATGGTCTGGGGACACTGCTTCTAAGGTCAAACTGTGTGGTCTACCCTTCTCGGGTGACTTGCTCTTTGGACCCGATTTAGAGTCTGTGCTGGATAGGACAGCCGATAAAAAGAAGGCTTTTCCAGCTAAGAAAAAGCAGGTTGCCAAAAAGAATTTTCGTGCTTTTCAGCAGTCCCATAAAAAAGACCAGGATCGCAAGAGCAGATGGGGTTCACAGAAGGGCAAAGGCAAGGGTGGAGTCCTCTTTAGATCTCCCCCAGAGCAGTCCCCTAAGAGCAAGTGACAATATCTCCCCAGTGGGGGGGAGACTGTCAGCTTTTCGCGAACAATGGGACAGGCTGTCTCCAAATCTGTTCGTGAAGAATATTGTCGATCAGGGGTACAGGTTGGAATTTTCAGAACCACCCCCGAGCAGGTTTTATGTGACAACATTGCCAAGGGATCAGGAGAAGGCCTCTGCAATGAAGCTTTTGTTACAGGAGCTGATACAGCAAGAGGTTCTGATTCAAGTCCCAGTAAACCAGCAGGGCAGGGGTTTTTACTCACATATTTTTCTGGTGAAAAAACCCTCAGGGAAGTACCGTTTAATCCTGAATCTGAAAGTTCTGAACAGGTTCATTCGGTACAAACATTTCAGGATGGATACAATTTTCTCCATCACAAAGTTGTTGACCCCAGAATGCTTCATGGCATCCCTGGATCTAAGGGATGCCTACCTTCATATACCCATTCATCAGGCATCGCAGCAGTTCCTGCGCCTGGCATTGAAGGTGGGGAGTTCGGTATGGCACCTCCAATTCAGGGCTTTGCCATTCGGACTCTCGTCCTCTCCCAGGGTCTTTACGAAGATTATGGCAGAGGCTTTGGAGCCCCTGAAGTTGAAGGGGATTCCAGTCGTCCCTTATCTGGACGACCTTTTGTTTTTTGCAGACTCCAGGGAGCAGGTCCTAGTCAATCTCCAGAGGGCCCAGTCTCACCTCGAGGGCCTGGGATGGCTTCTAAATCTAGAGAAGTCAATCCTGACCCCCTCACAGGAAATGAAATTTCTGGGGTATGCGTTAAATTCGATTCTCCAGAAAGTTTTCCTGCCGCTGGAAAAACAGGAAAAGTTGCAGCTAGCTGTACAGCGGATACAGAGCAACCAGACAGTCTCAGTCAGGACGGCTATGGCAGTTCTGGGCCTGCTTACGGCAGCAATCCCGGCTGTTCAGTGGGCCAGGTTCCATTCCAGACCCCTTCAGAGGGAGGTTCTGTCAAGCTGGTCCCATCAGGATCCTTTGGAAAAACAGCTAAAAATTTCGTCAAGGGCTCTTTGGTGGTGGAGAGACCAGGCAAACCTCTCAGGGGGCCTGGTGTGGACCTTTCCTGTGGACAAGCGCCTTACTACAGATGCAAGTGCCTGGGGCTGGGGAGCCCACCTGGATGGTCAGACATCTCAGGGGGTCTGGTCCAAACAGGAAGCTCAAAGATCATCCAACTGGAGGGAGTTGAAGGCGATCTTTCTGGGATTAGTGGCCTTTCAGCAGAGTTTGAGAGGCCACCATGTCCAGGTGTTGTCAGACAACACAACAGCGGTTACCTACATTATGAAGCAAGGGGGAACCAGAAGCAGGAGCTTGATGGAGCTGGCCAATCTGTTGTTAGCCTGGGCAGAGCAGAACACAGCCTCACTATCGGCAGTGCATCTGAAGGGCTCTCAGAATTTGTTTGCGGACCTCCTAAGCAGGCGCAAATTGCTAGAGGCAGAATGGAGTCTGAATCAGGAAGTGTTCCTGATGATCTCCGAGGCCTGGGGGGTTCCACAGGTAGACCTTTTTGCCAGCCAGCAGAACTCAAAGGTGGACAGATTCTTTTCTCTTCACCGAGGAGATGCAGCAATAGGGTTGGATGCATTTGCTCACCCCTGGCATTACCAGCTGTGCTACGCCTTTCCCCCCTTTCCTCTAATTCCACTAGTAGTGAGGAAATTCAGGGAAGAAGGGACAGACTTAATACTAGTCACTCCTTTTTGGCCAAAAAGGCTTTGGTTCGCGGGTCTTCGAAACCTAGCCTCGAAGCCCCCATGGAGGTTACCACTCAGAAAAGATTTGTTATCCCAGGGGACAGTAAATCATCAGTAAATCATCCAGAGGTGGAACTTCTACAGCTAACCGCCTGGTTTCTGAGGAGGACCTATTAAAAGCCAAAGGTCTTTCAGATAAAGTAGTAAAGACCCTGCTGTCTAGCAGGAAGGCAGTTACACAGGCAATTTACATGAAAGTCTGGAAAAAGTTCAATTCCTGGTGTAGTTCTAGAGAACTCAAGGTCAAGAGCACGGTGTCCGTATTGGAGTTTCTCCATGAGGGAATGGAGAAGGGTCTCGCAGCCAGTACCCTGAAGACTCAGGTGGCTGCCTTATCAGTTTTCTTTGAAAAGACTTTATCTAAAGAAACTTTAATTTCTAGGTTTTTTTAGGGCTCTTGCTCGAAGTAGACCAGTAGCCCTTAAAGACTTTCCCAGTTGGGATTTGTCTACAGTTTTACAGGGTCTCTCGGGAGCACCGTTTGAACCCTTACAAGAAGCTTCTTTACAGAAGGTGGTTTTAAAAACAATCTTTTTGGTGGCCATCACCTCGGCCAGGAGAGTCAGCGAGCTCCAAACTCTAGCTATTACAGAACCCTTCCTTAGAGTTTATCAGGACAGGGTGGTACTGAGGACGGATCCAGCATTCCTACCGAAAGTATCCTCAGCTTTCCATCGATCGCAGGAAATAGTGTTACCTACATTCTCTGCAACCCCAGCGAATGCAGGAGAGGAAGTTTTTCACACATTGGATGTGAGAAGGTGTCTATTACAGTTTCTGAAAATGACTAAAGATTTTAGAAAATCAAACGCCCTTTTTGTGATATTTTCTGGATCACGCAAGGGGGAGAAAGCTTCTAAAAGTACGCTGGGTAGGTGGCTTAAGTTGGCTATAACAGAAGCCTATAAAGCAAAAGGAGAAATACCTCCCTCAGGTATTGCTGCCCACTCTACTAGATCCACGGCAGTTTCCTGGGCTGAAAGGGCCGGTGCAAAGCCTGAACAAATCTGCAAGGCTGCCACTTGGTCCAGTTATTCGACATTTCTCCGGCACTACCGGTTAGATCTACTGTCTGCAGCAGATCAGGCCTTCGGCAGGAAGGTACTGCAGGCAGTAGTCCCGCCCTAGGGTAAGTTTCTCGGTTATCCTCTCCGGGGTTGTCCTGAAAGGCGATTTGAGAAAGACTAAGTTAGACTTACCGGTGACGGTATTTCTAAGAGCCTTTCTGGACAACCGTTACTTCCCTCCCTAGGTTATGCTTAGTAAATGTATTAAGTTCTACCATGGTGTTGTGCTTTCTGTGCTTTGTTTTCCAGTGTCGGAAGGCCACAATAACTGAAGCCATGGAGGAAGAGGAGGTGTTTTTAAAGTGGGCATGTGTTTCCTAATGACAAGGTGGAGCTACACTCTCTCCGGGGTTGTCCTGAAAGGCTCTTAGAAATACCGTCACCGGTAAGTCTAACTTAGTCTTTCAAAAAAAAAAAACTGTGAAACGTGACAAAAAACAATAGCCAGTTTTTGACAATTCCTTTATTGTAAAATAGATCTGGTCTTCTCCCCTGCGCCATGTCTCCTCCCGCCGTCATCTTCTCCTGGTGCTGTCTCTCCATTGTTTTGTCCCTCGCTGTCTGGCGTCTTACACAGCCATGGTGCCCATTGTTCCCTTAATATTTTTTACTCTTCTTACTAGGTCATGATCTTCCATGATGCACTATTGGCAGAATGAGTGCAGATATGTTGCATTGTTTGAACGATCTGGAGTAAATAAAGGAGGCTGCCATTGCTTTACAGTTAAGAATCAGAGATTTTGTGGACATGTTTGCCAAATTTTGATTTCCTCTTGCCTGTTCTTAAGTTTTTTTGTTCCACTTGTTGACTCCTATTTGCCCTTTTAATATTAACCATGTTTTTAGGACTTTGAAATGTGTGAGTTTTTTGGACAAAACTCAAGCCGCATACACCCGGGCGGACTGTATGGCCAACTTAGTCCGTCAGACAATCCGACGGACAGTCCGTGCTACTTTCGAATGAACGGACTTGACCACACACGGATGCACAAACAGTCCGTCGAAAGTTTGCGCGATGACGTGTACAGCACGTACGACGGGACTAGAAATAGGAAGTCCAATACACAGCAATGCAACCTTTCGCCGTGTAAATCCTTTCGGAGCATGTGCCATACTTAGTCCGTCGAACTAGCCTACTCGCGAGTGGATTGTCCGCTGAAACCAAAGTACGACGGACAATATTACGGAAATTCCGAAATACTTAGTCCGCCAGACTGCACGCTGAAAAAGTCCGCTGAAGCCCACACACGAGTGGACTGTCCGCTGAAATGTGTTTCGACGGACTAAGTTGGCCAGACAGTCCGCCCGTGTGTACGCGGCTTTAGTGTTACTCTACTCCATTCCTCTAAGTGCACCACCAGGTCATGTTTTTTGTATTTTCCTCAGCCTAAAAACAACTGTACGAATTACTAACAGTGAACATGACAACATCACATTAACCACTTGCCGACCGCCGCACGACGATGTACGTCGACAGAATGGCACGGGCAGGCATAAGGGCTTACATGTACGTCCTTGCCTGCCCGCGGGCCCGATCGGCCCCCGCCCGGTGCCTGCGGCGGTCGGTATTCGTTCGGGAGCGATCTGTAATGTAAACACAGGAGAGGAAGTGATGTATTCTCTCCTCCGTGTCGGTATTTTTCGTTCCGGCACCGAGGAGAGAGCATCGGTGAGTTGCACAAGCACTACACTACACAGTAGAACATGCCAGGCACACTCGCACCCCCCTTTACCCCCCGATCACCCCCCAATTACCCCTGCCCCCCCAGTCACAGTGACACCAATTGCTTTTTTTTTTTTTTTGCATTGGTGTCATTTGTGACTGTAATAACTGTTAGGGCAGTTAGCGTTAGCCCCCTTTAGTTCTAATGTGCCCCCCTAACCCCCCCAATAAAGGTTTAACCCCGTGATCACCCCCCCTCGCCAGTGTCACTAAGGCTGGGTTCACATTGCAGCGGTTTATGAGAACGAATGTGATTCGCACCGCACTGCAGTGCAAATCACATCCGATCTCTGTGCGATTCGAGTTCAGCCATTCGCTGCACCCGCCGCACCCGCCGCAAATTCGCACGGGACCCTTTTTTTGGTCCGCAGCAGAATCGGATCGCATGGGTGTTCACACCATGCGATCCGAGTTTGCAGATCGCACTGCGATATGCGAACTGATCTGGGGGTGTCATTAACATTTCACTGACACTCCCAGCAGTTCGCATAGGGCAGTGTGAACTGCCGCCGGGAGGCATGTGATGCGGGAACCCGCCGCGCATTCGTGGCGTTCCCACATCGCTCCAGTGTGAACCCAGCCTAATAAGCGATCGTTTTTCTGATCACTGTATTAGTGTCACAGGTGACGCTAGTTAGGCAGGTAGGTATTTAGGTTCGCCGCAGCTTTTTATAGCGCCAGGGACCCCCATATACTACCGCATAAAGCCCCCTGATTGCCCCCTAGTTAACCCTTTCACCAGTGATCACCATATAACTGTTAGGCCGCGTACACACGCGGGGACTGTTCGCCCAACTTTGTCCGCTGAACAGTGTTTCGGCGGACAGTCCGCTCGTGTGTGGGCTTTCAGCGGACAGTTTCAGCGAACAGTCCGCTGAACAAGGTTTTTCGGAATTTCCGAAAAACTGTCCGCTGAAACTTTGTTTCAGCGAACAGTCCCCTCGTGTGTAGGCTTGTTCGTCAAACTAAGTTCCGCGCATGCTCAGAAAGGATTTACACGCCGAAAGTTATAATGCAGTGTATAGGACGTCGTATTTTTCGTCCCGTCGTACGTGCCGTTCACGTCATCGCGCACGGTTTCAGCAAACTGTTCGTTCGTCGTGTGTGGCCATGTCCGTCCATGCTAATTTTGAGCGGACTGTTTGCTGAAACTGTTTGACGGACAAAGTTGGGCGAACAGTCCCCGCGTGTGTACGCGGCCTTACAGGTGACGCTGGTTGGTTAGTTTTTTTTTATAGTTTCAGGGCACCCGCCATTTATTACCTAGTCTCACTAGTGTACCCCTAAATTTAGGGGTGTCTACTTTCCAAAATGGGGTCATTTTGGGGGGGTTTGTGCCATCTTGGCATTTTATGGCCTTCAAAACTGTAACGCCCTTAGAAAGCCTGAAGGCGGTGCTTGGTTTTCGGGGCCCCGTACGCGGCTAGGCTCCCAAAAAGTCCCACATATGTGGTATCCCCATACTCAGGAGAAGCAGCAGAATTTATTTTGGGGTGTCATTTCACATATGCCCATGGCATGAGTGAGCAATATATCATTTAGTGACAACTTTGTGAAAAAAAAAAAAAAAAGTTTGTAATTTTCCCGCAACTTGTGGCAAAATATAAAATATTCCATGGACTCAACATGCCTCTCAGCAAATAGCTTGGGGTGTCTACTTTCTAAAATGGGGTCATTTGTGGGGGTTTTGTGCCATCTTGGCATTTTATGGCCTTCAAAACTGTAATAGGTAGTGAGAAGTGAAATCAAAAATGTACGCCCTTAGAAAGCCTGAAGGCGGTGCTTGGTTTTCGGGGCCCCGTACACAGCTAGGCTCCCAAAAAGTCCCACATATGTGGTATCTCCGTACTCAGGAGAAGCAGCAGAATTTATTTTGGGGTGTCATTTCACATATGCCCATAGCATGTGTGAGCAATATATCATTTAGTGACAACTTTGTGTAAAAAAAAAAAAAAAAAAAAAAAAAAAAAAAAAAATTTTTTTGTCATTATTCAATCGCTTGAGGCAAAAAAATAAAATATTCAATGGGCTCAACATGCCACTTATCAATTTCCTTAGGGTGTCTACTTTCCAAAATGGGGTCATTTGGGGGGGTTTTGTACTGCCCTGCCATTTTAGCACCTCAAGAAATGAGATAGGCAGTCATAAACTAAAAGCTGCGTAAATTCCAGAAAACGTACCTTAGTTTGTAGATGTGACAACTTTTGCGCAAACCAATAAATATACAATTTTTGACTTTTTTTTTACCAAAGACATGTGGCTGAATACATTTTGGCCTAAATGTATGACTAAAATTGAGTTTATTGGATTTTTCTAATAACAAAAAGTAGAAAATATCATTTTTTTTCAAAATTTGCGGTCTTTTTACGTTTATATCGCAAAAAATAAAAATCGCAGATGCAATCAAATACCATCAAAAGAAAGCTCTATTTGTGGGAAGAAAAGGACGCAAATTTTGTTTGGGTACAACATTGCATGACCGCGCAATTACCAGTTAAAGCAGCGCAGTGCCAAATTGTAAAAAGACCTCTGGTCATTTACCAGCAAAATGGTCCGGTCTGAAGGTGGTTAACATTCTTATTTCCCTCATGATCCCATGCCTAAAATGTGTGTATTTCCATACATCTAGTTTGCAAAAAGCCCCAAAACACACAGTGGGTCAACATGTGCTATCAACCATCACTGGGTATCAATGGACGCGTTTTGGGTGTGCAACCCCTTCCTCATAACTAATGAAGATCAGAGGAAGGGGTTGCACCCCCGAAACACGTCCATTGTTACCCCGTAATGGGAGAGACATGTTGACACACTGTGTGTTTTGTGGGTTTAGAAAAAAAGATGTTTGTAACTACACACATTTGCAGCATGGAATCATAAGGGAATTTTAATTGTTATGCCTCTACGTGTACGTGGCTTCAAATTTTGGCTTTTAGAAGGGTGAGATCACCCCATATGAGGAAGGCAATATCCACACCGTCTTGGGATACTAATGTCTCATTTGGCCTTCACTTTACCAAAATTTTACTTTGTAAGTTCCTGAGTTTGGGATGTGTATCTAATGTTTTAGAACATGCCTGTTTAGCCCCAAAAAAGGAGAAATAATGTAAAACATACATGTTATACACCAAGATGTTGGTTTGATTTAAAACCTTAAAACGTACATATGAATGTGCCTTGAGTAACCACTTTGCATCCAGGCCAATTCTGACATTTCTCTCCTACATGTAAAATTCATAATTTTTTGCTAGAAAATTACATAGAACCCCCCAAACAAAGCACCTTACGAGGATGAACAAGCAGCTTCTGCGGCACACAGCACACACGATCCCGTCGATCCACCGCGGTGTCCGCAAGCAGGAATATCTCTGACATATTCCAGAAACAAGCGATGGCACAGCAGGCCCCGGAGAGAGGCAAGATGGCGCCGGTCCACACCGATGGAGATCTTAGTGAGGACTCTCAATCTGCTACAGAGGATAACGGTAGGAGATCAGCACGACCCGACCATCCCCTCACGTATGCAGACATGTCAGGCTTTGCAGCCGACATTAAGGCGTCATTTTCGGCAGCCATCACAGACCTGAAAACTAACTTGCTGGTACTCACTGAAAAGATGGCCACAGCGGAAACGGAAGGAGGAGGAGGAGTTACTTCATCAGTCACACACAATTTTCAGCTCATGACTTGCAAATTGAATCCTAATAAATAGGAAAGACTATCATTCTGACCTCAACATTTTTGGCCGCTTCTGTCTAGTGATATGTATACATAATTTCTGGTATAAAATCATTGATTTGTAAGCAATTATAACATCTAGTTAATATTTGGACAATAAATATGTCTAAAAACTAATATACCTGGCTCCAGCTGGGCGCATCCACTTCTTCCAGGATGGAAGGCCTAGGTTGTTCGTGAGAAGCCCCTGCTGGGATGGAGGGAAGAGTGGAGGGAAGGGTAGAAAGAGATTCCCTGGCTTCAGTCTAGTTGTCCAGAAACCTCAGTTTGTTGAAGTACCACAGCCTGGGGACATAAACATTCTCTGCTGATGCTCCTGATCTGAGTGAAGCCTGGATCTTATTGTGTTCCTCCTTATACATGTTCCTTAAGATTCCAATTTTATTTTCCAAAAACTTCATGTTTGCTTCGGGGACCCCAAGTCTTCATAAATACCACAAACTTCTCCTGCGTTGCCTTCCTTACTTGTTTATTGTAATATAAACTGTGTTTGACCTCCCACAGATTCCTCATCTCCCTGTACTTGTACTTATCAATAAAACTGGACAGAAATTCTGGGTCCTTAAACTGATTAATTTTTTCTGTAAGACAATACACAAGACAAAAACACTAATGTCAGCCTAAACTCTCATAATCGTATACCAATATATGCCTCCAACTTGAAGCAGTATAGGCCACTGTGATGGGCCAAGTTAAAATTTTACCTTCATTTAGGACTCTTGCCACTTACTTTCGTCCTTCCCACACATACACACACAGATCGAATGTACGACATGTGTTAGCTTGATAAGACAAAAACACCAATGTCAGCCTAAACTCATAAACTTATCCCAATATAGGCCTCAATCTTATGTTTTCAAACGTTTTATTGAAAAAGATTCAACAGAAATACAAAGTATGAGTATCGGGAAATTCCCATGCAGAACCATACAAAGAAAAAAAAAGGGGGGGCAAACAGCAGTATTACATATCCATCGTTAAATACAGCAAAATAACATAGTGATAAACAACTACCGTAAACAAAATGACATGTAATCAATGGTGAGAGAGATATTTCAAAAACAATACTCTGCATGGAACTGGGACAAACTCATGGGTTTTAATTGTTACATTCAACTAAATCAGATGTATAAGGATCATGAGATACAATATAATCAAAAAGAAAGTAGATACATAGAATGGAAAAGAAGGAAGAAAAAAAAGAACACAAGAAAAGACAAAGCGAAAAAGAAGGAGAGCGGGAAGGAGAGACTAGCGTGGTCAGTGTGATAGTCGAAATATAAACCATGGATTCCATTTGGCCTCGTACAGAGGCATAGTGTCATGAAGAGTGTGGTAAATTTTCTCAGAATGCATCATAAGATCTACTCGAGACAAGATCTGTGGGAGAGGAAGCGAGGGGGACTTCCAGTTGAAAGCAATTGACCATAGCATGGCCAGGCAGATCGAATGAATCAACTTTCTCAGTGGTTTGGGAACATCTGGCGGGGATTGAAATAACAGAGCATGATGTGATGTTAAAGTGACATGGTAGCCTGCCAACTTATCAATTATATCAAAGAGAAGTTGCCATATAGGCAGTATCCGGTCACAGTCCCAGAAGATGTGTGTATACGAGCCTGGGAGGGGGCAGCCCCTAAAGCAACTGTTCGGAGCCTGTGGAAAGATTTTATGTAACCGCAGGGGAGTATAATACCACCTAGTAATCACTTTTATAGCAGTTTCCCTTACTGACAGGGATTTCGTGCATTGGCACATATTGCGCCAGGACTCCCCCCAGTCAATTGAGTCACTCAGAACCCCAAGTTCCTGTTCCCAGGAGGCCCTATATTTCAGGTCATTTCCACCCGTCACCTCCTCAAGGCCCCGGTAGAGCAAAGAGATCAACCCCTTCTGTCTAGGGGCTGTATAACAGATCTCCTCAAAAGAGGTCGGGGGCGTTGAGTAGGGGCCAGGGTAATGATGAAGAAAGAAATGTCGAATTTGCAAAAAATGGAGAAACTCCGTGTGGGGGATCTGAAATCTAACTTGTAGGTCCTGGAATGTGGTGAAGTTTGAGTCCACTATAAAGTCCTTAAGGGATATAAGACCCAATTCTATCCAGAGGCGGAAAGCATTTAAGTGGTTGTGTGCAGTCAGGAACCTGGAGTCCCCCAAAAAGGAGGCACCACCAGGAGCCCGAGACACCAAACCATAAACGTGCTTATATCTATGCCAAAGGAGCATGCCATCCGAGACAAGCATATTCCCATAGGACTTAGTGTGGTTGGCCAAAGGAGGGATCCACATCATACCCGGAAGAAAAAGAGGCTTTACAGATTCTTGTTCAAATTGTACCCACGGAACCCTGGAAGCCCTGATATTCCATTGAGCCTGTTGCGAGAATCTGCTGGCCACATAGTACAGCCATATCTGTGGAACCCCCAATCCCCCTTTTTTAGAGGAGCGGTACAATATAGCTTTGGAAAATCTAGGGGGTTTATCTTGCCAAACAAAGCGAAGGAGGGAAGCTTGTACATCATTAAGATAAGACCTTGATAATCTAATAGGGAGAGAACGAAAAAAATATAAAAGCCTAGGAAGCACCACCATCTTTAGAGCGGTAATCCTGCCCAAGAAGGATATATGAAGTCTGGACCACATCTTCAGGGTCATTTTAATTTTCTTGACAAGGGGTGGGTAGTTGGACGTGAATAATTTATTATAATGATCTGGGAGTGCTATCCCCAAGTAGGATAGAGATGAGTCCGGCCAGTGGAAGGGAAAGGACTGTTTGAGGTGTAAGAGATCCAACGGAGGGATACCTATAGGAAGGGCAGAAGATTTAGACATATTGATGGTCAACCCCGATATCTCCGCAAATTTTGACAGGGAGGCAAATAAATTGGGAAGGGAGAGCAGAGGGTTCGTTAGGAACATGAGGACATCGTCCGCATACATACAAAACTTATATGACAGGGGGCCTTTGTTATAACCAGAAATATCGGGGTTATTCAGAATAGCTATGGCTAGGGGCTCAAGGGCAAGGGCAAAAATTAATGGGGAAAGGGGGCAACCCTGTCTCGTGCCCCTACCTACATTGAAGAAATCAGAGCAGCAGCCAGGGATTTTGATTCTGGTCATGGGATTCTTATAGAGGGTGTGGAAGGAATGCAAAAATTCTCCCCCAAAACCCATTTTTTGCAAAACTGAAGTAAGGTAGGGCCAGGCAACGCTATCAAAGGCCTTTTGGATGTCCAGACTAAGTAAAAGTAAGCTACGGGAGGTAGAGTTGGCATCTTGGATAATATCCGAGGCCAAACGAATGTTGTCGGTTATCAGTCTGTGGGGAATGAATCCGGATTGGAATGGGGAGATAAGACAGGGAATAAATCTAGCCAACCTGTCATATAGGCCTCAATCTTGAAGCAGTATAGGCCACTGTGATGGGCCAAGTTCAAATTTTACCTTTAGTTTAGCAGGCATGCCACTTCCGTTTGTTCATCCTCCACACACAAATCGTACGTATGACAGATGTGTGTTAGCTTTATATACACTGTGCATGTGTCAAGCTCCGCCTGCGTTGACCGCTCTTTTTTCACAAATATTCCCAGTCCCTTTTCTCTTCAGTGCACAGTAGGAGCAACATGGCGAAGACACAAGTGGTTAGAAATTATTAAACTAGTGAGGAGGAAAGCCCGGAGCCCCAAATGTCTGGATCCAGGAGGAGATTTAAGGCTACCAACATGGCCTTTGATGAAATTATGGAGATGGTGGAGATCTTGCGCAGGGAGGATTATGATGGAAAACATGATCCGTACACCCATCCCAATTTGCAAAAGGACCAAATCATGACGACTGTTGTGAACACTCTGGAGCACAAGTTTGGGGTACGACGGTCCAAAGACCAATTAAGGAAGCGCTGGTCTGACATAAAACTGAGGGAGCCGGATCAGTTTCGCAAAGTAAAGAAGGTGCTCAAAAAAGTAAGTACTTGTCGTGTGTTCCTATTATGATTATTAACTTGCATGCTTCTCCATGTGCTTTTTTTTTTGTACTGTTGTACAGTTTGAAATGGCTACTTTCACGTTCGTGGGCACAGTAATCGTTCGTAGGAAACATCGTTCATAGGAAACATTGATCGTAGGAAACATCGATTATAGGAAACATTGTTCGTTTGCCAATAAATACAATATATTTAGCTGGTACAAGGTTATACCTACATTTTGGTCATGTTAATTTGTCCTATTAAAATAAGTTTAGGACATTGTTGTCTAGATGTCTTTGAAATTTGAATGAATGAATTGCAAACTTGATTCAGTGGAATGTAAGGAGAGGACACTCAGCAGCTGTTTGCACATCTGGAATCAGGAGCACTAGTGTGGGACACCAGAGCACATTTTTTAGGGTAACCCACACAGGTGCTCCAGTGGATACTTGGGGTGTCTCCATCTGTGAAACTTGGCCAAAAAAGGTAAGTATTCCAGCTTGGTAAAAAGGGAATTTTAATCATGTCTTCAACTTGGATCTCTTCCTAAACAGACAATTGTACACCACTTCAAAGCAATGTTTCATATTCCTATTTCTGGATTCAAATATCTTTATGCTAAGTGTACCCTTTTGTTTCATTCTCATAAGCGAGAAAAGACTCAGACAAGAGTCAGCAAGCTCTGTGTCTAGAGGCAACAGTGCTGGTCGTGGACGCGGTGCATCGTCATCAGCACGTGGCCATGGGACACGCTTGTCCTTATTTTCGGCAGCTGGACATGTTGAGCCACAACATGCCGAAGACTTGGTAGTGTGGATGACCAAGCCCTCCTCATCCTCCTCATGCTCTCTTTAACCAGGCTCAGGGTACTGGCAAAGCAGCTGCCAACATGGCCTCTTCCCTCGTCTCAATGGCATCAGTTACTTCTTCTTTGACCAACCATGTCTTCCTGAGGAGCACAGTGTTGGGTACATGCTCCAGGAGGATACCCAGCATTTTGAAGGTTCTGATGATGATATCCAGCTAGAGGAAGGCAGTAGCGTGAGCCCAGAGAGAGGGGATGCCCAAGAAGGATAGCGATCTGGCAGTCATGTTCCATCAACTTCAGCATACTGCCAGGTTTGCTCCAGTGATGAGGAGGGAGGGGATTGTTATGCCCCTCACTACATGTGACTGAGGTGTATTTGGGCACACTGATAACTCCTCTCATACCGTTGCATTCCAGTAGGTGCAGAATCCTTTTGAATTTTTATTGATACAAGATGGAGTAAAACTGTAACAGATACAAACAAAATGCAATTAATAAAAGATCATACAATTAGTGCCTCCCTCCCTATCTATCTATCTAGCTGAAGACACAAATAGTAAACATACCGAAGATGGATGGCTAGCGTAGAACTTAGCAACCAATGTGCTTGCTTCCAGGGTGAAAGGGAAAAAGGCTGAAGAAACCGATGCAAAGCATCATGGGACTGAAAAGTATGTAGGCCTGCATGGACCAAATCTAACCAACTGTTCTAAATGACTATATTGAAATGGATATAGTGCAGTTATACAAAATGGCCACTAGATGGCAGCATAAATTAATTGAATTAAACCAAAAAGTCAATATGAAGATTACAAGCCTTTTTTGAGACGAGTGCATCAGATCGCACCTCTGCTATGTGCAACATATGTCTCAAGCATATCTCACGTGGCCAAAACATCAGCCACTTGGGCACCACATGCTTGACCAGACATATGTTGACCTGCCATGCAGTTCGTTGGCAAAAGTACCTTAAAGACCCACAGCAAAGAATAAAGCGGACCTCTCCTTGCTCCTCCTCAGCTGGGATCTCCGACCCCACTATACCTTCAGTCCTCTCTGAAACCTGCACTGAGATGAATGAAAGTGTAGAATTAGGTGTGTCACAGCCAAGCACTTGTGGGCACTCTGCTAGCAGTACACCGACATCTGATTGTACCAGGCAAATTTCCCTGCCCCAGCTGCTGGACCGTCGAAAGAAGTTCACTCCCAGCCATCCACATGCCCAGTGGTTGAATGCTAGCTTGGCTAAATTGCTAGCACTTCAACTGCTGCCTTTTCAGTTGGTAGACTCGGCCCCCTTCTGTGAGTTTGTGCAATGTGCGGTTCCTCAGTGGCAGGTTCCCAAATGCCACTTTTTCTCACAGAAAGCGATTCCGGCTCTCTACCGGCATGTGGAAGGCGATGTCCATGCCTCGCTGGACAGGACGGTCAGCGGTATGGTGCATATTACCGCTGACTCATGGTCCAGCAGGCATGGACAGGGACGTTACCTATCTTTCATGGTGCGTGATCAGGGATGCATGCACTGTCCTGTCGCCATTTGAGGAGGCCACGAGGATGGTGAGCAGTGACAGTGCATGCATCACTGACACTGTACCTCTTGTCCACCTGTTGGAACACACGCTGCGTGGAATAATGGACAGGGCACTTGAGACAGAACAGAGGCAGGAGGACTTCCTTGCCTCTCAAGGCCCCCTTTATCCAGACAGTGTTCCTGCTGTCCCGCCGATCACACAGGAAGAGGAGGAGGAGGATTGTGTCAGCCCGGAAGTGGAGCCGGGCACTCAGCATCAGCAGCAGTCTTTTAGGGATGATTTACAGCCCCAAGAAACCCGTGGACTTGTACATGGCTGGGAGGAGGTGGCTGTGGATCATGCTGTCCTTAGTGACCCAGAGGACTCCGAAACAAATGCTTCAACTAACCTACACTGCATGGCCTCCCTGATCCTGCAAAGCCTGCGGAAAGATCCTCATATCCTTCGGATCAAGAAGAGTGATCATTAGTGGCTGGCAACTCTCCTTGATCCACGGTACAAGGGTAAGGTTGCGGACCTTATCTTGCCATCACAGAGGGAGCAAAGGATGATACATCTCCGGGAGGCCTTGCAGAAAGGTCTGTGCAACGCTTTCCCAGAGACTGGGAGGTTACAAATTCCTGGTCCTGGACAATGTGTTGCTGAGGCTTCGGTCAGTCACAGGTGTGGTGGAGAAGGTGGCTGTCTGACCGATGCGTTCAGACAATTTTTTAGTCCACATCCCCAAGGTATGATCGGTTCCAGCAACCATCGGCAGCATCTGATTTACATGGTGCAGGGGCAAGGTCAGACTTAGACACCTTTCCCACCGAAAATCTTCTGGGTTACTGGGTCTTGAGGTTGGATCACTGGCCAGAGCTTGCACAGTATGCAATTGAGCTACTGACCTGTCTTGCATCCAGAGTTCTTTTGGTACGCAATTCAGTGCTGCTGGAGGCTTTGTAACTGATCATAGGGTGCAACTGTCCACCGACTCGGTTAATCGACTGACCTTCATAAAGATGAATCAGTCTTGGATCACCACCAGCTACCAAGCACCTGAAGCTGATGTAACTTTTTTGAAATGTCACATCCCTTCAAGACTGCCTATGCTGATGCTGAGTGACTATTCTTTTATGCTGACTGACTATCCTCTTCCTCCATGATCCTGCTGATAGCTTGGAAGAACATTTTTGGTTCTGGGCACCGCGACCAGTGGCTAAGGTCCAATTTTTCAGCCCCTGTTTAACAGGGACATGTAATTACAATTTTTGATGCAATACTTTGCAGCAGGGCTCATTCCTGCACTCAAACTAGAGTATCTGTGAGGGGTTGCAGTGTCGTGGCACTAGCACCAGTGCATAAGGCCCACTTTTTCAGACCCTGTTTAACAGGGGCGGGTAATTACAATTTATAATTACACACACACATCCCAGTTCTGTGAGGAGAGAGAGATTGTGAGTTTCTACGAGCTGTGAACCACAATCTCTTTTTTTATTTTTTATTCTTTATTTAAATTTTTCATTTAAGTTGCGTACAAAACATAATCAAGTATTTAAAAGAAAACCATAGGACCAAAATACATTCATGCCCTTCAATTTTTCACATTATCCTGGTTTTCTTTCTTTCTTTACTTCTCGAGTTCTTCTAAAATATCTCCCTCCCACCCCTCTCCCCACCCCTACCGACCCATTACCTCGTTAAAAATCATAGATTGTCTAAAGATTTTCCAGTATTTCCATTTCACATGGAATCTCTTTCTTTCTCTTTCTTCCTCCATTCCCAGCCCTTCAATACTATACATTTCCTCAACTTTTCCTAGCCATTCCTTTACTTTGGGTGCTTCTATTTCTTTCAATTTTTTTCGGAATCAGACTTTTTGCCACGTTTATTAATGAGCTTGTGAGGGAATTCCTATACTCCTTAATTGGGGTATCTACTGCATGGAATAGGCATAACCATGGGTTCTCAGGTAACTGTATTTTAGCTATTACTTCTATATATCTTATTATTTCTCTCCAATATTCTTTAATCTTGGGACAGTCCCACCATATATGGGCCAAACTTCCAGTTTGTCCACAATTCCTCCAACATTTCCCAGATTGTCCCTCCTGGTACTTTGCCATTATATCTGGGGTCCTATACCATCTTACTAAAATGTTATAATTTGTTTCTATCATCTTACTATTTTCCGTGGATCTGTGCACCATCTTCAATATTTTTTCTATATTTTGGTTTTCACCCCGTGCTCCTATCTCTTCTTCCCATTTTTTAATGAAAGTTGGTACCTCCGCTTCACATTCCCGTCTCAAGACCTTATAAAACTGGGCAATACCTGCCCTTGGGGATTTCCCCTCACATATCCGCTCCAAGGCAGTCAAATTTTCTCCATCTCTAAGCGGTTGTGGTAGTCTTGAGACGAAATGTCTAAGCTGCAGGTATCGCCACTCATTCAAATCCATCCAATCATTTTCTTTCTGTAATATTGCTAGTGTTTTCAATTTCCCCTCTTTAATTATGTGTCTTAATTGCATATTATCTTGTTTTATACATTTCCCTCCTATTATACTTTTACCAGGTGCAAAAAAATCATTATCTTTTAAATAAATTAAAGGGGAATTATATTTCCACTTGTTATGTTTGTGTATTCCCTCCCATACTCTAAACACATTTTTTGTGACCAAAGGTGTTGTCTTCCCTAGTGATCTATATTTTAAAGGAGTCCAGATTTCTCTACCTAGATTTGTGCCTGATAAACTGTGTTCTATTTTTCCCCATCTTTTTTTACTTTCTAATTTTGCCCATTCTACCACCCGTGTTAACACTGCTGCTTCGTAATATTTTCTAAAGTCTGGGACATTCAGACCCCCCTCATCTTTTCCCTTTTGCAAAGTCTTCAGTGGGGTTCTAGGTTTCTTGTTGTTCCAGATAAATTTAGAAATTAAAGAATTTATCATTTTAAAATATAGGGGGGGGGGGGGGGATATATATTGGTAATAGCTGAAATTTATAAAGGATTTTAGGTTGAATAATCATTTTTAAGGCATTAATTCTTCCTAACCATGACAGGGGCTTTGTTCTCATTCTCCTTATTTCTTCTCTCAATTCTTCTAGAAGGGGGATATAGTTTATTTGGTATATTTTTTCTATTGATGCAGTCAGTTTAATCCCTAAATATTTAATTTCTTTTTGCCATAGAAATGGGAATTCTCTCTTAATGTCAAGTTCTTCTCTCGAATTTATATTTACGTTTAAGATTTCTGACTTGCTTGGGTTAATTTTAAAGTTAGATAATTCCCCGTATTCCTGTAAAGCCTTTAACAAGTTTGGCATGGAGATTCGTGGGCTAGATACATAAAACAGAATATCATCCGCGAATGCGGCTGTCTTATGTATTTCCCCCTCTATCTCAACCCCCTTTATATCTGGGTTTCTCCTTATCGTCTCCAGGAGTGGCTCCAATGCCAGAACGAACAATAGGGGGGACAGCGGACACCTCTGTCTAGTCCCATTGTTCATTCTGAAGGCTGTTGATAGTACCCCATTAACTCTTACCACTGCCTTGGGGCTGTTATATAGTGCCTTTATCCACTTCAAAATTTTGGGTCCAAACCCCATTCCCCTTAGGGTACCCATCATGAATCCCCAGTCTACTCGGTCAAAAGCTTTCTCAGCATCTATTGATAGGAGTAGACTGGGGATTCTACTCTCCTTCATCCTCTGAAGCAGTAATATTGACCTTACTCCCATTATCTTTTCCTTCTCGCCCCTCAATGAATCCCACCTGATCTGCATGGACTAAGCTAGGCATTAACTTCTTTATTCTAGCGGCCAATATTTTTGCGAACAATTTAACGTCCGTATTGAGTAGTGAGATCGGTCTATAGTTTGAGCATATTGTATTCTCCTTTCCCTCTTTCAATATCGTGGAGATTGTCGCAGTGGAGGCCTCCTCGCTCAGTCCATATTTTGTACCTAGTCCATTATAATATGCACATAAAATTGAGGCTAGTATGTCTCCAAACTTTTTTAGATATTCTATTATATAGCCATCAGGCCCTGGACTCCTTTGGTCTCTTTTATTGCCTGTATTACTTCTTGGACTGAGATTGGATTCTCCAATTCCTGCGTCAATTCCCCCGGTATTTTAGGGATATTTGCTTGAAATATATAATCTTTGATTTTTCCCCTTCTCTTCATCTCTTGTTTTTCTGTCTCTCTTTTTTTCTCACGGAATATAACTGCCCATAATATTCTCTAAAAACTTCTGCTATTTCCTTCGTTTTAAAGACCGACTCTCCCTCTTTATTTAATATTTTCTCTATATAATTCTTCGATCTTTTTTTCCTCAATATCTTTGCTAAGATCTTACTATTTTTAATGCCGCTATAATATCTCTCTTTATTAATCCTATTATATATCGTCCTCATTTCCTGTTCCATTAATTCCCCGAGTTCCTCTCTTTTCATAGCCAGTTTATGTAATAGGTCCACTACCTGTCCACTTTCCCTGCCATTTGCCTTTTTATGTTCTTGCTCTAATCCATGGATTTCCTCCCTCAACTCTCTACTCTTTTTAATACCTTCTCTCTTCCTATTTGTACCTAGTGAAATATATATCCCTCTTATATAAGCTTTATGTGTCTCCCAAATAATATTTTCCATATTCTCTTCATTTAAATTAGTGGTAAAAAAAAAACTCCAATTCCTTTCTAATTATTTCCTCTCCCTTCTCGTCCAACAGTTCCCTATTCAATTTCCAGGAAAAAGGAGATTTCTGAAATCCTGGGATTTTGATCTTCAGGCATATTGGAGAATGATCAGACAATGTTCTAATTCCTATATCTGTGGATATCACCTCGTCCAGAACCCTATGTTCCACTAACCAGTAGTCGATCCTTGTGTACGTCCCGTGTACAGGGGAATAGAACGAGTAGTCTCGTATCCTTGGGTGCATAGTTCTCCACGCATCCATAAGCTGATACTGATATAGCCTGTGTTTTATTATTCTCCTCTGCTCCTTCCCAATCCCCTGCACACGGGACGAACTATCCATTTGCGGATTCATACAAAAGTTCATATCTCCAGCTATAATTACTCTTCCTCTTTTAAAATCCCATAATTTCTCCAATATTCCTTTCAGAAAAACCGTTGGACTTCTATTTGGGCAGTATATGTTAGCGAGGGTATAGTCTACTCCCCATAGTTTCCCCTTCAGAAAGAGGAATCTACCCTCCAGGTCGACTAATCTTTCTTCTATTTTATAGTATACCTCCCGTCATATACCGATAGCTACCCCTTTAGAGTTCCTTGAGTAAGAATCTCCATAAAACCACACCGGGAACCTAGGGGAATATATTCTAATCTTGCTTTCGTATGATAGATGGGTTTCCTGTAAGAACACTATACCCGCTTCATATTGTTCTATTTCTTTCAAAATTTTAAACCGCTTTGCTGATTCATTTAGCCCCCTAACGTTATATGACAAACAATTAACTATAGACATAGATTTTAGCCAGGCTGTTTTTTTCTCTTTTCTCACTTAACGAGTGAACCACAATCTCTAATCTCCTATAGTCAGTCTCACCCCCCACAGTTAAAAGACACACATAGGGAACACAGTTAACCTCTTAATTGCCTCCTAGTGTTAACCCGTTCCCTGCCAGTGATATTTATACAGTAAGCAGTGCATTTTTATAGCACTGATCGCTGTATAATTGTCAATCGACCCAAAAAGTTGTCAAAAGTGTCTGATGTGTCTGCCATAATGTTGCAGTCTCGATAAAAATTGCAGATCACTGGCATTACTAGTAAAAAAAATTAAAAATTGAAATGCCATAAATCTATCCCCTATTTTGTAGACGCTATAACTTTTGCGCAAACCAATCAATATATCCTTTTTTTTATTTATTTTTTTATTTTTTTTTGTTTTTTTTATTACCAAAAATTGGTGGAAGAATACATATCGACCTAAACTGAGGAAAAAATTTGCTTTTTTAAAAAAAAAATTGGGGCTATTTATTACCGCAAAAAGTACAAAATATGGTTTTTAAACGTTTCTCTTTTTTACGCAAAAAATAAAAACTGCAGAGAAGATCAAATACCACCAAAAGAAAACTCTATTTGTGGGAAAAAAAAGGACATCAAATTTATTTGTGCCATATCGCAAAATATGACTTGGTCATTCAGCAGCCAATTCTTCCGGGGCTGAAGTGGTTAATGTTTAATTTTTAAGTGTTGCTAAAATCGCTGCTTCCTGCTAAACTGAGTTTTTTTAATTTTTTTTTTTTTTTTTTTTTTTGCTATGGTACATGTTCCTTGTGGGAGTGCCCAATCTTCTCCCCCTATTATTTGTTTGGCAATCCCTTGTCTATTAGCCAAGAAAATAGCCAGAACTGACTTTTAACACCAGTGGAGTTTAGATTTGACACCCAAACTTTTGTAATGTTTGCCTAACTTGCCTCAGCAGAAGGTTTTGACTCATCCCCATTCACCAATGTTCTCGTGTAACACCATGCTGATGGATCCAGTGTGTTTATGAAGTAATTACTGGATCTGTATACTTACAGTGTGCTATTCTTTGCACCCATTAGCAGTCTGATTCATGGCTTTCCTATACTTGTAAATGAACAGTATCCTCTCTTTTCTCTTAGAAAAAAAATGCTTTGGGAGTGGGCGTGTAATCTCTTTGATCTAGTTGTTTCTTTATATTTCCTTAAAATGCAAAGTTGAGAATTTCTCATGATCTCATCTTTGTATATGATTATCTATGGGTGTATTGTTTCTTGGGAGAAGGCTGCTGTCAGAAATAGGACAAAAACGATAATGCATTTCCCATCTGTATATGTTTAATTTATTTCAGTTTTGTCATTGTAAATTGTATTCCAGAGAGGTAATAAGGGGATTGCTGCTACTTGATGCTCCGCCACTCTTAGACGATTTGCAGTACCATCTTCTTTTGAATTTCACATCACAGATCTGAAAAGTATTGTTGCCAGTTGGACAGACTTCAAGCTGCTGAGTGATGTAAACAGGATGAGTGTAGTCTGCAAGAGCGTTGCAGGAGGCAAATAAAAACCTTCATCCCACAGAAGTCCAAAACTTCTGGAGTGGATTGAATAAACTGTACTTCAGGCACATATAAAAGTAGCTGTCAAGGCCTTATTTTTATGCTGTCTCTCCTGCTGGTGGCACTGTGCCTTGGATTTGTCAACATGTAATGCCAGTCATAATCTTTTGGTGTCTTACCTCCAGCGGTGGCCCATCCATATGGGGAGCAGGGGCGCCAGGCACCTAATTTACAGGCAGGACATCAGACCCATGGATTCCAATGGAGAGTTTTTTCTTTTTCTTTAGAAGCACATGAGTAGAGCCAGAGGCTCTAAATGGCTTAAAAAATGGATGGGCTCGGGCCCAGTTGTGTGACATGTGTAATTGATATTCACTATTGTCGTCCTGATTCTCATCCTGACCAATCCCGGCTCAGGAAGCGGGTCCTGAGACCCGAATGGCCGAGAGGAGAAGTGATCCTATTGGCCACCGGGGAGGAGACACAGGGGAAGCCGAGCCGCAGTGAAGGCGAGGAAGGAGGAGACACAGGGTGAAGCTGCCGCCCAGAGGAAGCCTGCAACCTAGGTGGAATAAGTGCGAGGTCCTATTGACGGATCGGGGGGGGGTACGGCGTCGGCGGACGGATTGCAAAGCACCTTCTAAAAAGAAAGGAAAGCATAGGGGTGTACTGATGCAATGTAATAGAAAAAGTTAGATTAGAAAGTTAAAAGTTAGATCTAAATATAACTTTAATGCATTTCCTGTATTGAATAATTCTACCTAAAATGACTACAATTTAAAAGAGGACATTGTAGTGGAAACATGTCTTGCAAACATTGACTTTTCCTCCCTATGAAACTTTTTAGTTTGTAGTAATCTTAAATGTGTTTTATAAAGATTTTTGAGAAGTATAGCAAGCTACATAAGCTCAGTCTACAGACAGAAGGTTCTTGTAATATGCCTATCTGTTTTAAGGCTTCGTTCATACAGGAGAACTTAAAGTAAAACAATGGGCAAAACTTTTTTCTTTATTTTGCCTAGAGTAAGGGAGGGTTATAAACCCTGTCAGATTTTTTTCCCCATCTGTGTCCCTTTGCAGAGATTTCCATAGCCAAACAGGAAGTGAGAGGAAATCACTGCAAATTAAGGGAATTCCTTGGGGACCCCCAGGTCACCAGAACTAGTGTCCCCATTCAAATAGTTTCCCTCTATTACTTTTCTGGGGACAACCCAAAATGTGTGAATTTCTTTTACTTTTACTTTCAATTTCAATGATAATGGTAAACAGGACATATGGAGGGGATGAATCTCCTTAACGGGGACACAGACAGCAACAAAAACTGACAGTTTTCTAATCCCTCTCTACTCCAAAACTAAAAACAAAACAAACAAAAAAGTTTTGCTATTAGTTATACTTTGAGCATACACCTGTGTGAGGACCATGTTTTTACAGGTGTTCTATGCATCCAAGTGCAGTCCTACTCATGTCAGTTAGGATGCAGTGGCTGCATGGACACAGCTGCTGCTCTCAATTTGACACCCATGAGGATGCAGGTGTGTGTCCCTGAACACAGACAGTGTGCATTTGGGAACACGTACATCTGCACTCACATGAATGTCAAATAGGAGCAGAAGTTGTGACCCTATAGCCAATGCATCCCAACTGACATGAATAGGTCTGTCTTCATGTGTATGCAAAGAACACCTGTGCATCCAGCAAAAAATGACTTTCATACAGGTGTATGCTTAAGTACGCCCATGTGAATGAGGCCCTAAAAAGATATTTCTAACATAGTTACATATATAGTTAAATAGTAAGGTAAGTGAAAAAAAGACCCAAGTCCATCAAGTCCAACCTATGTGTGTGATTATATGTCAGTATTACATTACATATCCCTGTATGCTGTGGTCATTCAGGTGCTTATCTAATAGTTTTATAAACTATCGATGATCCCAGATGAAACCACCGCCTGTGGTAGAGGATTCTACATCCTTGCCATTCTTACAGTAAAGAACCCTCTACGCAGTTTAAGGTTAAACCTCTTTTCTTCTAATTTTAATGAGTGGCCACGTGTCTTATTAAACACCCTTCCGCGGAAAAGTTTTATTTCAATTGTGGGGTCACCAGTACAGTATTTGTAAATTTAAATCATATCCCCTCTCAAGCGTCTCTTCTCTAGAGAGAATAAGTCCAGTGCTTGTAACCTTTCTTCAAAACAAATGTCCTCCAGTCCCTTTATTAGTTTTGTTGCCCTTCTCTGTACTTGCTCCATTTCCAGCACATCCTTCCTGAGGACTAGTGCCCAGAACGGGACCGTACACTCCAGGTGCGGCCAGATCAGAGTTTTGTAGAGTGGGAGAATTATTGCTTTATCTCTTGAGTTAATCCCCTTTTTAATGTTTAATGCATGCCAATATTCTGTTTACTTTGTTAGCAGCAGCTTGGCATTGCATGCCATTGCTGAGCTTATCATCTACTACGTCCTTTTCCATCCTTCATTCTTCTGCATTAAACCTCATTTGCCATGTAGTTGCCCACCCCTTTAATTTGTTCAGATCTACTTGCAAGGTTTCCACATCCTGCGAAGAAGTTAGAAGTTATTGCCCTGCTTAGTGTAGCACTGACCCCTGAGGGAGCGGCTGGTTTGGCTGGGCGTTTACCTTCTCCACCTTGTTGTTTTTGTCTGGGCGTTCCCGAGGTTGATGGCCCAATAACTGCAGAGACTGACACTTGAATCCCTTTTGAGGAATTTTTATTTGCATAAAACATTGAACAAAAAACAGTCTCTCAGTTGGGAATAGAGGGTATGGGTAGGAAAGCTCAGGTACTTGTTTGGAAACTGCTGACACAAAAAGATGTCTCTCTCTAGATAATCCAGGGAATAGCCACTCGCAACTCGATACTTCAGCTGTTGGATAAATCCGGGTTTATGGATTTAGCAGCAGACAAGTGATTCAGATTTAGCAAAGTCTCTGCCACAGACTTGGTTATAAAACTTTAGATGAACACACAAAGTCTCTCACAGGAACTTAGTTGTAACCGAAGGAACTTTCTTACAGTACCAGAATCTTGCAGCCTGTCTGACGATACCATAAGAATGCAGATTTACTCGGTGTCCTTTCAGCTCAGCTTCCAGACTCTTACTGAGCAGCCAGCCTCATGCATGGCCCTCTTCTGAAGAGTCCTCCTCTGGTTGCGTTTTGAGTTGCCGGGCCTCTCCAAACCTGAGACAGCACCGGACCACCTTGAAATCCTCATTCCAGTTAGTGCGCCTCGGACTAGCCAGTCTCGAGACTCGGAAAGGGATGGATCCACACCCCAGGCCATGAGGGCCCCTGGGGATGGTCAGGAGGACCAGGACCATGCAGTCAGAACATACTTCTGGACCGGTTACCCAGAACCACGTGACCTCAGCACCTTAAGTACCCTCTCCCAGAATACACAGCCAGACCAATTGATTGGTTCAGAGAGAGAGATTGGTACCCAATGCGTCCAACCAGACTGCGTTCCAATGCCTGTCCGAGATGATATATGCACCTATAACCAGGCAGAACATAGTACAGCCCAGCCAAACTGATGTCAGAATCACAATTTAATGAAATTAACCTCAAGACCAAACTATAGTCTTAAGAAAAAACTACATTTACAAACATAGCGCATACTCTTCAGGAGTACCGGTGCTACGTTAGCTTAGTATCATCCGCAAATACAGAGATTGAACTGTTTACTCCATCCTCCAGGTGGTTTATGAACAAATTAAATAGAATTGGTCCCAGGACAGAACGCTGGGGTATCCCACTTTCCACCCCTGACCATTCAGAGTACTCTCCATTTATCACTAGCATCTGAACACTCTGAACACCCTCTGAAATTCAGTGTCTTTGTATTCCCCTTATGTTTCCTATTTGTGTGATGTATACTGAAGCTATTTGACCTGTAATCGTTGTTTCCTAAATTGCCCCATATTTTCACATCTGTGATCAGGTCTGTATTGTTGGTAATCAGTATTAGGTCTACACCTTCCATTTGAGGATGCCCCACAGATGCTTGATAGGGTTTAGGTCTGGAGACATACTTGACCAGTCCATTGCCTTTACCCTCAACTTCTTTAGCAAGGCAGTGGTCATCTTGGAGGTGTGTTTGGTCGTTGTGGTGGAAAACTGCTCTATAACCCAGTCTCCGAAGGGAGGGGATCATGGGAATGCTCTGCTTCAGTATGTCACAGTATACAGTGCCTTGCGAAAGTATTCGGCCCCCTTGAACTTTTCAACCTTTTGCCACATTTCAGGCTTCAAACATAAAGATATAAAATTTTTATATTTTGTGAAGAATCACCAACAAGTGGGACACAATTGTGAAGTGGAATGAAATCTATTGGATCATTTAAACTTTTTTAGCAAATAAAAAACTGAAAAGTGGTGCGTGCAAAATTATTCGGCCCCTTTTACTTTCAGTGCAGCCAACTCACTCCAGAAGTTCAGCGAGGATCTCTGAATGATCCAATGTTGTCCTAAATGACTGATGGTGATAAATAGAATCTACCTGTGTGTAATCAAGTCTCTGTATAAATGCACCTGCTCTGTGATAGTCTCAGGGTTCTGTTGAAAGCGCAGAGAGCATCATGACGACCAAGGAACACACCAGGCAGGTCCGTAATACTGTTGTGGAGAAGTTTAAAGCCGGATTTGGATACAAAAAGATTTCCCAAGCTTTAAACATCCCAAGGAGCACTGTGCAAGCGATCATTTTGAAATGGAAGGAGTACCAGACCACTGCAAATCTACCAAGACCTGGCCGTCCCTCTAAACTTTCAGCTCAGACAAGGAGAAGACTGATCAGAGATGCAGCCAAGAGGCCCATGATCACTCTGGATGAACTGCAGAGAACTACAGCTGAGGTGGGAGAGTCTGTCCATAGGACAACAATCAGTCGTACACTGCACAAATCTGGCCTTTATGGAAGAGTGGCAAGAAGGAAGCCATTTCTCAAAGATATCCATAAAAAGTCTCGTCTAAAGCTTGCCACAAGCCACCTGGGAGACACACCAAACGTGTGGAAGAAGGTGCTCTGGTCAGATGAAACCAAAATCGAACTTTTTGCCCACAATGCAAAACGATATGTTTGGCGTAAAAGCAATACAGCTCATCACCCTCAACACACCATCCCCACTGTCAAACATGGTGGTGGCAGCATCATGGTTTGGGCCTGCTTTTCTTCAGCAGGGACAGGGAAGATGGTTAAAATTGAGGGGGAAGATGGATGCAGCCAAATAAAGGACCATTCTGGAAGAAAACCTGTTGGAGTCTGCAAAAAACCTGAAACTGGGATGGAGATTTATCTTCCAACAAGACAATGATCCCAAACATACAGCAAAATCTACAAAGGAATGGTTCACAAATAAACGTATCCAGGTGTTAGAATGGCCAAGTCAAAGTCCAGACCTGAATCCAATCGAGAATCTGTGGAAAGAGCTGAAAACTGCTGTTCGCAAACGCAATCCAACCTCACTGAGCTCGAGCTGTTTTGCAAGGAAGAATGGGCAAGATGTGCAAAACTGATAGAGACATACCCCAAGCGACTTGCAGCTGTAATCGCAGCAAAAGGTGACTCTACAAAGTATTAACGCAAGGGGGCCGAATAATTTTGCACGCCCCACTTTTCATTTTTTTATTAGTTAAAAAAGTTTAAAAAAATCCAATAGATTTCGTTCCACTTCACAATTGTGTCCCACTTGTTGGTGATTCTTCACAAAAAATAAAAATGTTATATCTTTATGTTTGAAGCCTGAAATGTGGCAAAAGGTTGAAAAGTTCAAGGGGGCCGAATATTTTCGCAAGGCACTGTATGTTGGCATTCATGGTTCCCTCAATGAACTGTATCTCCCCCGTGCCTGCAGCCCCAGACATGACACTCCCACCACCATGCTCGACTGTAGGCAAGACACACTTGTCTTTGTACTCCTGACCTGGTTGCCATCACACATGCTTGACACCATCTGAACCAAATACGTTTATCTTGGTCTCATCAGATCACAGGACGTTGTTCCAGTAATACATGGCCTTAGTCTGCTTGTCTTCAACAAACCCGCGCGCTTTCTTGTGCCTCATCTTAAGAAGGAGCTTCCTTCCGGGATGACAGCCATGCAGACCAATTTAATGCAGTGTAAAATGTATCATCTGAGCACTGACAGGCTGACCCCCCTCCCATTCAAACTCTGCAGCAATGCTGGCAGCATTCCTACGTCTGTTTCCCAAAGACAACATCTGGATATGACGCTGAGTACATGCACGCAACTTCTTTGGTCGACCATGGTGAGGCCTGTTCTGAGTGGAACAGGTCCTGTTAAACCACTGTATGATCTTGGCCACCATGCTGCAACTCAGTTTCAGGGTCTTGGCAATCTTCTTATAGCTTAGACCATCTTTATGTAGAGCAACAATTCTTTTTTTTCAGATCCTGAGAGAATTCTTTGTCATGAGGTCCCATGTTGAACTTCCATTGGCCAGTATGAGAGAGTAACAGTGATAACACCAAATTTAACACACCTGCTCCCCATTCACACCTGAGACATTGTAACACTAACGAGTCACATGAAACCGGGGAGGGAAAACGGGTAACTGGGCCCAATTTGGACATTTTCACTTAGGGGTGTACTCAGGTTTGTTGCCATCGGTTTAAACATTAATGGCTGTGTGCCGAGTTATTTTGAGGGGACAGCAAATTCACACTGTTATACAAGCTGTACACTCACTACTTTACATTTGTAATAAAGTCTAATTTCTTCAGGGTTATCACATGAAAAGATATAATAAAATATTTACAAAAATGTGAGGAGTGTACTCACTTCTGTGAGATACTGTGTGTGTATATATATATATATATATATATATATATATATATATATATATATATATATATGTGTGTGTGTGTGTGTGTGTGTGTGTGTGTGTGTGTGTATCAGCTATTGGCAATATTGAGTATTCAATCAACCTGAACTGGTAACGTACCTGAGTGATGTTTTTGAATTGGCTGCTTTCAGTTTGGCTTCTCTGAGCTCTGTACCTCCTTTCCTAAACACTGCTGCTAGAAAGATTATGCATTCAGTTCTTAAGTCTTCAGTCGAGGTAAAAAAACACTGATGTCTATCAAGTTCCCCCTCTCACAGCTCCTGTAACTTTGTGCCAGAAAAAGGCAACTTTATAACTATTGGCACAATTGCCACAGGATGAAAAAATGTGTAAATTACACTTTGGGTATTAATAGTTGCAAGAAAATTATCATCTTGACAATTATTCTTATTATTTATAATTATTATTATTATTATTTATTTTTGTTTCTTGATGACTATTATTATTATTATTATTATTGATTTTGCCTTTACTACTTTATGTGCTAAATCTTTCCACTGCTTAACCACTCCTACTGTGAAGAAACTCTCCATAAACTGATGGTAGTCCAAAATCCAGACACTGCTGGAGATGTCCTTATTTTAAAAGAACTGTATTTAAAACAAATTTCCAGGAGCTGCCAGAAAAGAGAGACAGTCAATAACCCTATTTTTCACAGAGCTCGACAGATAATGTTTTCATATCTAAGCTATACGATGGAAAATCAATGAGATCAAATTCCCATTCCCATTTTGTCCTTTGCTATTTCACCTTTAAGTATACAGTATGTAGCCCTAACAGTAAACATATTTTATTTGCTCTCTTTTGGTCTGTTAAATGTACCATTGAAAATGTTTTGTTGTAACTGTTCAATGATTGCTAAAAACAATACTTGCTGATCCTGCCAGAAACCTTGTTTTTTTAATTCAGCTTTAAAAGACAGCGATGATCTTGGAACATGTCTGTTTCATTTATAAAGGTGAGTTCTGTTTGTTTAATTTTTGGGGATTTTTTTTTTTACATAAAAGTACTAAAAATAAATAAAATATAGCAATATATTGTATCAACTTACTTTATATGCTGGTCTATTGGCACACAAATTGAAAGACAGTATTCAGACTTAGTCTCCAATGCAAATTTTCAGACTTAGCCAATCTGGATAACCAATTACAATTACCTCTAAGTTCATCATATATACCGACTATACCCTTAAAAACAACTTTCTTCACATTCCATAATGTTTTTCTTGGAATGTTGGTAAAATGGAAAGTTAGTGTCTGGTTTATACATTGCTTTCAACTTTCTAAAGATCTTGTTTTAAAAGCAGCCGTTTAACTTTGCTTCCTTTGCAGGACCAGATTTTCCATCCTGCAAGAACAGTATCCAAGCAGATATTGGTCAACTCTGCATGTCTCATGCTTCCCATACACAGCCCAGTTGTTGGTAAAATAAGTCTAAAACAGCCAATGTTGGTCAATAATGAGCTAAAGCATGTCCTCTTCAGAACTGCACCTGTTATCTAAATATGTGCACTAATGCACTGAAATATGCTGCGTTAAACTTGCACTAATGCACTGATATATACTGCTTTAAACGTGCACTAACGCACAGAAATATACTGCTTTAAACATGCACTAATGCACTGAAATAGACCCCAGATATTTCACCAAAGCTCCCTAATGGGGCTCCTAAAAAAAATCATAAAAAAATTATCTAAAATACATCTCAAAAGAAGTAGAGAATGGAGAGCTTTTAAGATAACACAGGAAAATATAAAATACAGAATTACAAATACACAAAAAATGAAAATGGTATTTATTTTGTTTATAATATTAATTGTAAACTCACTTATCTGTTCATGTTTCCATGTTTTTTTCCTTGAGAAACCACTTTGACCCCCCCCCCCCCCCAACTTCAAACAGCAGCCATCTTGAGTAAGGGTAAATTTATATAGCATTTATTTAACTGATTGCCTCTGCTTTTACATTAAGGCATGCAGGCAGGAGGGTGTGCTTAGCTGTAAAAGCCCCTCCTCCATGGTTAAAAATATTTAATGTTGATTGAGAGAGTTTAGTTCAGCTATAGCTCAAAACTTTTTTTTTCTATCTAGATAAGATGGAATGGTTAACAACCCTTGCGAGTTATTTTTGCTGCCTGTGCCTTCTGGGGAGGTTTCTCCTATACTTTCTTTGCTGGAGATGCAGTAGTGAATAGCAGAAATTCTCTTCAAAGTGAGCAGAATTCCCATCTCTGAAGGTTGTCACAGAACAATTGTCCTCATTTGATGATTTTTGTTCACCTCTTGCTATGGTGACAACTCACAAATTGTGGATTTTCCCTCACTTTCTGCCTCAGGAACTACTGGTTACTAAAACAAATGGAGAGGGTGACTCTTCCCGACAGGGACACAGTCAGCAATAAACATTTATTCCCAACTCTAAAACAAATTGCATACACTTTAATAAAGGCAGGTTAAATAAATCATTTTCAAATTCTACCAATATAAGTAACTTTTGTCAGGTTTTTCACTGTCTGTGCCCCCATTAGGGAGATTCTATTTACCATTGTCATTGAAAGTAAAAGTAAAGGAACAGTCCAAATTTTGGGTTGAATAAGAAAAGAAATAGAGACACTAGTTCTGGTGACGCCCTGGGATTCCCTTCTTTTGGGGGGATTTAAACTCGCTTGTTTTGGCTACAGGACAGGAAGTGAAGGAACATCTCCACAATGGGAAATGACAGGGGTTCTAAACCTCCCTTACATCAAAATAAACCCCCCCCCCCCCCCTCCAAAAATAAAAAAAATGCCTATAGTGACACTTTAACAGTTATGATAGTTTGACTGACAAATATTCCATCAAGCAACACTGTACCAAGTGATGAGTACATGGAAATAAGTGTTATATTATTTTTGGAACATATAGCGCTTTCTTTTGATAGTATGTAATAATCACTGTTTTTTATTTATTTTTTACTATGGAAAGGGAAAAAAAATGTTTCTCTAACTTAAAGCTAAAATAGAAATGCCAGAATAGTACAAAAACTCCTGAAATCACCCTTTTTGGAAAGTAGAAACCCAAAGTGATCTAATATTTGTCACAATTTTTTGGAAATGAAGAAACATGTCTGTAGTGAATTGTTATAAACAAAGTTTGACAATTCAAGGATGCAGACAGGGCTGGTGTAAGGATTTTTGACACCCTAGGCCAGGCATGTCCAAAGTCTGGCCCGCGGGCCAATCACAAACCGTTTTCCGGTTTTGAACGGCCCGCCTGGTAATTTGGACGTGTACAGTATCTCACAAAAGTGGGTACACCCCTCACATTTTTGTAAATATTTTAATATATCTATTCGTGTGACAACACTGAAGAAATGACACTTTGCTATAATGTAAAGTAGTGAGTATAAAGCTTGTATAACAGTGTAAATTTGCCGTCCCCTCAAGATAACTTAACACACAGCCATTAATGTCTAAACCGCTGGCAACAAACGTGAGTAAACCCCTAAGTGAAAATGTCCAAATTGGGCCAATTAACCATTTTCCCTCCCCGATGCCATGTGACTTGTTAGTGTTACAAGGTCTCAGGTGTGAAGGGGAGCAGGTGTGTTAAATTTGGTGTTATCACTGTTACTCTCTCATACTGGTCACTGGAAGTTCAACATGGCACCTCATGACAAAGAACTCTCTGAGGATCTGAAAAAAAGAATCATTGCTCTACATAAAGATGACCTGGGTTATAAAAGGTTTGCCACGACCCTGAAACTGAGCTTCAGCATGGTGGCCAAGACCATACAGTGGTTTAACAGGACAGGTTACACTCAGAACAGGCCTCGCCATGGTCGACCAAAGAAGCTCATATCCAGAGGTTGTCTTTGGGAAATAGACATATGATTGCTGCCAGCATTGCTGCAGAGGTTGAAGGAGTGGAGGGTCAGCTTGTCAGTGCTTAGACCATACGCCGCACAATGCATCAAATTTGGTCTGTATGGCTGTCATCCCAGAAGGAAGCCTCTTCTAAAAATGATGCACAAGAAAACCCGCAAACAGTTTGCTGAAGACAAACAGACTAAGGACATGGATTACTGGAACCATGTCCAGTGGTATGATGAGACCAAAATAAACTTATCTGGTTTAGATGGTGTCAAGCATGTGTGGTGGCATCCAGATGAAGAGCAAAAAAACAAGTGTGTCTTGCCTACAGTCAAGCATGGTGTGGGAGTGTCATGGTCTGGGGCTGCATGAGTGCTGACATTAATGGCTGTGTTTTGAGTTATTTTGAGGAGACAGCAAAATTACATGATTATACACACTGTACACTCACTACTTTACATTGCAGTAAAGTGTAATTTCTTCAGTGTCGTCACATGAAAAGATATAATAAAATATTTACAAAAATGGGAGGGGTGTAAGCACTTTTGTGAGATACTGTATATATTTGTGACCCCCAACGAATCCCTGAGCGCTGGGGGCCACAAATGATATACATGCGGGCTGCCTTGGAGGGGACAGGGAGGAGGCGAGATGAGTGCCGTACATACAGGTGAATGTCATGTTTGCACAGCGGCCTCTGTAATAGGAAGTCCTGTCTCCTGCGCTGCCATTGGATGATTGTTCTGTCCAACATAGGAGGCGGGACATTGTATTAAAGAAGCTGACGAGAAAACAGATTTCTCCCTATGTAATCTGTTGGCGCTCGTTCCACTGCTTCCCTGTCCCCTCCGAGGTTGCAGATGGGCATCAATCAGCACTGATGGCAATGGCGAGTCTGCATTCATGGTAATAGGGGTGCTGTATTCCTGGCAATGGGGGTGCTACATTCCTGGCAATGGTGACACTGCATTCATTGCAATGGTGGGTCTGCATTCATTACAATGGTGGATCTGCATTCATGGCAACGGTAGGTCTGCATTCATGACAACGGTGGGGTTGCATTCATGACAACAGTGGGTCTGCATTAATGGCAATGGTGGGGCTGCATTCATGGCAACAGTGGGGCAGCATTCATGGCAGTGGTGGGGCTGCAGAGGGGCACTAATTAGGCTGCATTCATGGGCACTGACCCTTATTTTGCTTTGCAGTTCTTTATTTAGCCACTTCAATATCGGGAGATTGCGGTAACAGCTCGTTACTGCCTACAGTGTACAACACCAACACACACTGATTGCCCCCCAATAAAGAGGAACTGTCATCAGCCATAAAGTACCTGTCACCACCCATCAAAGTACCTGTCGCAGTTCATCTGAGTACCCAAGTACCTGAGTAGCTGTCACAACCCATCTGAGTACCTAAGTACCTGTCACAGCCTTTCTGAGTATCTGAGTACCTGTCACTAGTGATGGACGAACTTCCGACGGGACGTTTCGCGAACGCGAAACGCGAACGGACACAAACGTTCGCGAAAACGACCGTTCGCCGCGGGCTCCATTGACTTCAATGGGAGGCGAATTTCGCAAACCTTTAGGTCGAATTTGCGGCCACGGGGTAATTATTAGGGGGTAGCACGTAGTCCCACCACCTGGACAATAGCATAATACATGTATGAGGTGAATTTGGGATCGATAACTACAAGCATTTTTTTTTTATTTGGGAAATTGTTCTGACAATTCAGGACTATGGAGCTAATGAAGGCAATGGAGGAGAGGGAAGGTCAGGGACCAGGGTAGGCAAACAAGAGGGTGCAGGAGATACAGAGCACTGACAGCAGCACCGTAATACAGAGCACTGACATCAGCACCGTGACATACAGCGCTGACAGCAGCTCCGTGACATACAGCGCTGACAGCAGCTCCGTGACATACAGCGCTGACAGCAGCTCCGTGACATACAGCGCTGACAGCAGCTCCGTGACATACAGCGCTGACAGCAGCTCCGTGACATACAGCGCTGACAGCAGCACCGTGACATACAGCGCTGACAGCAGCTCCGTGACATACAGCGCTGACAGCAGCTCCGTGACATACAGCGCTGACAGCAGCTCCGTGACATACAGCACTGACAGCAGCTCCGTGACATACAGCGCTGACAGCAGCTCCGTGACATACAGCGCTGACAGCAGCACCGTGACATACAGCGCTGACAGCAGCTCCGTGACATACAGCGCTGACAGCAGCTCCGTGACATACAGCGCTGACAGCAGCTCCGTGACATACAGCGCTGACAGCAGCTCCGTGACATACAGCGCTGACAGCAGCTCCGTGACATACAGCGCTGACAGCAGCTCCGTGACATACAGCGCTGACAGCAGCTCCGTGACATACAGCGCTGACAGCAGCTCCGTGACATACAGCGCTGACAGCAGCTCCGTGACATACAGCGCTGACAGCAGCTCCGTGACATACAGCGCTGACAGCAGCACCGTAAGCAGCCCCAGGAGGAAGTCAGCACAGCACAGGGATGGTGTGATCCCCTCATAATAAGAACCCCCAGGAGGAAGTCAGCACAGCACAGGGATGGTGGGAGCCCCTCATAATAAGAACACCCAGGAGGAAGTCAGCACAGCACAGGGATGGTGGGAACCCCTCATAATAAGCAGCCCCAGTAGAAATATGACACCGCTCAACCTCTTCAAAGAGGAGGGTAGGGGCATATAGTACGGTGTGCTTTTTTGGGTCAGGGAAGTGAGCCAAATGAATTAAGAAGGTCTGTGTGCTTGATTCCAAAAATTGTTTATAGACATATACATGGTCTACTGATCACATGTGTTGAATTCCTCCGAGATCCATGCCTCATTCATTTTTAGAAATGTGAGGTAGTTAACACTGTGGTGAGCTAGGCGAGTACGCTTATCGGTCACAATCCCCCCTGCTGCGCTGAACGTCCTTTCGGACAGGACACTGGATGAGGGGCAAGCCAACAGTTCGATTGCAAATTGGGCAAGCTCTGGCCAGAGGTCAAGCCTGCCCACCCAGTAGTCTAGGGGTTCATCACTCCTCAGAGCGTCCACATCGGCCGTTAACCCAATGTAGTCGGACACCTGACGGTCTAGGCGTTCCCTGATGCTGGATCCGGATGACACCTGTCGATGGGTCGGCTGAAAGAATGACCTCATATCCGAAGTCACCAACACATCTTCAAACCGGCCTCTTCTTGCAGGCGCTGTTGGATTGGTACCCGCAAATCCTTCTCTGGGAGTGGGAATTGCTCCTCTGCCAGCGCACGCAAAAGCAGAATGCAGCATTTCTCGAAGCAAGGCCTGGAAGTGCTGCATTCTGACAGCCCTCTGCGACGGCGGTAACATTTCCGCCATTTTGTGTTTGTACCGGGGGTCTAAGTACGTTGCCACCCAGTACTGGTCCTTGACCCTCATGCTTTTTATACGGGGGTCCCTATTAAAACACTGGAGCATGAAGGCCCCCATTTGCACTAAAGTGGAAGCGGTGTGGTGGCCTGGCTCCTGCTCATCATCCAGGATAATGTCGTCCTCTTCATTCTCCTCTCCCCATCCTCGCACAACAGGGATCCCAGAAAGGTTTAAAGCATGCTCTTCTTGCTCCTGCTCATCCGCCCCGGCACCATCCTCCTCTGACTCCTCATCAGACTCCTGTTGTTGACTTGTCTCAGATAGAGTAGCCCCCCCTGGGAATTCATCCAGCATTGCGACTTCCTCATCTTCCCGCTCCTGCTCCTCCACAGCCTGATCAATGACACGACGCAATGCACGCTCCAGAAAGAAGGCATAAGGTACCATGTCACTGATGGCGCCATGGCTGCGACTGACCAGTTTGGTGATCTCCTCAAATGGCCGCAGAAGTCTGCATGTGTCGCGCATGAGCAGCCACTGGCGCGGTGAAAAAAAACCCAGCTCCCCAGAACCGTTTCTTTCGCAGAGTTCATACAGGTAGACGTTAACTGCACGTTTCTGCTGGAGCAGCCTATCAAGCATATAGAAGGTTGAGTTCCATCGCGTCGGGCAATCGCAAATAAGACGTCTGACCGGCAGATGGTGTCGCCGCTGAATGTCAGCAAGGCGAGCCATGGCCGTGTAAGATCTTCTGAAATGGGCCGAGATTTTCCTTGCCTGCCGCAAGATGTCCTGGACCCCAGGGTATTTGACAAGGAATCGCTGCACGACCAAGTTTAAGACGTGTGCCATGCACGGCACGTGCGTGATTTTGCCCTGTTTCAATGCGCTAAGCAGATTGGCACCGTTGTCACACACCACTTTACCAACTGTCAAATTGAGCGGTGTTAGCCACTCATCTGCCTGTGAACGCAAAGCTGAAAGGAGTGCCGGGCCAGTGTGGCTCTTTGCTTCCAGGCACAACAGACGCAGCACGGCATGGCAACGTCTCACCTGGCATGTGGAATAGGTTCTGGGGAGCTTGGGCGGTGCAGTGGAAGAGACGCTAGCAGCGGAAAAGGAGGAGGCAGCTGAGGAGGAGAGGGAGGAGGATGGAGTAGGAGGAGGAGAAGAAGAGTCAGGCCTGCATGCAATCCGTGGCGGTAAAACCAAATCTACACGGGTGCCACGGGTTACATGCTTGACGGCCGTCAGAAGGTTCACCCAGTGGGCAGTAAAACTGATATACCTTCCCTGCCCGTGTTTGCTAGACCACGTGTCTGTGGTCAGATGTATCTTGGCACCGACACTGTGTGCCAGAGATACATTCACTTGCCGCTGAACATGGCCATATAGCTCTGGGATGCCCTTCTCTGAGAAATACTTCCTTCCTGGGACCTTCCATTGTGGTGTTCCAATGGCCACAAATTTGCGAAAGGCCTCCGAGTCCACCAGTTTATATGGCAGTAGTTGGCGGGCTATGAGTTCTGACAAGCCAGCCGCCAACCGTTGGGCAAGAGGGTTATCCGGCGTCATCATTTTTTTACGCTCAAACATTAGGCCCACGGAAGCCTGCCTTTTTGCAGAAAAATGTGAGCTTGGCGTGATGGAAGGTGGAGTGGAGGACAATTGTGAGGAGAGAGGAGAAGGAGAAGTAGAAGACGAGGCTGGACGGTGAGAGCCTGCAGTGTGGCTTTGTGTGTTCCGTTGCTCCCACTGGGCTCGGTGATGGCTGCTCATGTGCCTTCTTAAGGCGGTCGTCCCTAGGTGAGTATTGGGCTTACCGCGACTAACGCGTTGACTGCAAAGATTGCAGATGGCAACGCTATTGTCAGCAGCGGACACGTTAAAAAAAGCCCACACTGCGGAGCCATGTGCCGGTGTCCTGGGAGCGCCAGATGTGACCGTACATGGTCGATGACTCGCTCCTGATACATTTGCAGTCTGCTTTGTCCCTGCTGTGCAATGTAAGTCATTGCTGCTTCTCCTCCCTATCTGCTGGTCCATATCTCCCTCTGAACTCCCCTCCTCTTCCTCTCTTGTGGGCACCCACGTGACATCACTAGACACGTCATCATCAACGTCACCTTCCCCACCGCTATAAGTAGAGTAGGCAGCAACACCGGGGACCAACCTCCTCCTTGGGCTGATCTGGGTACTGGCGTCAGACTGCTGAGTAGCGCTTGTTGCTACCTCCTCTTCCTGATCCAATACCAAGAGTGGCTGCGCATCAGAAATGTCCTCTTGATATGGATCGGAAAATAATTCCAGTGACTCAAGCGGAAGGTATGTGGTGGTGGTGGTGGTGGTCGTGTTGTTGGTGGTAGTGTCTTTGGGGGTGCACATAGCAGAGAGTGAAGAAGAGGGTGCAGATCGAGAGGATGAGGAGGGTGCAGAAGAGTAAGGCTGAGCGAGCCACTCAACCAAGTCTGGTGCATCCTTTAAAGTAATTGAACGCACCTTCTGCAACTTCCCACTTTGGCTCAAGCCTGTTGCTCCTGCCCTACCCCTACCACCCCTGCGGAAGGGCCTGCCTCTTCCTCTGCATGTCATTTTTTAAATGACCCTGTGACAAAACTCTTAGTCCCTATACCGCTGAAGGACTGCTGCAGTATAGGTGAGCGGTCAGCAGTGGTGCACGTCAACCCTATCTATTGTGGACCTATAGCGGTCCTTACAGAACAGCAGACTGTACCGCACTCAAGCCTATGTACCGTAGCACCCTATACCAAGTTACCAGTCCTTATAAGAACTTTTGTGGACCAAGCAGGTTGTGTATTAGTGTTTAGCAGACTGTACGTCAGTCCCTATACCGCTGAAGGACTGCTGCAGTATAGGGCAGCGGTCAGCAGTGGTGCACGTCAACCCTATCTATTGTGGACCGATAGCGGTCCTTACAGAACAGCAGACTGTACCGCACTCAAGCCTATGTACCGTAGCACCCTATACCAAGTTACCAGTCCTTATAAGAACTTTTGTGGACCAAGCAGGTTGTGTGTTAGTGTTTAGCAGACTGTGCGTCAGTCCCTATACCGCTGAAGGACTGCTGCAGTATAGGGCAGCGGTCAGCAGTAGTGCACGGCAACCCTATGTATTGTGGACCGATAGCGGTCCTTACAGAACAGCAGACTGTAACGCACTCAGGCCTATGTACCGTAGCACCCTATACCAAGTTACCAGTCCTTATAAGAACTTTTGTGGACCAAGCAGGTTGTGTGTTAGTGATTAGCAGACTGTACGTCAGTCCCTATACCAATGAAGGACTGCTGCAGTATAGGGCAGCGGTCAGCAGTAGTGCACGGCAACCCTATGTATTGTGGACCGATAGCGGTCCTTACAGAACAGCAGACTGTAACGCACTCAGGCCTATGTACCGTAGCACCCTATACCAAGTTACCAGTCCTTATAAAAACTTTTGTGGACCAAGCAGGTTGTGTGTTAGTGTTTAGCAGACTGTGCGTCAGTCCCTATACCGCTGAAGGACTGCTGCAGTATAGGGCAGCGGTCAGCAGTGGTGCACGTCAACCCTATCTATTGTGGACCGATAGCGGTCCTTACAGAACAGCAGACTGTACCGCACTCAAGCCTATGTACCGTAGCACCCTATACCAAGTTACCAGTCCTTATAAGAACTTTTGTGGACCAAGCAGGTTGTGTATTAGTGTTTAGCAGACTGTACGTCAGTCCCTATACCGCTGAAGGACTGCTGCAGTATAGGGCAGCGGTCAGCAGTGGTGCACGTCAACCCTATCTATTGTGGACCGATAGCGGTCCTTACAGAACAGCAGACTGTACCGCACTCAAGCCTATGTACCGTAGCACCCTATACCAAGTTACCAGTCCTTATAAGAACTTTTGTGGAACAAGCAGGTTGTGTGTTAGTGATTAGCAGACTGTACGTCAGTCCCTATACCAATGAAGGACTGCTGCAGTATAGGGCAGCGGTCAGCAGTAGTGCACGGCAACCCTATGTATTGTGGACCGATAGCGGTCCTTACAGAACAGCAGACTGTACTGCACTCAGGCCTATGTACCGTAGCACCCTATACCAAGTTACCAGTCCTTATAAAAACTTTTGTGGACCAAGCAGGTTGTGTGTTAGTGTTTAGCAGACTGTGCGTCAGTCCCTATACCGCTGAAGGACTGCTGCAGTATAGGGCAGCGGTCAGCAGTAGTGCACGGCAACCCTATGTATTGTGGACCGATAGCGGTCCTTACAGAACAGCAGACTGTAACGCACTCAGGCCTATGTACCGTAGCACCCTATACCAAGTTACCAGTCCTTATAAGAACTTTTGTGGACCAAGCAGGTTGTGTGTTAGTGATTAGCAGACTGTACGTCAGTCCCTATACCAATGAAGGACTGCTGCAGTATAGGGCAGCGGTCAGCAGTAGTGCACGGCAACCCTATGTATTGTGGACCGATAGCGGTCCTTACAGAACAGCAGACTGTAACGCACTCAGGCCTATGTACCGTAGCACCCTATACCAAGTTACCAGTCCTTATAAAAACTTTTGTGGACCAAGCAGGTTGTGTGTTAGTGTTTAGCAGACTGTGCGTCAGTCCCTATACCGCTGAAGGACTGCTGCAGTATAGGGCAGCGGTCAGCAGTGGTGCACGTCAACCCTATCTATTGTGGACCGATAGCGGTCCTTACAGAACAGCAGACTGTACCGCACTCAAGCCTATGTACCGTAGCACCCTATACCAAGTTACCAGTCCTTATAAGAACTTTTGTGGACCAAGCAGGTTGTGTATTAGTGTTTAGCAGACTGTACGTCAGTCCCTATACCGCTGAAGGACTGCTGCAGTATAGGGCAGCGGTCAGCAGTGGTGCACGTCAACCCTATCTATTGTGGACCGATAGCGGTCCTTACAGAACAGCAGACTGTACCGCACTCAAGCCTATGTACCGTAGCACCCTATACCAAGTTACCAGTCCTTATAAGAACTTTTGTGGAACAAGCAGGTTGTGTGTTAGTGATTAGCAGACTGTACGTCAGTCCCTATACCAATGAAGGACTGCTGCAGTATAGGGCAGCGGTCAGCAGTAGTGCACGGCAACCCTATGTATTGTGGACCGATAGCGGTCCTTACAGAACAGCAGACTGTAACGCACTCAGGCCTATGTACCGTAGCACCCTATACCAAGTTACCAGTCCTTATAAGAACTTTTGTGGAACAAACAGGTTGTGTGTTAGTGATTAGCAGACTGTACGTCAGTCCCTATACCAATGAAGGACTGCTGCAGTATAGGGCAGCGGTCAGCAGTAGTGCACGGCAACCCTATGTATTGTGGACCGATAGCGGTCCTTACAGAACAGCAGACTGTAACGCACTCAGGCCTATGTACCGTAGCACCCTATACCAAGTTACCAGTCCTTATAAGAACTTTTGTGGACCAAGCAGGTTGTGTGTTAGTGATTAGCAGACTGTACGTCAGTCCCTATACCAATGAAGGACTGCTGCAGTATAGGGCAGCGGTCAGCAGTAGTGCACGGCAACCCTATGTATTGTGGACCGATAGCGGTCCTTACAGAACAGCAGACTGTACTGCACTCAGGCCTATGTACCGTAGCACCCTATACCAAGTTACCAGTCCTTATAAGAACTTTTGTGGACCAAGCAGGTTGTGTGTTAGTGTTTAGCAGACTGTGCGTCAGTCCCTATACCGCTGAAGGACTGCTGCAGTATAGGGCAGCGGTCAGCAGTAGTGCACGGCAACCCTATGTATTGTGGACCGATAGCGGTCCTTACAGAACAGCAGACTGTAACGCACTCAGGCCTATGTACCGTAGCACCCTATACCAAGTTACCAGTCCTTATAAGAACTTTTGTGGACCAAGCAGGTTGTGTGTTAGTGATTAGCAGACTGTACGTCAGTCCCTATACCAATGAAGGACTGCTGCAGTATAGGGCAGCGGTCAGCAGTAGTGCACGGCAACCCTATGTATTGTGGACCGATAGCGGTCCTTACAGAACAGCAGACTGTAACGCACTCAGGCCTATGTACCGTAGCACCCTATACCAAGTTACCAGTCCTTATAAAAACTTTTGTGGACCAAGCAGGTTGTGTGTTAGTGTTTAGCAGACTGTGCGTCAGTCCCTATACCGCTGAAGGACTGCTGCAGTATAGGGCAGCGGTCAGCAGTAGTGCACGGCAACCCTATGTATTGTGGACCGATAGCGGTCCTTACAGAACAGCAGACTGTAACGCACTCAGGCCTATGTACCGTAGCACCCTATACCAAGTTACCAGTCCTTATAAGAACTTTTGTGGACCAAGCAGGTTGTGTGTTAGTGATTAGCAGACTGTACGTCAGTCCCTATACCAATGAAGGACTGCTGCAGTATAGGGCAGCGGTCAGCAGTAGTGCACGGCAACCCTATGTATTGTGGACCGATAGCGGTCCTTACAGAACAGCAGACTGTAACGCACTCAGGCCTATGTACCGTAGCACCCTATACCAAGTTACCAGTCCTTATAAGAACTTTTGTGGAACAAGCAGGTTGTGTGTTAGTGATTAGCAGACTGTACGTCAGTCCCTATACCAATGAAGGACTGCTGCAGTATAGGGCAGCGGTCAGCAGTAGTGCACGGCAACCCTATGTATTGTGGACCGATAGCGGTCCTTACAGAACAGCAGACTGTAACGCACTCAGGCCTATGTACCGTAGCACCCTATACCAAGTTACCAGTCCTTATAAGAACTTTTGTGGACCAAGCAGGTTGTGTGTTAGTGATTAGCAGACTGTACGTCAGTCCCTATACCAATGAAGGACTGCTGCAGTATAGGGCAGCGGTCAGCAGTAGTGCACGGCAACCCTATGTATTGTGGACCGATAGCGGTCCTTACAGAACAGCAGACTGTACTGCACTCAGGCCTATGTACCGTAGCACCCTATACCAAGTTACCAGTCCTTATAAAAACTTTTGTGGACCAAGCAGGTTGTGTGTTAGTGTTTAGCAGACTGTGCGTCAGTCCCTATACCGCTGAAGGACTGCTGCAGTATAGGGCAGCGGTCAGCAGTAGTGCACGGCAACCCTATGTATTGTGGACCGATAGCGGTCCTTACAGAACAGCAGACTGTAACGCACTCAGGCCTATGTACCGTAGCACCCTATACCAAGTTACCAGTCCTTATAAGAACTTTTGTGGACCAAGCAGGTTGTGTGTTAGTGATTAGCAGACTGTACGTCAGTCCCTATACCAATGAAGGACTGCTGCAGTATAGGGCAGCGGTCAGCAGTAGTGCACGGCAACCCTATGTATTGTGGACCGATAGCGGTCCTTACAGAACAGCAGACTGTACCGCACCCAAGCCTATGTACCGTAGCACCCTAGACAGACCAAGTTACCAGTCCTGATAAAGAGCTTTGTGGAACAAGTGAGTTGTGAATGATTAGCAGACTGCAGCAGAAGGGCAGCAGTCAAGTATAATATTCTTTCTATATTTGGAAGAAAGAATATTATACGTGTACAAGCCTATTACCGTACCACTGATACCAGTCCTGAAAAGAACCTTTGTGGAACTAATAGTAACAGCAAGTCTTTAAAATTATCCTCACTGCCTGACACACTGCTTCCTGCCTGTCCCTATACAAATTGGCAAAAAAGAGTAGGCTGGAACGATTAGCTGGAACAGCTCTTTTGTGGACCTGATAGTAACAGCTAATGATGATGATGATGATGATGATGAAGAAAGACTAATCTGGCTGAGCTGTCCCTAAAATAGCAGCATACAGCGCTCTGTCCCTTTATCTAAACTGACAAAAGAAACTCAGGCTGCTGACCTAACACCTATACCAGTCCTGAAAAGAACTTTTGTGTACCAAATAGCTAGCGTTTTCTCTGTCCCTACTCCACACAGGATCCTTTCCCTACAGTGACAGAAGAAAGAATGTAAAATGGCCACCGGATCGGGTGTATTTATAGGTTAGGGGGAATGTCCAAGTGTCCATGAGCTGTCATGTCTCAATTGGTTGTCCTGTAACACATGATAAACGTGTCACGAAAGGTTAAAGTTCTTGTATACATTAAACACGTAAGTCCGCCGGGGCGAACGACGGAAAAAGGCGTTCGAACCCGCGGACGGCGAAAGTCGGAAATTCGCCGCGAAACGACCGCCGGGCGAACCGTTCGGCCATCACTACCTGTCACAGCTCATCTGAGCACCCGAGTACCTGTCACAGTCCATCTGAGTATCCAAGTACCTGTCACAGCCCATCTGAGTACCCAAGTACCTGACTACCTGTTACAGTTCATTTGAGTACCCGAGTACCTGTCACAGTATATCTGAGTACCCGAGTACCTGTCACAGTCCATCTGAGTACCTGAGTTCCTGTCACAGTTAATGCGAGCACCCAAGTACCTGAGTACCTGTTACAGTCCATCTGAGTACGTGATTACCTGTCACAGTTCATCTGAGTACCTGAGTACTTGAGTACCTGTCACAGTTCATCTGAGTACCTGTCACAATTCATCTGAGTACACGAGTACCTGAGCACCTGTCACAGCCCATCTGATTACTGCCCATCTGGGTACCAGCCACCAGCCCATCAGAGTACCCAAGTACTTATCTGTAGCCCATCAGAGTACCCGAGTACCTGTCACCAGGCCATCAGAGTACCCGAGTACATTTGACTGTCTACTTTTCAAAAAGGGGTCATTTGGGGGGTATTTGTACTTTGCTGACATTTCAGAGCTTCAAGAAATGAGATAGGCTGTCAGGTGTGATCAGGTGTGATCAATTTTCAATGATTTGCACCATAGCTTGTAGACTCTATAACTTTCATAGAGACTAAATAATATCCACTGATTTGGGTTCTTTTTTACCAAAGAGATGTAGCAGTATACATTTTGGCCCAAATTTATGGACAAAAATTACTTTTATTTTTATCATAGAAACTTTAAAAAAGTGTGTTTTTTTGTTTTTTTTGTTTTTTTTGTTTTTTTTTACATTTTCACTCTTTTTTTTACTTATGTCGCAAAAAATAAAAAACCCAGTGGTGATTAAATACCACCAAAAGAAATCTCTATTTAAAAAATGAAAAAAAAAATAGTTTGGGTACAGTGTTGCATGATTGAGTAATTGGCATTCAAAGTGTGAGAGCGCTGAAAGCTAAAAATTGGTCTGGGTAGGAAGGGTGCATAAGTGCCCTGTATTGAAGTGGTTAAAATGTAAGTTTTTTCCTGAAACTTCCCTCTTAAAGTGAAGGTGCATGTTATTCGCTGATAAATACAGTATAGCCAATTAACACGCCCAAGCTCATCTCTTCACCACACACAGCCACAAACACAAGATAATTCTTGTTGGGCAGTATATTAGTGCTTGGACGAACACACTTAAGCCGCGTACACACGGGCGGACTGTCTGGCCAACTTAGTCCGTCAGACAATCCGACGGACAGTCCGTCATACTTTCGAATGAACGGACTTGACCACACACACCACTTTTTGAGCGGACTAATACGGCGTACTAAGTCCGCCATACTATCCGCCCTACTTTTGAAATGAACGGACTCGCCCACACACGCGGAGGAAAGTCCGCTCATTTCGAGCGCGTCTCCAGGTAGGGCCCGCGAAGGAGACGTCGCTGACCCCGCCGCCTGGTATGGACTTAAAGGGGAACCCCAACGCCGAAAAAAATCGGCGTGGGGGTCCCCCCCAAGTCCACAACAGACCCTTGTCCGAGCACGCTACCCGGCCGGCCAGGAAAGGGGGGCGAGCGAGCGCCCCCCCCCTCCTGAGCCGTACCAGGCCGCGTGCCCTCAACATGGGGGGTGCCTTGGGGAAAGGGGGGCCGCGCGGCCCCCCCAACCCAAAGCACCTTGTCCCCATGTTGATGAGGACAAGGGCCTCTTCCCGACAACCCTGGCCGTTGGTTGTCGGGGTCTGCGGGCGGGGGGCTTATCGGAATCCGGGAGCCCCCTTTAATAAGGGGGCCCCCGGATACCGGCCCCCCACCCTATGTGAATGAGTATGGGGTACAATGTACCCCTACCCATTCACCTGTAAAATAAAAGTACCAAAAAAAACACAACACACGAGATAAAATACTTTATTGCACAGCTCCGGGGGTCTTCCGTCTTCGGGGGTCTTCTCGCCGGACTCCTCCGCTATCTTCTTGTAGCTCTTTTGCTAGCGGAGGAGTCCGGCTTTCTTCCTCGCCGCCGGCCTCTTCTCCCGACTTCGGGGGTCTTGTCCCCCTCTTCGATTCTTCTGCCGGGCCACCGCGCCTTCTTATAGCTCTTTTACAGGCGGTGGCCCGGTCTTCTGTCGCCGCCGCCTTCCGTTCTTCTTCTTCTTCTTCTTCTCCTCCAGGAGATGTTGCCTCGACGATCTCTCCGGCCGGAATGCCAGGGACGCACTGCGCGGCCACTTATATAGGGACAATGGGGCGGTGTCACATGGCTTTATGTCACATGGGTTGGTGTCACATGGTGACCCCGCCCCCTTACGATGCCATAGTCCCCATGTGACATCAACCCAGGAGAAGAGGCCGGCGGCGAGGAAGAAAGCCGGACTCCTCCTATAGCATCCTGCCTGTGGCCAATCATAGCTCAGACTGTGTAGTGCACGCCCCACACTATATAAAGCTGCCTTTCAGGCGGCCTCGTGTAGTGTTTGTTAGCATCTGAAGCAGTGGGTGTTCTGTGTACCTTCAACACAGTTACACACCAATCGTTTTTGGCTGATTTACTATTTTGCTCTTGTGTAGTGGTTACTGTCTGTGCCCTGACCGCAGTATACACCACTATATTCACCTCACCTATATAGCTAGTGATCTAGCTTTAATAATAGAGCTTGCAGTCAGTAGTGTTAGTGCGTGCTGTCTGCGTGCTCTGTACCCAGTACATACCACTATATCCACCTACAAAGCTGTTCTCTATTTGAGCCCGATTGTCATTTGCTGGAGTTATTGGAAGTTGTGTGTGCCTCCAGCACAGCACAGTATACATCTGTATATACCCCTTTAACTCTGCTGTTTTCTTGTTATTGTCTGCGTGCCCTGACTGCAGTATACACCGTGATATTCACCTCACCTATATAGCTAGTGGTCCATCTTTAACAATAGAGCTTGCAGTCAGCAGTGTCACTCAGGAGATAGTGCGTGCTGTGTGCCTGCTCTGTACCCAGTACATACCGCTATTATCCACCTACATAGCTGTTCTCTATTTGGGCCCGATTGACATCTGCTGGAGTTATTGGAAGTTGTGTGTGCTTCCAGCACAGCACAGTATACATCTGTATATACCCCTTTAACTCTGCTGTTTTCTTGTTATTGTCTGCGTGCCCTGACCGCAGTATACACCGTGATATTCACCTCACCTATATAGCTAGTGGTCCATCTTTAACAATAGAGCTTGCAGTCAGCAGTGTCACTCAGGAGATAGTGCGTGCTGTGTGCCTGCTCTGTACCCAGTACATACCGCTATTATCCACCTACATAGCTGTTCTCTATTTGGGCCCGATTGGCATCTGCTGGAGTTATTGGAAGTTGTGTGTGCTTCCAGCACAGCACAGTATACATCTGTATATACCCCTTTAACTCTGCTGTTCTATAAAAAAGGCATCTGCAGGAGTTAGTGGGTGTTGTGTGCCTCCAGCACAATATAAACTACCCAACTACTGTTTTACCCAACTCCCTTCAGGCCATTACCATGTCTGGAAGGCCAGCAAGGAGAGGCAGACAGGCGCGAGCCGATAAAAGAGGGCAAGCAGGCTCTGTGTCTAGAGACAACAGTGCTGGTCGTGGACGCGGTGCATTGTCATCAGCACGTGGCCATGGGACATGCTTGTCCTTCTTTTCTGCAGCTGGACATGTTGAACCGCAACATGCCAACGACTTGGTAGAGTGGATGACCAAGCCCTCTTCATCCTCCTCATCCTCTCTCACCCAGTCTCAGGGTAGTAGAAAAGCAGCTGCCAACACATCGTCGTCCCTCCTCTCAATGTCATCATCAGTGACTCCTTCCCTAGACCCACCACGTCCTCCTGAGGAGTCTCCTGAACTCTTTGAGCACAGTGTTGGGTACATGCTCCAGGAGGATGCCCAGTGTTTGGTGGGCTCTGATGATGACACTCAGCTAGAGGAAGGCAGTAGCGTGAGCACAGAGAGAGGGGATGCTCAAGAAGGACAGCAATCTGGCAGTCATGTTCCACAAGCTGCAGCATACTGCCAGGTTTGCTACAGCGATGAAGAGGGAGGGGATGATGAGGGCACTGACTCCACGTGGGTGCCTGGAAGGAGGGAGGAGGAGGAGGAGGAGGAGGAGGAGGAGGAGGCACATGTCCAACGAGGCAGGATGCCCTCCGGGGGCCAGCTTAGGGGCAGCACACCGACTGAATCACACCGCAGAGCTCCGCCTGCGCAGATCGCTTCCTCTGCGCAGAGCGCTTCCTCTGCGCGTTATTCTAAAAGTTCTTTGGTGTGGGCCTTTTTTGAGACGAGTGCATCAGATCGCACCGCTGCTATTTGCAACATATGTCTCAAGCGTATCTCACGTGGCCAAAACATCAGCCGCTTGGGCACCACATGCTTGACCAGACATATGTTGACCTGCCATGCAGCTCGTTGGCAAGCATACCTCAAAGACCCACACCAAAGAACAAAGCGGACCTCTCCTTGCTCCTCATCAGCTGGCATCTCCAACCCCACTAGACCTTCAGTCCTCTCTGAAACCTGCTCTGAGAGGAATGAAGGTGTAGAATTAGGTGTGTCACAGCCAAGTGCTTCCGGGAACTCTGCTAGTGGTACATCCACGTCCGATTATAGCAGACAAATGTCCCTGCCCCAGCTGCTGGACCGGCGGAAGAAATTTACTCCCAGCCATCCACATGCCCAGCGGTTGAATGCTAGCTTGGCTAAATTGCTAGCACTTCAACTGCTGCCTTTTCAGTTGGTAGACTCGGCCCCCTTCCGTGAGTTTGTACAATGTGCGGTTCCTCAGTGGCAGGTCCCCAAACGCCACTTTTTCTCACGGAAGGCAATTCCGGCTCTCTACCGGCATGTGGAAGGCAATGTCCTTGCCTCGCTGGACAGGGCGGTCAGCGGTAAGGTGCATATTACCGCTGACTCATGGTCCAGCAGGCATGGACAGGGACGTTACCTGTCTTTCACGGCCCATTGGGTCACTCTTCTGGCTGCTGGGAAGGATGCAGGACAAGGTGCAGTAGTATTGGAGGTTGTTCCGCCACCACGCCTCCAAAATGCTACTATTGGTTGTGACACACCTCTCTCCTCCACCCCCTCCTCTTCTTCTTCCTCCATGGCCTCTTCCAGTGCTCTGTCCTCAGAACCAGCGGTGCTCCGTAGGCGTTGCAGGGGCTACGCAAGTACGCAGGCAAAACGATGCCATGCCGTGCTTGCGCTGGTTTGTTTGGGGGACAGGAGCCACACTGGGGCGGATGTTTTGTCAGCTCTGCAGGGGCAGGCCGAGAGGTGGTTGACGCCACGCCAGCTTAAGCCAGGAATGGTGGTTTGCGACAATGGCACCAACCTCCTCTCCGCCCTCCGACAGGGACAACTGACCCATGTGCCCTGTGTAGCTCACGTCCTTAACCTGGTGGTGCAGCGGTTCTTGGGCAGGTACCCCGGCTTACAGGATGCCCTGAAACAGGCCAGGAGAGTCTGTGTGCATTTCCGCCGATCATTTAATGCCTGTGCTCGGCTGGCTGAGCTCCAAAAGGAGTTGAACCTGCCCAAGAACCGCCTTTTATATGTGACATGCCCACCAGATGGAACTCAACATTGGCCATGCTGCAGCGCCTGCACACGCAGCAGAGGGCCATCAATGAGTACCTGTGCGACTACGGCACCAGGACAGGGTCAGGAGAGCTTGGTTTTTTCTCACCACGCCAGTGGGGCATGATCAGGGATGCATGCACTGTCCTGTCACCGTTTGAGGAGGCCACAAGGATGGTGAGCAGTGACAGTGCATGCATCAGTGACACTATACCTCTTGTCCACCTCTTGGAGCATACGCTGCGTGGAATAATGGACAGGGCACTTGAGGCAGAACAGAGGCAGGAAGAGGAGGACTTCCTTGCCTCTCAAGGCCTCCTTTATCCAGACAGTGTTCCTGCTGTGCCACCCATCACACAGGAAGAGGGTGAGGAGGAGGAAGAGGAGGAGGAGGATGATTGTGTCAGCATGGAGGTGGAGGCTGGCACTCAGCATCAGCAGCAGCAGTCTTATAGGGATGATTTACAGTCCCAAGAAACACGTGGACTTGTACGTGGCTCGGGAGGAGGTAGCTGCGGATCATGTTGTCCTTAGTGACCCAGAGGACTCTGGACCGAATGCCTCAGCTAACCTACGCTGCATGGCCTCCCTGATCCTGCAAAGCCTGCGGAAGGATCCTCGTATTCTTCGGATCAAGGAGAGGGACCATTACTGGCTGGCCACTCTCCTTGATCCACGGTACAAGGGTAAGGTTGCCGACCTTATCTTGCCATCGCAGAGGGAGCAGAGGATGAGACATCTCCGGGAGGCCTTGCAGAAAGCTCTGTGCAACGCGTTCCCAGAGACTGGGAGGTCACAAACTCCTGGTCCTGGACAACGTGTTGCTGAGGCATCAGTCAGAAGGAGCGGTGGAGAAGGTGGCCGTCTGACTGATGCTTTCAGACAATTTTTTAGTCCGCAGCCCCAAGGTATGATTGGTTCCAGCACCCATCGCCAGCGTCTAATTTACATGGTGCAGGAATACCTAGGGGCAAGGTCAGACTTGGACACCTTTCCCACTGAAAATCCTCTGGCTTACTGGGTCTTGAGGATGGATCACTGGCCAGAGCTTGCACAGTATGCAATTGAGCTTCTGGCCTGTCCTGCTTCCAGCGTTCTTTCGGAACGCACCTTCAGTGCTGCTGGTGGCTTTGTTACCGATCACAGGGTGCGCCTGTCCACCGAATCAGTTGATCGACTGACCTTCATCAAGATGAATCAGTCTTGGATCACCCACAGCTACCAAGCACCTGAAGCTGATGTAACCGAATAATTTTTTTTGAAATACCACATCCCTTCAAGACTGCCTATGCTGATGCTGAGTGACTGTCCTGTTATGTTGATTGTCTATCCTCTTCCTCCTCCGCTGATATGTTGGAAGAACATTTTTGGTTCTGGGTGATGCCAGCAGCCCAATTTTTCTGCCCCTGTTTAACAGGGGCGTTTAAGTACAATTTTTGATGCAATGCTTTGCAGCAGGGCTAATTCCTGCAAAAAAACTAGAGTGTATGGCAGAGGTTGCAGTGTGATGGCACCAGTGCCTAAGGCCCAATTTTTCTGCCCCTGTTTAACAGGGACATGTAATTACAATTCTTGATATAATATTTCACAGGAGGGCCCCTTCCTGTGCCCACCAAGAGTAACTGTGAGGACTTATAGTGTTGTGGCACCAGCACCACAACCACCAAAGGTCAATTTTTCTACCACTGTTCAACAATGGCATGTAATTACAATTCTTGATATAATCGTTCACAGCAGGGCGCTCCAGCGCCCACCAAGAGTCACTTTGAGGGCTTACAATGTTGTTGCAAAACCAACACCTTGTTCCGCCATTTCTGCAGAGCATATAGGGCAGGCCCCTACTTTCAAACATCCAACTTACAAACATCTCCTACTTGCAAACGGAAGGAGACAACAGCAAGTGAGATGAAAAAAGATGGACGACAAAACAAATTATACAGGGGTGATAACCCTTCCCTATGTTTTCCAAAAAGCTTAAAAATATTTTTTTTGACTGGAGCTACACTTTAAAAATGTACCAGTTGAAAATTACAAACAGATTCAACTTAACACAACAAACCTACACAGTCCCAGTCTTGTTTGCACCGCCTGTATACTGCTGTTCTGAGTATATAGGGCCTGGGGGCCACACGCATTTCCTTTTTTTAATATGGGTACAGGGTTCCCCTTAATATGCGTACAAGACCCAAATAGGCTGGTAATGGGCAGGGAGGGCTACCCATGCCATTTTTCTGAATGATTTTCAACCATATTGCAGGAACCAGATATAACATTAAAACCGCAAGCAGTTTTAAATGGTGTTATTTCCGCTTAATGTCATTTTGTGCAGGGACTGTTCTAAACACGGGAAACACGTGGCACTTCACAGGCATACTACAGACACCCACCAGGCACCATATTTAAAGGAATATTTCACTTTTTTTTTTCACTTTAATCGTCATTAAAATCAGTACTCCCACCAAAACGGTAGTTTTTAAAACTTTTTTTTGCAGTGACCCATGTCCCCTGAGGCAGGAGGCAGGTCGCCAAACCCTTTTTAGGACACTATCTTGCATATTAGCCGTTAAAATTAGCACTTTCCAATTCGAACGTTCGAGTCCCATAGACTTCAATGGGGTTCTAACGTTCGTACCGAACGCGGGGGTCGTTCGCAAGTTCTGGTGCGAACCGAACCGGGGGGTGTTCGGCTCATCCCTACACCTGTGTGCTCCATGCAACCTCTCCATCTATCCCTCTCTCTGATCACTACTTTATTTACTTCTCTCTCTCCCTCACTTCTGCCTCCTCACCCTCCATACACTTAAAGGTTACCCATATAAACATTCACCATCTCAACCCTTCTCTTCTCTACTCTGCGACTGACCACCTCTATGACAATCCCACCTCTGTCCTGCACCAACCTAGCCCCTTCTGTCTACAACCCTTCACTTCTAATCTCATTGGACACACTGGCCCCCCTCACTACACACAGAATCAGGCCCCTTCCCCTTCAACCCTGGCAAACAGATGATACTAGAAGTCTAAAAAAACACAGCCATGCTCAAGCTCCTGTGGCATAAGACAAAGTCCCAGAAAAACGTATAATCCCGTCCCCGTCAACTCTACCTTCAACTCTCTACTTCACCCTCCACTGCCTCCACCCACTAACTCATTCACTGCCCAGGAGATTGCCAATCACTTCAAACAGAAGATTGATACCATTCGCAAGGAGAGCTCTACTGTTCAGATACCCTCCATACTTTACACCTCATGTCCACAGGTATAATCATTAATTCCCTCTTTCAACCACACCACTATAGATGAGGTTGCTAAATTACTTGCTAGCGTCCATCTTACCACCTGTCCTCTGGATCCTGTTCCCTTGCAAATGCTACATTCACCCTCTAGCTCTATTCTACACTCTCTAACCCACATCTTCAATCTCTCCCTCTCTTCTGGTATCTTCCCCAACTCTTTAAAACATGTACTTGTCAGCCCCATACATAAAAAGCCCTCACTAGACCCATCCAATCTTAACAACCTATGCCCCATCTCCTTGCTCCCCTTTTTATCCAAACTCCTTGAACCTCTAGTCTATAACTGAATGAGCGTCCACCTTGCTGATAATAGCCTTCTTGATCCCCTTCAGTCTGGATTTCATCCTCAACATTCCACAGAAACTGCTCTCCTAAAACGAACAAACAATCTACTAATGGCCAAAACTAAGGGACACTATTCTGTACTCCTACTCCTGGACCTTTCTGTTGCCTTTGATATGGTTGACCACCCCCTCCTCCTCAAAAAACTCCATGCCTTTGGTCTCCGTGACTTCAATCTACACCTCCTCCCTGGGTCAGCTCTATGCTGATGACACTCAAATCTATTTCTCTACCTCTCAACTCACTCCTTCAGTCTCCTCACATATCACTATTTTGCTATCAGATATATCAGTCTGGATATTGCACCACTTCCTCAAACTTAATTTATCCAAAACCGAACTTATCATTTTTCCTCCCCCACCTGCCACTTCCCCTGATCTCTCTGTCAAAATTGATAGCACAACTATCAGCCCATCCCCACATGCCAAGGTCCTAGGAGTAGTCCTGGACTCTGAACTCTCCTTTAAGCCCCACGTCCAATCACTGTCCACAACCTCTGGAACATCTACAAAATACGCCCCTTTCTAACAAATGACACAACAAAGCTCTTAATTCACTCCTTGGTTATCTCTCACCTTGATTACTGCAACTCCCTCCTCATTGGCCTACCTCTGCATACTCTATCCCCCAGGGGTCAAGTCCTGGGGAAAAAAGTGTGGGAACTCCCACCCAAGATCCACTCCCCCACCAAAAAAAATTAAAATAAATAAAGGTACGCTCATATGCATATATATTTCACAGAAAATACAGTACATTTATTGTAAAGTGCCAGTTTACAAAAACAAAATAAGTTAACTTGTCAAACAGAATAATCAACACAATGGGTGATGATCTTTCCCTCGCAGGGAATTTCTAACACAAATTCAAATACAGCAAATTAGAAAATATCACACAAACTGGAATAACGTTGCCCTTGCCGTGCAAGATTATCGGCAACGGATCAAAGAACTCACGGATCGAATCATTCCTTGGATCTGAGTAACAGATCGTAACTTTATCCGGATCAGCAAATAATAATTGAATTTGCAAAAACCTGTGAAAAATTTCACCACCATATAGTCCCCACTGCAATATACATCTCCCCCACTGTAATATCCACGTCATCTCCCCCAATAATATTTTGTCTGAGCATGGATGGGTATGGCTGGGTATTAGCAGAATATGTATTGGCAGGGTAAGTATTGGCAGGGTATTGCAGAATATTGGCAGGATAAGTATTGGCAGGGTATGGCAGATTATTGCTGGGTATTGCAGATTATTGGCAGAGCATTGCTGGGTATTGCAGGGTAAGTATTACAGAGTCTTGGCAGGGTAAGTATTGCAGAGTAAGTATTGGCAGGGTATGTATTGCAGAGTATTGGCAGGGTATTGCAGAGTATTGGCAGGGTAAGTATTGCAGAGTAAGTATCGGCAGGGTATGTATTGCAGAGTATTGGCAGGGTATGTATTGCAGAGTATTGGCAGGGTATGTATTGCAGAGTATTGGCAGGGTATGTATTGCAGAGTATTGGCCGAGTATTGCAGAGTAATGGCAGGGTATGTATTGCAGAGTATTGGCAGGGTATTGCAGAGTATTGGGTATTGCGGAGTATTGGCAGGGTGTTGCAGAGTATTGGGTAATGCAGAGTATTGGCAGGGTATTGCAGAGTATTGGGTATTGCAGAGTATTGGCAGGGTATTGCAGAGTATTGGCAGGGTATTGCAGAGTATTGGCTGGGTATTGCAGAGAATTGGGTAATGCAGAGTATTGGCAGGGTATTGCAGAGTATTGGCAGGGTAAGTATTGCAGAGTAAGTATCGGCAGGGTATGTAATGCAGAGTATTGGCAGGGTATTGCAGAGTATTGGCAGGGTAAGTATTGCAGAGTAAGTATCGGCAGGGTAAGTATTGCAGAGTAAGTATCGGCAGGGTAAGTATTGCAGAGTAAGTATCGGCAGGGTATGTATTGCAGAGAAAGTATCGGCAGGGTATGTATTGCAGAGAAAGTATCGGCAGGGTATGTATTGCAGAGAAAGTATCGGCAGGGTATGTATTGCAGAGAAAGTATCGGCAGGGTATGTATTGCAGAGAAAGTATCGGCAGGGTATGTATTGCAGAGAAAGTATCGGCAGGGTATGTATTGCAGAGAAAGTATCGGCAGGGTATGTATTGCAGAGAAAGTATCGGCAGGGTATGTATTGCAGAGAAAGTATCGGCAGGGTATGTATTGCAGAGTATCGGCAGGGTATGTATTGCAGAGTATCAGCAGCAGTGGCGGCCCGCCCATAGGGGGCGCCCGGGCGCCGCCCCCCCCTCTCCCTAGGTGTAAAAAAAAAAAAAGTTAAAAAAAAAAACGGGCCCTTTAAGACATTTAAAAAAAAAAAATGTCATTTAACAATTTAACACAGTGTACTGTGGCGCCGGTCACAGTGCACTATGAGAAGCGCCACGTCGATGCAATCACAAGATTGCATCCATGGCGCTTCATTTGCGGGTTAAAAACCCGCCTTGTGGCGCACTGCAGAACGCCGACTAGCTTCCGCCCGTAAAATCACTGTGATTCTACGGGCGGGAGCATTGTCATTCTTAGACAGGCAGTCACTTCAATCAATCAATCAATCAGAGAATGAGCTCTGAAGGGGGAACTCCACGCCAAATTTCTGGAAAAAAAATTGACGTGGGTTCCCCCTCCGAGAGCATACCAGGCCCTTAGGTCTGGTATGGATTCCAAGGGGAACCCTCTACGCCGAAAAAACGGCGTGGGGGTCCCCCCCAGATCCACACCAGACCCTTATCCGAGCACGCTACCCGGCCGGCCAGGAAAGGGGGAGGGGACGAGCGGGCGCCCCCCCCCCCCCTCCTGAGCCGTACCAGGCCGTGTGCCCTCAACATGGGGGGGTGCCTTGGGGGAGGGGGGGCGTGCGGCCCCCCCACCCCAAAGCACCTTGTCCCCATGTTGATGAGGACAAGGGCCTCTGCCCGACAACCCTATCGCCGCCGCCCGTTCTTCTTCTTCTCCAGGAGATGTTGCCTCGACGATCTCCCTGGCCGGAATGCCAGGGACGCGCTGCGCTGCCACTTATATAGGGACAATGGGGCGGTGTCACATGGGTTGGTCACATGGGTTGATGTCACAGTCGCCATGTGACATCAACCCATGTGACCAACCCATGTGACATCAACCCATGTGACACCGCCCCATTGTCCCTATATAAGTGGCAGCGCAGCGCGTCCCTGGCATTCCGGCCAGGGAGATCGTCGAGGCAACATCTCCTGGAGAAGAAGGAGAAGAAGAAGAAGAACGGGCGGCGGCGGCGGCGGCGACGGCGACGGCGGCGGCGGCGACGACGACGACAGAAGACCGGGCCACCGCCTGTAAAAGAGCTATAAGAAGGCACGGTGGCCTGGCAGAAGAACCGAAGAGGGGGACAAGACCCCCGAAGTCGGGAGAAGAGGCCGGCGGCGAGGAAAAAAGCCGGGCTCCTCCGCTAGCAAAAGAGCTACAAGAAGATAGCGGAGGAGTCCGGCGAGAAGACCCCCGAAGACGGAAGACCCCCGGAGCTGTGCAATAAAATATTTTAACCCTGTGTTGTGTTTTTTTTGTACTTTTTTTTTCACAGGTGAATGGGTAGGGGTACATTGTACCCCATACTCATTCACATAGGGTGGGGGGCCGGTATCCGGGGCCCCCTTATTAAAGGGGGCTCCCGGATTCCGATAAGCCCCCCGCCCGCAGACCCCGACAACCAACGGCCAGGGTTGTCGGGAAGAGACCCTTGTCCTCATCAACATGGGGACAAGGTGCTTTGGGGTGGGGGGGCCGCACGCCCCCCTCCCCCAAGGCACCCCCCCATGTTGAGGGCACGCGGCCTGGTACTGCTCAGGAGGGTGGGGGGCCGCCCGCTCGTCCCCACCCCCTTTCCTGGCCGGCCGGGTAGCGTGCTCGGATAAGGGTCTGGTGTGGATCTGGGGGGGACCCCCACGCCGTTTTTTCGGCGTAGGGGGTTCCCCTTGGAATCCCTCGGAGGGGGGAACCCACGCCAATTTTTTTTTCAGATTACATAAGGGGCGTGTTTTATGAGAAGTGGGAGGGGCCAAAATGATGGGCGGGGTCATGATGGGCGGGGTCTGGCGCCCCCCCATCCAAAAACTTCACCAGCCGCCACTGCTTTGTAATGCTCATCTATGGCGTGTCTCCAGTTCAGGGGGCTGACTCTTGCCTGGGTCTGAAAGAGGGTGATTGGCTGATACAATAGAGCAAGAGGGGAGTGAAGTGGGCTGTTGAAAGAGGGAACTGGGTTGTGCTGCCAGCCTGGAGAATGCAGGGAGGAAGCCACTGTGGGGACCATGTGCTGCCGTTACCATTTTGACTGTGTTGAAAAGCTGAGAGAGCGCCACAAGGTTGCAGTGAAGAGGAAATAGTGACGTGTGGCCAAAGTTTTGGCTGGAGCTATTTGATGCTGTGCTGCCCAGGAGATGAATGCTAACGAAAGAATGAGCTGCTGCTGCTGAAAGAATGGATCCCTGCCATAGGTGACCACCAGCAGGTGAGAACTCGGAGAAGGAAAGAGACTGAGTAAATTCTACCTGGGGAGATGTGAGGTGTGATTTAGATGTCCAATGAGATCATACTGTACTAGAGAGCACCTCCTCCACTTTTAAGAAAGGAAAAGAGGGACTGTCTCAGCAGAATTCAAAGAGAGAGATTATGGGCAACTTCCATTTCTGTTTGACTTGAACTAGAGTTTTTCTGAATCATAGCACATGTCCAGAGACCCAGAAGAGGGTGCTCTGGGACTGGTAAGAGACTAACATCATACAAGTTAATCTGTTGTCTGCTGGGAACTGGTGTATTTTCTTCAAGGCTTCAAGGGCCCCAACTATGCAGGACAACTTTTTTTTTAATCACTTACCATTGGGATACAATTAAGACTTTTAAAGCAAGTTAGTACTGTCTTTGGGTACTGTTGCTAGGTAAATGCATTTCAACTCTGTTAATTACTGTTAGTCAGAATATTGCAGGTGTTTAACCATATCTCTCAGAGTAACTTTAATGTCATATTGATTGCTTGTAAAGGTACACTTGCTGATCAGTTTTCCTTTACACTATGAATGGCCTAATAAATTATTTGAAATACCTCAAGGTGTGTCAATAAGTGCTGGGTGAGCAAGGTGGGTCATCTTCAGGTGTGCAAAGAAATCGCAAAACAATTCTGCAGCTCCTCTAGGGGTAGTGCTATGGTAATACATGACAAGCCACTACTGGTGGTAGCTACAGTAGGTGTTGCCCTTAGTGCTCATGTTTCAAACACAAAGCCTGTGGGTTAAAAAATAAAGCACTTCAGGCCATTTCATGTGGGCTTTTTTCTTCCACCGGAAAGTGGTGGAACTCCACTCAGCCAACTCTAGGCTCTTGCCCTTCACTCCCCGATCACCACTGTCACTTGTAAACACAGAGGCCATCTGTTTTTTTAAGAGCAGCTTTCTTCTTGGCAGCTTTCACAGATCCCTGCCTGCCTTGCACTCACGGTGGGGACAAGGGAGATGCACGTGCAGTGTGGTATATGGCATCACGTGGTAAGCTGCACTGTGGTCCTATCTGTGCCTGGGTGCACCAATGTCGACCAATGATCTCCCTAAAAGTGAAAAAGAGAGGTGGAGCTACCTGCACTACTGGGAGGTACTAGAGCCAGGCCAGGTAGGTGAGATGTGAGGAAGATTTTGGGTGGGTGGTTGAGAGATGAGGGCTGTGGAGGGAGATGTGTGTAGAGGTAAGGGATGGGGAGAGTGGTGTGAAGGTCAGAGCTGAGGAGGGGTGGAAGTGAGATGTGGACAGCCTGTGCAAGAGGGCTGAACCCTGCAGACTGTGCATAGCACACCCTTAAACCCTGCACTCTGCATGTAGCCCACTCCTCAATCCTGCACTCTGTACATAGTGCAGTCCTGAACCTTGTACTTGGTATGTAATGCACCCCTGAACTCTGCACTATGTAAGTAGCACATCTCTGAAATCTGCACTCTGTACATAGCGCATCTCTAAACTCTGTACTCTGTACACAGGACATCCCTGAACTCTGCTCATAACGCACTCCTAGCATTTATTGCCCCTTTAAAATCCTCCCGCTGTGCAATTTGGCCAAACCCATGGTTCAATGTGGTACGGCAGGGGATTGTGGTTGTGTTCCTGCATCTATTCTCTGAGAAAAAAAAGCCTTGGATAAATGTATATATTCTTACAGATACAGCTAGCGTTTTGAGGGCAACCATAATGCTGATGTGGCCCTTGATGGCATTAAGTTTCATATGCCTGCCGCAGTGTATTCAAAAAAGAATGGCACTGTAATGCAGCAAGCATGTTACTTGTGTTAGTATTATTCCGTAAGGAGACATCCTCTGAGCTATCAACTCCTACTTATTTATCACATGAACTAACATACCAGTACTCACCATACCCCATGCCTATTTGTACAAAAGCCTGCATTAAATCATTTTGGCACCATACAGGTCTGCTTCACTTAACAATGTCCAACAGCCTTATAAATTAAGCTTTTTTTTAGTATAGTGTACTCATGGAGCTTTCCCACTTAGAATATTATTTCAGTCACTAGATCAGGTTTAGTTAACCAGCTTCCTTCTACTGTTAGAATGTTCCTAATATGACTTGCAAATCCCCAGCAGCTTAGAGGTCACAGCTTGCCAATACCTGCATGACATCATGGTATATTTTCTTTTTCTTTTCTTTTTCTCAAGGAAGACAGTCTGCGAATAATTATGGTGAATAAAAAAATATCAATTTGTTTAAGAAAAAGCAAGGTCACATAAATTCCTGAACATGTCTATACACATCTGTCTCTCCACCTTCCCCTGTGGCAAAATGGCTTTAAACATCTACTTTATATAAACCTTATCTCACATTTCAATAACATGCTTATGAATGTTGAATAGGAAGAAAAGGTATGCATTTTGTTTTTTTCATCTATGCATTAAAATTATTATTAATAATATGATTTTTTTTTTATCCTAGCCTCAGTTCACTTAAAGAGCAGGTTTCTTTAAGAATGAGCCTGCTATATTTTTTTTCTGAATTTCAAAGCCTTATTCTTTAGTCATCAATATAAATGTGCATACAAAAACACCAAGGTTATTAATTTTGTTTTATTTTATTCTAATTATCATAGGAACACTGCATTGGTCTGCTGTACCCCTTTCCAAGAAAAATATATAGAAAAATAAAACACACATTATATGACTTCCATTTAGACAGCCAAAGTGACTGTAATTAAATCAAAGTAACCATATAATACTTATTGCATAATTGATAGAGAAAATGAACTAGAACCATAGAATGGATGTATTGACCTTTTTTTTTATCCCTTTTCAAGGAATATGATTTTGCGATGACAAAATGGTAACAGGCTCCTTCCTCACATATGCCTATAATTTGTAGGTAATATAAACATACAATTCCTGTGGATATTACCTCACTTGCTCTTGTTGAAACTGTTGATCCATTCAAGCATTGTCATAAAAAAAAGAATTCTCAAACAAGAATGTATGTCTATACTAGTGTTAAATATTTTGTCACATAATCAACACTCTGGGAATTATTTGATATATGTTAAATAAAATAATCACAGCCTCCTTTATTATTTTAACAAATTGACAGTAAAGGGAATATATTGTATATACCATAATAGTAAGGATATATGAAGCCAGAGAATTATAATCTCTGTAGTAAATTGATTTACTGCGTTGAAGTAACTTTATCCTTAGTAAAAAGTAAAATGAAAAAAAAAAAAAAAAAAAACTTGGCAACGCTTAGTTTATGTTAACCTTGTGCTACAAAGATCGTTAGCCTAAGACAAATGTGTATATGTTCAGTTTAAAAGGGGATATACAGCAGATTTTTTTCTGAATGTACTTTGCATGTTCTTATATGGATGTAGGTTAGTTTTTGTTAGTTTTCTTTTTTCTTGGGCTTTTTCCCCTATATTCTCACCTTGTAATTTTGCCAGTAACATACTTCCTGCCCTAGAGTGACAACACCCACTCACTGTTACTGTATTGATAGAGGAGTAGTGTTGTCACCCTAGGAAAGAAAGTGTGTTTTGACTACAGACCATCTCCCTCTTTCCCCATTTTACTATATAGGGGGAAGGTGTGCTGCAATTCACAGAAAGAATGGGCAGGGGATTAGCCTGCATCCTTATGAACTTAAACGTAATACCAAAAAGGTATAGCTGGATAATTTCCAGTTGAAAATAATGCTCCATATGTCCATATTGCAAGAGGATTTGTATTTAGAGTCCAAATGCCCATTTAGTTGAAATAGTACTTTGGGCATTCATCCAGGTGGCCACCTTCTGTTCCTGATCATGCTCGTCTGACCTGCCTACTTAAAGCTGTCTAGCTCACTTCACCTCTGCCTTCGCCTTGGTCACATCACAAGAAACCATCTCCTGCAGTTCTGTTTAAAGACTGCCTTGCTGACATCCCTTCTGGCTCCTTATCCTGCTTGCTGTTGCTCTACTTGGATCCCTGACTTTTGGCCTGGCTGATTACCCGAACTGGTTATTGAACTCTGGCCTGGCTGACTACTTGATCCGGTTACTGGACTCTGGCTATGCTTTGACTATGCTTTTTCTATTTACCTTTTTATTTTTATTTAATAAAAAAGGGTGATTTAATTGTACTTCTGTCTCTGTCTGTTTCATGGTTTCTGACAGTAGGCCAAGGCCATGAATTCAGAAGATACAGTCAATCCACTTGTTGGTAATATTTTTTCCAGATTGGATGAGCAAGATCACCGTATGGATCAGTTTGCCATGGTGTTACAAACTCTCCTGAGTTGCATGGCTCATTTGGAATCCCCCACGGTGGCTGCTCCGGTGCAACCTGAGACGCAGGTCGTCCCTGCTGCTGCGCCAGTCTCTGTGCAGGCCCCCACCTCGAGTATTATCTCTATAAGAGGTATGTCTGGTTCCGCTCCATTTCCCCATCGATTTGGGGTGATCCAGTTCAATGCAGAGGGTGTCTCAATCAGATTGAGATATACTTCGAGATGCTGCCCCAGGCATTTACCACGGACAGAAGCAAAGTAGGTTTCGTGATAGCTTTGCTTTCTGAGAGAGCCTTGGCCTGGGCTAACCCTCTATGGTAGATGCAAAAACCTGTTGTCTTGAGTTAACCTCAGTTTGTGGCCTCCTTTAAAAGGGTATTTGACGTTCCCGCACGCTCCGCTTCTGCTGCCAAATGCCTCATGTCCATTAAACAGAGTACGAGAACTGTTGCCGACTATGCCATTGAATTTCCGTACTCTGGCAGCAGAGGTTTCTTGGAACAACGAGGCCCTCGTGGCTGCTTTTTCTCATGGTCTCTCAGATTCCATCAAGGATGAGATAGCAGCCCGAGATATACCCACTGAGCTGGAGAGCTTGATCTCATTTGCCATCCTCATTAACTCCACACTCAGAGAAAGACTTTCTCTTAAGGAACGCTTGCGGACGCCTCCTGTATGTTTGCCTCTGAGCTTTGTAGTCCCACCCATGCCTCCCTCACCTCCCATGCCTCCTGGTACTGAGTCGGTCAGTGAAGATGAACCCATGCACCTGGGCTTCACGCGTCTCTCTGCGGATGAGAGAGCCTTTAGGAGGAGGGAGAGATTGTGCCTTTATTGTGGCCAGTCAAGTCACTTTTTGAAGTCTTGTCCTACCCGTCCAGGGAACGTTCAAACCTTGAGGTCCTGTCATGGACAGACCTTAGGTGGCGTTGTTTCGCCCCCAGTTATCCAGAAGGATAAGCCCCTGGTTTAGGTCACTCTTTCTTGGGCTGATTCGTCCATCGAGATACAGGCTCTAATCGGCTCTGGGGCTGCAGGCCTGTTCATTGATGCTGCATTTGTTTCGCAGTACTCGATTCCGCTGCAGCTGCGTGACACTCCACTTGCCATTGAGGCTCTTGATGGGAGACCATTACAGCCTGTCTATGTGACTCATGAGACGGTTCCATTGTCCATGGCCGTAGGGGCTCTTCACCATGAGATAATCCAATTCCAATTTATTTCCTCATCCAGGTTTCCGCTGGTTATTGTTTATCCTTGGTTACAAAGGAACAACCCCTCTTTTGATTGGCTCCATGCTGAGGTTCTCTCCTGGTCACCACAATGCAGTGAGACATGCTTCCTGCACCTCTTCACTCCCCTCCCTGCCAGAGGAGTACCACGATTTTAGCGATATCTTTGATAAAGGTCAAGCCGGTAGTTTTCCTCCACACCGGTCTTATGATTGCGCAATTGACCTTCAACCTGGTGCCATACCTCCTCATAGCCGGGTTTACCCTTTGTCTGTCTTGGAGGATAAGGCCATGGAGGAGTATGTTGCTGACGCACTTTCTCGAGGTTTTATCCGCAAATCCTTGTCTCCTACTGGTGCTGGTTTCTTCTTTGTGAAGAAGAGCGGTGAACTGAGACCTTGTATAGATTATAGGGGTCTCAACTGTGTCACGATTAAGAATGCCTACCCGATTCCATTGACTACACAGTTATTTGACCGCCTCAAGGGAGCAACGGTTTTCAAGAAGCTTGACTTGAGAGGGGCATACAGTATAATCTTGTGCGCATTAAGGAGGGCGATGAGTGGAAAACTGCATTTAATGCCAGAACAGGACATTATGAATACCTGGTAATGTCTTTTGGCCTTTGTAACGCCCCGGCAGTTTTCCAGGAATATATTAACTGTCCTCCGAGATTTGTTGCAGTTATGTGTGGTGGTTTATCTCGATGATATCCTCATATTTTCCAAGTCCCTGGAGAGCCACCACACAGATGTCTGTCGTGTGCTTCAGAAACGAAGAGAGAACAATCTCTATTGTAAACTGGAGAAGTGTGAGTTCCATCGGGAACAGGTTACATTCCATATCATTTCCACTGCTGGTTTTTCAATGGAACCAGAGAAACTTTTGACAGTCCTACAGTGGCCTTCGACCAATGGGTTTACATCCTCTGCAGCGTTTCCTGGGTTTTGCCAACTACTATCGGAAGTTTATTCGCAACTTCTCGTCTCTGGTCAAGCCAGTGACTGATCTGACCAGAAAGGACGGTAAGGAGTTGGTCTCCGGAGTCCATTAAGGCCTTTGAGACTCTCAAAGCTGCCTTTGTTTCTGCTCCTCTGTTGGCACATCCTGAACCTACGTTGCCTTTTATCCTAGAAGTTGATGCTTCTGAGACTGGAGTTGGAGCCCTTCTGGCTCAACATCCTAACTCTGAGAGTGCTATGCATCCGTGTGGCTACTTTTCCAAGAAATTGTCACCTGCTAAGTGCAAATTATGAGATTGGTGACAGAGAGCTGTTGGTGATCATTTTAGCCCTGAAAGAATGGAGACATCTCCTTGAAGGTATCATTGTGCCTGTTCTTATTCTGACTGACCATAAGAATCTTACATTCTTGTCTGAAGTTAAGCGACTCTCTCCCAGAAGGGCGCGATGGGCTCTTTTCTTGTTGAGCTTTAATTACATTGTCTCATTCTTACCCGGTACTAAGAATGTAAGGGCTGATGCCTTGTCAGGAAAATTTTCCTCCACTTCCAAGTCGGAGTTGGTTACGGTTCCTATGATTCCTCCTGATCGTATCTTGGCTACGGTTCGCACCAGTCTTACTTCTCCTTTGGGTGACAAAATTCTTGCTGCTCAGGTCCATGCTCCTCCTGAGAAACCTTGTGACCGCTGCTTTGTCCCAGATAGTCTCCGTACTGATGTGCTCCAGATTTACAATCTCCCAAGGCATCTGTCCATCCTGGGAAGAATCAACTCATTTGGGCCATTTCCCAACAATTCTGGTGGCCTAGTCTACGGACTGTTGTCACTGCCTTTGTAGCTGCCTGTCCCGTGTGTGCTCAGAGTAAGACTCCACGACACCTTCCAGCGGGCCTACTACAACCCATACCCATTGCTAAAAGACTCTTAGCATTTTCTGTTCACCTCCATCAGTACAGGAGTGAGCTCTTTCCCTGATTCAAACCCCTCAAATGCGCTTTCTCTCCCCTCACACAGGGGTTCTGAATGAAGCATTTGAGAGCTAACGTCACCCCTGTGATGTTAAAGTGGTTGTAAACCCTTACAACACACTTTGACCTACAGGTAAGCCTAGATTAAGGCTTACCTGTAGATCCTACACGGTTTAGGAGATATTTGCCGAAAGACAGGCACCGCTGTCTACGGCGCATGCACCGTATACAGCGGCGCGCAGGCGCACTGAGTGCGGCACTGTCAACGACGAAGAAGCCACGCGTGTCGGCTCCCATGCGCATGCGCGGGAGTGACGTCATCGCGGCTTCGCCGAATGACATCGGCGGAGCAGCGAGACCCCACAAGAAGATGGATGCGCCAGACTACAGGGGACAGCGGTGACATCGCTGGCTCCTGTGGCAGGTAAGTGACACATAATGGACTACTATGCGATGCATAGTAGTCCATTATGCTTTGCCTTTGCAGGGAATGAAAGAGGAAGTAAACTCATCAGGGTTTACTTCCTCTTTAAGGTGAACAGAAGGAACTAGTTGTCCCTTAGCAATTTCCTAGCAACAAGACAGGATGGAATGGTGCGATGAAAAGATTTTTTCAGCAAGGCTTCAAGAAGTATGCAAATGGCCTACACCTATAGCAGGTACATTATATGCTCAAACATGCACAGTTGTTTTAAACTACAGGCACCCCTTAACTACAGTTTTTTTTATTTTATTTTTTTTTTGTTTTGTTTTTTGGTAAAGGTGAGTTAACTCTTTAAAGTCGATGTAGACCCTAACTGAATGACATGCGAAAACACTGTATTATATTAACAACTGGTATTTAAAAAAAAAAAAGAAAAGTGGTGACAACCCCTTAAATAGTGCAACACACTTTGATACACTCCTAGCCCAAAAGAAGGGTTATTTATATGGGCTATATCTAACAATAAAGAATCAGCTTTTTGTCCTTTAAGCCTCTTCAAAGAGAGCATTATCATCCTTTAACCACTTGAGTACCAGTCTGTAATGCCCCTTTATTACCAGGCCATTTTCAGTTTTCAGAGCTGTAATAACTTGACTTACAGTTTCTCTGCCATGCAACACCCTACCCAAATTTATTTTATATAACTTTTTTAGACAGATAGAGCTTTCTTTTGGTGGTATTTAGTAACCACAATTTCTTTTCATTTTTTTATTATAAAATGAAAAAAGACCAAAGACCCTTACTTTCTGGTAAAATAAAAATGCCAGAATAGTACAAAAAAAAACACACAAATTACCTTTTTTTGGAAAGTAGACACTCCAATGTGATCTCAGTTCAATCTAACTTTATTAATAGCATTTCAATATATAATTGTAATACAAAAAATAGTATATACATATCAAAAAGAAGCAATGAAACATACTATAATCTTTTCTAGAATAGTAAAAAGGTATGCATAATATATAACATGTACAATATAACACATAAACATCCCTCGGGAACCAGAAGACTCTGAACCATCACAGGAACATATCTATAACAGAGGATAGTGTGCTGGACTACATTATTTGTTACACTCAACAGGAGAATGAACGAAACACAGCCTCTTGGTACCAAAAAAAAAAAAAAAACTGTAGTCCAAGACACTCTAGTCTCCACTATCAATCATCCCTCCCCATAGGGTATATATGAAAAGGGCACAAACAAAAATAAAGGCAGATAACCAGACAATACTTCTCACAGCCCATCACGGGTGATTATCCCATTATGGCTGACTCCCTAAAAAGTTTCCAGGGAAGCCAGGTTTGGTGGCATTCTTCATATGCATCCAATTCACGTGCCAAAAGAGACTCCATGCTCTCAATATGGTCTCCAACACCCACTCAATCAGAAGGGGAGCATGTGCTGTTTGCCAATGGCGAGGTTCTCGCTGCTGTCAGCCAATGTCTAAGAAGACCTTTTTTAATACATTTAAAAGAACCAAACAAAATAGACAACAACGCAATTTGTGACGTATTGGGGATATTAGTCCCAGTTATGGTAGTATAAACCTGAAGAATTCCCAAAAATCATGACTTGATGGTCATTCCCACCAAATATGCATGAGTGAACCCTTACCTAAATGACATCGCCAATATAGATCTGAGATATCCCGATATATGCGATGAAGCAGCGTCAGACATCAGTACCAACGGCAAAGAAGCTCAAAGTTAGTCTCCTGCGCCTTAGTTGCCAATGATAAACAGTGGGTAAGGATGAATGCTTTCACCCACTCCTTGGTTGTAATTTGTACATTCTAACGCCCATTTGTTTGTTAATTCCGGGAAATCTGGGTGAAGTTTCAAGAGAAGAACCTTATTTACTACCGAAAGACCATGGTCAGTTGTAGAGTATTGCAAAAGAAGAGACTCAAAGGCATGTGATGTCAAAGTTTGCAAACACTTTTGGAAATAAAGAAACATACTGAGGTAAGCATTGAACTTGGGAATGGTGCACTAGATGCATTATTGTACAGGTCATACACAGAGGAAGGAGAAAGCGTTTGGTGCACTTATCATATACAGTGAGAAGAAGGAGATGAAGAGGTTAACATTTCAGATGGCCAGGATAAGGGAAGTGAAAGGATTAACATACAGATCACATGAAGGCAGCATTGAGATAGCAGTATGTGTAGGAAAGAAGGGGCAATTAAATGGTTAAAAAAATATCCCTGTCTGTCTCTGAAACAGAAGAAATTAATCTGCAGCTGCTGATCCATTTATTCTTTCCCCATTGTCTCACCTTCCACTGTTATAAGGTTAAGAGTGCCATGTGATTGCTCTGGTGAGGAATGTGCTGTTATAGGAATGCCACCTTCCTTTACACAAGTGTGTGCATGGAGCAAGAACAGGCTTTATCGCCCTGCACCCAGCATTCTCTTTATGTCACATTTATGTCAGTTGGACTGCACATACATGCTCACAAAGGGGTCTATTTATAAATGTTACCAGTAAGATTAAACAATTTTCACCTAAGATTTACACATTTTTCTAATTAGATTTATAGCTCACTGCTAGGCTGCAAGGACAAAGCCGTGACATTATCGGTAGCTACCTGTGCACTGGGAGCAAACAGACAAGCTGGACTTTAAATCACTACCAACTCCCATCAGATGGATTATTGTGGGCCCTGATTACCCAATGGACTACATCTCCCAGAAAGGGTTGGGACCAGGGAGTAGAGAAAAACAGTATCTTCCTAGGCAGTTCTTTGAAACGCACAGTTTTTTTGCTGTGGGAAGCAGGAGTGAACACACCCCCAGAGTCAGATCTGCTTGCGGCTAAAACTAAGGTCTCAGGCATACCACTGTGGGACCACAGGGAGAGAGCCTAGGAGAATGTGGAGATTGGGATTGCTTTACTCCAAGAGAACTTAGCACTATACCCATCCTAAAATGATACTGCCAAGTGAGCCAAGGTCCAGAGACTCACTAAAAAGGGACAGAAGATTCCTTTACTCACAGTGGGGTTTCCATGCTGGGTCACTGAATCTGGTGAGAAGGCCTTGCAGCCATGACCTATAGGCATTAGAGAGACTGAGCTCTTGGGAACTGATCGCACAGCTGTTCTAAAGCCTGATACTGCCTGCAGGCTTTACTGTGAGTGTTCTCATGGGCCCCAACATTAACCGGCTGAAGATCCAAGGCTAAAGACTGCCAATTTTAATTGCCACCTAGCAACCTTTGCTAATTGCTCAGTTCAGAGGTATCACCCAGGGGTTTCTCACAGGACTTCTCTCTGGGTGCACCTGTAGTAGTAATAATATCCTCATTCACAACACAGGTAATGTTTATATTTACTGTCTACTACTGATCTTGCTGGTTTATGTGTTAATTAGAATCTAGTTGTAAAGAAATGCTTTGGCATAGTGACTACACTGTCTAAAAGGCTAACAGGACCACTGTGGAGATATGTGAACTGGCTTCAAAGAGAGCCGGTTAAAATCTCCTGTTATTGCGAATTGGATGCGGACGATCCCACATCCAATTCGCAGTGGTGGGAACCCAGCCTCAGTCTACTTTTTGAATGTTTGTTTGTGCTCAAACAGCTGTTTACTTCAACCCAAGCCAATACATTGAGTTGCTTTACCACAAAATAGTCTCCTAGCAGTAAGCTAATACAATGAAATGAACAGGAGACTATTTAGTGGTAAAGGAAATCAAAGTATTGGCATAGGTTGAAGTAAATAGCTGTTATCTATGCATTTAAATGTTTACACTATTTGTATCCATGCATCTATGCATGTATACCTGGAACATATCAATAACTATGGCAAGCATGCCTACTACCCTTGTTTTCACCCAAACTTTTCACTCAGGATTCACACATTTTTGTACGTGAATGTGTAGTGCCAAGCCGAAAGGAGCCGCTTGGGATCTTGGGTTCTCTGTTCTGCAAGTCAACTCTGATAACACCCTCGGCCCCTCTGGCACACTTAGTTGAATAGCAATCACACTTAAAGAGTCAAGGACAAAGACATATTGAGCAGTGGTTCTCAGCCCATGCAATAAATGCGTGTTTGTAATGTATAATTCAAGTAGAATCAGAACTTTTTTTAATGTTTAATGTATGCTTTGCACCACGGTATGCTGTGCACATGCTGCATTTTATTTTTGGACTCATGTGGCATTTGTGAGGTCAGGCACTGATGTTGAATGCAAAGGCCTGATTCGCAGCCTCTGCTTTAATTCATCCCAAAGGTATTCTATTGGGTTGAGGTCAGGACTCTGTGCAGGCCAGTCAAGTTCCTCCACCCCAAACTCACTCATCCATGTCCTTATGGACCTTGCTTTGTGCACTGGTGTGCAGTCATGTTGGAACAAGAAGGAGCCATCCTCAAACTGTTCCCACAACATTGGGAGCAAGACATTGTCCCAAATGTTTTGGTATGATGAAGCCTTAAGTGTTCCCTTCACTGGAACTAGGGGCCAAGCCCAACCCCTGAAATAAAACCCCACAACATGATCCCCCTCCACAAAATGATTTGGACCAGTGCACAAAGCAAGGTCCATAAAGACCTGGATGGGCGAGTTTGGGGTGGATGAACTTAACTGGCCTGAATAGAGTCCTGACCTCAACCTGATAGAACACTTTTGGGATGAGTGAAGACTGCAAGCCAGGGCTTATCACCCAACATCAGTGTGTGTGTGCCCTTTGGGGAAGATTTTCCTTCACTTTATATCTAGACACAGCAGGAAGTGAGAGATGATTTCCAACCAAAGGTAGGAACATTGTCATTTCATTATTTCTAGCCTACTTATATTAACCTGCATGTTCTTGAAATGTTTTAAGTTACTTCGTGAAGATCCCAACACATTTACTTATTTGAATTCTGTAATACATTTTCACTATGCCCTGTGAGTAAGCACTGTTGTGTCACATATTTCACAGAGCCTGCCTTCTGAATAACAGAGGTGATGATTTTCGGGAGGCAGAGTCGGTACAGAATCACTGCTTGAAGGCAGTAAGGTACCATGGGATATGTAGTCTTTAGGAATGGAAAGTAAAAAGCAGAGGAGAAGCTGCAAAGCATGCAGAGAACTCAGGAAGTTGTGGAAAGAGATGGCCAGCAAACAGGCAGCACTCACAACATGAATGGAGATTTTTCAAGTAAGATTATATTGCATTGTTAAAAATAACTATTGTTTTTATTGCTATTACAATGCTGATGTTATAAAATGAAAGTGCATGCTGTCACCATAGGTTTCCTTTAAATGTTTCTGTGAATTTTGCAATCTTACAATACTGTAAATGTAAATAGGATATAGTTTAATAAAGGCCTAACATGTTATAGTGCACCTGACAGATACCTTTTTAGCTTGCTACTGTTTTACAGATACTGTAAGCACTGCTTTAGTAGAATAAGGAAGTGTTAGAACCCTGACTATGTTTATACTAAAATCGCAAATGTAAAATCACTAACTGTATTTAAATGTGGCAGTTTTTATTTTTTTAATTTACTACTAGTTTACTATATATTGTGGCTGCCCCTTAACCTGCAAACTCTATGGAATCAGATGAGATTAAATTATCAGAGAATAGAACTAGCTTTGTTCAGCCTTCTAGACAGTAGTTAAAGACTGTAAGCCTTAAAGTGGTTGTAGACCACTGACATGAAAAATTAACAAAGCATATGTGTCTGTAGTCTGTACTTGCCTCAAAGCACTGAGTGTGATTTCTGTCCACAGCCTCATTCCTCTGCTATCTGCATGGGTCTTTTCTGACTGTGCTGGCTCCAAGAGATCAAGGTAGACAGGGGATAGGAGCTCCAGCACACATTCTTCCTCAGCTGTGCATGTTTCCTTATGAGATTGTGCAGAAGGGGGTGTGTCCCTTCCATCCACTCAGGTCTCAGACTATACTCAGCACTCCTCACAGTTGTGCTATGTGTGACATCAGATCCCCACCCGACAATGGAAGTTCAGAAAAAAAACTGTACTAATACTGGACTGTATATGGATGTAGAGAAGAGAAGGCCATACATAAACAGGCACAACTTATGTAAGAGGATTTTTTTAATCTCTGTGTATCATTTGAGGCTAATCACTTCACTGGGAATATGTAAGGGTTTACAACCTCTCTAAGGCTTTATGTACACCACAGCTTATAAACTCAACTCCATAAAAGCACATGTGCACATAGGCTTTAACCAGAGTTTAGGAGTTGTCATAGCTGGGAGAGCTTCAACCTCCCTCTCCTGAACACGGAAGAATCACAGTATTTTGCCGCATTCGGCAGTCAATGTAGGCAGTCAAAGTAGGCTATGTGTACATGAAGCCTAAGTAGAACCATGACCTCCCATTAAAACATTTTATATATATATATATATATATATATATATATATATATATATATATATATATATATATATATATATATATATATATATTATTTCTTTTTTTCAGAGCTTTATTATAGATGCATCTGTACCTACAGTTTCCTTGCAAAGTCCAACAAACACCTGTTGATCCTGCCAGTGATGTCCAATTAATGCAGCTTCCTGTGATGGTGTTTCAACAACGCTGCACTGATTATGAATTCAGAGCAGAGTTGCCACTGTCATACAGACTGTTCCTACTTGCACTACAGCAGGGTATTGCAGAGGGCTTGGCTGTTGGCTGCTAGGGATGAGCTTGGTGTTCGACTCGAACGCATGTTCGACACAAACATCGGTCGTTCGTCTGTTCAGCGAATTCAGAACTTTGTGGACTATTCGCACCAAATTTGTGTGGTACAAACGGCCCACAATGCACTACGCCATCGCAGTGCATTGTTGACTCATGATTGGCCAAGCATGCACTGTGACCTCGCATGCTTGGCCAATCACAGCGCCGACAGCGGGGAGAGCCATAATTGCCGGTGGCCAATTATAGCTCAGGGAGTTTAGTACATGCCCCACACTGTATAAGGCCACCAGCAAAGGGGCCTTGTGTAGTGTGTTCCAGCATGCAGGGAAAGAGAAAAAATAGGCGGGGACAGTGTTCCTTGCTCAGGCATCTGCAGGAGTTAAAGTGGGGGTTGTGTGCCTCCAGCACAGTGTACACCTGTATCTACCCTTTTTTGCTGGTGATCTCTAATACAGGCATCTGCAAGAGTTATTGGGTATTGTGTGCCTTCAGCACAGTATACACCTATATCTACCCTTTTATGCTGGTGTTCTCTAATACAGGCATCTGCAGGAGTTAGTGGATGTTGTGTGCCTCCAGCACAGCACAGTATACACCTGTATCCCCCCTTTATTGCTGGTGTTCTCTAATACAGGCATCTGCAGGAGTTAGTGGATGTTGTGTGCCTCCAGCACAGCACAGTATACACCTGTATCCCCCCTTTATTGCTGGTGTTCTCTAATACAGGCATCTGCAGGAGTTAAAGTGGGTTATGTGTGCCTCCAGCACAGTATACACCTGAAGATACCCCTTATTGCTGGTGTTGTCTGTTGCATATCTTGCATATTAGCCTTTAAAATTAGCACTTTTGATTTCGAACGTTCGAGTCCCATAGACTTTAATAGGGTTCTAAAGTTCGTATGAATTTTTGGTCCGGTTGAAGGTTCTGGTGCAAACCGAACCGGGGGTGGGGGGGGTTCAGCTTATCCCTATTGGCTGCAGTGAGACGTTAAAGAAATTTTGGCTCAGTCAAGGAGGGAAAATACTTTTTTTGTTTACCTTATGAAGCTTGTGTATCATGTATATAGCACGACCCCCGAAGGAGCTGCCGATAGAGGTTCAATCCTGCACCCTGTCTCTCAACCCCAAGAACAGTCTCAACCCCTCTGGCACACCTGTATGACAATATTAGTGTGGGATTTAGCAGTGAAAAGAAGCACAGCAATGATACACTATACAGTATATTTACCGTAACCATGGAACCCATCACTTCACCAGCTGTAGTAATACATAGAGTCTCACACGTGATGTCAAATAACCACTTATGTTTACTAAAATGGAAATTTAACACAAGGAACAGTGTGATAACGTAAAGGTAATACATTAGAACAGATAACAGTCAATGTGTATGTGAAACCGTAGATTCAATGCTCACTATAGGGATGTATATTCAGACAGGCGCACAGCAGGACAAACGCTCAATATCCTCCAAAACGTATATTAAGCGCCTTCCCACTGGCCTCAAAGCATATACACCAAATCTGCAGTAAATGTTATGAACATGCAATAGTACAATACATTATATATATCCTGTACTCAAGGGCTCCCCCTAGGTTGTAATACAATGTTCCAAATGCAAAGTGAACTGTGATGCTTTGTAGACGATGATAAAAGTCCCTTGTCTTCTTGATCTTCAGCTAGCTTATGGTATTAGACTGCAGTATTTGTAAATTAAAGCAGGGCAACAAGTAGAAAGCAAACTGTAGGATAAGTGATGCACTGGTAATTGTGCACTTGCAAATATCAGGCACTTATAATACTTCCTCCTTAGCAGTGGGTGTAAATCAGTGTTGGCTTTATAGCACAGAGAAACAAATCCTAAAGTTCCACTGTATGCAGCCTGTGAATAAGTGAGATCACTTCTGTGGGACTACAAGTCTCACCAGCAGTCTGTACTCTACTGAAATAGGCATGTGCCATTTTCACCAAGTAGACCCAGAGGCTGTAGGGTTCCATCTAGACTCACCTCCTGGTGTCTCAGTCTGATGATAGCTGGCTCCGCCACCCTGTATCGCTCCTCCGGATAGCTGAGGTGCAGATGGCTTCAAAAGCTCTGAAGCGCAGACCGTTCCTCCTGCTCAATCAGCAGGGCCGTTCACAAGGATCCCTCTGGGGCGGGTGATCTGCTCTCTGCTGTAGGCCGCAGGCTCTTCCAGCCCTGGGCACACACACACAGACCTCCTACTGTGTGTTGAATGGCGGGTGGAGAGACCAAAAGCATGGTATGTCTGTCATTTTATCTGCTTACTCAGCAGGCTGTTCTGTGACTTGGCATTGTGGGTAGGTGAACCGGGCATTGTGGGTCAGTAGTTCCCAGATTGATTTAAGCACAAGAGTCACTTCCTCATTATACTACATCTCAATGTTTTTGTTGTTATATATATATATATATATATATATATATATATATCAGGAAGTGAAATGATAGTAATTCTATTATGTATATTGTATTCTTATTTAAAACAACATCCTCTTTCTTTTTGTATGTAATATGCATGATAAAAATTAAAAAAAGATTGCAATAAAAAAAAAAACTATATCTCCCACAATGCTTTGTAATGCTGCTTCACAGAAACTAAACCAAAGTCTTAATACCATTAAAAGGACACTAGGGGGAGCCAAACTCTTATTATATTATTATATATTTAGGACCAATACATTATTTAGCATGATAGCTTGGGTAGCAAAACTGCGCTACATGTAGTAACTGGATATTTTGCTTGTGTTGACTGTCATATAGAAGCCTTAAGCTGTACTTTAAACTTGCCAGTATGTATGAAAAGCACACCCTGTGTACAGTTTTCATCTCTAGCCCCTGTGTGGGCATATTTTGTGCTCACTTTTTTATATTTTATGTGTTTTATGTTATATGTTATAAATCTAATAAAAATTATTGAACCAGAAAAGGACACACTGAGTATCTTGCATATGTACTGTAGATACAGTATGTTTACAGCTACAATTACAATAGTCAAGACTATCTTTCGATACTTTCACTATTCATAATTTTATGTTGAGTGATACTAGGGTCGACAATGTAAAAAGGATCGATGGAGTTAAGACGCTCTCAAAAAAAGAAAAGGACTTTGTGGGCACAATATGAGGCAGAATTAATATAGAAAAAGTTTGTCTTTATTACAAAATGTAAAATAAGAAGATAAACACACATATATAACAAAACACCAACACCCTCTACTGGACAAGGTTAACAGATAACCAGACATGGTAATGGATGGATCCTTTCATTCGAAGAACAGTCCATTATGTGAAAAGAATATCTATATATCAAGAGATTGTGTCCATAAACCCCTCCAGGCTTGTTTGTAAACGCATTTTGCATCTAATTGCTTCCTCAGGACAAAAATGGGTAGGTGCTGATAAAAAAATAATTCAAATATATACCAAAAAATATAAATAAGTATCAATAAAGATGGAAAAGCCTATAGAATGAAACAGTGTATAAACAAGCATAGCAATTGAAAGCATGCAATATCTTTTACATTTGCCATACACTAGATTTAAGGAGTCCTATTGGGAACTTAACATAAAGGTGTAGCACCCTCTAGGTTGCTAGATGTGAGTGAGTAGGATTTTTGGATAGAGTAGGTAAATTTAAGCAGGCTTGGCATCCAGGCCTGTTTGTTTTGATCTGGGTTGGGAGTGACTCAGACAGAGGCAGCATCACTGAGACCTCCCACTTCTTTTCTGAACATTCTAGAATCTTCTGTAAAGGAAGGAGGAGAGAAGAGATGTAGTTGCCTGGGGTGCGCTAAGGAGCCTTGACCAAGCCTCAACCTGGATTGGCAGGGGACAGGCCTCCTTAAATTCTCTGGGTCTACCCAGCTGAGGGAGGAGTTGTTTGGTGTGGAAGTTGGAGATGGAATGCTAGGCTGTCAAGGCCCTTGAGGAGCTCCCCAGTGCAGTACACCTCTGAAGATGGTACAGAAGGTGCAGTTCCCAAAGAAGCATAGGTTGCCAGATGGGTACAGGAGAGTAGAGCCGGTGGTCATCTGAAGTATATCGGATGAGACAGGACACATATCTGGGCTGACGTCTCTTAGGAATCCTCAATCGTACTTGGCAATGGTGCGTGCAGAAGATGGTAGTGGAAGCCAAGCCTGGGGTCAAACACCGTGGATCCATCAGGAGGAAAAGGCAGGTAGCAGAACCAGGATCAAGCCGAGGTCAAATACAGAAAGGTAATAGTAGCAGAGTCTGCGATGCAAGCCGCGATCAAACACTGGAGACAGCAGGGAAGTCGGTAAAGCAAGCCAGGGGGTCAAAACCAGGAGAGAAAATCAGACAGGTCAGGAGCAAGCAGGGTCACAACAGGAAATCCAAAAGAATATGCACAGAGGCTCAGGAACATAGGAAGACTGACGACAATCCAGCAATGTGATGGGCTCAGCAGCATTCTCATATAGGCCAGTAAGTGGCTGCATCTGTCACATTGTGCACATATTGCGCACGCGAATTTGCCAGTTAGCACTATTGCACATGCGTGTTTGCACATTAGCGCCATTGCCAACTTGGGTATGCCAAGTCGTTCTTCCTGCACAAGTGTGTACGCTTATGCACCGGATGCGTCCATGATCAGTACTGCCAATGTTGCCAGTTCTCCTAAGGGCATTTCCCTGACAAGGACCTTCTAAGAACACAAGGAGATGTTCTGGACAGAGGCACGGGAGCAAGGAGAGGACAGCAGGAGAGCACTGCCAGGCAAGTCTCTGGGGAGGAAAAACTGGTCGCAGCCAGGAGGGCTGGTGAGTGAAACACAGTCAGGAGAGGACTGGGGGATTGCAGTCTGGGATGGGGGTGCAGAACCAGTGGAGTGGACTGTGGTGGCACAGGCAGTGGAGAGAAGCAGCTGCAGCCAGGAGGGCTGGCAGGGCCTAAAGAGGTGATGCTGGGATCAGTAGCCATGTGGACAGCTAGCACCAGGACTACCTACATATTTCTGCTAAACCAGAGGGACCTGTGGTCCCTGCCTGCAAAGGGTACTTGCTAAGGCCTGGATGGGCTAGTGTCAAGCCTAAAATATAGTGCTAGCTGGTCCTGGAAGAACAAGCAGGTGATACGCTGGAGGTGTTACAGAAAGATAGTCTGCAAGAAAGTCATGTGCTGGAGCTGAAGTGTGGAGGTGTATATATTATTATTATTATTATTATTATACAGGATTTATATAGCGCCGACAGTTTACGCAGCGCTTTACAACATTCTATAGGAAGTGTATAGTCTGAGTCCCATATATTTATGTACTTCAATCAAGTGGGTATGCCATACTCCCTTAGCCCATCCAAGTTTAATACCCCTCAATAAAATACAAAAAACTATTTTCACGGCCTGGTTTTCTGCCTGAGGATGAATGAGAACTGTGTGCCTGACTGGGCAGGGTGACAGACAGACAGACCACAATACTTAGCAGCCCTTACGGGGGTACCGCTAAACAGTAAAAATGGCCTTATTATGAGTCATAATGTATCCAGTAATGTCACCAGTTCTAAGCATACTATAAGCTTGTCCATGATCTGTACACTTTATTAGTGATCCCATCTGTTATGTATCTAATGTGTTTATTGATAGGCCTGGCTACAGGGACTAACGGAACCCAGTGCGAGCAATCCAGAATATATTATATATAAATCTGTTCTCTATTAGATAGTGCTGAAAACATACTTTAGTTATGCCTGTGAAAATCTGAGCCAAAATATATGAGAGCTTTCCAAATCGCCATCAAATCTAACCCCACAACCATTCAGATACCCTGAAGAACCTGCCCTTCCACATCGAGATGACAGTAAACAGCGGTAATAAACAGCCTGGGGATGTGATGTTAGTAGTATGTCTTACTCATCAACATATATGCAGTATGCTTGCCGTATGCTTGCCATATGCTTTGATGGCAGAAAGTAATGTGTAATGTGCAGTAACCCACAGAAACTCATCAGAAACCATTTCACTAGAAAATGTTTTTTGTTTGACAACTTGAAATGTTTTAAAATTTCTTACTTTGAGAGACTGCCTTTCATTTCCTTGGCACAATATTTCTTGGCCTCATGGTAACCCAACCGTCTGTCAGCCTCCACTCTGAATTATTGATATATTTATTCATATTTTCCATTATTTTTACTGTTCTATATAACTATATGTATATATATATATATATATATATATATATATATATATATATATATATATATATATATATATATATACATATACATACATATATACACACATACATACATACAGGGCTTTTTTCTCAGAAAATAGGTGCAGGAACGCAACCACGACCACCCAAACACCCCCACCACCACACACCCACCTACCCTCTAAACCGCGTCAAATAGTAGGTGTGGTCAAATTTCACCACTAACAGTGGGGTGGCCTTAAAGGGGTATTAAATACAAGGAGTAAATTATGTACAGTGTAAGAGTGCAGAGTTCCGGTGGGGCGGGGGGGGGGGGGGGTCCCACAGAGTGCAGAGTACAGGAGTGAACTACAATCAATCACAGCCAGTGAGCCAATGAGGAGAGAGTGGGGATGAAGCCAAGCCATGCTCTGTGTGTGAATGGACACACAGAGCAGGGGCTCGGAAGTGAGACTGCTCGGGCACTCCCATAGCAAGCTGCTTGCTTTGGGGTCACTCAGCAGGAGGGAGGGGCCAGGAGTGCCAGCGAGGGACCTGTGAAGAGGAGGATTGGGGGTGCTCTGTGCAAAATCACTGCACACAGCAGATAAGTATATGTTTGTTATTTTTATTTTATTTTTTTGATCTGCCTTTAATATCATTTTAAAGCTTTTCATTCAGGTGCATGCTCTCTCAACAGTTTAACCATTTACAAGATGTAAGCAAGTTTACTAGCTAAACAATCAAGCTCACATACTGTAGGTCAGTGCTGAATATCACATTAGGTCATCACATTTAATCTGAGACGGTAAACCAACAATGATTCAAAAGGCATGCTAGATACAGTTAAGCTGTGCACATATGAATCTTGTCCATTTTACTTTGTCAGATAAAATGATCTAAATGTATATGAGAAGTCCGCACTAAAATAAAATGCTAAAAGTGTTGAAATTAACTTGGCAGCTGCTGTGTGAATATCAAATACTTTTGAGACACCATAATTAATCTGTGTGACACAGCACTTGGTGCTATAAATCAATCTAATGTGCAAATATCAAAAAATACATTCTAAAAACAAAGTGCTTATGGTGTTAAATTTGTGACTAACTGCTATAAAAATAACCAAATATGTTACATTTATATGACTTTGTGTTTACCGCTCTATATATAACTGATATGCAGATTGCAATTAATAATTAAACTAAATATCACTTAAAAAATAGTGCAAATAAAATCTAACCATGTGCAAACACAATGTATATAATGTGCAAATAGACAAAAGGGTGTGTGCAAATCAAATATAAAAGGTAACTTTTACGTCATCAGTATTTATTAACCATTTATAATACAAAAATACAAGAAATATGCCTTGTGCATCGGATACAGCAATAATATGAAAAGTAATTATTAAAGACTTGAGTCCTATGCCCAGTACACACGGTCGGCCATTCCGACAACAAAATCCATCGACATTTTTCTGACGGATTTTGTGCCAAACTTGTCTTGCATACACACGGTCGGACAAAGTTGTCGGAAAACCCGATCGTTCAGAACGAGGTGACATTTGTTGCATACGACTGGGCTACCTAGAGGCTAGTAGCCAATAGCTTTGGTCTCCTAATTTAATCTGAGCATGCATTTCCGTCGGAATTCTCTACAAACGATCAGAAAAAGTCAGATCGGATTTTGTTGTCGGAAAATTTTAGATCCAGCTCTCAAACTTTTTCCGTCTGGATTTCTGACTGTGTGTACAGGGCATTAGAAGGATCCCTCAGACATCAAACATACTGATCCTTAGCTGTCAACAACCTCTCCTGAAATTATTAAAATGATAGAAAATAAAAATACACTTGCCTTACATCCCAGCTTCTTTTTGATATAGCCTTATGGTGAGACAATGTGAAAGCTGAAGATTCCATATTTTACAACAAGGCACTCCTGGACTGTGTCGGATAGCCAAAAGTATTGAAAGTATCAAAATTGCTGTTAATATTTCCAATACTATTGGGTATTTAGTTTAAGGTAGGACATGGAGGAGGGGATATTGTATTGATATTCGATTGATATGAAGATGTACTAATGCTTTTTCTAGCCCCGATGTAGGGGACACTTTTGGACCCCCAAAAGGTGTTGGCTACTTTTTGTATTGTCCCCCTGACTTTTATTGGAATAATATTGTATCTGGACCTCTTCGCAGTGGTGTGGCACTTCAATTTCCATTTTTTTTACATTACATTACAAGCCAAGGAGACTGTGGAGATTCTTTGTGGTGTGGAAGCTACCTGCCCAGGAACCAGATCATTTACACCAATAACAATACTTTAAGATTGCAATACCACTGAGATAACCCTACTGGTTCAGTGCTATTTCTCCACATTCCTCAATTGAATAAGAATGTAAAAATGGATAAAAATAAGGAAACATAATTTAATTTTACCTTATTGTTAAACTCATAATTAATTCAGGGACTTTGTTCTTTTGTGCACACAGTAATCTCAAGACCTACAATTCTCTCCCTGTAATGCTGCACATTCCTAGAAGGCACATTTGCAATATTCTGTGAAGATTCGTAACATCAAAAATGGGACAGCTCTCAGAAGATAAAGGAATTTAAAGAGGAAGTAAACCCTGATGGGTATCCTGCAAAGGTAAACCCTGATGGGTATCCTGCAAAGGTAAAGCATAATGGACTACTATGCATCGCATAGTAGCCCATTATGTGACACTTACCTGATACAGGAGCCAGCGATTTCACTGCTGTCCCTGTAGTCCGGAGCGTCCATCTTCTTCCGGGTATCGCTGCTCCGGTCACTCACAGCGCCGGAGCAGCGATGACGTCACTCCCGCGCATGCGCATGGGAGCCGCCACTAATGGCATATCGCCGTTAGCAGCGGCATGCTGCTAATGGCGATAGTGCGCCTGCGCGCCGCTGTCTACGGTGCATGCGCCGTAGACAGCAGTCACTGTCTGTGTAGGTTTAGGAGATATTTCTTGGACCTACAGGTAAGCCTTAATCTAGGCTTACCTGTAGGTCAAAGTGGTTTGTAAGGGTTTACAACCACTTTAAAGAGAAGGCAAGTAAAAAAAACGTATATAGTAAATAGTTTTTTTTTAAGAATAATATGTTCAGTTGATTTTGATTCACTTTGAGTAAATATATCACCCTATAGCCTGAAGTCTTTTTAGAAGTCTTTACAGACACATATCTTATAACTAGAATATGAAAGGCTTTCCTTTAAGAATAAGCTACCAAGAATGCTGCAACAATACAGTTTCCTAATATGGTCATATAATGTGATGACACATGGTAACCATTACCTGCAGCACAGGGGAGCACTGCAGTGTATATGTAGGTTTATTGCAAAATGTAAGCTTCCAAGCAATAGTGATGAAGAAATGCAATTTACTATGGGGCAACAGAAACGTATAAAACTTTGTTTCATTAGATACCATTTTCATCTGTATTTTATCTGTATTTATCTGTATTTTTTGTATCTATAAATTTACAGATAAACTATAGTTACTTTTTTATTTTAGTCATTTTTTTTAAAGTTTGTAAGCCTTCAATGTATGTGTGTGTCTGTTTGTATTAAATATACAGTATACAATATTTGTTTCAGAAATTAATAAATATATATATATATATATATATATATATATATATATATATACACACACACACATACAGTTGTTCTCATAAGTTTACTGAAACTACCCAAATGGCCCAGATCAAAAGTTTACATTCCCTGGTGATTTTGGCCTAATAACATGCAGACAAGTTGCAGACACAAATGGCTATTAAAGGTAACCATCCTCACCTGTGATCTGTATGCTTGTAATTAGTGAGTGTGTATATAAAAGGTCAATGAGTTTCTGGACTCCTGACAGACCCTTGCATCTTTCATCCAGTGCTGCACTGAAGTTTCTGGATTCTGATTCATGGGGAATGCAAAATAATTGTCAAAGGATCTGCAGGAAAAGGTAGTTGAACTGTATAAATCAGGAAAAGGATGTAAAAAGGAATTGAGAATGCCAATGCCAAGGAATTGAGAATGCCAATCAGCAGTGTTCAAACGCTAATCAATAAGTGGAAAATGAGGGGTTCTGTTGAAAGAAAACCACGGTCAGGTAGACCAACTAAAATTTCAGCCACAACTGACAGGAAAATTGTTTGGGATGCCAAGAAAAACCCACAAATAACTTCAGGTGAAATACAGGACTCTCTAAAAACATTTGCTGTTTCAGGATGCACAATAAGGAGGCACTTGAAGAAAGATGAGCTGCATGGTCGAGCCACCAGAAGAAAGCCATTACTACACAAATGCCACAAAGTATCCCGCTTACAATATGCCAAACAGCACAGAGACAAGCCTCAAACCTTCTGGCACAAAGTAATTTGGAGTGATGAGATTTAGTTTTTTGGCCACAACCATAAACAATACATTTGGAGAGGAGTCAACAAGGCCTATGATGAAAGGTACACCATTCCTACTGTGAAACACAGTGGTGGATCGCTAATGTTTTTGGGATGTGTGAGCTACAAAGGCACAGGATATTTGGTCAAAATTGATGGCAAGATGAATGCAGTATGTTATCAAAAAATACTGGAGGAACATTTGCATTCATCAGCCAGGAAGCTGCGCATGGGATGTACTTGGACATTCCAACATGACAATGATCCAAAACACAAGGCCAAGTCGACCTGTCATTGGCTACAGCAGAATAAAGTGAAGGTTCTGGAGTGGCAATCTCAGTCTCCTGACCTTAATATCATTGAGCCACTCTGGGGAGATCTCAAACGTGCAGTACATGCAAGACAGCCCAAGAATTTACAGGAACTTGAGGCTTTTTGCCAAGAGGAATGGGCAGCTTTACCATCTGAGTAGATAAAGAGCCTCGTTCACAAATACCACAAAAGACTTCAAGCTGTCATTGATGTTAAAGGGGGCAATACACAGTGTTAAGAACTGGGGTATGTAAACTTTTGATCAGGGTCATTTGGGTAGTTTCTGTTGCCATTATGATTTAAAAAGAGTAAACACAGTTGATTGGTAATAAATGGCTTCAGCCAAACACTAACCATGAGTGAAAGAAAAGTTTTTGTGTTATCATTCATATTCTCTGTAAAATGGTAAAGAAGTCATAAATTCTGTCAGGCTATGTAAACTTATGAGCACAACTGTATTATGTATATACATATACACACACACATTAGTCATGAACATCAAAAACATTTACAAAACTATAAGCCATCTTCTTTTAAAGACAAACTTTGCATATATGTGGGAAGGAATGTATAATTACACTTATTGCAGTGCCCCTAATCCACATATCTGGCTGTGCGTTGAGTTATTTTAAGGGGACAGCAAATTTACACTGTTATACAAGATTCACACTCACTACTTTACATTGTAGAGAAGTGTAATTTTTTTCAGTGTTGTCACATGAAAAGATATAATAAAATATTTACAAAAATGTGAGGAGTGTAGTCACTTTTGTGAGACATTGGGGGTTATTTACTAAAGGAAAATCCACTTTGCACTGCAAGTGCACTTCAAAGTGCACTTGGAAGTATAGTCGCTGTAGATCGGAGGGGGACATGCAAGGAAAATAAAAAACAGCATTTTAGCTTGCACATGATTGGATGATAAAATCAGCAGAGCTTCCACTCATTTCGGATCTACCCCTTAGATTTAGAGCGACTGCAATTGCAGTGCAAAGTGGATTTTCCTTTCGTAAATAACCCCCACTGTATCGCCTCAAAGTGCTGATCTTGACACTTAGGCATATTACTCTGTTCTAAGACTCCACTATAATAATAATAATAAGTAAAAACCGGATGTTCTAAACGCGACCTCAATGAATACCCCTCCGCGCCTTTTGAACCAATTGTCTACTAGTTCTCAATATATAAGTATTATAATACTACAAAAAGCAGCTACTTATTTAAAACAAACATGTAAAAAAGGCAATATTTAAAAACACTGATGGAAAGTCCTTTTAAAATACTGCAGCAGTGCTTTTTCTTACCCACCTACTGGGGGGGCTGTTGGATATTAATAAATTGTGAAACGGGTTTACACTATGTGGACATTCCATTTTTTCACATGTCTATCTAGAGCCCTTGACAATATTATACTGACATCTGGTGGATGGTAGGAGCGGAACAGAGGAAAAGTGGAAAATAAATGGTGTCTCAAGGCATGATCTTTTTGATTGTCTGGTGAGTGTATCCCCAAAGGGAAGATTCTGCCGCAAGTGGTGAATTTTGTGTGGAAGCTTTATACACAGCACGACAAAGAATTTTTTCCCTACCGCTATATGTATTTCACTCATAGACTATACTATGAAAATCTATATCTGCATTTGAAGGTGGATAAGAAAAAGCGCTGCTGCAATAAGTTAACATAACATGGATAGCTAACATAGAGGTAAAAGGGGACACTCAAGATGATAACAGAAGAATATATTTATGCCTAAGCTACATATTCAGATTTCACTTACCACGCTCAGTCACACAATATTTCTCTGCAATGAAATGTATTGCAGCCACAAAATAAGCTACCAACTACAATACACAATTACTGAAAATAATATGAGCATGGACAGGCTCTGGATGATTGCAGAAAGGTGGATCATGCAATGGCTTTAATTTATTGTAAATTTAACGGAAAGACGAGGCAGACATTTTTTATTTAAGTAGATGTAAGTGGGGCACTAAGGCACTAGACTAAAAACAGGATATTCAAAGTATAGGCGGTGAGTAATTGTGAAAAAATAGCATTATGAAGAGTAAATATCTCTTCTATAGCAAGAAATCTGTATAGCTTTGAAAAACATCATCCACAAATCACTACTTCTACATGTGTAAAAGCCCTACATCAATGTCAGTAAAGTACATAGTAAACTTTTTACCCTAACATTACAGTGTTGAGGTATTTTACTTAATTACAACTTGACAATTACAACCCTTTCAATAAAGAAGGAGGCTGTCAACACTTTATTCAAATAAGAGTACACAGGAAAGAATTCATCATGTGTGCATTGTACTGGAACATAAATAGAATGGAATTCAGATTTCCTTACTTTGTGGTTACCTGGTATTTTTTTTGCCTACGATACCTGCACAAATTAGTAACAGACGCTAATCATGGTTCTGTTTTATACAAAGTAGGTGTATACTTTCACTGTACTTGCTAATTTAGACTCAAGGGCTGACTATTGTAAACTATGTCAAAAATAATATATATTTTTCCTTTTCCTTTTCCTAGTGCATATTACAAAAATCACAAAATTTAAGCTATGATTGGTTGCTACAGTCAACAGCCTCACCTTTAGTTGTGTTTTCAATATATGTCTCAGTTGGGCCTCCTTGGCTGGTAAAATATTTATTCATTTTTTTCATTCCTTTATACTTTGCACAATTCTGTTTTAACATTTCTCCAACTTTACACAAGATCAGTGGTGTGCTTAGGGAAGAGCTGTGGGGGGGGGGGGGGGGCGATGCGGCTGATGGTCTCCACTTAGTATTAACACTTGGAGGGTGCAGTAGCCAAACAGCCAAGTTGTAACTCAGAATTCCTGGTCCTGGGGTCTGTTTGCTGGTCATGGGGTCTGGCTGCTGGTGCTGGGGAGCCATCCCATTCAGAGAATTCCCCAGCAGGAGGGGGGTGGGCACGGGCAGAGAGAAGACTGGGTGCCGTGATCTGTAGGCTGTAGCAATTTAAAAAAAAAAAACGTTCCCCTGTCAAGGGGACTCTTTCTCCACTTTCGGGTGCTGCTGCACTGTGGGTTAATCAGTTTTTTGTCTGCATATTGTGTAAGTACTAATTTGTTGCCTACATAATGTCACAATTGCTGCATTTTTGTCCACATTATATCACATTTGCCATTCTGTTCGCTTGCATTATTTCATGATTGCCCTATCCAGAGTACTAAAAAACCTATTCATAACACTTAACCTGAGCTGCAGCTGCCTCTCAGAGCACCCAGCGACTCCAGCCACTGTCTCTGTCCTCATTGGATAGATTGATAGCAGCAGGAGCCATTGACTCATGCTGCTGTAAATCAAATTCAGTGACACGGGAGCAGGCGGGCGGAGCTGAGTCTCGCTGTTTATGTCAATGGATGCAGCAGTGGGTCTCATGAGCTCACCTGTACAGGTGCCCCCAGGGAAAGCAGCTCTCCGTGGGGGCACCAAATGAAGGGGAGGAGCAAGGAGCACCGTGGGGGCACCCCAGAAGAAAAGGATCGGGGCTGCTCTGTGCAAAACCCTTGCAGGTAAGTATAAAATATTTGTTTAAAAAAAAAAGAACAAATAAAGCTCAAACTTTACAATCAGTTCAAGTTATCCCTGAGGCCCAGTTTACACCACATGCAGTCCAGTTTTTTTTTCTGCATCAAAAAGCATGCAAAGCAGGTTATATGGGTTTTAATGGCATAGTTCACACCACTGCTTGCAGTTCCAGAAAAAAAAAGTAGAACTGCTGCATTTTTCTTGCACTGGACTGTACTAGAATGCTGTAAAAAGCATCAAAAATGCACTGGAACACACCTAAATGCACCAAAAAGGCACTGGAACACACCTACCCTTATTTAAGGTTAGTTCCCTAGTGTTAACCCCTTTCCTACCAGTGACATTTACACAGTAATCAGTGTATTTTTATAGCACTGATAGCTGTATAATTGTCAATGGTCTGAAAAAAGAGTAAAAAGTGTCCAATCTGTCCGTCGCAATGTCACAGTACTGCTAAAAATCGCAGATCTAGTAAAAAAAACTAAAAAAAAATTGCCATAAAAATGCCATAAATATTTCCCATGTAGCTGCTATAACTTTTGCGCAAATCAATCAATATACGCTTATTGCATTTTTTTTTATACCAAAAATATGTAGAAGAATATATATTGGCCTAAACTGATGAAGAAATTAAAAAAAAAAATTGGGGATATTTATTATAGCAAAAAGTAAAAAAAAAAAAAATGTTTTTTTTTTTCAAATTTTTTTTTTTTTTTGTTTATAGCGCAAAAAATAAAAACTGCAGAGGTGATCAATTACTACCAAAAGAAAGCTCTATTTGTGTAAAAAAAAAGGACGTAAATTTTGTTTGGGTACAGCGTTGCATGACCACGCAAATTGTCAGTTAATGCGACGCAGTACCAAATTGTAAAAAGTGCTCTGGTCAGGAAGGAGGTAAAATCTTCCAGGAGTGAAGTGGTTAACCATATCCACACTGCAGAAGGATAATACAGCAGCAAAAAAAGAATGAGTTCCAGAGCAGTTATCAGCTACAGTCCAGGTTACATATGAATCATATGTATGCATCCCTCAAAACTATGTTGTATTAAAAAATAGTTTTTGTGAATATAATACAAATTTGACAAAATAAAGCATAAGCAGGATGCTCATTAAATTGTGTACCAAATAAAAGCTGTAATTGTCATAAAAAAAACTATGAAAAACTCTGAATTATTTATTAGAATTAGAATTATTGTCCAGTTAACTTATGCATACTCATGCTTTTATATTTGGTCTGGGCATCTAGGCAATAATTACTATTTGTCCTTAAAGGGTCCCAGATAAAATCAGAGGAGGGCACCAACATCTTCATTGCATTTAATAGCAAGCAGCCCAGCGTGTCCTTAGTTAAAAAACAAAAAAAAAACAAAGATATGAAAGTTAAAACTTGATTGGTAAGAGCGATGTATTCATTTAGAGTTTACCTCTCTTATAAATAATTCCTCCAATTATAGACACACAATTATGTAAAATACACACGCGTGATTGTGTAATATTATTACAGTTGATAATTAACACACTTGGCTTTTCACATACAATGTATTTGCAAGCCTGTATGAATTTCTCATGAGTATGCGTGTTTGTGGTTAAGAAACAGAACATTCGGTGTTAAAGATATGTACATGAAAATGTTACAGCGTTCTCAATATTACTTCCTCTGCAGCTATGCAGCACTACAGACGTCTAAAAATACATACAGATTGCAATGTAAACAATTTCCTCTCCAGATACATTGTCACGCAATCATTTCTTTGTTGATGTGAGAGCTTAATTCACTTGTGCATTGTATGCAGCTCTTTAATACCCTGTACAGTAAAAAATAGCATAATGCTTTTTGCATTCAAAGAACTTTTAAGGGGAACGGCTTTCCATGTTTACTTTTAGTGACAGTTTCAGGGAAGATATTAAGAATTAAATGTCCTCCTTCGCAGAATGAATTATTAATATTACTACTACTATTAACAACAGCACACAGTGTAGATCAGGGGTAGGCAACCCCTGGAACTGGTGCTACAAGTGACTTCTTTTGCCGGCACCCGACTCCCTTCCCAACAGTAGAGCAGCGCAAGGAAGTGTCAGAGAGACACTAATGTATTCCAATCTTACAATTCCCCATGCCGCACCTGCATTGAGGGGGAGGCACTGTGCCCCCACATATTTTAAACAATTGGGAAACATTGATTGGTTCTCTAACATTGTTGTAGCTGCGATTGTCAGCTCATGTGATGGGGAAGAGATTGGGTGCAGTTCTGCTGGGGGGGGGGTCACTGTTTCCAAGAGGAGGAGAACTGTGATTGGCCACTGCCAAAGCCAATAACAGTCCTGCTAGCCCCATCCACCATCTGGAGGAAGTTGACTCGCTTGGTTGCCACTACCAATCTCAGAAAGAAGGGATTTCACTGTGATTGAGAAAACCACAAACAGGTGACAGTTTACTTTTTTTACTGTTGAGCTTCTGGGAACTTTGTTAAAAAAAAAAAATATATATATATATATATATATATATATATATATATATATATATATATATTTGTGTGTATGTGCCACTTATTACTGGCTCCTCAGCTCTGCATCATCTACTACTCCCAACCTCTGAAATCTGCATCACTTACACCTGACCCCTCAACTCTACATCACTTACACCTGAACTCTGAATTTTGCATCACTTAATACTGAACCCCAGCACTCTGTGTCCCTTTAAGCCACAGCCAATATTCAGCGAAATGAAAATCACACCCGAATTTGCTTCAGTGCACTGCACTTTTCTCAGCTGTGGGGGGGCTCGATCTTGGATACAGGCCATTGCGCATCCATTCCAGATGCTTTTATGTGACATCATATACATCCCATGCATCCCATACATCTCATACATCACATATATCCCATACATCACATACATCCCATACAAGCACGTGGACTGGATGGGAGAGGTGAATCAGCAGGATAAGTATGCCAGGACAGGTAGGTGTGTCTCATCTCTGCCTCCTTTCACCACTCTACATATCACACATCATATAATAGATGAGGGTACAGCAGTGGAGCAGATGAGCAGGGGGGGTTTAGCAGCGGACAGAATAGCAGGAGGGTACAGTGGTGGGGCAGATGTGCAGGGGGTACAGTGGTGAAAGAGATGAGAAGGAGGTTCAGCAGTGGGACAGAAGAGCAAGGGTGTTACAGTGATGGGGGCAGGGCCATCTTAATAACATCATGGGCCCCTGGGCAAAGTAATCCACTAGGGCCCCTACCAGGGAGATGGCGACCTGCGGCACGCTATGCTTGCAGCGGCAAGGAGTGAGTGTGGCTAAATAATGCCACATATTGGTTATGGCTTTTGAGTCTAATTAGACACAACACATACACAAAACCAAGAAATTATCCCAAATTAAATTCACTTCCTATACATACTGTCCCGCACTCTCTACACACTGCCCCCGCCCCCATACACTGACCCCCTGTATACACTAACTCGTTTTCCCCGTACACACTGCCCCCACCCCATAATAAATGCAAATCCCAGCTATTTAGCGGCCTGTATTTATGTATGACTGTACACAGTACAGGGGAGGCAGGAGGGTACAGTAGAGGGGAGGTCAGGAGGTTGCAGTATAGGATTTAGTGATGTATAGTGTCAGGTTTGGATGGTATAGGAAAGTATAGTGGCAGATTAGGGTCATATAGGGCAGTTTAACAGAAGGTTTGGACAGTATAGCTGAAGGCTTAGATAGTATAGGGCAGTATAGCAGAAGGTTTGGATGGTATAGGACTGTATAGAGGAAGTTTTGGATAGTATAGGACAATATAGTGGAAGGCTTGGGTAGTATAGGGCAGTGTAGGTGAAGGTTTGGGTAGTATAGGGCAGTTTAGCAGAAGGTCTGGATAGCATAGGACAATATAGGTAAAAGTTTGGATAGTATAGAGCAGTACAGCTGAAGGTTTGGATAGTATAGGGCAGTATAGATGAAGGTTTGGATAGTAGAGAGCGGTATAGGTACTGTAAAGGTTTAGATAGTATAGAGCAGTATAGGTGAAGGTTTGGATAGTATAAGCCGGTATAGCTGAAGGTTTGGAGAGTATAAGCCGGTATAGGTGAAGGTTTGGGTAGAATAGGACAGTGCAATTTCTTTGAAAACATTTTTCAGGACACTGTGCTCAAAAGGTTGCCTACCCCTGGTCTAGATATATGGTAAATCATAGGTAGAAAGGGTAATTGATTTCTTGCTACATTCTTAGTTTGTAGGCAAAATATACAAAGACTCTTCCCCTGTGGTGACGGCCAAGACAGTTTTTTAATTAATATTTATATTTTAATATTTTAATAATGGAAGATATTGGCCTCATATCTTTGTTTCTGGGGGAATGGTAATAAGATACTGGATAATGTTCTGGACAAAATTTCAAGTTTAGTGTATTATCTACTATTATCTAACGGACAGACCCGATGGACTAGTCAGTCTTTTTCTGCCATCACTTTCTATCTATATATTCCTTTACTATACCTACTAAACTCTTCAAGGTCATTGTAGCATCATTGTTAGATGTGTGGCGGATGCTTGGGCCAATTTACAAATGAAAGTAATTGTAAAGGATATATATTTTTTTATAATAATAATAAACATCTCATACTTACCTGCTCTTGAAAAGGGTTTTACACAGAGCAGCTCCCATCCTTCTCTTCTATAGTCCCCTGTTGGTGTTCCTAGCTTCCCTTTTTTTTACCTTAATGCAGAGAATGCATTAAGGTAAAAAAACTCCCGCCTTTAGAATCAGCCATGGTACAGTACCCTGACTAGAATGACCTTTGCTTGTAATATATCCAGCAGTGTAAGTGCAAATTATCCTCCTCCTAGATTTTTGACTAATTACTCTCCACTCTGGGTGTCTCTAAATTGGACTCCAAATCTCCCTCAATTATTATTATGAAAATTAATTCAATTTAGGCTGTTCACAATCAGAGACCCATATACTGTAGGCTAATTATAAAACAATTCAATAATTTAACATAATGGAACATATATTGGTACTCGTACCATCAGATTGCTTGTTATAGCTTCTTCTTTGTAATTGTATTATATTTTATTTTATGTTTGCTTATATTACTTTGTTATTGCTTGTTATAGCTTCTTCTTTGTAATTTTATTATATTTTATTTTATTTTCCGTTTGCTTATATTACTTTGTCATTTCTTGGAAAATAATTAAAAAAAAGAAAAAAAAAAGAAAAGAATAATGGTAGGATAGGACATTTTTAAAATGCACGCCGAGAGCCTTATTACTCACCATTTAAACAACCTTAAGTACTCAATCCACCAGCTTTGGAAGCAGCTAGCTGAAGCACAGATTGTAGCCAAAAGGCAATTTATTTTAGATTCATATCCCACTGATTAAAAATAATCAAATCAAGATATCATAACACAAGAAGATATCATAAGTGCAGCAAAAACCTATTCATTACTAAGCAGTGCATATATGGATACAGGGAAGAATTCAAGAGATTGGTTGTTTGTTGCACTTATAATTAAAGCAGAACTCTGGGATTTTCAAAAAATCCCCCATTAGTACACCCCAAACACAAAACACAGTTATTACATTTGTGAAATTTCTTACCGTTTAAGAATTATGACTGATTTATTTTTCAGGAATCAGTTTTCTGATTTAAAAAATGCATCATCTTTTCTGGCAGGGAAGATCTTTTAGAACAGTGATTGCATCATATCCTCTTCTCTCGCTAACTAATCTAAATCAGACTACATTTCCCATGAATCCTTGGGATTGGAGTGAATGTGGGCGGTACACTAGGCTTGTACATGTAAATGTGAACTCGCCCACTTCCACATAAATTACACCCCTCATTCTGCAGTCAGCAACTCATACATAACACACTGTATGATAGGTTACAGCCTTATAAATATTGTGAATTTTAATATAAATGCATATTAATAAAATATTTAATGCATTTAATAAATACATTTAAATTAAATTAATAAATGTAATGCATTTAATATATATGCAAACCAGTGCATCTTATCAGTGTCCACCAGTGCCGAATGTCAGGGACCACCAGTGCCGCTTGTCAGGGGCCACCACGTCAGAGACCACCATGTCATGAACCACCAGTACCGAATGTCGGGGACCACCAGTGCAGCATGTCAGGGACCACCGGTACCAAATGTGAGGGACCACTGGTGCCGCTTGTCAGGGATCACCATGTCAGGGACAACCAGTGGCACTTGTGTGGGACCACCCTGTCAGGGACCACCAGTCAGGGACCACCAGTGCTGAATGTCAGGGACCACCATGTCAGGAACCACCGGTGTTGAATGTCAGGGACCACTAAGTCAGGGACAACTAGTGCCTCTTGTCAGGGACCACTATGTCAGGGACCACCAGTGCTGCTTGTCAGGGACCACCATGTCAGAGACCACCATGTCAGGGACCACCAGTGCCGAATGTCAGGGACCACCAGTGCTGAATGTCTGGGACCACCAGTGCAGAATGTCAGGGACCACCAGTGCCGCTTCTCAGGGACCAATATGTCAGGGACCACCAGTGCCGAATTTCAAGGACCACCAATGCCGCTTGTGAGGGACCGCCATGTCAGGAACCATCAGTGCCACTTGTGAGAGACCACCATGTCAGGGACCACCAGTTTCGCTTGTCAGGGACCACCATGTCAGGGACCACAAGTGCCGAATGTCAGGGGCCACCAGTGCCGCTTGTGAGGGACCACCATTTTAGGGACCACCAGTGCCACTTGTGAGGGACCATCATGTCAGGGACCACCAGTGCCGCTTGTCAGGGACCACAATGTCAGGGATCACCAGTGCCAAATGTCAGGGACCACCAGTGCCGCTTGTCAGGGACCACAATGTCAGGGACCACCAGTGTCGTTTGTGAGGGACCACTATGTCAGGGACCACCAGTGCTGCTTGTGAGGGACCACCATGTCAGGGACCACCATGTCAGGGACCACCAGTGTCGCTTGTGAGGGACCACCATGTCAGGGACCACCAGTGACACTTGTGAGGGACCTCCATGTCAGGGACCACCAGTGCCAAATGTCAGGGATCATGGTGTTGGGGACCACCGGTGCCGAATGTCAGGGACCACCAGTGCCACTTGCCAGGGACCACCAGTGCCACTTGCCAGGGACCACCATGCCAGGGACCACCAGTGCCACTTGTCAGGAACCACCATGCCAGGGACCACCAGTGCTGAATGTCAGGGACCACTATGTCAGAGACCATCATGTCAGGGACCACCAGTGCTACATGTCAGGGACCACCAGTGCCGCATGTCAGGGACCATCATGCCAGGGACCACCAGTGGCGCTTGTCAAGGACCACCCTGTCACCTCCATACCAGGGACCACCATGTCACCTCCATGCCAGGGACAACCATATCACCTCCATGTCCAGTGCAGAGCAGGATTATCATCAGTAATTACTTGTATATACACAGTGGTGTCAGGTATAGTATACGAGAATGCTGCACACTGATGCCCCACTCTCCGTAGTTATTATGATTGACAGCACACTGTTCCTATAATGGCGGAGGTGGGGGGTGGGAGATCAGGGAGCGGCGTTCTTGTATACTATACTTGACACAGTGGGAGATCCCCGCTGTGCCATACAATTGATTACTGATGATAATCCCTGCTCTGTGTGGAGATAGCAGGCGGGGGGGGGGGGTGGTGGGCAGCGGAGTGGGGGGATGGAGTAGGGGGGCAGAGACTGTCAGGGAGCAGAGGAGAGAGAAGAAGGACACCTCCTCCATGGGTGGCACAGACCGGGGACTGTGAGACCCCCTCTGCCCACAACATCTCTGCTTCCTTCCTGCTCAGCTTTACACAGAACTATAACGGGGCTTGCCAGACCGCTGGCTGAGCTTACAGGATGGATAGCAGCCAGTGGTCTTACAAACAGGAAGTCACCAGTCAATAATGGTTTTTCAGCAAGTTCAGCAGCAAATTACAAAGAAACTACAGAGCTCAGAAGTATATGGATGGAGTTGGTGAAGGTAGGAGATCAGCAACAAGGACATGGAAAAAAAATTGCCTGGACTTCTGCTGTAAAGTGATTGTAAAGTCTTGTTTTTTTTTTTTAGTTAAAATAACAAACATGTCATACCTACCTGCTCTGTGCAGTTGGTTTTGCACAGAGCAGCCCCAATCCTCCTCTTCTCGGGTTCCCCTCCCTTCTGTTGAGTGCCCCCACAGCAAGCAGCTTGCTATGGGGGCACCCGAGCTGAGCCACAGCCAGGGCCAGACTGGCCTACCGGAATACCAGGAGATTTCCCGGTAGGCTGCCTGCCCTGGGGCCGCTTTTAGTTACGGCTGCATCTTCCGCTCTCTCCTGTGGATCACAGCGCTGGCTGGCTCTGTGTTCAGCGGCCGCTCTGTAATACAGTCCTGCCCCCTTAGACCTGCTTATGTGATAGTAGATAGAATCAACTTTCTGCCTATCACGCGACCCGGTCTAAGGGGGCGAGACTGTGTTACAGTGCGGCCGCCGAACACAGAGCCAGCCAGTTCTGTGATCCACAGGAGGAGATGCCCGTCCATACAGCCCGTCCTGTGTGCCACAGTGCCTCGATAGGAGGATCGAGGGGGGGCTGCAGTCCCCAGTTCAACTTGTGCTCCCTGCCCCCCCCCCAGTGCTCTTCTCCCCACCAAACTCTCCTGCCCCCCCAGTGCTCTCCTCCACCACCACACTCCCCTGCCCCTCCACCACACTCTCCTACCCCCCCACAATCCTCTCCTCCCCTGTTCTTGCTGCTCCCCCTACTCTCCAGCTCTCCCCATCCTTCTCTAGCCATCATCCCAGTGCTCTCCTCTCCCCCCAGTGCTCTTCCCCTGTTCCCCCCAGTGCTCTCCCCCAAGTGCTCTCCCCCTGTTCCTCCCACTGCTCTCCTCCCTGTTCTCCCCCCCAGTGCTCTCCCCCGCACCCCCAGTGCTCTCCCCCGTTCCCCCCCAGTGCTCTCCACTCCCCCTAGTGCTCTCCCCCTGTCCCCCCAGTGTGCTCTCCACTCCTCCCAGTGCTCTCCCCCCTGCCCCCCAGTGCTCCCCCCTGTTCTCCCCACTCCCGTTGCTCTCCACTCCTCCCAGTGCTCTCCCCCCCGTTCTCCCCCCCAGTGCTCTCCCCCCTGTTCCCCCCAGTGCTCTCCACTCCCCCCCTGTGATCTTCCCCCACCCCCCCAGTGATCTCCCCCCTGTTCCCCCCAGTGCTCTCCACTCCCCCCAGTGCTCTCCCCCTGCCCCCCCAGTGCTCTCCACTCCCCCCAGTGCTCTCCCCCTGTTCTCCCCCCAGTGCTCTCCCCTTGTCCCCCAGTGCTCTCCACTCCCCCCAGTGCTCTCCCCCTGTCCCCCCAGTGTGCTCTCCACTCCTCCCAGTGCTCTCCCCCCCTGTTCTCACCCCAGTGCTCTCCCCCCTGCCCCCCCCAGTGCTCCCCTTTTCTCCCCACTCCCGTTGCTCTCCACTCCTCCCAGTGCTCTCCCCCCTGTCCCCCCCAGTGCTCTCCCCCCTGTTCTCCCCAGTGCTCTCCACTCCCCCAGTGCTCTCCCCCTGTCCCCCCAGTGATCTCCCCCCTGTTCCCCCCAGTGCTCTCCACTCCCCCCAGTTCTCTCCCCCTGCACCCTAGTGCTCTCCACTCCCCCCAGTGCTCCCCCCCAGTGCTCTTCCCCCCTGCCCCCCCCCAGTGCTCTCCACACCCCCAGTGCTCTCCCCCCTGTTCTTTCCCCCCAGTACTCTCCCTCCGTTCTTTCCCCCACCCAGTGCCCTCCTCTCCCCTCCAGTGCTCTCCACTACTCCCAGTGTTCTCCCCCCTGTTCTTCCCCCCCAGTGCTCTCCACTCCCCCAGTGCTCTCCACTCCCTCCAGTAGTGCTCTCCCCCCTGTTCTTTCTCTCCCCCAGTGCTCTCCAGCTCTCCCCAGTGCTCTCCAGCCCCCACCCCAGTGCTCTCCAGCCCCCATTCTCCTCACCCCTGTTCTTTCTGGCCCCCTGGTGCTCTCCAGGCCCCCCAGTGCTCTCTACCCCCCGTGCTCACCACCCCTGTTCTTTTTGGCTCCCCCCAGCACTCTCCACTCCCCACCCCTGTACTCTCCACTCCCCCCTGCATTTTGCCCCACCCATGTGCTCTCCAACCCTACCAGTGCCCTCCACCTCCCATGCTTTCCACCCCTGTTTTTTCTGGCCCCCACTGGTGCTCTCAAGCTCCCCCCATTGCTCTCTACTCCTCCCTGCTCTTTGTACCCCCCAGTACTCTCCAGCCCCCGTGCTCTCCACCCCTGTTTTTCTGCCCCCCCAGTGCTCTTCACCACCCCACACTCTTAGCCCCCCAGTGCTCTCAGCCTACCGTGCTCTCCACCCCTGTTCTTTTTGGCCCTCCAGTGCTCTCAAGTTCCCCCCAGCGCTCTCCGCTCCCCACCCCTGTGATCTCCACTCCCCCTGCTCTTTGCCCCGACCCATGTGTTCTCCAACCTCGCCAGTACTCTCTGCTCCCCCTTCTTTCCAGCTCCCACCCAGTACTCTCCACTTCACCAGGACCAGAGGACAGGCTGACTGGGGCTGGAAAATGGGGCGGCTAAAGGTGCAGGTGGCCAGGGACCACTCCATCTCACAGCAAACAGATCCTCTGGAAGGAGCACCGTTCCCATACAAAACGAGAACACACCCTGCCTGCTGCTGGCCGTAATGGATATCCTGCTGAAATGCAAGGTACCATACCGAGCATCAACAACACACCTTCCCACAGACAGGGACTGCAGACTGGGACATGGGGCACAGGAGGGGCTGCAATGATGGGCACAGCGAGACTGCATTCACTGCACAGTAAAGCTGCATTTGATGGACACAGTGAAGCTGCAATGATGGGCACAGTGAGGCCGCATTTGTGGGCACAGTGAGGCCGCCTTGGTGGGCACAGTGAGGCTGCATTGATGGGGACAGTAAGGCTGTATTGATGGGGACAGTGAGGCTGCATTTGATTGGCATTGGTGAGGCTGCATTGAGCTCTTGTATCATGTCTGCAGTCTCTGACCATTTCCTGTATCATGTCCTGCCCCCTTTCTCTCCTTATTCGCTGACTGACTTTGATTGACAGCAGCGGAAGCCAATGGCACCAGGCTGCTCACTCAGCCAACAAGAAGGGGAGTCCTGAGCAGCTGAGACGGAATGGCCAGGTTCTGCTGGACAGACCAACATACATACGGGCAGAATGTCGGACAGTATTTTTTGTACAGGCAAATGTGTGTCGACATTGTGCCCATGTGTACGGGGCTTAAGACAGATATGTGATTTCCTTGGTTATCATTATACCAATTTACATAGTTCCAATATGTAGTATAACATTTTAGATTCTATAATAAATTATTATTATTATTATTTTTTTTTTTAACTATACTCTTGATAATAATTAAGACCTTTTTTCTTTATCTGAGGTCATCTTATATTAACCTGGTCTAAGTTGGCTTTATCCTCTCTTATTCAATGTATAACACAATCTTTTGAGTAGTTAAATCCATGCTAAAATTGTTTTAGTTAAACTACTTTTAGTTTATGTTGGAACTACAACTCAATATTATTACCATATATGTGATCTTTTCTTTTGCTGCTACCATGTGTACCTATGTATACGAATTGTTAAAATTCAATAAACTAATTTGACAAGAAAGAAAAAAAAGACAGATATGTTAGCCCAAAATCAAAGGATGCAAAGTTTTACAATGCCTCTGGAACAAAAAAAAAATGGAGCTTACCATGGTAACAAGAGAGGGAAGTGTATTTTGTTGCCAGGGCAGTCCCGCACATAATGGAGTATGCAGCATCATTAAATCAGAAAGCGTGATTCAAAGGTTGCAGGTAAGTGCCACTACTATGGCTGTTGTCGGGTCACTATGCAGGAGTGCCTTCTAGTGAGATTTGGTGACATCAGCCTTGCCTAGGTGAACAACCCAGAAGTCTAAGGTTAATCATTTTCCCCTCTTTTTATTGGTAATTGAGCACATGGGGTATAATATAAAATTGCAAGGTCTGCTCTTCTTATAGTGGGTGGGTAAACATAATTTATTTATGTCAGTGAACCAACTGTGCATCCATAACTGCTAGTTTGTAGCAGAGTGAGAGTATTATCCCCTTCATAACAAATCATGGCCAGCCTCTAATATTGTGATTGATTGTTATATAACTTATGCAATGGAATGGCCTAATGTCATTTGAAAGAAACTAGGCCATGGTGTCAGCAGTGTGGTAAGAATTTTTCAGTCCTGTCTCACGTAATAGTGCGAAGGGTAAACATAATAGGAAGCAAAGCGAAAATGACAAAATTATTGTTGTAGTTCATTTCAATCCAGTGTATGAGACTCACAGCCTGAGTCAGTCTATGACTATGATATATATGTGTATATATATATATATATATATATATATATATATATATATACACAGTATATGGCAGGGATACATGGTTGTACAACTGTACAACTTTTCATTACTCCCTTATCTTGATATTATATAATATATTTTGTGAGGTAATATGGCTTATATGGGAATTTTCGGTATATGGTGGTCCCCAAAGGGGTGGGATGCAGCAGCTGTTTTTGCAGGTTCAGTAATTTACCTGGGGAGACTACAGACCAGTTTAGCTTGTATACAATTCTTTTGTCTATTTTGGAGATCATTGAGTTACTGTCAATTTAAAAGATGCATACTGAAACCTGTTTATTCTGGTCATCTAAGATTCAATAAACTATGGTCATGAAAAAGGATTTATAAAAGTTTGGATGCTTTTTTTATTTTATACATTTTAAAGCAAATATTTAATATATTAATGTCTTTTAATACCTTCATTTCTTTAATATCTTTATTATGGTCCACTTGGGGGCCCATATTGTGGATAGGGTGGAGGCATGGTTGAGGCAACTTCAAGCAATCAATTTCGGTATGGATAATGGCTTGTAATTATTGGTTTGGGCTGTTCCATAGGTCTTGGTGCAGGCGAATATTGGTTTGACATGGATGGTATTTGCTCGTAGAGCTGTGGTGGTCTGTTGTGTGAGGGGAAATAGTAAGAATTTGAGTTGCGTGGTCTCATATCCATTGTTCTAGTCATAACTGGGGCTCTAGTGGGGGGGGGGGGGGAGACATTACTGAGGCAATTGGTGAAGGAATGGGATATGGGATTCGGGACCTGGGATTCGCATACATGCTACAATGTTCCTCAAAACTAGAGGGATACAGGTTTGGTGCAGTGTTTGAGGCTGAAGAAACAGGAGTAACAATTTGGGTATTAGGACTCTCATGCATTGGCACTGAAACATGGCGTGGCATGGAGAAAGATTTCAAAAGCTGCGCCACAACCCCTGTTAGCTAACCAAACCAATATAAATTAATAACTACGTGAATAAGTGAATGCTTGATATGCAAATAAATAAATGAATAAATAGATAAATAAATATATAATACATAAATAGGTGAATTACATTAATCCCACATAAATTAATTAAGGAGAATATCATAAATCACAATTTTATCAGCTTGAAAAAACAGAGCTTATAAAATAAAGTCCTCTATACAGTATATGTTCCTGTAAGGAACCCCAAATGCGATACACCTGATCCTGATATCCCGAGAGACGATTCGAGAGACGTCTACCATGGGATCATATCTTCCGAGGTCTCCCTAGCATCCGGTTGGACTATCTACAACCCATCATCTGGTTCCATGTTTGGATCCCAAGCGTTTTTGACTCAACTGTCGTAAGACTGATGAGTCCATCTTCTCTGGTAAGAGTATTCTACCTACCTTTTATATCACTTCAGACAAGCTGATACACTTGGTTTCATCTGATCAGTGGATTCCCTGATGTTCCTGGGAGGAATACCTACCACAACATTTGTGCACTATCCAATATATGTGGACTTTGTTTCACTGGGACTCACTTATTTAATTACTAATGGTTTTTAGCATTCACAGCCTTTGCATTTTTGTATACCCATATTCTGTTTTTGTTTTATCACAATAACATTATCCTTTATATACAAATTTGTTATTCAATTCAGCGCTACACTATTTGTTGTCTTATATGTTCCTGTAAGGACACCACGGTGAATCCACACGAAACAGCAAACCAGTGCCCGTCACCGAGAAGTGGATTCGCTTACCAGTAGGGATGAGCCGAACACCCCCCGGTTCGGTTCGCACCAGAACTTGCGAACGACCCCCGCGTTCGGGTACGAACGTTAGAACCCCATTGAGGTCTATGGGACTCGAACGTTCGAATTGGAAAGTGCTCATTTTAACGGCTAATATGCAAGATAGTGTCCTAAAAAGGGTTTGGCGACCTGCCTCCTGCCTCAGGGGACATGGGTCACTGCAAAAAAAAGTTTTAAAAACTACCGTTTTGGCGGGAGCACTGATTTTAATGACGATTAAAGTGAAAAAAAAAAAGTGAAATATTCCTTTAAATATGGTGCCTGCGGGGTGTCTGTAGTATGCCTGTGAAGTGCCACGTGTTTCCCGTGTTTAGAACAGTCCCTGCACAAAATTACATTAAACGGAAATAACACCATTTAAAACTGCTTGCGGTTTTAATGTTATATCTGGTTCCTGCAATATGGTTGAAAATCATTGAGAAACATGGCATGGGTAGCCCTCCCTGCCCATTACCAGCCTATTTGGGTCTTGTACGCATATTAAGGGGAACCCCGTACCCATATTAAAAAAAGGAAATGCGTGTGGCCCCCAGGCCCTATATACTCAGAACAGCAGTATACAGGCGGTGCAAACAAGACAGGGACTGTGTAGGTTTGTTGTGTTAAGTTGAATCTGTTTGTCATTTTCAACCGGTACATTTTTAAAGTGTAGCTCCAGTCAAAAAAACTATCTTTAAGCTTTTTGGAAAACATAGGGAAGGGTTATCACCCCTGTATAATTTGTTTTGTCGTCCATCTTTTTTCATCTCACTTGCTGCTGTCTCCTTGCGTTTGCAAGTAGGAGATGTTTGTAAGTTGGATGTTTGAAAGTAGGGGCCTGCCCTATATTATAGCGGTATGTACTGGGTACAGAGCACGCAGACAGCACGCACTATCTCCTAACACTACTGACTGCAAGCTCTATTATTAACCACTTGTTAGCCCAATGTTTGCATAAAGTGAAAGATGAAGTTATGCTGAGTAAATAGATATCAAACATGTCACTCTTCAAAATTGCACATGCCCGTGGAATGGCGCCAAACGTCGCTACTTAAAAAATCCCCATAGGCGACGCTTTAAATATTTTTTTACTGGTTACATGTTTTGAGTTGCAGAGGAGGTCTAGGACTAGAATTATTGCTCTCGCTCTAACATTCTCGGCGATACCTCACATGTGTGGCACATGCGAGCACATGGGGACATGGGCGCTTTAATTTTTATTTTATTTTTTTATTGTTCATTTTACTTTATTTATTTTAGTTTGACATTTTTTTTCCCAAAAATATATTTTTGATCACTTTTATTCCTATTACAAGAAATGTAAACATCCCTTGTAATAGGAATATGGGGTGACAGGTCCTCTTTACAGTGAAATCTGGGGGGTCAATATGACCCCACATCTCACCTCTAGGCTGGGAAGCCTGAAATAAAAAATAAAAAAAAGATTCTGGCTTTGATCGTACTGGCGAGTTGGTAGAAGCACCGGAGGGCGGTGAGGGGTGGGGGGCGTCTATGGCTGGGTATTTCAGGGTATCACCGAGTATGGCTGGGTATCTCTGAGTATGGCTGGGTATGGCAATTTATGGCAGGGTATTACAGAGTATTGGCGGGGTATTGGCGGGATACTACAGAGTAATAGCAGGGTACTGCAGAGTAATGGCGGGTACTGCAGAGTAATGGCGGGTACTGCAGAGTATTGGGGGGTACTGCAGAGTAATGGGGGTTACTGCAGAGTAATGGGGGGTACTGCAGAGTAATGGCAGGGTACTGCACTGCAGAGTAATGGCGGGGTACTGCACTGCAGAGTAATGGCGGGGTACTGCAGAGTAATGGCGGGGTACTGCAGAGTAATGGCAGGGTACTGCACTGCAGAGTAATGGCAGGGTACTGCACTGCAGAGTAATGGCGGGGTACTGCACTGCAGAGTAATGGCGGGGTACTGCAGAGTAATGGCGGGGTACTGCAGAGTAATGGCAGGGTACTGCAGAGTATGCACTGGTATTGCAGAGTATTGGCAGGGAATTGAGGGGTTAAATTCGGTGAGCAGCGATGTGGGCACTGCAGATGCAGCCCACATCGCTGCTGACACCGATCTCTTTCCCCTCCGCTGTACCGATCGGTACAGAAAGGGGAGGGAGGAACAGGCGTCATAACATGACGCCGGTTTGTTTCCAAGTGATCACTCCGTCATTTGACGGAGCAATCACGTGGTAAACGGCCGCTATGAGCGGCCGTTTACCGTGATGCGCCGGGTCCTATGGACCCGGCGGTCACGGATGCTCTCGAGTGCGCACACCTCGGGGCACGCGAGAGCAGAATTCTGGGAGGCCGTTAATTAACGGCCTCTCTGAGTTAAACAACCGCCCTGAAGCCGTTAATCGGCAATGGGCAGTTGTTAAGTGGTTAAAGCTAGATCACTAGCTATATAGGTGAGGTGAATATAGTGGTGTATACTGCAGTCAGGGCACAGACAACAACCACTACACAGCAGCAAGATAGGAAATCAGCCAAAAACGATTGGTGTGTACTGTGTTGAAGGTACACAGAACACCCACTGCTTCAGATGCAAAGTAACACACTACAGGAGGCCGCCTTAAAGGCGGCCTTATATAGTGTGGGGCGTGCACTACACAGCCTGAGCTATGATTGGCCACAGGCAGGATGCCTGTGGCCAATCATGGCTCTCCTCGCTGCCGGCGCTGCGATTGGCCAAGCATGCGGGGTCACAGTGCATGCTTGGCCAATCATCGGGCAGCAATGCACTGCGCCAACGCAGTGCATTGTGGTCCGCGCGCTCGTCACTCGAATTTTGACGCGAACGGCCAAAACGTTCGGAATTCGCCGAACGGCCGAACAGCCAATGTTCGAATCGAACGTACGTTCGGCTCGAACATTGGCTGTTCGGCCGTTCGGCGAATTCCGTACGTTCGACTCGAACACGAAGCTCATCCCTACTTACCAGATGGAAATCAAAATACAGCCTTAATAGTAAATCATCTGTGTCTTTCTCCATACATAAGACGCTCATGGATCAGCTATCCCCAGTGTGTAGCGGCATCACACAAATAACTCCCACAATCAGCAATCCAAAATACCACTATCAATGGCTCAAAAAGAAGAGGGTGCCCTCATAGTGTAAAACCGCTTAGGCAATTTATTAAAGTATATAGACAATTGCACTTACATTTAACATCCATTAAAAACAGCACAGAAAATTTCAAAAAGCTGGCCGGCATTCAGAAGCCCATCCTCCCCTCGTATAGCGTGGTGGCGTCACTGCGTGCCTTCCCAGATGCATTTTGTCACAAATGACGTTGTCATTGGGGAACTGAAAGAAAGTGAAAGAATGTATGCAATGTTGCACTGCAATCCTCATGTCAAAGTAAAGGTCTGGCAAGACCTCTTTGAGAAGAGGCACCAAACATATGGCAAACATTGTATGAGGGCATCCCTGGGCATCGATTTGTTGATTGATCCCTGACACTATGTGGAGTAATTTATTTGTCTGTCCTGGGTCTTCAACCAGTTCTGCTGCACTGATGCTTTGCTTCTTGCGGGAAGTAGTTGCTTGCCTTTGCCTTCTGCTGGAAGGTGTAGAAACGTCAGTATCCTCATTATCTGGCTCCTGAGCAGATAAATCATTCAAGGCCTGTACCTTGATCTCCTCACCCTGTACCTCCATAGATGAATACTCTTGATTTGTGCATACAAATGATACTCCTTCATCAACATCAACAGTAGCAGCATGCTCCTCCTCCTCCCAACTTGCTTCTGTGCTGCAATACAAAAATGCGAAATTGTAACTCTTTTATGAAATACAAAGTATGAAGATGATAGGGGAGAAGTGAAGGTTAGGGGGAGGACAGGTTAATTAGAAATAGATGGTAAAGTGACCAATTCTAGAACTGGCTTCAGAAAATCCATGTATCTGGCGAAGGCATAGGGACGCTTTGAGGGGGCACCAGATCCACTTCTTGCTTCACGCTCCAGTCTCTGGTGTCTTTGAAGTGTGTCCTTGAGGCTCCGCCACCTAGTATGTGTGAGTCCTTCTGTAATAAAAAAAAACATAACTAATAATTTGTTTTCAAATTTTTTTTAGGTACCTAGCAACTGGAAATACATTTGCCAGCTTCCATAATGAGTTTAAATTGGGAAAATCTACTGTGAGCACAATTGTGCGGGACACCTGTATCGCCATCTGGGAGGTCCTAAAAGATCTGGTGATGAAAAAAACAAACAAAGAGGAATGGAACACTAAAGCTGAGTTGTTTTGGGAGCACTGCAACTTTCCTAACTGTGTTGGTGCCATAGACGGCAAGCACATCAGGATTGTGAGGCCAGTTGGTAGTGGAACACATTTTTTTAATTATAAAAAATATTTTTTGTTCGTTCTGCTGCCAGTGGCTGATGCAAATTACTCTTTAACCTACATCAATATTGGTTCATATGGGATCAGTTCTGACTCCAGCATGTTTTCTCATTCAAGTTTTGGAAAAATGATTCGGGAGAACACACTCGACCTCCCAAATGAATGACCACTCTCTGGAACATCGCAACCCTTTCTCCCATTTATCTTTGTTGGTGATGAGGCTTTCGCTCTTTCTGAAAAACATGCTCTGTCCATATGCTAAATGGTCACTGTCTGTGGAAAAAAGAGTTCTTAATTATTGGCTAACAAGAGCGCATCAAAGCTGTCTGTGCACTCTACAATTTTGTTCAGGCTAGAGATGGATGCCTGTTTGAAGACTTGTTGATGGATGACATGGAAGGCACAGAGTGGACACCAGCACAAGGGGCAATTATAGAGGGGCCAGCATCTGTGAGGAATTCACAGACTACTTTATGAGTCCTGCTGGTCAGGTATCATCTCAGTTGATGCCATTGAATAAAGACAAACAACATATTTTTTGCTGTCAATGCTGCATGGTTTATTATCTGTTACTTTTTTCAATAAATTTGCTAAAGTTATATTGTTCAACAGTGCGTCATGTATTTTTTGGCTCTTTCTGTGTCAACATACTGAGCATGCATTATCATTCCATAACATTACATTGGTGGTGGTCAGTGGGATTGGTGGTCAGTGGGATGCATGCCCTTACATTGATCTCTCTGAGAAGCAGACTTTTTTCAAGCCTGGGCCCAACCTGCTAGCTTGGCCCAGGAATAATGCCTGATGCTGGGGTAGGATCTGGGAGGGATCCCCCTGATGACATGGGACCTAGTGAGGAGGAGGTGGAGCATCTGACTGTAGGTCCAGGCCCTGGTGAGGATGTGAATATCTTCAGTAAGAAGATTATCAATCATTTTAGGGTGATTGGAAGAGCTGAAGAGAAACTTAAAGTTGTGAAGGCTGAACATAAAAACTTCAGAGACAAATATTGCCAGGCCTGGAGTAAAAATTGCACAGCCATGAAGCCTGAGTTACAGGAATTGGAGGAAAATGTAAAGAAGCAAACTTTATTGTTGGAGAAGTTGAAAGCCAGAAGTGGAATATTTAAAGAAAAGTTTGACAATGAGAGGAGATTTGCCAGCCAGTCATTAGCAAAGTTCCATGGATCAGCAGCCTCAGGTAATGGATCACCTGGGTCCATCTGTCTCTGCACCTCACCCTTCATGTAAGGCCTTGGAATCGCCAGTGGCAACCAGCCAGGGGGTTGAGAGTGAGCATGACACCCTGACCTTCATCCAGCAGATGGAGTCACCCCTGAGAGCAGACAAGTTTGCCATTTCTGATGATCCATCAGAAGTTCCTGAGGATGAGCAGAAAAATAAACCAGGGAATGAAGATGGACCTGCACCAAACACCCTGAACATGGATGTTTCCGCTCCTGCATTTGCTGAGACCTGTAGTTCCTCTACCAAGTTTACTGCATGTGTTTCACACAGTATGGCTGACACCTGCAAAAAAAGACTCCCTGTGCCTCCCTATGTTCCAGCAGTGCTGATTGATGCTGGTGGGGGAGGGGATCAGCATATTGCACCATGTGCAGTGGAAGCCATGGATATTTCACCGGTTGCAGTATCAGACCAGCCTGCAGTTTTGGGTAGTCGCACCAAGTAAGGTGGAGGGAATTTTGTAAATATTAGTGGTCACAATTTGGGGAGGTTTGGTGGGGGGTGGTTAGTGGGTACAGGAGAAGGAATGTGGTTCAGTTGAAGGGGGAGGGGACCCCACTAGTAAGGGGGAGGGTGTCTGAGTGTGTTTTGGAAATGGGGTTTAAAGCCTTGGATACATTTGCTTTATTTTGCTCAGTGGGGAGTAGGGATGGGCTTTATGTTCGAGTTGAACATGAGTTTGACTCAAACATTGGCTGTTCGCCAGTTCGCCGAACAGGGAACAATTTTTGGTGTTCCCGGCAAATACGAAAGCCGTGGAACACCCTTTAAAAGTCTATGGGAGAAATCAAAATTGCTAATTTTAAAGGCTTATATAAATGGTATTGTCATAAAAAGTGTTTGGGGACCTGGATCCTGCCCCAGGGGACATGTATCAATGCAAAAAAAAGTTTTAAAAACTGACGTTTTTTCAGGGGGCAGTGATTTTAATAATGCTTAAAGTGAAACAATAAAAGTGTAATATTCATTTAAATTTCATACCTGGGGGGTGTCTATAGTATGCCTGTAAAGGGGCGCATGTTTCCCGTGTTTAGAACAGTCTGACAGCAAAATTACATTTCTAAAGGAAAAAAAGTCATTTAAAACTACTCGCAGCTATAATGAATTGTCGATCCGACAATACAAAAAAAATGTGTGGGGGTCCTCCTAAATTTCATACCAGGCCCTTCAGGTCTGGTATGGATATTAAGGGGAACCCTGCGCCAATTTTTTTTTAAAATGGCGTGAGGGTCCCCCTCAAAATCCATACCAGACCCTTATCCGAGCATGCAACCTGGCAGGAAAAAAAAAGCCCCCCCTCCTGAACCGCACCAGGTCACATGCCCTCAACATTGGGAGGGTGCTTCGGGGTAGTGGCCCCCCCAAAGCACGTTGTCCCCATGTTGATGGGGAGAAGGGCCTCATCCCCACAACCCTTGCCCAGTGGTTGTGGGGGTCTGTGGGCAGGGGGCTTATCGGAATCAGGAAGCCCCCTTTAACAAGGGGACCCTAAGATCCCGAGCCCCCCCGTGTGAATTGGTAAAGGGATACAAATGTACCCCTACCATTTCACAAAAAAAGAGTCAAAAGGGTTAAAAAACACAAGAGACGGTTTTTGACAAGTCCTTTATTAATTTCTTCTTCTTTCCACTTCTTCTTCCATCTTCTTTGTTTCTTCTGGTCTTCATTCGGTGTTGTTCTTCTTCCTCCATCTTCTTCTTCTCCATCTTCTTCTTCATCTTCTTTTTCTTCCGCTCTTCTCGTTCGGCATCTCCGGATTCTTCTCTGATCCGTCCACACGATCTGCCTCAGTGGGAGTCTTCCGCCGTGTGACGCTTCTGTTCTTCTGACAGTTCTTATATAACGGAGGGTGGGGCCACCTGGTGACCCCGTCCCCTTTGATGCATGGGGACATCCCTATGGCTTTCCCCGTGATGTCAGAGGGGGCGGGGTCATCCCGTTTATGTAAACTGGCTGAATCAATGAAAAAACCGAAGATGTTGCCATTCCATAATTGCTGTATTTTTGGTTGAATTTGGTTCACTTCCCAGTGTATAGGACAGAATTCCAAATGTAACCAGTGCTCGATTCACATAGCATGAAGGATTTGATGCCAAATCATGCTCTCTTTGATGCCATATATTGTATCCAGCTGAGCCTTCCCTTAGGCCATTATACTTTAGTCTATGCTGATGTCTCTATCTGACACATAGCTCTGTTGGAAATGTTTCTGATACATTTGATATACCTCCCAAATCTTCTTGAGTTTGGGTCCCGGATGAGTAGTTTCATCAAATACTTCATTATTTGCAAAGTGCAAATACTTCATTATCAGGGAAAATTTGTACTCCGACATGGCCGTGTCAAAGAATGGAGTGGCTAGTAATTTATTGGTTGTCCAATACCACTTCTGCAGGGGTTTCCCCACCACTCCCCGAAAAATTATTAGGCCCAGAAATTTCCAAATGTCCTCTTTGGTCACTGGCTCCCACATTCTGCTCCTTGTAAACCTCCGATGCGTAGCAGCTTGTCGCTCCTGGTACCGGTTTGTCTCCGTAAATAGGTCAGAAATAGTTGGAAGTATGCCAAGGGGTTGTCATTTTGAACATCCACTTTGATACCAGGTGCTCCAGTAAATGGGAATCTTGGGGGCGCTGCGTGATCCATACCGCAGTCAATAGAGCATCAAGTCCACACATCACTGAGGTCAGTCACATGATCGTCGCTGAAATCACTTTCTGCGCCTGATGACAAACTTCCCCATGAATTGCTTTCACTCAATTATGCTAGTGATTCTGTATCGTTATTGCTGTTTTCCAGCACGTCATAAACCGCTTTTGAGGTAGAGGCGTGCTTTTTTGATGCCATGGTCATTCTCCAGTTTCCAAGCAGAAAGTACAGTAAAACTGCAGGCAAGGGCACTAGACAAAGCACGGGGGGGGGGGGGGGGGTCAAATTATCTGTGAAATAAACAAACCTTGCATCTACTTGATGCTTTCAAAGCGGCACAAATATAGTGGGAGAGAGTAAAAATGTTTTAATAATACTGTAAGTATTAGAATTTTAAGGTAGTCTGCCACCAGGCAGTCAGCTACTTTATCACTTTTTTTGGCTGTATGTAAGAGGGCCGGGTGATGTGTCAGTGTTAGAGACTTGTACATTCAAGAGCTTCAGCCATTCTCTTCAAAAGAAAAACTCTTGGCTGTTGCATTAGTGAAAGAGATTTCTCTAATGCTGACAGGTCAGACAGCTCCCATTAGTGTGGCATACATCTAAAACTATGATCTCTGTAAATACAGCTATGGTTCCAGTAAAGCTAGCATGTAATTCTCACCTAGTGTCTGCGCACCCTGGAACCTACACAAGATTATAGTGGATTTTATTGAAAGGTGTTTCGTAAAGGGGTTGTATACTAGTGCTTTTGTACATATTTTCTTTTTTTTTTTATTAGAGTGATAATGGAAAAATAACATTAACTAACCACTTGAAGACCAAGATTTTTCTGTCACTTTTTGTTTACAAGTTTAATTAAGTATTTTTTGCTAGAAAATGACTTATAACCCCCAAACATTATACATTTTTTTTTTTTTTTTTTTTTAGCAGAGACCCTAGGGATTAAAATGGCAATCGTAATTTTTTATGTCTCACAGTATTTGCAAATCCAATTTTTGGGAAAAAAATTAACTTTAATGAATTTAAAAAACACAACATAAACCTAGATTTTTTTTTTTTTTAAATATGAAAGATGACATTACACCGAGTAAATAGACACCTAACATGTCAGGTCCTCTTTATGGAGAGATCTGGGGTCAAAAAGACCCAAATCTCTACTTTACCTTTGAAAGCAAAAGATCGAAAAAAAATAAATAAGAATTTTTGATCTTTTGCTTGAAAAAAAAAAAATACTTCCACCCAGAACCGGAAGTGACATCATGACTTTGGTCCTCCAAGGCTATAGAGGCAATCAAAGATGATCTACTCTTTGATCGTCTCTGGGACCTGCCTGCCGCATCATTGAATTGTTTCTCGGGCGAGCCGTCATAAAACGAAAACTGTAAGCCCAAGAAACACCAGCAAGCGGGGGGTGGGGGGGGGGGCAGGACTCCCCTCCTGCTGCTTCTTAAAGCATTCCAATGGCTCATAAGCCACTCAGAGGGCTTTGATCAGGCTGTAAAAAATAATACTGGGGTTATGGCTGATAGCTTCATAATATTCAAATAATTGCAATATAACCGTCTTTTCAGCCAGCAAGTGTAGCTTGGTCTCTTTTTCACTCAGGAATCTTAAGCCGCGTACACACGGACGGACTGTCTGTCCAACTTAGTCCGCTGAAACACATTTCAGCGGACAGTCTGCTCGTGTGTGGGCTTCAGCGGACTTTTTCAGCGGACAGTCTGGCGGACTAAGTCTTTCGGAATTTCCGTAATATTGTCCGTCCAACTTTGGTTTCAGCGGACAGTCCGCTCGTGAGTAGGCTAGTTGGACGGACTAAGTATGGCGCATGCTCAGAAAGGATTTACATGGCGGAAGGTTGCATTGCTGAGTATTGGACGTCCTATTTCTAGTCCCGTCGTACGTGCTGTACACGTCATCGCGCAACCTTTCAACGGACTGTCTGTTCATCGTGTGTGGTCAAGTCCGTTCATTCAAAAGTAGGACGGACTGTCCGTCGGATTGTCTGACGGACTTAGTTGGCCAGACAGTCCGCCCGTGTGTACGCGGCTTTAGTTTAAGGTTTTAATCCAAGAAAAGGCACTACAAAGCTAGCTTCATCTGTTGAATCTCTTTAGCCAACCAAAAGGGCTTAAGGTATCCTTTGTCACTGAAATTACCATAATTATGTATGGCACCTGACACATGTATTTAGATACTTAAAAATACTCCCTGAACAAGCTTTATTATAGATAACAGTATACAGAACAAATAAAAAGGAATGTTTTCCCAACAGTTCCCTCCAGATATGTCACTGTACAATACTTACTTATCCACGGGCGGTCCGGCACTTTGCACAAACACAGAGCTTTTTTTAAATCGGGGAGATGACCCTGCCCCCACGCCAGCATACAGCAGGTGATTGACAGCTTTTCCCTATCAATTCACTGCCCATTCTTTTACACTCAACTCCCTGATCTAAATTGTTCAGGTGTGACCTCAGATCCCTGCCCCATGCCTTTTGGAGCTGAGAAATAGCCTTTGATCTGTGTGTTCTATAAGGCTGTAGAGATGAGATATCACCAGATAAATGGGTACAACTTATGTAGCAGGATTTGTTTCATCTCTGTCTATCACCTGAGGCCAGTCACTTTAATGGGTAAACTGTATATACAGTGCCTTGAAAAAGTATCCATACCCCTTTAAATTTTCCACATTTTGTCATGTTATAACCAAAAACTTTAATGTATTTTATTGGGATTTTTTTGTGATAGACCACCACAAAGTGGCACATAATTATGAAGTGAAGTGAAACTTTTCTACAAATAAATATCTGAAAAGTGCAGCGTGCATTTGTATTCAGCCCCCTTTACTCTGATACCCCTAACAAAAATCTAGTGGAACCAATTGCCTTCATAAGTCACCTAATTAGTAAATAGAGTCCACCTGTGTGTAATTGAATCTCAGTATAAATACAGCCATTCCGTGAAGCCCCCAGAGGTTTGTTAGAGAACTTCCGTGAACAAATAGCATCTTGAATGCCAATGAACACACTAGATAGCTCAGGAATAAAGTTGTGGAGACATTTAAAGCAGGATTAGGTTATAAAAAAAATCCTAAACCTTGTAACATCTCACAGAGCACTGTTCAATCCATCATCCCAAAATGGAAAGAGTACGGCACAACTGTAAACCAGCGGGCAAGGAGAGCGTTAATCAGAGAAGCAGCCAAGAGGCCCATGGTTACTCTGGAGAAGCTGAAGAGATCCACAACTCAGGTAGGAGATTCTCTCCACAGGACAACTATTAGTCGTGCACTCCACAAATCTGGCCTTTATGGAAGAGTGGCAAGAAGAAAGCCACTGTTGAAAGAAAATCATAAGAAGTCCTGTTTTGCAGTTTGCAAGAAGCCATGTGGGGGACACAGCTAACATGTGGAAGAAGGTCAGGTGAGATCAAAATTTAACTTTTTGGCCTAAAAATGTTATGTGTGGCAGAAAACTAACACTGCACATCACCCTGAACAAACCATCTCCCCCATGGTGGTGGCAGCATCATGTTGTGGGGATGCTTTTCTTCAGCATTCACAGGGAAGCTGGTCAGAGTTGATGGGAAGATGGATGGAGCCAAATACAGGGCAATCTTAAGAGAAAACCTGTTAGAGCCTGCAAATTATTTGAGAATGGGGCAGTGATTCACCTTCTAGCAGGATGACAAACCTAAACATACAGCCAGAGCTACAATGGAATGGTTTAGACCAAAGCATATTCATGTGTTAGAGTGGCCCAGTCAAAGTCCAGACCTAAATCCAATTGAGAATCTGTGGCAAGACTTGAAAATTGTTGTTCACAGACACTCTACATCCAGTCTGACAGAGCTTGAGCTATTTTGCAAAGAAAATTGGGCAAAAATGTCACTCTCTAGATGTGCAAAGCTGGTAGAGACATACCCAAAAAGACTTGCAGCTGTAATTGCAGTGAAAGGTAGTTCTAACAAGTATTAACTCAGGGGGGCTGAAAACAAATGCATGCCACACTTTTCAGATATTTATTTGTAAAAAATGTTGAAAACCATTTATCGTTTTTCTTCCACTTCACAATTATGTACCACTCTGTGTTGGTTGTGGTAGTGTTGTACCCCACCATGGGAAGGACACAGTATTCTCAACCATGCAGGTTGAGGGGCTCCAGGGAGTCTGCTTATTTGGGAGGAAACTGGCTTTTGGTTTCCTATTTTTTTTTTAGAAAAATCTGTTTTGGAACCTGGAGCCCGGGGATTTTTGGAGATCTGGGTGGGATGGAATCCTCAGTCCTGGGCCCTGATTTTGTGATCCACCAGCACACTGACTGGTCAGGTGTGCGCTGGCCTGTTTTAGACACCCGACCATGTTTCTTGGCTCCACCCACCTGTGGAGTGCAGGTGTGCACTGGGAGAAGCCAGCGACCCAAGCCTGAGGGTCAAAGCAGCGAGTGGCTGTTATCTATATGAACTGACAAAAGAATGGTCTGCTTTTACATTGGGATTGCAGTTGCAGCTTCTTTCAAGTGCTTTACAGGCGCTTTTTTTAATGCTAAAACGCCAGAAAAATGCCCCAGTGTGGGTCTTATTCTTTTTCAAAAGCTGATTTTTTTTCAAATCAAACATGTCTTAAAAGAAACAGATATAATATTTATTATAAAAATCCGAAAATACCAAAATTTTAAGTTTTGTTCTCTATTCATCCATAAGACTACGGTTATCAATAGGTTCAGAAAAGAAAATTCCACTAGCACAGTACATGTATGTGATTTTATAGGTGCAGACAACAAGAAATAAATTGCAATTAATCTTTTATCAACTCTACTTCTGTTTACCGAGGCCATGATAAATGATTTAGCAATGCTGGGGCTATTAATCAGCATGTTTGTTATGCTGAAGTTATCTGTAAGACCTTATCCCGTCAAGATACTTTTTATTCATATGCAAAAATAAAACAACTCAACTACAGCCATGTCAAGTCTAATTAAAGGTTTTAGGTTGTGAGCTATGTGGCTGCCATTTAGACTTCAGACCTGCAGCACAGACCACTGAAATCCAAGCCATACGCAGAAGAGATTTTCCAGACCCTAACAAGAGAAAGTAGCTAAAATGGTGTGAAAATTGTCTGCCTGGTGAGACAAATTCTGCCTAAACAAGTTTTATTATGTCTAGTTCTTAGTACTAATACATATATTACTAAGTGATGATGTAATAAAGAGGTACAGATGAAGTTAAGCAACTCTTAATTGCACCTGTTAAATCCACCTTATGCAGTATGAAGGTGAGAAGACAAGCTAAAACACATATGTATATTTATAAGTTAACATAATAATTCAACAAAAGCACATAGGGAAAGAAGACAGTGTTCTTTGGTACTTTAATCAACTAGGTTTTTATTTTTTTTGAAGAGCCAGTCCTTTGTTCCTCTATAAGGTTTGTGCATTATTATGGCAATACTAGAGGTTAAAGCGGAGGTCCACCCTAAAGTGGACCTTCCGCTCATCGGAACCCTCCCCCCCTCCGGTGCCACAATCGGCACCTTTCAGGGGGGAGGGGGGTGCAGTTACCTGGATAATCCAGGTAACTGCACCCACTTCCGGGACAGCTCTCTGCGGAAAGGGGCGTAACTTACGCCCCTTTCCGCAAGTGCCCGCCCCTTCCCGCAAGTGCCCCGCTGCCTGCTGGGAAACACACAGCTCCCAGAGGCAGCGGGGAGCGTCCTTATTGCGCAGCGCAATTCGCGCATGCGCAGTAGGGAACCGGGAAATGAAGCCGAAAGGCTCCATTTCCTGATTCCCATACCCAAGATGGCGGCGGCAGGACCCGACAGACGACCTAGCGATCGGCTTCGGGTGCCGACATCGCGGGCGCGCTGGACAGGTAAGTGTCACTATTTTAAAAGTCAGCAGCTGCAGTATTTGTAGCTGCTGGCTTTTAAAAAAAAAAAAAAACGCGGAGTCCCGGTGGACTCCCGCTTTAAGTGTTTGGCAGGCTCAGCTGTAATTAAAGGAATTAATTAATTAATTAATTAAAGAAAATCTGAAATGAAGAGTTCTCTTTCCTGTCCAACTCCAGGTCAAAGTGTCCCACCACCGGCAGACTTATATTACCCCACTGGCCAGTGGCCTCTCTCATTTGCCTAATTTGTTCTGGCAGGATCATTCACCATGGGAATGAACACTGTCACTACTCATATCACTGTGTCTTTGTATATTTTGGTGTTTGATAATGTGTCAAACGAGTTTAACAATTTCTTTCCCCACAGAGCGTATTGCTATTTCCATAGAGTTAATTTATATCACTATTTGGTGCGTCGGTGTATTGTCAAGTACAGTTTATTGGCAATTCACCCCTGAGGAAGGGCAGGAAAAGCCAAACATCTCCTTAGCTCCTAAATGCGATATTGCTTAATCTCTGTATTTGTCTCAGTATAGGTATAGGTTTCCTTGAGTCCCGGTTTCAAGGACAGCAGCTGTTTGCCCTAGCACTGTTTTAAAATGGCAACTCAGCAGCTCCTGTGGGTCTTCACTGACACAAGCACTAAAAACACTGTCCGTGATTGATATCCAGGGTCCAGAATTAGGTCAAGGAGCTGAAATGATGAGCTCCTCATCTCCAATCTTTCTATGTTTTTTATATGTATTAAAATTATTTTTATATGAAAAAATGTGTTTGTGTATCAGTACTGAGATAGACTGAGATCACACTGCCAAAGATGGACCTGGAGAGGAGGAGGGAGGGGAGCACCCTGCGCACACGACCAGGATCGGCCCTGACAGTATATACAGTATATTAATCTTATAATGTTTAGTACGTTTTTCACAGTTTTTTCAAAATCTCACAGAAGGAAATGCAAACCAAAAAAAAAAAAAAACAACACTAAATAAAAGAACAACATTTAATAAACTGTCTGCACATTGTATTCAAAGGGATGACATGAAGAAGTTGGTTAATGCTTTATATATAAAAAGAAGAGTTGTATGTCATTTCTGCTGGAACTTTTATTAACCACTTAAGGACCAAGCCTCTTTTTTAGATGTGTTGTTTACAAGTTAAAAACAGTTTTTTTTCTAGAAAATTACTTAGAACCCCCAAACATTATACATTTTTTTTCCTAACACCCTAGAGAATAAAATGGCGATCGTTGCAATACTTTCTGTCACATCCTATCTGCGCAGCAATTAAAAAAATAAGACAACAGTAAAGTTAGCCCAATTTTTTTTTTTTATATTGTGAAAGATAATGATAATGTTAATTGATACCCAACATGTGATGCTTCAAAATTGCGCCCGCTCGTGAAATTGCGACAAAATTTTACCCTTAAGAATCTCCATAGACGGCATTTGGGAAATTCTACAGGTGGCATGTTTTGAGTTACAGAGGAGGTCTAGAATTATTGCTCTCGCTCTACCGGTCACGGCGATACCTCACATGTGTGGTTTGAACACCGTTTTCACATGTGGGCGCTACTCACTTTTGCATTCGCTTCTGCACGTAAGCTTAGCGAGACAGAGCGCATTTAAAACATTTTTTTCTTATTTATTTTACCTTTTATTTTTATTCTTACACTGTTTAAAAAAAAATGTATCACTTTTATTCCTAATACAAGGAATGTAAACATCCCTTGTAGTAGAAATAAAGCATGACAGGACCTCTTAAATATGAGATCTGGGGTCAAAAAGACCTCAGATCTTATATTTACACTAAAATGCAATAAAAAAATTAAAATTAAAAAGGTTGTCATTTAAAGAAAACGAAAAAAAAAACTGGCCCTTTAAGAGCTATGGCCGCAAGTGACTTTTTGACATTGCTTCTGCTCTACAGTGTCATGGAGACGGGTGGGGGCCATCTTCCCCTCACTCGTCTCCATGCACAACCACGGGAAGGATAAGATCGCCTCCGCTGCTGCCGATGGCTCAGGTAAGCGGCGGAGGGCACCGAATCACAGCAGGGGGGGGGCCTCTCCCGCCACCGATAAAAGTGATCTTGCGGCGCATCCGCCACAGAGACCACTTTTATCTTGTACCGGACCGTAAGTGAGGACATATATCGGCGTGTGGCGGTCCGAAAGTGGTTAAGCTACTAATTCACAAGCAGAGTGGCAATAATTATACTGGCAAATGTACAGGCAAATTGGGATTTGCTATTTCTTTATTTGGGCTCAGCGCTTCTATCTGTAGAAAATATATACATCCATAGATCCTAAGGTGTATTAACCCTTTCACGCCTAAGTTAAAACAAATCTTATAGCCTAAGCCCAATTTTGCAACGTTGACGTGTTAATAAAACCGAACATATCATCACAACTACTTTGTGCATCCAGATAGATTATACCTTGTTTTCTTTTCAGGACAAATTGGGATTCTGCTTGGTGGTAAATGGTAATGGGTATCTGAGGATTTTTTTTATTATCAAAGGAAAACGTTTTTTTTCTTTTTTTATTTAGCTGTATATTTCTTGCTACTACTATAACCTACTACCAAAAAACAACCCTAATGCCACATACACACGACTGGACTTTCTGGCAGAAAAGGTCAGACGGAATCATTTCATCGGATATTCCGTGTGTGGGCTTCATCTGACTTTTTTTTTTCAAAAATTCTGACTGACCTACAAATAAAACATGTTTTAAATCTTTCAAAAGAAATCGATTCCTATTGGGAAAACCAATCGTTTGTATGCTATTCCGATGGACCAAAAACGACGCAAGGGCAGCTATTGGCTACTGGCTATTGAACTTCCTTTTCTAGTCCAGTTGTACGTCATTGCGTTCTAAACAAATGGACTTTGGTGTGATCGCGTGTAGACAAGTCCATTTCAGTGGAATGCCGTCAGAACTCCATTAGAAAGACCGTCAGAGTTTATTCTGGCGGAAAGTCCGGTCATGTGTACGCAGCATTAAACAAACTCTTCAGCTCCTGATGATTGCAGTGATACCACATATGTGTATGTTAGTTGTTGTATGTACCCGTAGTACAGCTCAGAACAATACTGCACATTTTTTTTTTTATCAAACCTAAAACACACTGACACTAACTGATACTGATACCAATTAAGAAAAAAAATACTGACCCTGACCTTTGACCCTGACCCAAACACAAACCCTGGCATTGACCTTGATCAAACTTTGATCTAGGTATTTAAAAAAATATATATATATATTTTTACTATTATTATTATTTATTTATTTTTTCCACACACACAATGGGGGTAATTTACTAAAGGCAAATCCACTTTGCACTGCAAGTGCACTTGGACGTGCAGTCGCTGTAAATCTGAGGGGAAGATCTGAAATGAGGGGAAGCTCTGCTGATTTTATCATCCAATCATGTACAAGCAAAAATGCTGTTTTTTATTTTCCTTGCATGTCCCCCTCGGATCTACAGCGACTTTACTTACAAGTGCACTTTCAGTGCAAAGTGAATTTGCCTTTAGTAAATAAACCCCAGTGCATCTTTCTCATCCATTCACAGAGACAGAAGACACAGAGACAGAAGACTGTTCACAGTGATAGCCAATCAGAGGCTGACACAGCAATCAGGTGACCCAGAATGGGACATTCTGGGTCTCGATCGTTAGAACGGGGCCCGGGGTTCTCGGTGGGACCCTGACCACTGTGCTGGGAGCACGCCATGTGTTGTGGTCCCAGCTCAAAGCGATTTACACAAATATGTGGCCCCGCGGCAAAAAAGCACAGTGCAGCGGGGCTGCATATTTGTGTTACGCCAGCACCAAGGGGTTAATTTTCCACACTTAAAAGCACTGGTCCTAAATAAAGGGGTGCAGAAAAAAAATCTCATACTAATGAATAAAATTTGTTTGAAATAAACTGAAGTGTAGATATTCACCTTTTTTCTAAATCAAAATCATTGTATATGATAAAAAGAGGGTTAAATGTACAAAATTTCTGCTCTTTTTTTGAAACATAATCATTTTTTCTATTTACCATTTCTTTTTCCTTCAGTTTTCCATCAGCACAGACAGTGTTTGGATATGACATGCCAGGTGGTTGAATTGTGGTGATTTTCATTAGCATTGCAAAGCCACACACATGATTAGCAAACGAGACCTGTCCTGATATATTTTGTGACAAGATTATGTCCAAAGCAATCACATGCTATTTTTGGATAGCAGCTAGCTTTAAAAATGTGGTCCTGGCTGTTTTAGCTGTTTGCCTACATACACACTCTTGCAGCATACAGTATAAAATATGTGTTCTGTATAGCAAATCTATATAACTTGGCCAGAGTTCATGCTGGAGCAATGCCAGTTCCAACCACTCCAAAGTTCCTCTAACAAGTTTTGGCATTATGTTTTCTTGTCTACATATCGATATTCAGCTCAAAGAAACCTTTATTCATCTACTTATGTTCCGTCTATATGTTTGCAGTCTATAATCTTACCGTCTCTGCAGATGAAAACAAAATCTGTTCTTTTCCATAATCCTTGTTGGTTTAAACTCTCTAGCTGAAGGTTTTTTTGTATATTACATATCATTTGTCATTTAACAGACCATTCATATCCCGTTAATGTATTTATGTATCACTTATGTTAGTAAGATATATACTTTATAGTCACATTCAGCAAGGTCTGTGTCTACTTAATGAAGTGTAGTTTGCCTGAATATGAACTTCTAATGAAAGATCTTACAGTGTCCTTCATTTTTCCAAGGAAACCATCTTGTTGCCAATTATTGTATCCAGCTATCTTATACATCATGGTGTAAATAAACATGGTTTGGACCTAGCAATAAAATCCAAAGCATCTCAGCTGTTGAACCCATTTCCTATAAATTTGTTTATTTTATCTGCATAGCTTTTTATACTTTAAATGTGAATATACATGTGCAAATATAGGAAAGTAACATGCATCTGTACAAAGGCTGTACAGTATCTGAATTGACCTTTTCCATTTTCACCACTTTTAGACTTAGAATATAAACAAACCCTAAATATATTTCTAAGTATATTTGGCATCATGTGCACAGTTAAACGGAGAAATCGATTTTGGGATTCAAGTGGTTCTAAAGGCAAAAGTTTTTTCAACTTAATGCATTCTATGGTTTTAAAGTAAAAAACCTTCTGTAAGCAGCACCCCCTTGGCCCCCCTAAATACTTACCCAAGATCAATCCATCGATGTGCTTGAGAGCAGAGGTTCTCTCGGCTCTCTCTTTCCTCATTGGCTAAGACACAGCAGTGGGAGCCATTGGCACACAGAGACGTCTGGGAAACAAACATGCATTAGTGCCCACCATTGCACAGAGCAGATATAAGTATAACAAGTATAACATGTTTGTTACTTAAAAATAAATTGAGCCTTTCTAATCACTTTCAATGCAAATGGGTATCATGAGCACCACATCACAAAGCTAATTCATACACATCAAAAAGAAAAAGAAAAACTAGGTCCTAAAAATCTCAGGAATAGAATACAATCAACCAGATTAAAATGTAATATTCTTTATTTCACATAGACTATTTTAAAGTAATTTCAAATCAGTAAAACACCAAATCATGTGTCCCACCTACCACACAAATACGCCAGTATGAAAAAGGTTCATTATCATGTATACGAAAATATAACCTAATATTACAAATGGGGGTTCAAGGGGTAAGGAGTCCCATCACGCTTCATGGGTTTAGCTTCTTCAGGAGACAATCAAGGTGCTGGTAACAAAGAGAATACACATAAAGCTATGAATGCAATGTATTTGATAAACATAATTAGGATCATAAACTCACAAGTGGTTAGTATAAATGCAGATAGGTGGCGCTGCAAAGGACAGAGAAGGGACATTAGCCTAGATCTGGAGTGCCAGACAAGAGGACCATCAATTGGGGTAGGTTTGTAAACCAGATAGAGTATTGCATCAATACCTCCAATACAATCATATACAGCAGAATTTCAATAACAGCAAATATCTAAGCATAGGCCCCCACTTGTGCTTGTGGGAATAGACAAGGGGAGATATAGAGAACCTATCACTCATTATTCTTAGCCTTGTGTCTTAACTACCTTAACAGAAAACATAGAATAGTGAAGGAAAGAAGGGGAGTGCTACAAAGAAAATCATAAAACACTGGTTAAAGATTACCCCCCAACAAATATCCAAGGTCGACTCCAAAATGAATTTTCCAATATAGAGTATGATTACCTGATATAATATGGACACAGCAAGTACGCAGCCTCCCTTAATCAATAACTGCATGTTATTTCTCCCAAGGGTATTTACTGTATATACAGACAATCCATCAGGATTAATCCTACCCATAATTAACCCGCACCTGGCGACAAACACAGGTCTGCATTTCCAGTGCGGATGGGTGTGCCATGTGCAGGAAATTAACTTTGAGTGTCATCCATGATAAAACATGATAAAACAAAGACTCCCTCAGAATCTCTTACTGCTGATATGGAGTTGTGGGAAGATTTCACAATAAATTATTTCAGTACTTTAAGAGATTTGATGTTATTATGAGAAGAAAGTAACCCAGAAGATGAATCCGCCACAAGACCTGAATGTACTGATCCATTACATAGCACAATAAACCCCAATATAAGAGAATATCACAATGTTTCCCATCATTACAACATAATGCCCACATTTGGGCTTTTATTTGAGAAATTATGTAAATATGAATAGGTTATCTATTTCTTCATCAGACCCCATTCACACCTGAACTACAAAAAGCTCTTTATAGTTTAAAAAAACAATATCAATTTTATCATAAAACCTTCTGAGGGAGCAATGTGGTAGTGATGGATCAGAAGCACTATATTTTGTATGTGTTTGCATATATTAAAAAGATTGTTATTGGTTTAGGCCTATTTCTGAACAGACTGAAGAAATTTCATAAAGAGTTTAGAGATATTATTGGTAGAGCACTCTGTAATAGTTTCAATAACGAAAATACCTTTGAATGTTGAACCCATGACATCCTGTCACACCTAAATTCTATTGTTTGCCAAAGGTCCAAAGAATTTAATGGTCCCACTCGGCTGCCCTATAGTTTCAGGTATAGATTGCATTTCAGAGTTTCGGGCATAGGCTGTATTTCTGAGAACAGTAGTAAACTCATTGAGGACTAAGATCATTTATTACCTCATTCCCTTCTTACTTGCAGGACACATCAGAGAGATGATCTGCTTAGGATTATGGAAGATATACAGTACAATTTCCTAAAGGGGTATGGTTGCTCACTATTGATATAGAGGCTCTGTAACGTTTGATGCAGCATCACCGTGGGTTAGAAGTAATTGCAGAATTTTGAGGGAAAGTGATCAACCGTCTGGTCTTATAACCAGTTTATTCTGAAACTCCTGGAACACATTCTGTCTGGAAATGTTTTCATTTTCGTTAGCTCCCACTACCTCCAGGTGCAGAGGGTGGCGATAGAGATATGGTGTACATCGCCGTACGCCAACTTGTATCGGGGGTTGAGAGAGGTTTTTGTTTTTTGATCCGGGCTCGACGATGTACCTGTACCACATATTATCTAGCACAGGTACATAGATGATGTATTTATGATCTAGAAAGACTCACATACCGAACTAGAGGAGTTCATGATGTGGTTGGGACGTAATTATTTCAAGCTGAAATTTACAATGTCATGAGACCAACAGCAAGTTACATTTCTCAATGTCCAGATGGTAGTACAGGGGGACAGCCACTTGATGTCTGATTTATATTAAAAGCAGTTGTCGTTTAACATGATTTTACATGCATCTAGTGCTCATCCCAAATCCCCTATTAATAGAATCCTATTTGGACAATACCTTATATTAAAAAGGAACTGCAGGAGGGAGGAACACTTCATTCACTAATTGAAAAAACTTCAGGAACAGCTGTTACAGAAAGGTTATAGCAACAAATGGTTAAAGAAGCAAAATTGAGACAGAAGGAATCCTTAAAGCAGAGCTCCAGTCTCTAAAGTTAAAATTAAAAGTCAGCAGCTACAAAAACTGTAGTTGCTGACTTTTGATAAACAGCCACTCACCTGTCCCATGATCCAGTAGACATGTGCATTCGTCTCGTCCGAATGCATTTTAGTCCGAATTTCAGCTATTTTCGTTTTTGTTTTGACAAACGATAACGAAAGCACAGAATCCAAAAAACGAAAGATCCGACATAAATAAATGCTTTATATTCATTTTCTTTGTTACAACAGTTCGATATAGAATAGGAGATCCAACGTGACTCTGACAATAACAATCTGTGTCTATAGAATCTGTGGTCGAATGTGCCTAACCTTACCTCTATTAGTCCAAGATTATATAGAGAAAATATTCGACAGAGAAAAAAGATTTGACAGAGAGAAAAGATTCTGTAAGTTACTGTCCTAAAAAGTGTTTGGGGACCCGGGTCCTGCCCCAGGGGACATGTATCAATGCAAAAAAAAGTTTTAAAAACGGCCGTTTTTTCGGGAGCAGTGATTTTAATAATGATTAAAGTGAAACAATAAAAGTGTAATATTCCTTTAAATTTCGTACGGGGCGGGGGGTGTCTATAGTAAGCCTGTGAAGCCTGCACATGGATTTTATGGATTTTTAGGGGGACCCCACGTCAATTTTTTTTTTAATTTGACACGGGGTTCCCCTTAATATCCATACCAGACCTGAAGGGCCTGGTAATTGAATTTGGGGGACCCCCACGCTTTTTTATTTATTTATTTATTTTTTATCAATGACTGTTCTCTGTATTACGGAGCCGACAATTCATAATAGCTGCGAGTGATTTTAAAGGCCTTTTTACCTGCATAAATGACACTTTGTGCAGGGAGAGTTCTAAGCACCAGAAACATGCGCCCCTTCACAGGCATACTATAGACACCCCCCCCCCCCCCCCCGTATGAAATTTAAAGGAATATTACACTTTTATTGTTTCACTTTAATCATTATTAGAATCACTGCTCCCAAAAAAACTGACGTTTTTAAAACTTTTTTTTGCATTGATACATGTCCCCTGGGGCAGGACCCGGGTCCCCAAACACTTTTTAGGACAGTAACTTGCATATTAGCCTTTAAAATTAGCACTTTAGATTTTGAACGTTGGAGTCCCATAGACTTTAATAGGGTTCTAAAGTTCACACGAAGTATGCTATATACTAGCTCCGTCGAATCTTCTTTATACATTCGACAGACACCATAAGCCTTCAAAGACAGATTCGACTAATTCATGTGGATTTTCGGGCTAATGCAATTTTTGAACAAAAAACTAAATAAATAAAAACGAATTTCAGGAGTAACTAAATTACTCCGAAACTAAATATTTTACTCTGCACATGTCCATGATCCAGCGGTGTTCTCACCCCAGTCTTGTTCTCCCTGTGTCTTCCCTTGTGGGGTGCCCACTGCACATGTGCAAGCTGTGCTGCGCTCTGTGACTGGTCCCGAAGTCTTCTGGGAGCTGTCATGTGTCCCAGAAGACTTCGGGGGAGGGGAACTTCCGCTTCTGATTGCCTAAGGTGATTAGAGAGGAAGTGGGAGCGGGTACCTGTCAAAATCAGGTATCTGCTTGCCCCTCCTCCCCGAAAGCTCCATTTCAAAAACAGGAGCCAGAAAGGAGGCCTTAAAGCAGGACTTCTGTTTTTGGGTGGAGTTCCTCTTTAATTAATAAAAGGAGATGTGCAACAACTTCTTCAAAGGGGTGAACAGCGCTGATAAGCAGACATAAATAGGGCCCTCAGAGGCAAAGTAAAACATTTTATTATTTTTAATAATATAATGAAATGTTCACTAAGGCATACATCAGTCAATTGATGGTCATGCAGAGACTTTGATTAAAAAACTGACAGTACCTGGAGGCTGGAGCCACTTGGATGACACAGGGGCTTAGGGAAACCCAGCACAAAACCGTTGGACAAAGAACACAGGAGCACCGCTGATGGGGGGCCCATCCAGGACCATAAGGCCAGGGGTCCGATGAAGGGGGAACCAAACTGCAGGCACAGGGACTGTGGGGGCCAGTATACAACGTCCACTCGCACTGTGTATGAAGTTCGGAAGTGATGTCACAGCCTAGTGGAAGTCAGCCAAACAGTATGGGCAAACCCTGCTGCTGCAGCCAATTAGGAACTGCCGATGCCAAGGGAGCAAAGAGAGTCACACATAGCAGACTGGAGACACTACATGTTTCAGGGACATGCCCCTTCTTCATGATAAGACCCTTATGGAAATGTATTTGGGACCATGTTTATCTCTTCTGGAATGGCAAAATGACTACTACAGTAAGTCGCCATGTTGGCTTATATCATAAGTTTGACGCTAATGTGATGTTCTTTGCCTTGGAGCAAGTAAAAAGCTCTGATTGTGGAGGTAACAGGAATAGATCACTTCTTCAATTAGAAATTATGTGGATCTTCAGGTAACAAAAGGACAGAGTCTGAACAAAAATATCAGCTTTAAAGCATTCATGATGAATAACATGTTTCCTCTTCCCTAACAGCACAGGAATGTGTGTGTTTACACACACAAATCCCCAAGCTGGCACTCATGTATGCGATCGCGTTTGACCAGCGGCGATCGTGCCCACCGGCCATGTGCACTAGGTCCCCACCATGCAGCTTGCGTGCACCGTCTGGTGGCTGAAAAGCGGAAGTGCGTACTCGTACAGGGTTTCGCCCAGGGGAGCCATTCTGCCACAGTATATCTGTGTGAGCCGGTCGGGCTCCGGTTAATTGGTTTTGTTACCCATGTTAGTGCTGTGCATGTTTGTTTTTTTTTAACTGGGTCTCTATTGCCATGGTAGTATGGGCTTTGGTATGCCCTTAACAGTGTTTGGTGAAAGTAGGCTAGTCCTTGGTGGGGAAGAACAGTGTGTCATCTGGCCTCTACTCCTTTTTTTCCCTGGTCTTGGGCATCCTAATTGCTGGGATACAGGGATTCGTTGAGAGCGAGCATGTACTTCAGTTCCTGTGGCTTCCAGCAGCCAGAGGCATTCTGGGGCAGGGGATGAGGAGGAGTGGCGGCATGTTTCTGGCTTCCTCCCTGCCAGCACTGGGCATGCGTAGATTCAGTAAGCTGTGCATGGGCAATAGCATACCCACCTGCACCAGAAACACTGACCTCTGTTTGTCAGCAGCTGCTGGTTGATTGTGGTGGGAGTGATCCTGATGGATTTTCTGTATTTAAATAGATAGAGGGAGGTGGCATACTTGTGGTGTACATATTATAACAGGTAATCATGCTCTATATTGGAGTACTCTATTCGGAGTTTGCTTGTGATATCTAAAGTTGTGTTTTATGATTATCTTTGTAGCACATCTCTTATTTCCATCACTGTTCATTTTTTTATATGAATGCAGTTGAGACAAGAGGCTAAGAATCCTAAGTGGTATGTTCTCTATATATTCCCCTTGTCTATTCTTGCAAGCACACTTATCCTTGAAAAGCGGGAGTCAATGCTTAGATATTTGATGCTGTTGAAATTCTACTATATATGATTGTAGGTATTGATGCAATACTCCATATGGTTCACAAATCTACCCCAAGTTATGCTCCTCTTGTTTGGCATTCTGGGTCTGGGCTAATATCCCTTCTCTGTCCTTTGCATCACCATTTATCTTCGTGGATACTAACCAATTGTGAGTAGATAATCATTATTATGATGATTCTAATTATATTTATAAAACACGTTACATTATTAGCTTTATATGTATTCTCTTTTTTACCAGCACCTTGATGGTTTCATGAGGCTCATTATCCCTTGAACCATCATTTTTTAATATTAAGTTATATTCTTTTGTACATGATAATCAGCCATTTTGATATTGGGCGATCTGTATGTTGGCGGTATAGTACAGGGTGTATGTATGTATAGTGGTGTATAGTATAGAGGGGCCAGGAGAGAATAGTACAGGGGGAGGCAGAAAAGAACAGTATGGGGAGCAGGGGGGGGACAGTACAGGGTGGCTAGGAAAAACTATTACAGGGGGGCCAGGAGGAAACAGTACGGGGGGGGGGGCAGGAGAGAATATTACAGGGGCACCAGGAGAGAATAGTATAGGGGGCCAGGAGAGTATAGTACAGGGGCAGGAAGGAATAGTACAGGGAGTGAGGAAAGAATAGTACAGGGGAGAGGATGAAGCTGAACAGGGAGATCAGTAGAGAATATTACGGGGGGCTAGGAAAGAATTGTATAGGGGGCAGGGAGGAACAGTACAGGGTGGCCAGGAGAGAACAGTACAGGGAGTGCCAGGAGGGAATAGTATAAGGGGGCCAGGAGAGAATAATGCAGGGGGCAGGAGACAAAAGTATAAGAGGGCCAGGAGAGAATAGTATAAGAGAGCTAGGAGAGAATAGTTTAGGGAGACCGGGATAGAATAGTACAGGTGGGCCAGGAGAGAATAGTATAGGGGGGCCAGGAGAGAATAGTACAAGGAGGCCAGAAGAGAATAGTACAGGGGGACCAGGAGAGAATAGTACAGGGGGGCCACAAGAGAATAGTATAGAGGGCCAGTAGAAAATAGTACAGGTGGCCAGGAGAAAATAGTACAGGTGGCCAGGAGAAAATAGTATAGGGGAGCCAGGAGAGAATAGTACAGGGGGCCAAGAGAGAATAGTATAGGAGACCAGGAGAGAATAGTATGGGGGGGGTCATGGAGAGAATAGTATGGGGGGGTCCAGGAGAGAATAGTACAAGGAGGCCATGAGAGAATTGAACAGTGAGGCCAGGAGAGAATAGTACAGGGGTCCATGAGAGAATAGTAAAGGCGGAAAGGAGAGAATAGTACAGGGGGGCCAGGAGAGGATAGTATAGTAACGGAGGGGGCAGGAGGAAATTGGAGGGTACAATGCTGGCATCTGCAGTGCTTTTCTGTGAACCTCATGCAGAGTAGCTCAGGGAAGCTGCTGGTTTGCAGTGGTATCTTGTACACTGATTTTAGTCCCTCCTTCCTCTCCCATCATTGCAGAGTAATGTCACACCCACACACAGGCTCCTGGGGTGGATGGGAGGAGAGGGCTGCCCGCAACAGGTGCAGGACAGTAATGTCCGGTTTCCTCCACAGCCTGTCAGAAGTTCGGGGATGTGATCTGTCATTCATCTGCTTGTGCTGAATGGCGGATCGTGGCAGAAACCCTGGGGACCTCTCTCTGGACCCTAGGGTTCCACAGAACCCTGGTTGAGAAACACTGCACTACAGTATCTCAATATGTGATAAAGCAAGAAAGGTGCTCCTAAACCAAAAGAAAACACTCCAGCTTCTTACCAGATCGTGCTGGCCATTACTAGTGGTAAATTGTCAAAAAGCGCATAAAGGCTTAATTTTTCTAAACAGTCACCATATCTCTGTGCATCAAGTGGGATGAGAGACACCACAATGTTTTTTTTTTTGTTTTGTTTTTGATAGAAGCTTATACAACTTTACCAAGGTAGTGATACCTCCTTTTTTGTAGCTGATGAACTAGAAGGAGATACTGTAACAATTGTAAAACAAGGACACACTGAGGCCGCGTACACACGCGGGGACTGTTCGCCCAACTTTGTCCGCTGAACAGTGTTTCGGCGGACAGTCCGCTCGTGTGTGGGCTTTCAGCGGACAGTTTCAGCGAACAGTCCGCTGAACAAGGTTTTTCGGAAATTCCGAAAAACTGTCCGCTGAAACTTTGTTTTAGCGAACAGTCCCCTCGTGTGTAGGCTTGTTCGTCAAACTAAGTTCCGCGCATGCTCAGAAAGGATTTGCACGCCGAAAGTTATAATGCAGTGTATAGGACGTCGTATTTTTCGTCCCGTCGTACGTGCCGTTCACGTCATCGCGCACGGTTTCAGCAAACTGTTCGTTCGTCGTGTGTGGCCATGTCCGTCCATGCTAATTTTGAGCGGACTGTTTGCTGAAACTGTTTGACGGACAAAGTTGGGCGAACAGTCCCCGCGTGTGTACGCGGCCTGACTCTTTCCCTCCATCTATTGTGTATCACCACTGCGCTAAACAAAACACTATAAACTGAGCGCCACTTTAAAAAAAACAGAATGTGTACAATATTCCTTATCTAAACAATAGAAAAAGCGGCACTGAATATAAATCCACACCAGTGAATTAAAAAATATTAAAGATGATAGACCCAATCCAGTGAACATGAATTACTAAATGTTACTACACTGTGCAAGCCCTGCCCCGAGCATACAGTAAATAGAGAAAATTAATTAATAGTTTGTATCGAAATTAATTAACACAAATTATTATATAGTACATATCACCAGATGAATAGTGATAACAAATATATACGATCTGTTGAAAAAAATATCCTGTGACTAAATATTCAACACTAAAAATAAATAAACATGTAATGAGAATCAAATGAATTGTTTCAAGTTCTATCAAACAATGTCCACTTCCTAAAAACATTGTTACCAACACCACTGTGAAAAGCTCCTGAGAATATAATGTATCCCAGTAAAATCATAGTCCATACGTTGAATCTTCAGATCATAATCCAAATAATGGAATAGTGAAAAAAACGTTTAACCAGTGTCTCTTGAATGAACAGCAGATTACATCTACACTCCTCCACCACACCGCTCTAGATGTGACTCCTCTCCCCTTATGTAATTACACTCACCCGCTGTATATGTCTCACACTTTCGTGTTTGGCTGGATGTGCTTTTTCCCTTTACAGGGTTTAAATGGGGTATCCAGGTTTCCACTCCAGAATGCAGGGCTAGTACCATGGCTGTTCTCATAGACGCCACGGATGTTTCCATAGGTGTCACGGCTGTTCCCATAGATACTCTCATGCAACAAAGAAAAGATTTGCTTCCATAGCGTGATACAGTATAAAACTTTTTAATCACACATAAAAATCTCTCACATTGCACTCACATCAAAGGATGAATAAACACGCCAAATGTAAAAATTCACAGCACTCTTGAGTAACCCATACTGAAGCATAGGTGGTCACGGCGGACCCAGGATATGCGGGAATAATGGATAGCCTCTCACCGCTCCTTAACTGTACCGCCGCTTTACAGGGATCAATGTAAGATGTTCAGCATCCTATATGTATCTCTCTCATTCGCCTAGTAGCCAAAATCCGACATGTTTCGTCATAAAATTGACTTAATCATGGACCTGGTCACTAGGCAAGACAAACTGACTTATATTTTCCCCAAACTGCTCTCAATGGGCGGTGTATAATCACCACACATGCGCATCACCTGTGTCCCCATTCCATCAATGCTTCAGTTCACACTGCTCATTAATACAGAGTCAATCCATGATGCAATCTAACAAGCTTTTAAAGATTATATATAAATATCATTCTAACAATCTAAAACTCAATTGCACAAAAGTAAAAGTAGATTAATACTCTATACAGATATTGGTAGTGAATATTAGCAGAGAATTTCCACAAGGGGAGTCGCTCTTAACATATCAATCTGCATCAGCATATATAGAGTCCTATCTCCCCCAATTTCTATTACTATCCTATATCAGATACTACATGCATTGGAGAAGGGGGGTGACCTGCAGACTTAAAATAAACAAATTTGAAATGGGTTTTATTGATATCTATATTTCCATTAAGGAGAACTAAATACCACACATGAGACAAATGTAATTAATGCATTCAAAAATGCCTTATGACTTAATAACATCTGACCCATTTACATGGATCATGCCCGCATGCAGGGGAATACACCTGCATTAACCCATATGTATATATCACTAATTAAGTCACTGGTCCTATTTAAACTAAAATTACAAAACTATATAAAAAATACATATATTTATATATGTGTGATCACACTGCTTGCAGTGCGCGTGCAACACACATATATACAAAATCCTACTACTGGTGTTCCTCAAAGTGCAATGACACACCATGGCACTGGAACCCCTTCCGGATGTTTCCTGGATGTTCAGAGATTCGCACTCCTAACATCCGTTTGGTGCGACCCACATAAACCAATCCACAGGGGTACCATAACAAAAAATTGATCCTTCCTTCTGATAGTAACAGAGGTCAAAACATCCCACCATGTATGGACTATGATTTTACTGGGATACATTATATTCTCAGGAGCTTTTCACAGTGGTGTTGGTAACAATGTTTTTAGGAAGTGGACATTGTTTGATAGAACTTGAAACAATTCATTTGATTCTCGTTACATGTTTATTTATTTTTAGTGTTGAATATTTAGTCACAGGATATTTTTTTCAACAGATCGTATATATTTGTTATCACTATTCATCTGGTGATATGTACTATATAATAATTTGTGTTAATTAATTTCGATACAAACTATTAATTAATTTTCTCTATTTTCTGTATGCTCGGGGCAGGGCTTGCACAGTGTAGTAACCTTTAGTAATTCATGTTCACTGGATTGGGTCTATCATCTTTAATTTTTTTGAATTCACTGGTGTGGATTTATATTCAGTGCCGCTTTTTCTATTGTTTAGATACTGTAACAATTGTCTCAAACTATTAGAACATCTCGCTGTGAGTTGGTTTGGTTCTGTTTTGAGAAGAATGAAGTATATAAACTCTGGGAATGTGTCACTGTGAGTGTTAGGCAAGGATCTGAAGTGTTTGGTAGGCTCATACAAATACGTGGCAATTTCTTTACTTCTTCAGGTGATACGTCTGTCAAGCTTTTTTGCTTTTTATGATCCCACTGGGGAGATTTCACATTACAGCATGACAAGTGTGGATAGGTTGCCTCTGCCTTTTTCATTTTACTGAAAAAAGTAATTTTTCCCAGTCTGTGTTCCCATCGGAGATATTTCTTCCTGTTCCAACTAGATGTGATGGGAAATCCCCCCCCCCCCCCCCCCCATGGGGACACAAATCATAAAAAAAGATTCCAACCCTTTCCCACCTTGTCCAAAACAAAAAAAAAAAAGAAATGGCTGCAGTAGGCACTCTACAATGTTCATCTCTCTCTCTATCTATCTATCTATCTATCTATCTATCTATCTATCTATCTATCTAGTGCTCAGCAAAAATGAGTCCACCCCAACAGATTTGTCATAAAATATTTACTTTCCTTTCAGAATTAACATTTTCTTTTGGACATTATACTACAAAATATTCCCATAAATGTGGGCCAATGATTGCAACCAAGATTTGTTAATGTGCACTAGGGATGAGCCGAACACCCCCCGGTTCGGTTCGCACCAGAACTTTCGAACGGACCCCAAATTCGTACGAACGTTAGAACCCCATTGAAGTCTATGGGACTCGAACGTTCGAAAATAAAAGTGGTAATTTTAACGGCTAATATGCAAGATACTGTCCTAAAAAGGGTTTGGGGACCTGGCTCCTGCCCCAGGGGACATGGGTCAATGCAAAAAAAGTTTTAAAAACGGCCGTTTTGGCGGGAGCACTGATTTTAATGACGATTAAAGTGGAAAAAAAAGTGAAATATTCCTTTAAATATGGTGCCTGTGGGGTGTCTGTAGTATGCCTGTGAAGTGCCACGTGTTTCCCGTGTTTAGAACAGTCCCTGCACAAAATGACATTTAACGGAAATAACGTCATTTAAAGCTGCTTGCGGTTTTAATGTTATATCTGGTTCCTGCAATATGGTTGAAAATCATTGAGAAAAATGGCATGGGTAGCCCTCCCTGCCCATTACCAGCCCCTTTGCTTCTTGTACGCATATTAAGGGGAACCCCGTACCCATATTAAAAAAAGAAAATGCGTGTGGCCCCCAGGCCCTATATACTCAGAACAGCAGTATACAGGCGGTGCAAACAAGACAGGAACTGTGTAGGTTTGTTGTGTTAAGTTGAATCTGTTTGTAATTTTCAACTGGTACATTTTTAAAGTGTAGCTCCAGTCAAAAAAAATTTTTTTAAGCTTTTTGGAAAACATAGGGAAGGGTTATCACCCCTGTATAATTTGTTTTGTCGTCCATCTTTTTTCATCTCACTTGCTGTTGTCTCCTTCCGTTTGCAAGTAGGAGATGTTTGTAAGTTGGATGTTTGAAAGTAGGGGCCTGCCCTATATGCTCTGCATAAGTGGCGGAACAAGGTGTTGGTTTTGCCACAACATTGTAAGCCCTCAAAGTGACTCTTGGTGGGCGCTGGAGCGCCCTGCTGTGAACGATTATATCAAGAATTGTAATTACATGCCATTGTTGAACAGTGGTAGAAAAATTGACCTTTGGTGGTTGTGGTGCTGGTGCCACAACACTATAAGTCCTCACAGTTACTCTGGGTGGGCACAGGAACGGGCCCTCCTGTGAAATATTATATCAAGAATTGTAAGTACATGTCCCTGTTAAACAGGAGCAGAAAAATTGGGCCTTAGGCACTGGTGCTGGTGCCACGACACTGCAACCTCTCCCATATACTCTAGTTTTATTGCAGGAATTAGCCCTGCTGCAAAGCATTGCATCAAAAATTGTAATTAAACGCCCCTGTTAAACAGGGGCAGAAAAATTGTCTTGAAGGGATGTGATATTTCAAAAAAAATTATTCGGTTACATCAGCTTCAGGTGCTTGGTAGCTGTGGGTGATCCAAGACTGATTCATCTTGATGAAGGTCAGTCGATCAACTGATTCGGTAGACAGCCGCACCCTGTGATCGGTAACAAAGCCACCAGCAGCACTGAAGGTGTGTTCCGAAAGAACGCTGGATGCAGGACAGGCCAGTAGCTCAATTGCATACTGTGCAAGCTCTGGCCAGTGATCCATCCTCAAGACCCAGTAAGCCAGAGGATTTTCGGTGGGAAAGGTGTCCAAGTCTGACCTTGCCCCTAGGTATTCCTGCACCATGTAAATCAGACGCTGGCGATGGTTGCTGGAACCGATCATACCTTGGGGCTGCGGACTAAAAAATTGTCTGAAAGCATCACTCAGACGGCCACCTTCTCCACCGCTCCTTCTGACCGATGCCTCAGCAACACGTTGTCCAGGACCAGGAGTTTGTAACCTCCCAGTCTCTGGGAACGCTTTACACAGACCTTTCTGGATGTCTCATCCTCTGCTCCCTCTGCGATGGCAAGTAATGGTCCCTCTCCTTGATCCAAAGAATACGAGGATCCTTCCGCAGGCTTTGCAGGATCAGGGAGGCCATGCAGCGTAGGTTAGCTGAGGCATTCGGTCCAGAGTCCTCTGGGTCACTAAGGACAACATGATCCGCAGCTACCTCCTCCCAGCCACGTACAAGTCCACGTGTTTCTTGGGACTGTAAATCATCCCTACAAGACTGCTGCTGCTGCTGCTGCTGATGCTGAGTGCCAGCCTCCACCTCCATGCTGACACAATCATCCTCCTCCTCCTCTTCCTCCTCCTCATCCTCTTCCTGTGTGATGGGTGGCACAGCAGGAACACTGTCTGGATAAAGGGGGCCTTGAGAGGCAAGGAAGTCCTCCTCTTCCTGCCTCTGTTCTGCCTCAAGTGCCCTGTCCATTATCCCATGCAGCGTATGCTCCAAGAGGTGGACAAGAGGTACAGTGTCACTGATGCATGCACTGTCACTGCTCACCATCCTTGTGGCCTCCTCAAATGGTGACAGGACAGTGCATGCATCCCTGATCATGCCCCACTGGCGTGGTGAGAAAAAACCGAGCTCCACTGACCCTGTCCTGGTGCCGTAGTCGCACAGGTACTCATTGATGGCCCTCTGCTGCGTGTGCAGCCGCTGCAGCATGGCCAACGTTGAGTTCCACCTGGTGGGCATGTCACATATAAGGCGATTCTTGGGCAGGTTCAACTCCTTTTGGAGCTCAGCCAGCCGAGCACAGGCATTAAATGATCGGCGGAAATGCACACAGACTTTCCTGGCCTGCTTCAGGACATCCTGTAAGCCGGGGTACCTGCCCAAGAACCGCTGCACCACCAGGTTAAGGACGAGAGCTACACAGGGCACATGGGTCAGTTGTCCCTGTCGAAGGGCGGAGAGGAGGTTGGTGCCATTGTCGCAAACCACCATTCCTGGCTTAAGCTGGCGTGGCGTCAACCACCTCTCGGCCTGCCCCTGCAGAGCTGACAAAACATCCGCCCCAGTGTGGCTCCTGTCCCCCAAACAAACCAGCGCAAGCACGGCATGGCATCGTTTTGCCTGCGTACTTGCGTAGCCCCTGGAACGCCTACGGAGCACCGCTGGTTCTGAGGACAGAGCACTGGAAGAGGCCATGGAGGAAGAAGAAGAGGAGGGGGTGGAGGAGAGAGGTGTGTCACAACCAATAGTAGCATTTTGGAGGCGTGGTGGCGGAACAACCTCCAACACTACTGCACCTTGTCCTGCATCCTTCCCAGCTGCCAGAAGAGTGACCCAATGGGCCGTGAAAGACAGGTAACGTCCCTGTCCATGACTGCTGGACCATGAGTCAGCGGTAATATGCACCTTACCGCTGACCGCCCTGTCCAGCGAGGCAAGGACATTGCCTTCCGTGAGAAAAAGTGGCGTTTGGGGACCTGCCACTGAAGAACCGCACATTGTACAAACTCACAGAAGGGGGCCGAGTCTACCAACTGAAAAGGCAGCAGTTGAAGTGCTAGCAATTTAGCCAAGCTAGCATTCAACCGCTGGGCATGTGGATGGCTGGGAGTGAACTTCTTTCGCCGGTCCAGCAGCTGGGGCAGGGACATTTGCCTGCTATAATCGGACGTGGGTGTACTGCTAGCAGAGTGCCCGGAAGCACTTGGCTGTGACACACCTAATTCTCCACCTTCATTCCTCTCAGAGCAAGTTTCAGAGAGGACTGAAGGTCTAGTGGGGTTGGAGATGCCAGCTGATGAGGAGCAAGGAGAGGGCTGCTTTGTTCTTTGGTGTGGGTCTTTGAGGTACGCTTGCCAACGAGCTGCATGGCAGGTCAACATATGTCTGGTCAAGCATGTGGTGCCCAAGCGGCTGATGTTTTGGCCACGCGAGATACGCTTGAGACATATGTTGCAAATAGCAGCGGTGCGATCTGATGCACTCGTCTCAAAAAAGGCCCACACCAAAGAACTTTTAGAATAACGTGCAGAGGCAGCGCCCTGCACAGGCGGAGCTCTGCGGTGTGATTTAGTCGGTGTGCTGCCCCTAAGCTGGCCCCCGGAGGGCATCCTGTCTCGTTGGACATGTGCCTTCTCCTCCTCCTCCTTCTCTCTCCTACCAGGCACCCACGTGGAGTCAGTGCCCTCATCATCCCCTCCCTCTTCATCGCTGTAGCAAACCTGGCAGTATGCTGCAGCTTGTGGAACATGACTGCCAGATTGCTGTCCTTCTTGAGCATCCCCTCTCTCTGCATTTACGCTACTGCCTTCCTCTAGCTGAGTGTCATCATCAGAGGCTACAAAACACTGGGCATCCTCCTGGAGCATGTACCCAACACTGTGCTCAAAGAGTTCAGGAGACTCCTCAGGAGGACGTGGTGGGTCTAGGGAAGGAGTCACTGATGATGACATTGAGAGGAGGGAAGACGATGCGTTGGCAGCTGCTTTGCTGTACCCTGAGACTGGGTGAGAGAGGATGAGGAGGATGAAGAGGGCTTGGTCATCCACTCTACCAAGTCGTTGGCATGTTGCGGCTCAACATGTCCAACTGCCGAAAAGAAGGACAAGCGTGTCCCATGGCCACGTGCTGATGACAATGCACCGCGTCCACGACCAGCACTGTTGTCTCTAGACACAGAGCCTGCTTGCCCTCTTTTATCGGCTCGCGCCTGTCTGCCTCTCCTTGCTGGCCTTCCAGACATGGTAATGGCCTGAAGGGAGTTGGGTAAAAAAAGCAGTTGGGTAGTGTATATTGTGCTAGAGGCACACAACACCCACTAACTCCTGCAGATGCCTTTATTATAGAACACCAGAGATAAAGGGTTATATACAGATGTATACTGTGCTGTGCTGGAGGCACACACAACTTCCAATAACTCCTGCAGATGGCAAGTGGGCTCAAATAGAGAAGAGCTATGTAGGTGGATATAGCGGTATGTACTGGGTACAGAGCACGCAGACAGCACGCACAAGCTCCTAACACTACTGACTGCAAGCTCTATTATAAAAGATAGATCACTAGCTATATAGGTAAGGTGAATATAGCGGTGTATACTGCGGTCAGGGCACGCAGACAACAACCACTACACAACAGCAAGATCGAAAATCGGCCGAAAACGATTGGTGTGTACTGTGTTGAAGGTACACAGAACACCCACTGCTTCAGACGCCAACACACTACACAAGGCCACTGCGCTGGCGGCCTTATATAGTGTGGGGCATGCACTACACAGCCTGAGCTATGATTGGCCACAGGCATCCTGCCTGTGGCCAATCATGGCTCTCCTTGCTGCTGGCGCTGCGATTGGCCAAGCATGCGGGGTCACAGTGCATGCTTGGCCAATCGCAAGCCAGCAATGCACTGCGCCATCGCAGTGCATTGTTGGCCGTGAGCGCCACACGAATTTGGCGCGAACGGACCAAAACGTTCGGACTTCGCCGAACGGGCGAACACCGATGTTCGAGTCGAACGTATGTTCGACTCGAACACGAAGCTCATCCCTAATGTGCACACACAAAAAAAAAATCCTAACAAATTAATTCAAGACCATGTTGCAAAAATGAATGCACCACAATGAAAGTCTTGGAAGCAAAGCTAAACTGTAGACAACTAAATCTCAATTAACAAGAATTCAACTACACGTGAGTCTAATTATTTATTAAACAGGTGTCCAGCAGACAGTTAATTATAAAAGGGTGTTATTTAACCACTTGCTTACTGGGCACTTAAACCCCCCTCAGTCCCAGACCAGTTTCCAGCTTTCAGCGTTGATGCACTTTGAATGACAATTGCGCGGGCATAAAACACTGTACCCAAATGAAATTTTTATCATTTTTTTCCCACAAATAGAGCTTTCTTTTGGTGGTATTTAATTACAGCTGGGAGTTTTATTTTTTGCTAAACAAACAAAAAAAGATGCAAAAAAAATAAAAAATAAAAATCATGTTTAATAGTTTGTTATAAAATTTTGCAAACAGGTCATTTTTCTCCTTCATTGAAGTGTGCTGATGAGGCGGCACTGATAGGCTGCATTGGTGGGCACTGATAGGCTGCATTGGTGGGCACTGATAGGCTGTAGCTATAGCGCGGGTCTCAAGTGGTTAAAGCGTAACTCCACTTTTGTTGAGTAAAAAAAAACATTCCCCTCTGGGTGATCTTTGTACATTGCAAGGATTATAACAACCTGTGTTGCAGATTCCTACCTTTTGTTATTCTGAAGAAATCCATGTGTGTTTCTCTGTGCCTCTGTACTGAGTGGGTCTAATGGGAGTGGTGTCATACCTAACTGTCAGGTGTGCAGCTGCAGGGCACTAATGAGGAAATCTGCTGGGCCTGTATCCCTTTAGAAGTGCTTCTATTGAAAGTATCGCTCCAAAAATGACTTTTGCGTTGCAGGCAATGCCTAAAATGTAACTTGTATCTTAGGCAGACTTCTGGGAAAATTGGTGAGCAAATCATACAAGCAGGAAATGATGTTTCTGTGGAGTGGTCAGTACACACTCTGTGTACAGAACAACTCCAGGTAGCCATATTGCAATGCATTTTTAGAAAATTACAGTGAAAAGGAAGGGTAATTTTTAATAACATTCAATTACAATATGATTAGTGACACAATTATATGTGCTATATTATTTTTTCTTTATTTGCTATATTTTTTCCCTACGAAAGTGGAGTTACCCTTTAGGAAAGAAAACCCCTTTCAATATCATGCTGTCAGCAATGGCACCAGATGGAAGAGAAATTTCACAGGGCCTGAGAAAGATTTATTTACACAAGAAAGTTGAAGGCTACAAGAAGACAAGCAAACCTTTACTTAAGGCTGCATTCACACCTGAGCGTTTTCAGCTCATAAAACACCTGAAAAATGCCCAACATGCAAAATCCCATTCATTTCAAAGGCCCCTGTTTATATGTGAGCATTTTGTCATCTGAAGCAAAATGGCTGAAAAACACCATAAGCTCAAAAAATAACATGAGCTTCTTTGAGTCAGAATACTGTAACAAAAGTGATACAACAATGTAACAAGGATGGAACTGCAACCATCTCACAGAGACATCCATACTGTCTAGGGTAGTTTGAGGAACACCTCAACAGGAGCGTTTTCTGATGAGAAGGGTTGTAGAAAATCGCCATGCATGTTCAATTCAGTTAGCTAAAGAAGTAGAAAGCCAAACTGGGGTGATTGTTTCCCATGACACAATACAGCATACACTGCAGAGGAATGGCATGCATGAGTGTCATCCATGATGGAAGCCTCTCCTAAAGTCGATACACAAAAAAAGCCCATTTAGAATTTGCTAGGGCACATGCTGAAAAAAAAATGAAGACTACTGTGACTCTGTACTCTGGATTGATAAGACCAAGATAAATGTTTTTGGAACTGATGGTTTCAAAACTGTATGGCATCACAAAGGTGAGGAGTACAAAGAAAAATGCATGGTGCCTACAATGAAACATTGTGGTGGCAGTGTCCTTCTGTGGGGCTGCATTAATGCTGCTGGTGTTGGGAAGCTGCATTTCATTGATGGTATCATGAATTCACAGATGTACTGCTCTATGTTGAAAGGGAAGATGCTACCATCACTTCGTGCCCTTGGTCGCCGTGCACGTTTCCAGCATGACAATGATCCAAAACACACATCTAAGGCCACTGTTGCATTTCTGAAGAAGAACAGGGTGAAAGTGATTCAGTGGCCAAGTATGTCTCCTGATCTGAACCCAATCAAATACCTATGGAGAATTCTGAAGAAACAAGTTGAACATCACTCTCCATACAGCATCCAGGCTCTAAAAGAGGTCATTCTTGAAGAATGGAAAAAGATAGATCTTGTAATATGTCACCAACATGTTCATTCCATGCCTAGAAGACTTGGTGCTGTCCTTACAATTTATGGAGTTCATACAAAATACTAAATGTATTACAGTAGTATAACCAGAGCTAAAGTCCTCCTTGCATCAGATAAATACTAAAACAGCGCTAAAACTAAAATAAAAATAGGAAAAAAATTGATGGTAATGAAACCATAGGGCAATAGCAAACACCACGGCCAACAGTCTTTATGTAGCAGATGGATATGTGGACAGTTCAGATAATTCACAGTCACTTTTCTCTTAGCGTGCACCTTCCACCAGAGTAAGAGTGCAATTATCCACCTCGCGAAGCACACACCCCTCTGGGGTTCAAACTCACCAGACGCCGCTAGAAATAAAGCCTTGTATCTGTGTCCAAACACCGCTCTGTGCTGACACCCCACTTATCCAGAAGGTCCACTGGTATAGGTACTCCGATTGTATCATAAAACACAAGGATAGATGTACATAGCGTAATCCTGTTTATTATAATGCAACATACCCATACAGCAGAAACCCCCCTTAATCCTAGCTGCTTACATTTAAAATGCAATCAACAAGCATAAAGAAATACAATAGAGGGCTCTTTTACCATCTCCAGACATCCGCTGGAAGTGTGCTGTTCCTTGCAGACACTGTATTACACTCCCGGGTAGAAGGCAGAGCATGGTGGAGCGCACAACGTCACTTCCGGTTTCGGTGCTGGTCAGGCCCTGACCGGTTTCGTCGTTCGACTTCAACAGAGGGCATGACAGCACGGCGTGATAGCTGATATATATATATATATACCCCCACTCCTTATTAGCCAATGAGAATTGCCCAGTCACAGGTGACATATAACTAGCCTCATCAGCCAATTAGACAACATCAGCATGTAGGAATCCATGGGGGAAAATAATTAAGACACAATGGATACAACTTAGAATTGATAGATCACTGTCGGGTACAAACACTTATAAAAATGCATCATTAAGGTGGAGCTGGCACTTATGGGACCATATATGAGAGACGGACGGATAATCAATAAGTATAAACATTGTTATTGATAAAAAGTTCTATATTATTTATCATGGATCTGCTACATCACAGATTAAAAGCGCTGGGTTATTCGTTCTCCCACAAGAGCCCATTGTAATCATTTGTATCAAATATACATAGAAATGTCAATAATATTATTTATTCTTACAGGCAAAGTTTAAAATATATATATATATATATATATATATATTTATATATATTTATATATATATAGACCTATAGCTGTTTTTTTTTGTCTATGTCTGAGACATCGACATATGATATTGAATAGTTCAACACATCTACCTGCTGCTGGCACTGTAGGATTGAGGTGGCGCTGAGTGAGTGACCCATAGGCCATAGTTATACCTCATTTATCTAAAATACTAGATGTAGTTGTTTTTGTTGTGGGGTGTATTCATCAACTAACCATCAACTAAATTGAGTAAAACTTTGTAAGGTTTTGTAATAAAAGTTTTATATTATTAACCTTACTTTCGTGTAATGAGCTAAACAAATGCTCTATAAAACTCAGTTTGGTCAAAATCTTGAAAATTGTTCTTGTGTTCATTGAGATATTGATTAAAATTGTACTTTTCAAAAGGGGTGCGCTCATTTATGCTCACACATACACATGCATAGTATACTATAATGGGAATGCAATACATTTCTTTTCTCTGCCTAAAATATTCCATACAACATCCAGCAGGAAAATAAAGAAATATTTATTTGTAGATAGAAAATTATCTGCTGAAAAAGCACTTGAAATAAATAAATCCCCTCATTTACTACTTAATTTAAACCTAGCTAAAAGCTTTGGTTCTTTAGTACATCTCCAGGGCAATACTATACCAAGACAGTGAGAAAAGCAAAAACAATTTACTTAATAGCCTTTTCCTCCAGGTCGTTTCACTTATTCAAATGTTTTTGGAGCGAGATTCAGAGTGAACAATAGTCTGTTCTAAGTTCATATTGAAACTAAAGACATTTAGAGATGGAATGAATGGCCATGTCAAAATCTTAACCTGAGGGTGCAAAATAGGGATGAAGGCAAATAGACATTGTACATATCATAGCAGACTGGCTTTTATGGAAAATGTGTTTCATTTCAGCAATGCCATTTGTTACACTGGGTAAAATGTACAGCTTTATGAAAAGATTTTAAACTCTTGGATAACTCTTGTATAAACAAAGACATCGTCATATCAAGTTGCTTTGAAAACTTGTTTTGCAACAGTAGTGACATAGACTGTATTTATGATAGGTTTGGGTAATTGTATCACTGCATGGGTTACCGCATCTCCTAGAGAACAAGAATTTACTAAATTTGTGAGGCTTCCTTATTTTCCTCACACGTTCACACATAATTTACACATTTTTCTAACTTAATCCAATTAGAAACGTGTAAATCTAGGGTGAAAACATTTATTGATAGACCCCCAAATCTTCAACGTACATTGCCAATATATATATATATATATATATATATATATATATATATATATATATATATATATATGTACAAGCTGGTCAGGACTGCACACACCCAGCAAGAAACTTGGTCCTTCAGGTGCAAAGCAGATAACGGTATTATGCGGGAACAAAAATCCAATCTGCAACACCTTGTAGATTTATTAAGAGAGTCAAAAACTCATAGTTATAATAGTTATGGATCCGCCAAGATCCTTCTTCAGGTGGACAAGCACGTGGATTTGGACTTGGACTATAAACATATATTCAATATTGTTATCAGCTATTTTAAAAATGTCATTGCCATTTGGGGTACTGAGAAAAGATATCTCAGTTCAAATTCTGCATATAATAAAAATATCTGAGGCTGTGGTTGAACAAGTGTACCAAACACCTGGCATTTTCAACTGGCATGACAGTGTTGATTATCTAGTAGCTTGTTCTTGTCTTCAATGGAAAATGAAAACATGAGGAGTAGAAGCAGCAGCTGTATGACCCTTCCCTTCCTAGGTTTAGAATGTGATGAGATGTTAAACTTTAAACAGGTATGCAGTTAAGAGAAGGAGAGCACTGAAGGCAAATGATTGACAGTGGTTGTGGTAATGGTGCCTATAGCAGATATTTAAGTTGGAAACCTGAGAGAAGGCAATTATTGCCAACAATTATTGCTAACACTTCTGTTCTTTTTTTAATATTATTACTTTATGACTCTGGGAAAGTCAACACAGTGATGATGTAGTGGTAGATTGGACATTATAATCAATTCAGTTCATGTGAAGCAGAGATAGATCTTAAGCACATTTTTGTTTTTCATTGAACAAAAGGAAGGCAAAAGTTTCTATGAGGCAGGGTATAATTTCAGGCTCTAGAGATATTAATGTTGCTATCAATTTACTGGGCTAAACTCCAACCATAAATGTGGTGGCATTGCATCAAAATCTCCAGTTTGGAAGGTATTCTTTACCGTGCTAGATGGGTATATCCATTGCTATGAGCAATGTGTGTAATGAATATTGTGGTCACCCAAACCAATATTTAAGAACTTTAGTTGCCATGTCTTATGAGATGCGAGCAGCAGCAAGCCCATACTCCACTTCATCCTTTTCAACAGTTCCGTTCCAATTTAAAATCCCAAACAAAATCATTACTAGAGATAAAAATAGATCTGTCAATTCAGGATTGCATGCTTACGTTTTTCCTTTTTTTTATCATTTCTCATTTAAACAATTAAAATAAATTATTATGTGGCCATGTGAAATCTGTCTGTATTCATGATATTTTTTAAGGGAAACTCATACTGTTGGTAAAACAAGTCTTCTTGTTGTTCATATATCCTGACAGTTAATTAAATAGCAGAGAATAAGAACCCAGCAGAGGAGATTGCAGTAGTTGCAGACAGAGTGGCTTATTGTTATTTCTTGATCATACATCACGGGACACAGGAGCTTCATTACATAGTGGGTTATATAGGCACCTCTGGTGATTGGACACTGGTTGACCCCAATTAAGGAGAATTCCTCCCCTATATAACCCCTCCCATCTGGGAGGCACCTCAGTTTTTTCGCCAGTGTCTATGGTGGTTGGTCACGTAAAACATTAGCTCTATGCAGGTCCCTGCGAGGGCCTAAGGGCTACAACAAACCGGATCCATACCTCGGGCCGATATTTTGACTCCCAAGATGGTATGGTACCCGGGCCTCGTCAGCCGAAGAAGCGAGGTTTTGCCTGTAAGTCCTCTCCATTGGAAGACTGGGCTCTGGGAAAACCAGGCTTGGTGTACTGTTTATACAGAGCGCACGAAAGTTTCTGGCAGAGCTTTCTACATGGCCCAGGTAGGAGGTTCTTCCGAGAAAGAGCCCCAGATAAACCTGAAGGTTGGCTAACAATACCCGCCGTGATGGGTGAAGGCTGGAATTTGTCTGGTTCAGCAATTCCTGTGGCGAGGACAGGTAAGGGAAGTTAATCCTGTATATATAAATATATGAATGGATTTCTTCATTATGAGTAGTTGTATGTCTTACCTGGTTTCCACCACTAGAGGGAGTAAGAGCAGCCTGATGCATACTTACATGCCTTTCAATACACACGCTCAGTGAAGCCTGGTTCTCCAGCTGACTCACGTCTCCATTGCAGTCCCTGCCACAACAAGGTAAACAGGGGTCCCACGTAGTTCGGGGGTCCCACGCAGCTCCGTTTGGGTTCTCCTTCCCCCCCTGGATCCCGCGGTCCTCGTTCCCGGCCTAATGGAGGAGGGGGGTGTGGTTGCGAGCCGTGCACGTCAGTGTGCACGGCGCTGTACTGCGCAGGCGCCAGGTGGCAATTTTAAAAAGCCCAGAGCGTCAGGGGGCTGTAATTGGAGACACAGGAGCTGTGGGCAGTAAGCATCCGTGGGGATTGAATCCAGACACCTACTCAGCATCAGGTTGTGCAGTTTAAGCATATATATTTATTGTGAGACTTTAAGCACAACAGTGATTGCACTTGTACTAGTACCTCTGCTTTGTAGCTTAGGACTATGTCTCCTCGTAAGAGGGTCTCAGGGGGAGGTAGCAAAGGCACTGGTAAATCACCGCCTAGGTCCAGGGGTTCCAAAAGTGCCTGTAAGTTACCATCCCCCCCTGCAAGACTGGAGCCAGCCTCTCAAGACGAGTCAGTGCCCCTGTCAGGTTTTGCAGCCTCTCCTAATGTCTCAGCCCCGGTTTATGTCACTGAGGACTCCCTTAGGGCTACATTGGAGGGTTTTGAAGGGAGAATCATGAATTTTATTTCTGCTTCCCTGAAAGATAGCAGGAAAAGGGGTAGATCCCCTCCCTCTGCTGAAATCCCTCTCTCAGATGATTCTTCTGAAAATGAGGAGGAATCCCTATCTTGGGATAGAGATCATGAGCAGTCGGATGAGTCAGAGGAAGAGGAGATAGTCCCCTCCTCCCAGGCACTCAGAAAGCAGGTGCAGTATTATACTGAATTGGTGCGTACCACATTCAGAATGCCTGCTGCTGAAGTCGCTACATCCTCTGTTTCTTCCCTGGGAGTCAGGAAAGCCCCACAGACTGCCTATTCCTTCCCAATTCATCCCTTAATGGATGAATTGATGTATGAGGATTGGGGACATCCCGATAAACTGTTTGCTCCTCCTAAAAGGTTTTCTATGCATTATCCTGTGGAGGAAAGTTTGACCAAGAAGTGGGGGGTCCCATCTGTCGATGCGGCTGTTTCTTGTGTGAATAAAAACCTGACTTGTCCATTGGATAATGCGCAGGTATTCAAGGATCCAACTGATAAAAAGCTGGAAACCTTATTAAAAGCCTCCTTTTCCATGGCTGGCACTGTGGTGCAACCTACAGTCGCAGCCGTGGGGTTGTGTCAGTTCCTCAAGGAACAGGTTAAGCAGATGCTTGGGCTCCTTCCCAGTGAGGAAGTAGAAAATTATGCAGAATTGCCTCACATTCTGTGTTTCATGATTGATGCGATTTTGGATTCCGTCCAACAAGCATCACGTTTGTCTCTCATGTTGGTTCACATGCAAAGGGCCCTATGGCTAAAGAATTGGGCAGCTGAGCTGTCGTGCAAGAAGCATTTGATTGGGTTCCCGTTTAAAGGGGAACGTTTGTTTGGAGAAGAATTAGATAAATTCGTCCAAAATATTTCAGGGGGTAAATCTACTCTCCTTCCAGTCAAAAGGAGCAAGCGTCCTTCATTCAGGTGTGCTCTCTCTCCCGAAGCATCAAGCTCTAAGCAGTGGCGACGGCCTTCTCAGTCCTCCTCTACTAGAAAGGCTCAAGGCCGAGCCCAGGGGCAGAAAAAGACTTGGGGGCGAAAGCCTGCCAAGCAGAGCCCAAAAGCTTCCTTGTGAAGGGGCGCCCCCGCTCGGCAGAGTGGGGGGAAGGCTCCTGCAGTTTGCAGGAGCCTGGCGGGAAGAGATCCAGGACAAGTGGGTGATCTCTTCAGTATCTCTGGGCTACAGGCTAGAGTTTCAGGAGATTCCACCTTCTCGTTTCCTAAGGTCAAGGATCCCCAGGGATCCAGTAAAGCAAAAACCGCTATTTCTGGCCTTAGATCAGTTACTATCCCAGGGGGTGATAGTAGAAGTGAACCCGAAAGAACAGGGTTCAGGGTTTTACTCAAATCTCTTCACCATTCCAAAACCAAATGGAAGTGTCAGACCTATCCTGGATCTGAAGGATCTGAACCGGTTTTTACACATCCGGTCCTTCCGAATGCAGTCAATCCGCACTGTGGTCTCCTCCCTGCAAGGGGGAGAATTCATGGCATCAATAGATATCAAGGATGCATATCTCCATGTGCCAATTTTTCCCGCACACCAAACATTTCTAAGGTTCGCGGTAGAGCGGCGCCATTTTCAATTTGTGGCCTTGCAATTCGGGCTTGCTACGGCCCCTCGAGTCTTCACAAAGATTCTGGACCCTCTCTTAGCAAACCTAAGAGCTCAGGGCATAGCCGTCATGGCTTATCTAGACGACTTACTTCTCATGGAGAAAACAGCAGCGTTCCTAAGTCACAGCGTCACCAAAACGCTAGAACACCTAGAACCCCTAGGTTGGATCATAAACCTAGAAAAGTCGTCCCTACAACCGGCCACCAGGTTGGAATACCTGGGTATGATCATCGACACCGCTCAGGGCAGGGTGTTTCTTCCAAGTCTAAAAGCCTTGGCCATTGGGGATCTGGTGCGCCTGATTCTGGGCAGAAGATCTTCCCCCATTCGGTTGTGCATGAGACTGTTAGGGAAAATGGTCGCCTCCTTCCACTCAAGGCCTCTGCAAAGATGCATCCTTGCGGCTTGGAACAGGAAGCCCCAATCCTTGGATCTTCCTATGCGTCTATCCCCAGGGACACGCAAGAGTCTTGTCTGGTGGTTGCAAACCAAGAATTTGCTGAAGGGCAAAACTTTTCTTCCTCTTCCATGGAAGATTATCACAACAGATGCCAGCCTGACAGGCTGGGGAGCAGTATTGGAGGAGACGTGCTCGCAGGGGAAATGGTCTGCGACCGAGAAACTACTGCCCATAAATATCTTGGAGATCCGGGCAGTTTACATGGCTCTCATAGAGTGGTCTTACAGACTGCAAGGTTTCCCGGTTCGGGTTCAGTCCGACAATGCCACAGCAGTGGCTTATATCAATCACCAGGGCGGTACCAGGAGTCTGGTGGCCCAAAAAGAGGTGAATCGCATACTTGTCTGGGCAGAAAAGCATGTTCCGTGTCTTTCTGCAGTCTTCATTCCAGGAGTGGAAAATTGGCAGGCGGATTTTCTGAGCCGCCAGCAGTTGTGCCCAGGAGAATGGGCTCTGCACCCCGACGTGTTTCAGAACATATGTCACAAGTGGGGTACTCCGGACGTAGATCTGTTTGCTTCCAGGTTCAACAGGAAACTGGACAAGTTTGTGTCAAGGACAAGAGATACACTTGCTCAGGGGTCAGATGCTCTGACAGTTCCCTGGGATCAGTACAATCTGATCTATGCCTTCCCCCCGAGCCCGCTTCTGTCGCGGTTCCTGGGAAGAGTCAAGAGGGAGACAAAGTCAGTCCTTTTGGTGGCCTCGGCTTGGCCCAGGCGACCATGGTACACGGAAATCATGAAGTTGGCAGTAGGCAGGCCATGGATCCTCCCTCTCCGGCCAGATCTGCTCTCACAGGGTCCAATCTACCATCCTGCTTTACGCAGTCTGAATTTGACGGTTTGGCTGCTGAGACCCACATTCTGAGAGACCGTGGCCTTTCGGGGCCAGTCCTTTCTACTCTGGTCAATGCCAGAAAGCCGGCCTCCAGGCTTATTTATTACAAGGTCTGGAGGACATATGTTTCCTGGTGTGAACTCAGGAAATGGCATCCTAGAAAGTATGTCATTAACAGAATCTTGGCCTTTCCCCAGTCAGGCCTAGAAATGAATTTGGCCATAAGCACTATCAAGGTGCAGATTTCGGCCCTGTCAGTATTTTTTCAAAAGCCGCTTGCATCACATTCCCTGGTACGGGCTTTTATCCAGGGGGCCATGCAGACAAGACCGCCAGTTAAACCTCCGGTATGCCCATGGGATCTGAATTTGGTTCTCTCGGCCTTACAGGGGCAACCATTTGAACCTTTGCATCTGGCTTCTTTAGTTCTCCTGACTAAAAAGCTGGTCTTCTTGGTAGCCATATCTACGGCTAGAAGAGTATCAGAGCTGGCAGCTCTTTCCAGCAAAGAGCCGTATTTAATTATCCATAAGGACCGGGTGGTCATGCGTCCCAACAGGTCCTTTCTACCTAAGGTGGTTTCGGGTTTCCATTTGAATCAGGATGTAATCCTACCATCCTTTTTTCCGGACCCTCAGTCCACAGAAGAAGAATCTTTACACACTTTGGATGTGGTTAGAGCAATCAATATTTATCTTCAGGCAACTACTCAGATAAGGAAAACTGATTGCTTATTTATTTTGCCGGAAGGCCCTAGAAAGGGCCAGGCGGCGTCAAAATCCACTCTCTCAAGGTGGATTAGACAAGTTATTTCTCATGCCTATGATTTAAAGGGGAAGATTCCTCCTTTTCGGGTGAAAGCGCACTCTACTAGGGCTGTTAGTGCTTCTTGGGCAGTGCATCACCAGGCCTCCCTGGCTCAGATCTGTAAGGCTGCAACTTGGTCATCAGTCCACACATTCACCAGATTCTATCAGGTGGATGTCAGAGGGCAAGAGGATATCGCCTTCGGGCGCAGTGTACTGCAGGCTGCAGTTTAGGTCCTCCGGTCCCTGGCGGTCTATATTTATGATCTGTGTCTCCCTCCCCTCAATCTGAGCATTGCTATGGGACATCCCACTATGTAATGAAGCTCCTGTGTCCCGTGATGTATGATCAAGAAAATGGGATTTTTATATACAGCTTACCTGTAAAATCCTTTTCTTGAGAGTACATCACGGGACACAGGGCTCCCGCCCCTCTTGGGTTTTACATGGTTTCTTATTGCTTTGCTACAAAACTGAGGTGCCTCCCAGATGGGAGGGGTTATATAGGGGAGGAATTCTCCTTAATTGGGGTCAACCAGTGTCCAATCCCCAGAGGTGCCTATATAACCCACTATGTAATAAAGCTCCTGTGTCCCGTGATGTACTCTCAAGAAAAGGATTTTACAGGTAAGCTGTATATAAAAATCCCATTTTTTTCCTCATCTCTAATCAGGGGCACATGCAGCTGCTGTTGTCCTTGTCCTGTCCCCCTCTGGTAAAGAATTCCCTATATTCAGCTAAAGTGATGATGAAGAGGAAAGGGTGCATGGTAATAAGATCAGGAGCCTTTATTGTCATTGCATTATTAATGTAAACAGTGCATTACATAATTAACATTGTTACAACAATAATAATAACCTTTTTACACAATATTAATCACTTAATGAAAGATGGCTACAGCGCGGCTCTCCATGGATGTCCTCCCAGAATGTGGGGTGCACATCGGCCAAAGATGATCACATGTAAACAGACTTGCTGGTTATTGGCAGTCTTCTCTGTATAAGGAAAAAATTGTTGAGAAACGGCATGCCTGTCAGTAGATTGCTTACACTTATAATCAGTGCCCTGATTATCAGTGCAGCTCCATCAGTGTCATTCAGTGCCCATCAGTGCAGCTTATCAGTGCCCATTAGTGCAGTTATAAGTGCCCATCAGTGCTGCCTTATCAGTGCCACCTCATCAGTGTCCATCTGTCAGGGCTGGGCACAGCCCTTCTTTCTCAGAGCTGGCTGCTCTCCTGCTCCCAGCTCCTATCTCTTCACAGTTACTCAGCTTTTGATGATATCCTGCTTGTCAGTCCTGCCTACTTAAGCTGTCCAGTCCAAAGGATCACTGCCTTCGCCTTGGTCAACATCACAGAGCCTGCATTCCTGTTTAAAGACTTACTTTGCTGACATCCCTTCTGGCTCCAGATCCTGATTGCTGTTCCACTACATTGATCCCTGACTTCTGGCTTGGCTGACTATCCGTTCCTGAACTTTGGCTATGTTTTTGACTACATTTGTTTTTTCTACATTTATTAATAAACAAGTGTGATTTAACTGTATTTCTGTCTCCATCTGAGTTCATGGTTTCTGACACCATCACTGCCCATCAGTGCAGCATCATCCGTGCCCATCAATGCAGCCTCATGCAGATACATGATGACATCTCTATGGAACCAGACATCCAGGAGGAGGCATTTTCCTTGTACACTCTGCACAATGCACTTTTGAACACTTTACCCCAGACGAAGCCACTCTTATTGGGGTGAAACATGTTGGGTTTAATTTTAGAGGTTCCTCCTTAACACCGCTCCTGGTGCATTTTAAGCTCCATTTGGGATTGTAGCATAAGTTCTACTATTTTACCCTTGTATCGGAGATCCAAAAGGGTGGCCACCCAGTTATGGTCCCTCTCATGAAAAATGAAAATGAATACAGCTACCACATCTAAGGAGTGGTCATCTGCAATTTATTAAATGTTGTTTTTGGGGTGCACTATTTAATTTCCATGAAAGCCATTTTGCCCCAGTTCCCTCAATTAACTGGTAACACTGTCAAAGGACAGGACTTGCCACAGTTTCTGTGCTGCAAAGGCAGCAGCATGTAATTCAACGAGGATGTAAGTTACTTAATAAGAAAGTAATTAACTTCCTTATTAGGCCACCAACATCACATGGGGAGGGATTATTGCTAAAATAGGCACTTACATCACGGGGGGGGGGGGGGGGGGGATTCTTGCTTATGTAGCACTGGGCTGGGCTCTTTTAATCCTGCTCAGCAGTAGGATAAATCCTGCCCATAGCAACCAGCTAAGAGGATTTTGATTGGTTCCTGGACATCTTTAGTTCTGCCCACCACCTCAGGTTGAGAATGGCTAAGGATAGGAAAAGGGAGCCACATAGAATTATGGGGATTGTAGTCCCCAGGGGACATATCAAACCAAGTACTGGAATGGACTGCCCAACATGACAGAGAGCTGCAGGAGGAGAAAATGAAAGAGATGCCAGGGCTGGGTGTAGTCTTCCATGGGATGTGGCTGGGTTGTTGAGAAATGCCTTTTGTAAGTGTTTGCCATGATGTCGGAGACAGACTGGGCTGTCATATCTGAATGGAGGACAGAACTGTCAGAAAAACCCACTGAGCTGAACTAAAGGGGCATCTGTGGTCTGAGAGTTTGTCACCCGGCTCCTTTGGGAGAAAGCGCTACACTTTTAAAGATACTCACTTCACAATGCGATGGGAGGTCCTGCTTATAAGGCCACTTACATCACAGGGGGAGAGATTTTTGCTTATAAAGCTGCTTACATAACAGAAGGTGGGGTTCTTGCCCATAATTCCCAATGGTCAGAAAAGCAAACTCTGCAACGGATGCCGAGTGAATGGTGCACTTCGTAGGCTGCTATCACAGGTCTCTAAGCTCAAAAGTAATAGACCAAGAAATTCAACAGAAGAAAATCTAAAGTAAAGTAAAGTAAAGGTAAAGTAAAGACACGAACAGAAGAAGTGCGTGAACCCCTAAAGTCCGGCCCCCTGTCCTGATATCCTTCCGTGTCATGCAGATCCTACTCAGAACCAATGGGTTAAATTTATTCCACTTACTTTTTTCTTTTTTGTACTTTATATGCATTCTCATACATATGTTATAATCCGATTAAAAATTACTTTAAAACCTAGGAAGGAAATATACATATACAAATATGCTGCATGTTTGCCAAAACTAAAAAATGTATATATTTATATTTCATGAGGTTATGAATTCTGGAGAAATCACTAAGCCAAGTTTCTTTAAGCTTCAGGGACTAAATTAGTGTCAGACTTCCAATAAACAAAGATGCGTGTGGATTTATCATTCTTACCAGATGTTTGTGAGGATAAATATCTACAGTTAATAATAAATGGGTAAAAACAGGATTAATACATGCATACATGTTGCTACATATTTATGAGACAGAAAAGGCTAGATTGCCACATACTGGTCAATCGTATGTGTGATTAAAAAAGACAGCACTCAGCTAATATTCCATGTTTTGGAACTATTCAGTGCAGCAAGAATATGATACCGACCAATAGTGCCCTCTTGGGAGAGCTCAAACCTGGAAAGTTCATGGTGGACGTAGAAGCAAGACTATAACAATAAACCAAAAGAACAGCACTGCTCAAGGCTTTGTGGAGGTGTTCTGTATTTCTTGAAGAACTGTGTACTTATCACATTTAGATTTAAATAGTAAGGGACAAGACTGAAAGAGTTTCTCTCACTCCTTTATTTTTCAAAGTTATTGCTTTGTTGCATTCAACAGGATCACTTGGGTGGCTTATAAACAGATAAAATATGAGTGTATAAATGCTGGTGTGGGTATTATTGACAGCTCCTTTTGGGAATAGACATCTCTAGAATAGGGTGACCAGACATCCCCGGTTTCTGGGGACAGTCCCCGGATTGAGGACACTGTCCGCGGGCCAAGTCTGTCCCCAGTTTTGTCCCCGGATTGGATTTGAACAGGGGTTGAGGCAATTTCAAAGACAGGCAGTGCAGAATAAAAAAAAAAAAAAATCTGAATTACACACCCCTGCTCCACTGCTACTACTAGCTTAGGAAGGTGCATTTTTTTACATTATCTGCGCCCCTCTCTTATGATCATGTGCTGGTCAGAGCGGAAGGAATATTTCTTCAGTTTCGGGTGCATGCACATTCAGCTCTGCTCATATGCTCTTCCGCCTTGGCTCTTGTCCCGGCCAGCCGCCTGCCTGCTTATCTTCTCGCCTTCCCTGGCGGAGTGATCTTCTTCCCCACTCAGTAGTAGCTGGGGCCCAGAAAGTAAGTCTTGACAGGCTGTGAGACGGGCGACAGTGACGATGGACAGAGAGCCACTGATTGCAGCCATTACTAGTAAAAAAAAATAAAAAATATGTCCCCGGATTTCATTTTAAAAATCTGGTCACCTTACTCTAGAACCCACGGTAAAGCAATTCTGTCGGTTAACCACTTACAGACCGGACCATTTTGCTGGTCAAAGACCAGACCACTTTTTGTGATTCGGCACTGCGTCGTTTTAACGTGGCTCCCAAACAAAATTGACGTCCTTTTTTTCCCACAAATAGAGCTTTCTTTTGGTGGTATTTGATCACCCCTGCGGTTTTTATTTTTTGCGCTATAAACAAAAATAGAGCGACAATTTTGAAAAAAATGCATTATTTTTTACTTTTTGTTATAATAAATATCCCCCAAAAATATATATAAAAAATTTTTTTTTCCTCAGTTTAGGCCGATATGTATTCTTCTACATTTTTGGTAAAAAAAATCGCAATAAGCGATTATTGATTGGTTTGCGCAAAAGTTATAGCGTTTACAAAATAGGGATAGTTTTATGGCCTTTTTATAAATAATTTTTTATTATTTATTTTTTTACTAGTAATGGCGGCGATCAGCGATTTTTATTGTTACTGCGACATTGTGGCGGACACATCGGACATTTTTGACACATTTTTGGGACCATTGTCATTTATACAGTAATCACTGCTATATAAATGCAGTGATTCCTGTGTAAATGACACTGGCAGTGAAGGGGTTAGCCAGTGGGTGGCAGTGTAGGGGTTAAGTGTTCCTAGGGGTGTGTTACTAACTGTGGGGGGGTTGGGCTTTCATTTAGTGAACACTGATCTCTGCTCCAATCACATGGAGCAGAGATCAGCGTCACTAGTTGCTAGGCAGAATGGAGAAATGCTGTTTACACGGCATTTCCTCCATTCAGCCGTCCCGTGAGATGATCGCGGGTATGCCCGTGGCGATCGAGTCCGCGGGACCCACGACCGGACTCACGGGGGTCCCGACTGGCACGCGAGCGCGACGCCAGCGGCACGCGAGCGATGGCAGGGCCGGCATTGAAGATTGGAGAAACCTGTACGCCAATATGCCTGCCCGTGCCATTCTGCCGACGTACATCGACGTGCGCTGGTCGGGAACCGATTAATTAGTACACTCTAATCAACATGCCAATGTATTTGAAATAGCTCAATGATATTAGTATACTCAGATGGGTTGGATTATCATCACAGCATCCGCCTCCTGCATTTTGCAGTTCGGATTGCTATTCTCAATATTTGGCTCAGAATTTAGGCATGCAAAAAGACAGCTATACATCATTACTTTGGGTATACTTTCTAATGGTGACAACAGTGGACCATGTGTGTGCAAGGCTTAACATGGTTAATTGCACTGCCATGGTTCACCCTTATCACCCTTAGGAAGTATACCCAAAGCAATGAAATGTACCAGACCCCTGACTTAGTCCACCAATCTGATTCCAGGTTCTGATCCCTTAATGGAGCAGGCAGTCAGGCACAGGGTATTTTCAGCCAGATGCATAAAATCTCTCTCAGACTTCAGACAGTAATCAGGCATATAGAGTCCCTCTTTTTGTTGTTTTTTTGTTTTGGAGAACTGGGATAGGGATAAGGACGAGCTTTGGGATGCCCAGAACTAAACAGCTTGAATGAGGGTACTATCTTGAAGCAGTTGTACAAAATAAAGCAGAGTTTCCCTCCACAAAAAGGTAGCACACAGTTCTAGAACATGGGCCTTCTCTTTTCTATGGCACAGTAAGATCCCTCTAACAAGAAGGGGGTGTACAGGCAACAGTCTTTCTCCTGAGAATTCGCTAAGGCCTACTCAGTGGCAGAAGTATAGGGGTAGCTGTATATCTCGATAGGAAGAACGGCAGGGGCAACTGTGCAGGGAGCTGGCCACACTGATAGACCTAAAGAGCTGTGCTTTTTGTCTCCCCCTACAGTGCAGTACCTGGCAAGGAGGAGGTAAGGTAAAGCTCTGCCAATTTCTAAAAGGCTTTCTGTATGTATGTATATATGTGTGTGTATGTAATGTGCATGCATGTGTTTGCATGTGTTTATATGTGTGTGTATTTATATATGTGTATCTGTGTGTGTGTATTAGGGGTGGGCGAACTTTGGTTATTCGAATGTTCGGCGAATAACGAACATTCGTGGCAAATTTGAAAGTCACGAAAGTCTATGTGACACATGAAAAACCAAAAGTGCTAATTTTAAAGGCTTATATGTAAGTTATTGTCATAAAAAGTGTTTGGGGACCCAGGTCCTGCCCCAGGGGACATTTATCAATGCAAAGAAAAGTTTTAAAAACTGCATTTTTTACTGGGAGCAGTGATTTTAATAATGGAAACAATAAAAACATAAAACTCATTGAAAAAAACAGGATGGACCCCCCAGTCCATTACCAGGCCCTTTGGGTCTGGTATGAATATTAAGGGGAATCCTGAACCAAAAATTAAGACAAAATTGTGTGGGGGTCCCTCCAAAATCCATACAAGGCCCTTCAGGTCTGGTATGGATATTGAGGGGAACTCTGCACCAAATTAAACAAAAAATGGCGTAGGGGTCCCCTCCAAAATCCATACCAGACTCTTATCCAAGCACACGACCTGACAGGCTGCAGGAAAAGAGGGGGGATGTGAGAGCACCCCCCTCCTCCTGAACCATAATAGGCCACATGCCCTCAAACTGGGAGGTGTAGCCCCCCAAAACACCTTGTCCCCATTGGGGACAAGGGCCTCATCCCCACAACCATTGCCCAGTGGTAGGGGGCTTATTGAAATCTGGAAGCCCCCTTTACCAAGGGGACCCCCAGGTACATTGTACCCCTACCATTTCCCCAAAAAAGTGTCAAAAATAGTAAAAAAGAAAGGAGACACTTTGGGACAAGTCCTTTATTAACAAATGAAAAAATAAAAATGGTGTCAGAGGGGTCAGGGTCACCCGTTTACATCACCGGGTGGCCCCACCCTCAGCTATATAACAGCTGTCACCAAGAAGAAGCGTCACTCAGTGGGAGCATCCCATTGTGGCTTTTTTTCTTTTCTTCTTTTGGTCCGTCAGGTGGCGTGAGATGGATCTTCATCACGGGACATTTTTATTTTTTTTATTTTAATAAAGGACTTGTCCCAAAGTGTCTCTTGTCTTTTTTCCTATTTTTGACACTTTTTTGTGAAATGGTAGGGGTACAATATACCCGTTACCAATTCCCATGGGGGCACGGGATCTGGGGGTCACCTTGTTAAAGAGTGCTTCCAGATTCCAATAAGCCCCCCACCCACAGACTCCCACAATCACCAGGCAAGGGTTGTGGAGATGAGGCCCTTATCTCCAACAACATGGGGACAAGATGCTTTGGTGGGCCACTCCAAACCACTCTCCCCATGTTGAGGGTATGTGGTCTGATATGGTTCAGGAGGGGGGACGCTCTCTTGCCCCCCCCCCTTTTCTTGTGTCCTGCCAGGTTGCATGCTTGGATAAGGGTCTGGTATGGATTTTGGGGGAGACCCATATGCCATTTTTTTTTAATTTGGCACAGGGTTCCCCTTAATATCCATACCAGACCTGAAGGGCCTGGTAGGGAAGAAAAATGATAAATGGTTTTCCACATTCTTTACAAATAAGGATTTGCATGACGTGCATTTGTATTCAGCTCCCTTGAGTCAATACTTTGTCCACTTTTCACTGCATTTACAGCTGCAAGTCTTTTTGGGGATGTCTCTGCCAGCTTTGCACATCTAGAGAGTGACATATTTGCTCATTCTTCTTTGCCAAATAGCTGAAGCTCTGTCAGATGGATGGAGGGTGTCTGTAAACAGCACTTTTCTTCTAATATTTCCCTGTATTTGGCTCCATTCATCTTCCCATCTTCCCATCAGCTATGAACAGTTTCCTTGTCCCTGCTGAAGAAAAGCATCCACACAACTTGATGCTGCCACCACCATGTTTCACGAACATAGCGTTTAGCTTTTAGGCAAACTATTGAACTCATCTGACCAGAGCACCTCCTTCCACATGTTTGCTATGTCCCCCTAATGGCTTCTCCCAAACTGCAAATGGGACTTCTTATGGCTTCCTTTCAACAATGGCTTTCTTCTTGCTACTCTTCCATAAATGCCAGATTTGTGGAGTGCACGACTAATAGTTGTCCTGTGGACAGAATCTCCCACCTGAGTTCTGAATCTCTTCAGCTTCTCCAGAGTAACCATGGGCCTCGTGGCTGCTTCTCTGATTAATGCTCTCCTTGCCCGGCCTGTCAGTTTAGGTGGACGGCCATGTCTTGGTAGGTTTGCAGTTGTGCTATACTCTTTCCATTTTGGGACGATAGATTGAACAGTGCTCTGTGAGATGTTCAAAGCTTGGGATATTTTTTTTTATAACCTAACCCTGCTTTAAACTTCTCCACAACTTTATCCCTGACCTGGTGTGTTCATTGGCCTTCATGATGCTGTTTGTTCACAAAGGTTCTCTAACAAACCCATGAGGGCCTCACAGAACAGCTGTATTTATACTGAGATTAAATTACACCCAGGTGAACTCTATTTACCAATTAGGTGACTTCTGAAGGCAATTAATTCCACTAGATTTTAGTTAGGGGCATCAGACTAAAGGGGGCTGAATACAAATGCACGCCAAACTTTTCACATATTTATTTGTAAACAAATTTTTAAAACTATTTATAATTTTCCTTCCACTTCACAATTATGTGCCACTTTGTGTTGGTCTATCACATAAAATCCCAATAAAAACATTTACATTTTTGGTTTTAATATGACAAAATGTGGAAAATTTCAAGGGGTGTGAATACTTTTTCAAAGCACTGAATAAACCAGCTGGAAAGGCAGAGGGAGACAGACAAACCTGCAGCTGTAGAACTCAGAGTAGGTAAAACATAATCAAGTCTCCACTTCTAACAGCAGAGCCAAAAAACGAAATCTGCCTCAGTTTTAGCACCTGACCTAGGAGGGTGCTACAGATGTATATCTGATGATGGAGCGAGTGCATTTACACTAGGTTCCCACCTATGTGCTTTTCAGTGTGTTTTCTATGCTTTTTTTGTAGTCTTTACACTTTTGGAAAGGATCAAGGACTTTTTTCCCCCCCAGTAGATTGCATTTTGAGTGTAAAAGACTTCAATGGACCCACACCAAAAATGTTGTGTTTTTGATGCATTTTACGTGCTTTTTTTTCCCCTCCATAACAAACTGAGGATAGCCGGTTGTTAAGGAGCAGGCTGACGTCATGTCCTTAACAACCAATGAGTCATCAGCTGTCAGCAGTGTTCCCTACTGACAGCTAAATGTAAAAACAAGAATTGCCGGCAATGAATAAATCAGGGAAAAAATGGTGTGGCCCCCCAAAGCACATTGTCCCCCTGTTGATGGGGACAAGGTCCTCTTCCCCACAACCCTAAGTGTGCAATTTTTGCTTCTGCCAGGATCAATAAACCCCGGGCATGAATGGGAGGGTTGTCATCAAGGTATAGCCAAATAGTACAGCTGAAGATCAAAATCCGAAAGAAGACTGGCTGAAGATGTCAGCAGAGGAAGCTCTGGGGCATCACACTGCCTGGAATGGGGGTGAGTGTAGTTCCACTTTAAGCCCCTGTACACACGGTCGGAGATTTCGACAACCAAATCCGTCGGATTTTCTCCATCGGATTTTCTCCGTCGGATCTTGTCCGAAACTGTTGCATACACACGGTGGGACTAAGTTGTCGAAAAATCCGATCTTTCAGAACGTGATGACGTAATTTAGTTACGATGGGACTACATTCAGGCGAGTAGCCAATAGCTTTGATGTAGGAATTTGATCTGAGCATGCGTGGCACTTGGTCTGATCAAAATTCTCTACACATGATCGAAGTATGTCCGACCGGCCCAGTTGGTCGGGAAATATTTCCAACATGTTGGAAAATTGGGTCCGACGGAATCAGTCTGATGCATACCACACACAGTAGGATTATCCGACAACACGGTCCGATAGGACACATTCCGTCGGATTCTCCGACCGTGTGTACAAGGGCTAAGTATTCACTACACCTGAGAAGAACTTGCAGTGGAGACTGAACTTTTACCTGATCTCTTATGTGATATGTGAATTACTCACATGTGGTGTTATGGGTTAAGGTAAACCTTTATGCACATGTGCTTTTTACTGAAGTTGTATGCTGTTTTGCATATGAATGTTACATTTAAAGCCCTAATTTCAGCCAACTACTGTCACATTGTTGGCATGCCTGGAGTGGGGAGTTTGTGGTATAGTAAGATGTATTCCACTGGTTTCTGACTCCACCCACATCACACAGCACTGCTGTCTCTTATTTTTTTGTGTATGACTTTGTCTTTCAACTATATGTATTAATACATGAAAAGGGGTATAATACCTAAATATGTCCATCTCAAACATATTTTGCAAGAAAAGTATACCTAGAATGCATACAGTGAAACTGAGTGCTGAGTAAGACCCCTTTCACACCACACCGCCCATAGCGTGGGCGGTAAAACTCCGCTATCTTTAGCAGCGTTTTACCACCGGATTTGCAGCATAGTTCGGCCGCTAGCGGGACGCTTTTACCCCCCGCTAGTGGCCGAGAAAGGGTTAAAACCACCGGCAATACGCCGCAATAGCGAAGTTTTGCCGACGGTATTACAGCGCTGCCCCAATAATTTCAATGGGGAGCAGCAGTGGAGGAGCGGTAAACACACCACTCCTTCACCGCTCCAAAGAAGCTGCTGGCAGGACTTTTCCCTGACGTCCTGCCAGCGCACCACTGTAGTGTGAAAGCTCACGGGCTTTCACACTACAGACAATGGTGCAGCTTTTTTAGGGCGGATTGCAGGCGTTATATCTAACGCTATAGCGCCTGTATAATGCCCTGGTGTGAAAGGGGTCTAAAAGGTAAGAGGTGGACAATTAGAGTAAAAAGTATTAATTTGCATAGCTGGCCAATCACAGGTGTTGGTGGGACAGACAGACTAGGAATCTCATGCCCTTCCAGTCACAGTGTGAGGACATGCTGAATGGTTCAGAACTTGAATGGGGTTGTAAACCCTTCTTTTTTTATTTTTTTAAATAACAAACATACTTACCTCCACTGTGCATTTTGGTTTGCACAGAGTGGCCCCCATGCTCATCTTCTGGGGTCCTCCAATGGTGCTCGGGGGGCTCCTCCCCACATCGGAAAACCCCCTTGGAGAAGCGCTCTCCTTGGGGGTTATCATGTGGACATGCTCCCGAGTCCAGCATTTTCGTTCATAGACACAGAATGCCAGACTCAGCCTCGCTACTCGGTGCTGACATCATTGCATTTGATTGACAGCAGTGGGAGCCAATGGCAGTGCTGCTATCCATCTATCCAATCAAGAGCTGAGACAGCGGCCAGAGAGGGTTTGCGCATTTCCGGCATGGGAACGAATGGGCTCAGGTAAGTAAAATGGGGGGCTGGTCAGTGACAGAAGTTTTTTCACCTTAATGCATAGGATGCATTAAGGTGAGAAAGCACAAGGGTTTACAACCCCTTTAAGTCTACTGGCCTGTCACTCACATGACGCACAGTGAGTGAGTGTGTCAAAATGGGATGTAATTATGCCATAGCTCGCTGTAAAATAAATTACAGAGGGTAAGTTACAAGACCAATGCATGGGTACTTAACAGGTATAGCAGCTACTGATCTTAGAAAATGGAAATAGAGGGGACAGTGCCCTTTATTAGGGTGACTGTAGGGTCAATTTCTAGATGGGAGCACAACAATACAAAAAAAGACATTTGTTTATCAGAAAAAAATATCTTATATGTAACTTTTATATCTGTCTGAAGTTCAGCTTTACATAAAAGTTTGAGTTTTCCAAATTATTTATTTTCATTAGTCTGTGTTGTTTCAAAATGTGTTTTTTTTCTGTAAAATATTGGCATTTAGGCAACTGTTCAGAATTCTCCCATCAAATAAGCACACCAAAATGCATTCAGAATTACCACTCTGACCAACTTAAGGGTGTTACCAACGCTAACCTGCATTTTTGAACAGGCTGTGTCTTGCAGCCAAATTGCTATACTTCCTTCAGTCTATAAATTATTTATAAAGCTCCTAGGTGACAGCCTGAATCTTACCTGTTATAATTATATTTGACCAAGCAAGTTTTATGCAAGTACAAATATAACATCTAACAGTATTTTTTTTTTTTTTTAGGGAAATGCTAATAGTGTCTAAATTATTTTAAATTACAGTAGGAGACATGTAGAAATTCCTATATAATTTAAAAACATACATTATGTTTTTAAGTGCTCTGGATGATAATTTTCAGAGTATAAAAATACAAAATCATAATAATTTATAGTGCTTTGTTATAGCCAAACGCCATGGATGGTTAAAGTGGTTGTGACTTTTAACTATAGGTAAGCCTATAATAAGGCTTACCTATAGGTAGTGAAAAGGTATTGAAAATATCTCCTAAACATGTGGCGTAGTGTGCCGATGATGTAATTGGCGCATGCACTGTGAAGTAACGGACCTCCGTGCCGTTTATTCCCCCAGCGTGAGCCGTTACTGAAGGCTCTCGTACACATGCGCAGGAGTGAAGTCACGCTACTCCGGCCAGTCACAGAGCCGGAGTCTGCGGCCACTGGAAGAGGAACGAAGATGGATGTAGCCCAGCGATGGATTTTTTTGCGTGTAAGTGTCACATAATGGGCTAGAATGTGATGCATACTAGCCCATTATGCTTTTAATTTGCAGGCTTTGCAGGGAGCAAAAGAGGAAGTAAAACCCATCAGGGTTTATTTCCTCTTTAGACGTAGACCCATCACAGGTGAAGTGCTTCTCATAATAGTTTTTAAAATACTAGATTACTTTTGAGCATAAATTTGACATAACTTAAAACCCAAATCCTATTGATTTGAGACCTCTTGATCCCCAAATCCTATTGATTTGAAACATCTACGCCCAGATTATCCAATACAGTTTGAGAAAAATATCCATAGACTCCTGTGGCTTAAAAGCTCTCACAGTAACATGCTAATTAATATAAACCTTGCCTAAAATGTGCCAACCATAACAATAATACTAATGTATATGTATCAGTACCCCAGTAGGGGCTGCTGGTAATTGTAGTCCATCTCCCACCCTTCACAGCCAGACACATGAATTTACAAACACACTTCAGTCAAGAATCAGTCCTTGTACTTTGTTTTGTGTTTTTTTATTAAGGGGATATAACTTGGATGGGAATAGGGTATGCCCACTTGATTGAAGATAGAAAAATGCAGGGACTAACTATATACACCTCCGGTATATACAACCTCTCCTCTTCACCTCTAGCACATAAACTTGATTGCAGACTATCACTCCCAGGACCAGATAGCACTGTTGTTGAGGCCTGACACTGGCTCAGCCAGGCCCAAAGCAGATGCCCTTTGCAGGCAGGGACCGGGGGCCCTTATGGTGTAGCAAAAATATGGTAGTCCTAGTGCTAGCTGTCCCAAGTGGCTACTGATCACAGTGCCACCTCTCCAGGCCCTGCCAGCCCTCCTGGCTGCAGCTGCTTCTTTCCACTGCCCATGTCACCACAGTCCTCTTGACTGGCTCTGCACTCATCCCAGACCACTCAATCCCAGTCCTCTTAGGCATGCCTCCCAGTCCTTCTGACTGTGTGTCACTCACCAGACCTCTTGGCTGATCCGGTTGCAGCTGGAGACTTGCCCGGCAGTGTTTTCCTGCTGTCCTCTCATTCACACAGTGCCTCCTGTCCAGGACACCTTTGTGTATCTTGAGAAGGTCTTGCCTGCTCCCCAGACTGGGGAGCTCACGCAAAGGTCATGACAGCCTAAACACTCCATCTCCAGCTTCCACCCAAACTCTCCTCCCAGCTGGGCTGACTCTGAGTATTTGGGGGGCCCAATCCAATTTGGAGATTGGATGGGGCCACCAGAATACTCCAGACATCTCCACCTTACCTTCCCTCCCCCATTTCCAGAAGGTTCTAGTACATTCTAGAAAAAGGGGGCGGTCACAGTGATGCTGCCTGTGAGTCATCCAGCTCTCCCTGGATTTCTGTTAAACCAGGACAAAACAGACAGGCTTGGCTGCCAGCCAAGCCTGCATAAATTTACCTACACTTACAAAAGACTATCTACATCTCTAGCACTAGAGGGTGCTACATATTGACCAATCGTTATATTCATTCACTGTCTTTTGAAGTATTGTCCTAAAAGATGCAAGCCAAACACTCCTAGCATACAGACTGGTACAGTATTCTCATGCTAAGAGTGCAACAGATGTCTAGGCCCCCTGCTAATAGATATTATACTCTATTTTGGTTGCCTGCAAAAAGGGTCCTATGAACCATTTACTTTTTTACAACAAAACATATTAAATAAATAAATAAAAAGATTTCTGCTGTTCGCCTACTACTAGTTTTCTTCTTAGTGCCACACTAGCTCCTACGCTTTAAAAAGAACAATTGAGTACTGTCTGTGATACTTTTTTTATTTGCACTAACATCCACATTTTTAGGACAATCTTTCCGGATGTGTCCACTTCTTCAAGGTCCAAGTACTACTTTGAAGAAGGGTACATACCTGGAAAGCTTGTCCTAAAAATGTGGATGTTAGTGCAAATACAGAAAGTGTAGTACACCCCCTAAAGAGCCACAAATAGAATGGGTTCTGCACAACCAGGCACACTGAATTTCCACAGGCACTCAGAGTCAGAGAACAGTCAGTTTTTTTTTGTTTTATTGAGGGATATAACTTGGATAGGGATGGGAGGTTATGGGATGCCGACTTGACTTCAGAACAAGCTTCAGGGACAAGTCTTCCTATATACAATCCTATATACAGCTCCTCTTCTTTCTCCAGCACACACTTGCTTGCAGTACCCAGGTATATCACCCTGTAGTCATTTTTGTAGTAAAAGCCCATTACAGGCAGGGACTCGCAGTTGATGAACTTGAAGAGCAGATAGGGTGACACAGCTCACGCTTTTCCAGCACTTCCTCTCTGTGGTCACTGATCCCAGCACCACCTCTTCAGGCCCTGCCAGCCCACCTGGCTGCAGCTGCCTCGCTCACTAGCCCTCCAGGCTAATTCTTCACAGTCCTTCAGAATGACACTCACCAGCCCACCCAGACACTCAGGAGATCTCCCGGACATGCTGATCTGCTCCGGCTGTGCTCTCTCCTTGCTCCTGTGCCTCAAAGAAGGGTTTCCTCTGTTTGTTTTAGGAAGAATCTTCCAGCACCTGAGCCCCAGGCCCAAGGTCACCCTCCCCAGACTAGGAGGCACCCTCAAGGGCCACGACAGCCTCCTCAGCACTCTATCTCCACCTTCCACCCGACTGCCCCTTTGCTGCCATTGCTCGTGTCTATTTATGAGGTAGGCTCTGCCCCCTGCTGGCCCAAAGCTGGGAATTGGCAGAGGCCTCATAAATATGTATGGTAGAACCTCCTTACTTCCACCCTCCAGCTCTTGAAGTTTATATCAACTTCCAGACCAGGGGGAAGTGTCAAAGAGAGCTGCCAGATGAGTCATCCAGTCCCTGAGTCACTTATCTCTGACCCAGATTCACAACCCAGGCCTGGCTCTCAGCCAAGCCAATTTTCCTACACAAGCAACTAAACCTATTTACACTTCACACACTAGCTAGAGGGTGCTACAAAAGTATCAAGGACAGTAATGAATAGTTCATTTTGAAGAGTAGGAGCTGGTTTGGCATATGTGCACCTTGTCTTCCTTCTTTTTGTTTCCTCTCTTGAGATCTCATGGAGAAGGTTTTAACAGCAAATTATTTGTATGTCATAGGAAACATGGGTGAGATGAAGCGCTTCATCTTGTGCATGCTCAGTATGAGAATACTGCAAGATCCAGCAAGATCTTGCAGCTTAAAATCAGTGTTGGATAGTTTTATATCAGCATGCAATGATGCAAATTTCATAAAAGGGCGAAAGATCTGCTTTATCAATGTTTTTCTTTCAGTTCAGTTCACATTAGGTGACAAGGACACTGATATTATCTGGCAAGAACAACATATTTTCTCTACTTTGCAAAAAGTTCTTAGCCTGAAAGAAGAAAATGAAGGCAAAGACCATATCTAAGGACAGGTAAGCTGCAATATATAAAATTTTTGTCCTTGGATTTGGTTATTCTTTAACCATAGATCAGTATATCAATTAGTGATTTGGAAAATGTACTTGTTCCCAGTAATGGTGAACAGCACATAATACAATATGTTATAGTGTCAATTGATATACTGTATATATTCAATACATTTTTTACACTCAATTTGTTTAATACTCATCTGGTCATAAACTGTATTTTAACATATAGAATACCATTAGCAGTTTCAATGATCTGTACTGTAAGCATTGAACAATTTGCTCTCAACTATTTTTTAATTGCTATCAAAATCAATGTGTGTGCTTTTTGCAAGGAAGAATTGTGTAATGTTAATATTTTTTTATGTCAAATGTGAGAAAAATGAGAGCTGTCAACCAAAATGTTACCTTCCACTCAACTCCTGACCACATCCATGCGGGAGTACTATGCAGCCATATGTTTAAGAGGTCATGATTACACTGCTTAAAATAACACTTTTCTGTGGTAAGTATTTTGTGGTAATATCACTTTTCAGTAGAAATGTTTAAGCTCTTTAGATCAAGACAAGCATTACTTTCCATCTCTGTAGAGTTTACCCCAAAATATGCCCCAAAATCTGGCTTTAAGCTATAACCACCATTTTGCTAGAACGAATGGCATATGACTGATGAGTCCAGTAACTGGGATAAAGAAATCCTTTCATGGTTGAATATTGAAGCTAAGGTTACCTTAATCTCATTTTAAAATGCTATACCCAAATTTATTCACTCTACAGGATGAGTTTAAATAAATTAAATTTCCTTTTAAAAGCACGCATAAGAATTGGTGAGGTTTTCATTATTGTTTAAGTAAGTTGGTTTTGTGTCCTTATATATTCTGCTATATTAGTCAGTTCTTTAGAATCTGACACAGGAAAGTATTATGTAATGCCAGAAACATCAGAACACAAAGTAAACTGTTGAAAGAAAGAAAAATGTAACTTCCTTTGAAAAATGCAGCTTTTCTTTTTGTAAAGGCCTCACAATAATAAGGCCTATTTAAAAAACAGATGCAGAGAGATTTAGCTTCCCAACCTATTTCTTTACTGGTTTTTGAACAAAGTTTTTTTTTTTTTTTAAACTTTTTCCAGATACTTAAATGCTTGTCATAAACTGAACAATTGTGTGGAAATTTGTCAGCTTTTAATTTGTTTTTAAGCTTGGTTGTTAGCCTCTACCCATGATTTTTTTTAAATTAGACTGAAATCAATCAAACCCATCCCAAATGAGAATGAAAAAAGAGCTTTTCAATCAATCTCCACTCAATATTTTATGATTTGCAGAAAACCATAAAATATCTGTGTCTGAAAGCTGCCTGAAAACAACAAATTTGCACAAAGTATCTTTGGAAAAAATGCTGGCCATATGCACTGCAATTTTCAGTCACATTATCTACTTTCAAAAAGCATTTGAATAAGTACTGATGAATCTAGGCAACCTAGTGCTAATGGTATGTTAGGTCACCTGAGACCCAGGTGACAGATGCACTCCGTAGGAATTGGAAGTGCACCACTAAGATAGTGGATCCTAGGACTGACTGCTGCGGATAGTACCCAGGGAGGTTCAGGAAGCGGGTCTACTGGATCATTAGCTCAGATCCCAGTTAGAGCTAGAGCATAGATTCACCAGGATCTAAGAGCCAGCAGGTATTCACCAGAGCCTCTAGAAGTGAGGATGGACTGCGCTGCAGTCTGGCTCCAGGTCACGGCCCCAGGGTCTCACAGCTCACGCTCACAGTAGACTACAGGAGAAGGAAACAGCAGGCTGGACCAACAAGGATAGTAAAGGGATAAGGCAGGTCAGGGCAACTAGCAGACAGGAACAACAGAGTACACGCCAAAGGCTCAGGGTCACAGGCAGACTTGGATAGTCGGGGACATGCCAAAAGGCCAGGGTCACGAGCAGACAGGAATAGTCGAGAACACGCCAAGGTTGGTAACAGAGACAAATGTAGAGCACACGGCAAGCAAGAAACAGGAAGCCAAACACACAGTGAATACACAATGGTTGATCAGCACCGCTGGCTTGCAGTGCACAGGTTAATATAGGGTTCCTTGATAGGGCCTGGGGTGGAGCCATGCTTAGAGGAGAGGTTTTAAAAACCACCAGGTGGAAGTGGCTGGCCTCTTAGTCTGAACACATGAGGAGGGGTAAGCAGACAGAGGAAGATTACTGCATAACCATGACAGGGTTTTGACCATTTCATGGTTTTCATTTGGTCTTTTGGTTTTGGTCTTTTGGCTCACTCTGCATCCATCGCAGACTGCTCTCTCCGAGTCCTCTCAGACTGCTTCTCAGTCCTCCCCAACTGTAACACTCACTAGCCCACCTGGCTGCCTTCTACCTGGAAATCTCCCGGATCTTCTCACTGACTCCTGTTGTCCTCACACCTGCTTCCATGTCACTGGACAGGATTCCTCATTGGGATATCAGAGGAGCATTCCTGCACCCTAGCTCCCAGATCTGAGGTCCCCCCCCCCCCAGACTAGGGGTTTACCCTTAAGGGTCCACCGACAGCCTCCTCACACTCCATCCTCAACTTCCACCCAAACTCTCCTGCCAGCTGGGCAGACTCTGAGTATTTGAGGGGGCCTGCCTCCTGCCAACCCACCTGTTGGGGATTGGCCAGGGCCCTCATAAATACTCCAGGCAGCTCCTCCTAACCTCACTCCCATCCTTCTGGAAGTTTCCAGCAGGTTCCAGAAGTAGAGGGATGTGCCAGAAATGCTGCCTGCTGAGTCATACTAAGCCCTCCCTGGATCACTCACCCAACCAAGATTAAACATAGGCTTCGCTGCCAGCCAAATCAAAACATTTTACCTACTGTACGCTATCAAAAAAACACTACCTATTCTAGCACACTAGAGGGTGCTACAGGTATAGAACAGTAGGGTCATTTGCCTGCTGGGGAGTAACCCAGCCTGGAAGTGCTGTTAAACCTTCCAAGGCACTTAGAAGCTGCAAAAAGTCCTGGATGATTCTGGCTCACCATGGAGCTGAAGGATCACCCCCAAGATGCAGGAACAACCAGGCATTGTCCAGAGGAGATCTTACAAGGAGACTCTTGGTGCAATGTCTGCTGAAACTTGAAGGAGGTATCCAGATAGCCAGTGACACAGTGACTAGGCTTGAGAGAAATCCTGGGAGAGAGACTGATGCCATTGTGCCTCTTTTTGCTAGAGGGGCTGCTCCAGCTCCCTGTGCTGAACTTTTTGCTACTTTTTGTACAGAAGACCTTTTCTCTACTACTGTAAACCATTTGCTAGATACTGGCATCCTTTAAGTTTGTTAGTTCTGGGTTTCCCAAGGCTGTTACCAGCTCCTATCCCAGTTCTACAAAACAAAAACAAAAAACACAAAAAGACAATATTTGCCTGATCATTGTCTGAAGGACTGAGCGGACCTGACTGAAAATACCCTTTGACTGGCTGTTTGTACCATATTGGGATCAGAACCTGGGTTAAACAGCAGAACCAGCTGCTAGGAGATCTGTGCCACATATGTAAAATCAATCACTAAAGTACATGTAAGCTTAAAGGTCCATACACACAGGGCACAAAAAATTCTGCTTATACAGGCGTTTTGCATTTTTTTCTTGAGGCTCCTGGGACCTATGGTTCTGGAGATATGGGGCTCCTTCTGCAGCCTGTCAAAAGCTACATATAGAGCGGCCAGTTTAAATACAAGCACTCTGTTTGCAGCAGACTGAGAAGATGAGCTCACAGTGCCTCTCACTTCTTGCCAGAGCTCAATGGACAGGTTGGAGCCTTGGACCAAGCCTTTGGCCCAGCTGTCCAATAAAAATGCTGAAGTGGAGGCTGTCCTCTCACTGCAGTGTCATAGAAGGGGGCATGTGTCTAAGAGACACATACTCCCTTCCAACCCAGCCCTCTTAACTAGAAGGAAAAAATATGGGTTTATGGGTATAATATTTACCCATAATCCCACGTTTTTTTTTAACACAGTTAAGAGGGAGAATGAGAATCTTCTGCTGCTGCTGCTGAAAAGGTACTGTTTAATCAAGCTAAATCATATATTATTATGCTATATGTTATAACATAACAATCTAGTATTCATCTATTTAGTGTGAAATTACTGGTTTGTTATAACTTTGCCCATTAAGCCACCTGCTTGAGTACAGTTTCTGAAAATATAGTAAATTACCTTAAAAACAATATATAATAGTATTTGTATATTACTTATTTAGGGTAATTAACCACTTGCCACCCAGGCCAATTCTGACACTTCTCTCCTACATGTAAAAATCATATTTATTTTTTGCTTTAAAATTACTCAGACCCCCCAAACATTATATATATTGTTTTAGCAGACACCTTAGGTAATAAAATGGTGGTCGTTTTTAAGTTACACAGTATTTACTTTTTTTCAAACGTGTTTTTTTTTTTTAACCACTTCCCACCCCGCCAATGCACATATACGGCCGGGTGGGAGCCGTCTACTCCTGATAGGACGTTCAGGAACGTCCATCAGAAGTAGCGGGATCGCGCGCGCGCGTGCCCGCGCAGCGGCGCGATCCCGATGCGTCCGTGTCACCCGGACACGGCGCAGCTCAGATCGGCAGGAGGGCTCTGTGATTGGCCCTCCTGATCACATGACGGCCGTGTCCAATCACGGCCGTCATGTGATGTAAACAAACAGCCGGTTGCTAGGCAATCGGCTCCTCCTCTCCTCACACAGAAGTCATCGCTGAGGAGAGGAGAGCGGATCGCTGCAGCCGGCTGATGATCAGTGAGTATGAGCTGTTTTTTACAGCTTTTTACTCAATGATCACCAGTCTAGTGTACACACAAATCACCACACAGTAAACACACCACACAGTATAAACACAATGTCCCCACACATGTCCCCAAAACATACATGTCCCCAAATAATAAAAACACATGTCCCTAATAATAAAAACACATGTCCCCCACATATGTCCCACTAAAATCACATGTCCCAATGATTATCTGCACACATATGTACGTGATCACCTGCACACATATGTACATGATCATTTGCGTACATATGTCCGTGATCACACAAACCAATTATTATACACTTAACGGAATTTTTTTTACCAAAAACATGTAGCAGAATACATTTTGGCTTAAATTTATGACAAAATTTGATTTTATTGGATTTCTTTTAAAATAGAAAAAAGAAAATATTGTTTTTTTTTCCAAATTTCCGCTTTTTTGCACTTATATCGCAAAAAATAAAAAACTGAGTTGTGAATAAATACCACCAAAATAAAGCTCTATTTGTGCAAACAAAATGATAAAAATTTCATTTGGGTACAGTGTAGCATGACTGTGCAATTGTCACTGAAAGCGCTAGAGCGCTGAAAGCTGAAAATTGGGCTGGGAAGGAAGGGGGCGAAAGTGCCCTGTATTGAAGTGGTTAAAGAAACTCTTTTATAAATAAAAAAACAAAACACTAAAGTTAGCACAATTTTTTTTTTGTATACTATGAAAGATGATGTTACACTGAGCAAATAGATACCTAACATGTCACGCTTTAAAATTGCACGCACTTGTGGAATGGCGCCAAACTTTAGCACTTAAAAATCTTCATAATCTTCAGTACTTAAAAATCTTCAGTACTTAAAAATTTTCAGTACTTAAAAATCTTCAAACTCCAGTACTTAAAAATCTTCAAATCTTCATAACTTCATAGAATGCATTAAGGTGAAAAAACATTTACCTTTACAACCCCTTTAAGGCCACCCTATTAAAATTGGTTTGAGTAAAGTTCGTGGCAGTAAAAAAGGGTGGGGAGGAGATGAGTGGTGCACATAGGTGCCCTTATCCCAAGAAGAAATAGCAGAATTTTTATCTTTTCAAATTGATTATACCTCCCTGACCATGGCCTGCCATTGGTGAGGTCCATAGACATGAAATTTCCATCTTATGTCTATAAATAGTTAATAGTTAATAATACATTTATAAAACCTAAAATATTAATCGCACCCAATACATTTTTTACAGAAGAACTTCCAGAAGAATGCCGCAGAGAGCATCACCACATCATTGTGTGAAGCTACTCTCTGAAGCTTTTAGGAGCTGCCCTCTGCTGGAGGAAAGAATGTAAAGAGGATTTGTGCCATTCCCAGGCCTAATCGAAGATACTAAAAACAAATATAAGTATGTAGTGCAGATTTTTTGTCATTTGTAAAGGGAGCATAGGTCCAGAAAGAAGGGGGAGGGGAATCTCAAGTTCATAGTCGAATTTAAGCATGAATTTAATCCATACACATGAATTTACCGTATATACTCGAGTATAAGCCGAGATTTTCAGCCTCTTTTTTGAGGCTGAAAGTGCCCCCCTCGGCTTATACTCGAGTCATCGCTGTCTGCCTGCTCGATCAGCGTGTCGAGCAGACAGACAGCGGCCATTCTATTCAAAAGCCGCGCCTCCGGCTCCGCCTTCGCCTGTGATAGGCGGAACACTGAATTTCCCAGCAGCCTGTGTTCCGCCTATCACGGACGTCGTATCATCCTCGTACTACGGACGAGGATGATACGACGTCTGTGATAGGCGGAACACAGGCTGCTGGGAAATTCAGTGTTCCGCCTATCACAGGCGAAGGCGGCGGCGCAGCTTTTGAACTTTACAATGGCCGCCGACGAAGAGGGCACGGGACGGCACGGGACGGGACGGGACGGGGGCAAGGCAAGGCAAGGCACGACACGGGACGGATGCAAGGAGGCAAGGCAAGGCACGGCACGGGACGGAGGCAAGGAGGCAAGGCACGGGACGGAGGCTCGGGACAAAGGTAGGCTGGACACACACACACACACACACACACACACACACACACACACACACACACACACACACACACACACACACACATGGATGGAGACACACACAGGGATGGATGGATGGATGGAGACACACACACACAGGGATGGATGGATGGATGGATGGATGGAGACACACACACACAGGGATGGATGGATGGATGGATGGAGACACACACACACAGGGATGGATGGATGGATGGACACACACACACACAGGGATGGATGGACGGACACACAGGGATGGACGGACACACAGGGATGGACGGACACACAGGGATGGACGGACACACAGGGATGGACGGACACACACACAGGGATGGACAGGCATGTCTCACCCTCGGCTTATACACGAGTCAATAAGTTTGCCAGTTTTTTTGGGGGTAAATTGGGGGCCTCGGCTTATATTCGGGTCGGCCTATACTCGAGTATATACGGTAATCCTTAACCCTTATTTGGAACCTAACCCCTAAATGTAGTCATACCTGAGGCATAAGCTCTAATATTATCATGGACATTACATTATAACCCTAGCAATAATTAATGTCATGTCAAACCAGCAGCATCATTTTATCATGTAGGAATTGTCAGACAAAATTTACCAAGTTACCAAAATTGACAGTGTACTAAACTATCGGTACCAACAAACCTGCACCAAAAAAGGTAATAATCTGGTGCTTTCTGTACTAGCAGCATAGGGCCAGCAAGTATGGGGGTCCCGAGTCCACAGTTCAGTTGGGTTTAAGCATGAAGTTAATCCATACACCTAATCCTTAACCCTTAATTGGAACCTAACCCCTAACACTAGTCAAACTTTAGGCATAAGCTCTAATATGAAGGAAATTACATTGTAACCCTAGCAATAATTAATGGCATGTCAAAACATCAGCAAAATACAATAAATATATTATATACATATATATTTACCAAATATATATATATATATATATATATATATATATATATATATATATATATATATATATATATATTTACCAAAATGTGCCAATGTACACTGCACTAAACTATCAGTACCCACATACCTGTACCAAAAATGAAAATGATCTGGTGATTTTTGTACTAGCAGTTTGATTTATAGTTGAGTGGACCATGAAAGTAAATATTAACTGTAAAACAATACTCAACATTTTAAATATTTCATAAACATATTTTGATATTTCTAAAGTGTAGAATAAAAAGGTTATGGCGCTAGACCCTATCGGTGATGTGATAGGTTAACCTATCGAAATCTGGTGTTTAATTTTTTATATAAAAAGAAAAAACTGTTGGCAGTAGTGTGCAAAGATTTCCTACAATAATTTTATCCTAATTAAAAAATGTGTGTGTGGTCAATGTGGAATCAACATTCGTGTTCCATCATAATTATAATCAAAGTGGATATTAAGTTATCTTATACGTATCAGCCTACTATGGGTGGATACTAAAAACATGTAAACATTCATTCAACAATGTGCTAGTTCAGAACAGACTGTGCAAACATGTGCAAAATATGTGCAAAAAACAACTAAGGATCAGAACAACCAGGGATCAGAAATATATTCAACCAATAATCGCATAAAGACGCAAAATATGTGCAAAAAACAACTCAGGATCAGAACAACCAGGGATCAGAAATATATTCAACCAATAATCGCATGAGGACGCATCTATGTCCAATGTAAGTCCAAAATTAATGTTTGGCTTAATGATACTGCCTCTTCAGATTATTGTTGTAATTGATGCATAAAGTCAATAGGGAATATTTGATTCACTCGTGCAAATAGTGCGGGTTTTCAATTAGGGAACTTCATCCCCGGTGCGCCACTCAGTGCTATAGTAAATGAATGCTCTCACCAGAGTTAATGCCCCTTATGGGGCTGGATGGACCTTCACAATGTAAGCCACTGTGCCGCTCTCTGGCTGCTGCTGGTGCGCTGGGTGAAGCTTCGTTATTCCGTCCGTATGGTATCCAACGTTAATTATGTATGAGGAAAGACATATCCATAGTGTAATACATTCTTAACCAGATCGTTTGTTTATTAGTATTAAAAACTACTCACATTTGACATTAAAAGCATATGCGTATGGAAAAACTCAGCCGTTCGTCTCAAACGAGTGCACACAACGTGGCCACGCCCTACGCGTTTCGTCACTACGACGTCCTCTGGAGCGGCCATGTTGGTGCACCTTACTACTTAAATAGGGTGCAGTGCTCCACTACGCCTGCGCTGAACTGACAGCGCCATTTTGGGTGTGGGATGCCCCTACTCTGCTAGGGATAAATACAGATACTTCCCCTTCGTCTATAATGCCCTTAGGGCAGACAGATTAAATTAGCCTTGGAGCACTGCAGCCTACCTATATACCTTTGAAAACCATACCCAATTTAAATGACATCCCTTAGTATATTCCCATTATGTTATTTTTGTTTTAAACCGAAAAACTATTCAGGGAGGAATATATATAATTGCTTCTGTCTTGGGGATAGGTAACTCCCAGGTAAATTCGGACAGAAGAGAAAAAAGATATATTAAATGAAATAAAAATAGCAATAAAAATGCAATAAATAATACATATATGCATATATATAAAAAATTCACATATATATATATATATATATAAAAAAATTCGTACATATATAAAAATTCATACATATATAAAAATGGGGTACATATTAATAACATCCTATTGTTTAATTAATACTGGAGAAAGACGCATGAAGATTCATAAAGATTATGTAACATTATTTAAAAAAGGGTTTTTTATATGCTAAAATTAGAAGAATATAGAAGAGGAGATTATTCCAGAGGAAAGTCTTTTTCCGGGAAAATTATTTTAAATTCTTAGAAAAATTTATTTATTTATATATATGTAGAGGTACAGGGAAAATCTATTTAGAGTTGTCCTATAGGTGATTGTAGTGCTTGTGACTGTATGTTTGGTTCCAACAGGGTGACCTTTAGATTATTATTACTCCCCAATTGAGGGTAAAACTATTTTTTGTTTGGTCGTGCTGTAAAAAGAAAAAATTATTTTAAATCAAAGAATATGTTCTAACCTACAAAAAATTAAATGTAAATAGAAAGTGTATAAAGGGACGTTCATGTGCCTAAAGTGTCTGATAATCAAGTCTTGTTGTAATTCCGACACATCTAATGTATTTTGAATGAATAACATTCGACCCGAACCCAAAAGTTTAGGCCATGAAACTCATGAATTGTCTTGTGTTGGGGCAAGTAGGCTACTTATTTATGTGGCCAGGTCTTGTTGAAATCCTGACACATGATGTGTTTGTATGGATAACATTCGACTTTGACCACTGAATATTCGACCAACATTAAGCTAATGGATTTATCCAATGTTGAGGCAAGCAACTAACTATTAAAAATTAGTTAAGAAGCAATTGAGGTCTAAGTCTATGTTCATTCCCCTTGGCTGGAGGGTGTCTAAGTTAAAAATCCATTTTGTTTCATTCCTGGATATTTTGATCGTTTTGTCTTCCCCTCTCCAGTGGCCTCTTATTTTGTCTATTCCGTAGAAAATCATTTGTCCAGGGTCCCGATTGTGGAAATCCCTGAAGTGTTTAGAAACACTGTGTTTCTGGAAGCCTTTTTTGATATTTGCAATATGTTCCCTTATCCTAACTCTTAACTCCCTAGTGGTTCTTCCCACATATTGCTTGTGGCAAGAACACTCAATGACGTAAGTGACGTGGGAGCTATTACAAGTGATCAATTCTTTGATTTTATATTCTTTTCCATTAGAGGTGGATTTAAAAGTGGTTTTCTTTTTTTCAGTCTTTTTACTATTTCTGCAAGGGAGGCAGTTTCCGCATTTATAGAATCCTTTTAGGGTCTCAGAGATTCTTATATGTTTTGGTGGGTCCACCACATTTTTTACTAATTTATTTCGGAGTGTTGGAGCCCTCCTGTAGATGAACCGTGGTTTGTTCGGCAACATGGCCTGGAGTGAGCTGTCTGCTTGTAGAATCGGCCAGTGTTTTTTGATGATACGCTCCACATCTTTGTGTTGCCTATTGTACCCTGTAAGGAACGCGATGTCATGGAGGTTTTATTTTGGTTTTGCTTTCTTGCCTTCTAGTAATTTTTTCCTATCCATATGTTTTACTTCATTTTTTAATTTACGGAGATTTTCTTCCTTATATCCTTTCTTCCTAAACCTTTCGATGACGATTTCCGCCTGCTTGTCAAAGTCGTTGATTTTATTGCAGTTCCTATACAATTGTAGAAGCTGGCCCTTGGGTATATTCCCTAGCCACCTAGAATGGTGGCAGCTATTTGTGGGAATATACCCATTGCGATCTGTGGTCTTGAAGAAGGTACGGGTGCCAAGATTTCCTTCATGTTTGTAAATTTGGAGGTCCAGGTAATCTACACTCTGGGTGTTAAACTTTCCTGTAAATTTAATGTGGTATATATTGTTATTAATTTCTCCAAAGAAGTCTTGCAGTTGTTCTACCGTGCCTCCCCATACCAATACAATATCGTCTATATATCGACGGTAAAATTTAAAATTTTGCCTATGCACTCCATAGATTTGTTCTTCCTCCCATCGGTTCAAAAACAAGTTTGCCACACTTGGAGAGTACTTTGCCCCCATTGCTACGCCTTTCGTCTGTGTGTAGAAAGTTCCATTATACCAGAAATAGTTCGAAGTCATTGCCATCCTTAGGCCTTCAATGATATATTTTATCTGCTCCTGTTTTAAATCCGATAGTCGTTGCAGTGCCCACTCGACACTGCTGATGCCATCCTCTTGTTTAATATTTGTATATAACGATTCTACGTCTATCGTCACCAGTATGTCACTTTCATTGATGGGGATTCCATTCAAGTCCTCTAGTAATTGCTTACTGTCCCTTAAGTATGACCTTCCTTTTATCACCAAGGGCTGTAGGAAGCCATCCACATATGCCCCTAACCTGGAAAACAAAGAATCGATCCCACTTATTATAGGTCTCCCGGGTGGATGAGTTTGATTTTTGTGGATCTTAGGGACGTAGTATATAACTGGGGTCTTTGCCGCCTTTGGGAGTAGGTATCTTGCCTCTTTTTTATTCAAAATGCCTAAATCTTTACCCCTTTTGATATATTTCTTAAGTTTGGTTTCATATTCTGATTTCGGGTTTTTCTTCAACTTCTTATAAGTGTTAGGTATGTTCAACAAGTTCTCCATTTCTTTCTCATAGTCTAGTCTATCCAGAATGACAAGGCCGCCTCCCTTGTCTGCGGGTCTGATGATAATCCCCTTTCTCTTTTCTATTGATTTGATGGTGTCCCATATTCCTTTTCCTTTGGTTTTCCTAACCTCTATGTTCCTTAGGTCTATGTTCCATATTTCTAAAGTGTCCATTATTTTCTTACGCTAACCCTGAAGCTACTGTAAAATTCCTGCTAGTGTGTCCACTTTAAGCAAGTAATCATAAAAGCAAATTAAAACTCAATCAATTACAATGAATTGCCTATTTACCTTAACTCTTCTGCAAGATACATTCTTATATGGAAATTAAGGTAATGTCAAGCCTGATTACAAATAAAAAAAAGCAGTTCCATTTTCTGTGCAATAGGAATGACTAGCTGCTTAAACATTAATACAAATTACAAAATCTCAGATACAGACATGGAGAGATGGCATGAGCAATAAGTCACTGTTCCAAATATGGAAAGAAGTTAAGGAAAGAAACAAGCAAACTAGAGGAAACCACGATCACACCAGAGCCAAAAATAAGAAACCCATAAAAGTGACAAAAAAGCCTGAACCCAAGCTGTAACCTCAAGTAAATAAAGAAGAACCATCTGTCCTTGAAATATATCTGGCTTTTTTCCCATAATCTTCCTAAAAATCCTTACAAAACATAAAACTAGAAGTTTTAACCTGCAACATGGTGATTAATCATTGGAAGTTGAGCAAGGGAAGTATAATATTAAGTTATTATTACATACTGTAAGTGAAAGCTGTACACTGACACTCCAAGGATATTGTAGGATAGGAATTAATAATCAGCTACATTTTAACACAGTTACAAAATGATCAACACTGGAAATACAGTATGTGGCATTGTTCGAGAGTGTTAATTTATAAACATAAGATCTTACATGAATCTATTCATTGACTTGACCAAGGTAGTTAAGATATAACTAGCTATCACTTCCACACTGCTTAACCCCTCCCAACTCTACCATAAACCCTTCTCAAAGAAAACAGACCATACCTGAATGCAATAAAGTAGCTGTACCGGTATTGTAAATATTGTATAAGCAATGTATACACACATTTACATAGCCAGCAATCACAGACAACAGAACACGGAGGTCACCAAAGCCAATGTGAGTAGAGGTTGAGACACACCATCTCTGCTGTAATTCTCACAGTCCCACCAATAAATCACACAATACTGGTGCCTAACCTATTGCAAGAGGCCCATCCCCAGGAATGCCAGGGGTCTATGTAGTGGAACACATAAGGTCACCTCTCTCCATTAACCCTGGTGCCCTCACCCCTCCGGGCAGCACCCACAAGCCCCTCTAAGACAGATTGAAATGAAGAAAGAACAAAATAAAAATTGCACTCACAGGGCTGATTGGAATCACCTGACCCAGCAGCCATTGCCCTGAAAGCCCTCACTAGTGGCCTCTTTCTAGCACCTCAGCGTCAGAAGCTGTGATCTTCTCTTGAGACTAGGTGTCATTCCCAACTTGCCCAGTAGTAAATATCAGTGATTAGCTTTCTATTTAGTAATACAGACTCAGGAAAAATGGCAACGGCCACTGGACTTTAACAAATTGGTGCTGGTCAATTCATGTTGGCCATCTAGAAACTTTTAGTTAATTAAATAGGCTATTTAAAGGGGCTATTTTTTTTACGTTGGCTTACTAGCATCCCCTGAAGACATGTTTTGGCATGAAACCCGTCGGGGCACTTATGCTTTCAGAATTGAGTAAGTGCACTGCTGTGTATGGTTTTTTTTTTCCAATATTTTTATTGAAATATATGAGAAAATAATGAACAATTCACAAAGATAATTCTCACCATAAAAATTCACCTGAAAATGACGTAGTGTGCGTGGCTCCGTCAGACGCGTTTCGTCATTTGACGTCTTCGGCAGGGAACTGTGTGAATTGCATGTGACTCACATTAGGTATTATATGCAGCACTTACCCTTGCACAAAAGCACTTTATAATATTTTTTGTAGTCCCTCTTTGCACAGTTTATTGAATTTTTATGGTGAGAATTCAATTGCTTTCAACAAATTTTTAACGAATAATTTACCGTCTTGTGGTAATATTGTGTTTAGTGGAAATAAGGATGGAACTTATTTCTAATATTAGGTAGCGCCGCATACCCCACATTCTCCTGAGTTTATTAATTAATTTGAAAGACCCTTGCGGGGATTTCTTGGTTGGGGGGCAGCAACCTGTATATACAGATATTTGTATGCTTTTTGCTCTTTGTATTTCTTCTGCTTCTCGTATTGCATAAGCGCGGCTGTGTCCAATTTTTTTATTTCATTCACAAAGATAAGACATATTATCGTCTAGATTGGGGAAGGCTTGCTCCAATATCGTTACAGAAATTAAAATAACTGGTAGCAAACAGAGCAATGTGAAATAAGATGAATACTGAATTAATGAGTATAAAATGCAGAATTATGCCGCGTACACATGTATCAGACTATCCGGCGGACTTAGTCTGGCGGACAAACCGCCAGACTGTCCGCTGGACTTTCCAAACGAGCTACCTGCCAACACACGGTACTTTTGCGGTGGACTAGGTACGGCGGAGTAAGTCCGCCGGACTACCCGCCATACTTTTGAAATGAACGGACTCGCCCACACACACGGAGGAAAGTCCGTTCATTTTGTGCGTGGCTCCAGGTAGCCGGGACCAGCGAAGGAGGCGTCACCTGGTATGGACTTAAAGGGGAATCCCTACGCTGAAAAAAAGACGTGGGGGTCCCCCCCAGGTCCATATCAGACCCTTATCCGAGCACGCTACCTAGAGGATGCTGGGACTGTGACATCATAAGGGGCAGGGACATTATCCGGTGATGTCCCTATATAAGTCGCCACACGCTGCGTGTCCTGTCATAGTGACGGAGACAGCGATGAGGCAACATCTCCAGAAGAGAAGAACAGAAGACGGCGACAGCAGCAGCGGCGACAAAATACTGCTTGTAAAAGAGCTAGAAGAAGGCGCGGTGGCCCGGCAAGAAGAACCGAAGAGGGGGGCAAGACCCCCGAAGTCGGAAGAGGGCGGCGGCGAAGAAGAAAGCCGGGCTCCTCTGCTAGTAAAAGAGCTAGCAGAAGATAGCAGAGGAGTCCGGCGAGAAGACCCCCGAAGATGGAAGAAGACCCCCGCAACTGTGCAATAAACTATTTTAACCCTTGTGTGTTGTGTTTTTTTTTTTGTAATTTTTTTTCACAGGTGAATGGGTAGGGGTACATTGTACCCCATACTCATTCACATAGGGTGGGGGGCCGGGATCCACGGATTCCGATAAGCCCCCCACCCGCAGACCCTGACAACCAACGGCCAGGGTTGTTGGGAAGAGGTCCTTGTCCTCATCAACATGGGGACAAGGTGCTTTGGGGTGGGGTGGGCTCGCTCGCCCCCCCCATTCCTGGCCGGCCGGGTAGCGTGCTCGGATAAGGGTCTGATATGGACCTAGGTGGGGACCCCCATGCCGTTTTTTCATCGTAGGGATTCCCCTTTAAGTCCATACCAGGTGACGGGGCCAGCGATGCCTCCTTCGCTGTTCCCGGCTACCTGGAGCCGCGCTCAAAATGAGCGGACTTTTCTCCGGGCGGGAAAAGTCCGTTCATTTCAAAAGTACGTGGACTGGCGCACACACGGCCGTACTGTCCACCGAAATGCGAGTCCGTCGGACAGATTGATGTGCAAATCTTTTGGGTAAAAAAAGTCAGCCGGAGCCTACACACGGGCGGATTGTCCAGCGGACTTGAGTCCGCCGGACTTTTTCACCGGATTGTTTGATCGCGTGTACGCGGCATTACATGTTTTGAAGGAGGGTGTAAGGGGGTGTCAATGGGGGTACAGGGGGAAGGGCTAAGGAAAAAAGGGGGGGAGAGCAGGCTCAATATGGTGTTATTGGAAGAATCATTCCCAGATGGCTCGACTCAGTCCAGGGGTGTTGAGAATAAGATGTATATTTCAAGAGAGTGTCAATGTTGAATGGAAGGACCTGACATTTGCCATTGACTGTATGAGAGTTAAGATTGCCATTGGTCCTGAAATATGCTTAGTTTAAGATAAGTTTTAGCGAAGAGGTATTCCATGCACATATGGTCATTAAGTATGCCAATAGTCATGCCTAGAGTGGGTGCAGATGGTTTCCAGAGGCGGGTGATGGAGATTCGAGCAGTAATCAGGAAATGGGTGACCACAGGGTGATATTTCAATCTGGGTTTGAGAGTAGGTCGTAGAAGTAGGATGTACCACAAATCTTGTTTGAAGTGGAGTTGTAAAAGGTTATTATGTCCTTGGTTAGAGGGACATGGTAGCAAGATGAGGAAGATAGAATATGACGGATTCTAAGGTAAATTAAAAAGTCTTTTTTTGGGGATGTTATACAGATCTGAGATGTGTTGGAATGTTCGGAGCTGGTCGTATAGAACTCCTACTTTTTTTATACCTGCAGATATCCACTTTTATAGGGGGAGGTCTGGAGAAAGGAGTTGCAGAGCTGTGAGAGGGAGTTGGGTGGGTTCCCCCTCGAAATTTGATGTATAGCCTTTCAGGTTGATATTTTTTGCATTGATGGTTGGAAGAAAAGAGTGTGCCAGGTGTTGTCCCTACCAAATTGCTGCTAAAGTTGATGAGGTGTGCTGAGCGAGTGCTGCAGCTTCAATTTGATGCCAGTAGGGATGAGCTTTGAGTTCAAGTCGAACGTAAGTTCGACTTGAACATTCGGTGTTCGCCCGTTCCCAAACAGCGAATTTTATGGTTGCATGCTTTGGCCAATCACAGCATGCTCCTCAGCAAGAGCCATATCATGGCTCAGGGGTACTTAGTCCATGCCCCACACTATATAAGGCTGCTTATACAGCGCCCATATAGTGTGTTATAGTGGACAGAGATAGAGAATATATATATATACTCTGCATTCAGCGTAGCCTATATATTCAGAGTAAAATCTATATTCATTCAGTACAGGCAGTGTATTTGATATACAGCATCTAACAAAAGTGAGTACACCCCTCACATTTTTGTAAATATTTTATTGTATCTTTTCATGTGACGACACTGAAGAAATTACACTTTGCTACAATGTAAAGTAGTGAGTGCACAACTTGTATAACAGTGTACATGTACGTGCCTGCCTTCCAGCGGGTGGGGGGTCCGATCGGACCCCCTCCTGCTGGATACGGCGGTCCGTTTCCCTCCAGGAGCGATCCGTGATGAGGGGATGGCCGTTGGTTTCTGGCCACGCCCTCTGGATCGCTCCTGACCAATGACGAACTTCCTCCCACTGTGTATTGTTTACACAGGAAGGAGGAAGTGATGTCATTCTCCTCGGGGCGGTCTTTTTGACCGGACTACGAGGAGAAGACACAAAGTAAGTGCACCAAAACACTACACTGACACATAGGTACACATAGGTACACAAACCCCCCCGATCCCCCCCCCCCGATCGCCCCCCGATCCCCCCTCCGCCCCCCTCCCCCCCAGTCACAGTGTCACTGATTGCATTGATCATTTCTTTACTGATCAATGCATTCAGTGTCAGTTGTAACAGTTAAAACTGTCAGGGCAGTTAGTGTTAGGTCCAGGGTAGCCCCCTATCACCCCCCAATAAAGATTTAACCCCCTGATTGCCCCTAGAGTTAACCCTTTCACCCCCTTTTGCCAGTGTCACTAAGCAATCATTTTTCTGATCGCTGCATCAGTGTCGCTACTGTCGCTAGGTAGCTAGTTTTTTTTTAGGTTCACCGCCAGGTTTTTATAGCGCTAGGTACCCCGATATACTACCCAATAATGGTTTTAACCCCCTGATTGCCCCTAGTTAACCCTTTCACCCCCTTTTGCCAGTGTCACTAAGCGATCATTTTTTCTGATCGCTGCATTAGTGTCACTAGTGTCGTTAGGTAGCTAGTTATTTTTTTAGGTTCACCGCCAGATTTTTATAGCGTTAGGTACCCCCATATACTACCCAATAATGGTTTTAACCCCCTGATTGCCCCTAGTTAACCCTTTCACCAGCGATCACAGTATAAGTGTCACTGGTGACGCTGGTTAGCCAGTTAGTTATTTAGGTTCCCCGTCAGGTTTTTATATAGTGCCAGGGACCCCCATATACTACCTAATAAAAATTTGAACCCCCTGATTGCCCCTAGTTAACCCTTTCACCACTGATCACCATATAAGTGTTACGGGTGACTCTGGTTAGTTTGCTTTTTATAGCATCGGGGCACCCACCATTTATTACCCAATAAAGGTTTAACCCCCTGATCACCCGGCGGGTGATATCAATTAGGTTTTAGGGTCAGGGTCTGCATCGCCCCAGGCAGCACTGGGTTAGTGCCAATACGTCTAACACCCACACGCAAAGCATAAACCTCCTGTAGTGGTATAGAATCTGAACAGATCAATATCTGATCTGATCAGATCTATACTAGCATCCCCAGCAGTTCAGGGTTCCAAAAAAAAACGCATTGTTAGCGGGATCAGCCCAGATACCTGCTAGCACCTGCGTTTTGCCCCTCTGCCCAGCCCACCCAAGTGCAGTATCGATCGATCACTGTCACTTACAAAACACTAAACACATAACTGCAGCGATCGCAGAGTCAGGCCTGATCCCTGCGATCGCTAACAGTTTTTTTGGTAGCATTTTATATTTAAATCCGGAAGGCAGTGCTTGGTTTTCGGGGTCCCGTACGTGGCTAGGCTCCCAAAAAGTCCCCCACATGTGGTATCCCCGTACTCGGGAGAAGCAGCAGAATTTATTTTGGGGTGTAATTTGACTTATGCCCATAGCATGTGTGAGCAATATATCATTTAGTGACAACTTTGTGCAAAAGAAAAAAAGTTTGTAATATTCCCGCAACTTGTGGCAAAATATAAAATATTCCATGGACTCAACATGCCTCTCAGTAAATAGCTTGGGGTGTCTACTTTCCAAAATGGGGTCATTTTGGGGGGTTTTGTGCTATTTTGGCATTTTATGGCCTTCGAAGCTGTGATAGGTAGTGAGGAGTCAAATCAAAAATTTGCACCCTTAGAAATCCTGAAGGTGGTGATTGGTTTTCGGGGTGCCGTGCGCGACTAGACTCCCAAAAAGTCCCACACATGTGGTATCCCCATACTCGGGAGAAGTAGCGGAATATATTTTGGGGTGCAATTCCACATATAACCATGGCATGTGTGAGCAATATATCATTTAGTGACAACTTTTTGTAAAAAAAAAATTATTTTTTATTTTTTGTCATTATTCAATCACTTGGGACAAAAAAATAAATATTCAATGGTCTCAACATGGCCCTCAGCAAATAGCTTGGGGTGTCTACTTTCCAAAATGGGGTCATTTGGGGGGGTTTTGTGCCATCTTGGCATTTTATGGCCTTCAAAACTGTGATAGGTAGTGATAGGTAGTGAGGAGTAAAATAAAAAATGTATGCCCTTAGAAATCCTGAAGGCGGTGCTTGGATTTCGGGGTCCCGTACGCGGCTAGGCTCCCAAAAAGTCCCACACATGTGGTATCCCTGTACTCAGGAGAAGCAGCAAAATGTATTTTGGGGTGTCATTTCACATATGCATATAGCATGTGTGAGCAATATATCATTTAGTGACAACTTTGTGCAAAAAAAAAAGTTTGTAATATTCCCGCAACTTGTGGCAAAATATAAAATATTCCATGGACTCAACATGCATCTCAGTAAATAGCTTGGGGTGTCTACTTTCCAAAATGGGGTCATTTTGGGGGGTTTTGTGCTATTTTGGCATTTTATGGCCTTCAAAACTGTGATAGGTAGTGAGGAGTCAAATCAAAAATTTGCACCCTTAGAAATCCTGAAGGTGGTGATTGGTTTTCGGGGTGCCGTGCGTGACTAGACTCCCAAAAAGTCCCACACATGTGGTATCCCCATACTCGGGAGAAGTAGCGGAATATATTTTGGGGTGCAATTCCACATATAACCATGGCATGTGTGAGCAATATATCATTTAGTGACAACTTTTTGTAAAATATTATTATTATTTTTTTGTCATTATTCAATCCCTTAGGACAAAAAAAAAAAATATTCAATGGGCTCAACATACCCATCAGCAATTTCCTTGGGGTGTCTACTTTCCAAAATGGGGTCATTTGGGGGGGGTTTGTACTGCCCTGCCATTTTAGCACCTCAAGAAATGAGATAGGCAGTCATAAATTAAAAGCTGTGTAAATTCCAGAAAATGTACTCTAGTTTGTAGACGCTATAACTTTTGCGCAAACCAAAAAATATACGCTTATTGACATTTTTTTTACTAAAGACATGTGGCTGAATAAATTTTGCCCTCAATGTATGACTAAAATTTAGTTTATTCGATTTTTCTTATAACAAAAAGAAGAAAATATCTTTTTTTTTCAAAATTTTCGCTCTTTTTCCATTTATATCGCAAAAAATAAAAATCGCAGAGGCAATCAAATACCATCAAAAGAAAGCTCTATTTGTGGGAAGAAAAGGACGCAAATTTTGTTTGGGTGCAATATTGCATGACCACGCAATTACCAGTTAAAGCAGCGCAGTGCAAAATTGGAAAAAGACCTCTGGTCCTTAAGGTGTTTATTGGTCCGGGGCTGAAGTGGTTAATGTTTAAACCGCTTGCAACAAAAGTAAGTACACCCCTAAGTGAAAATGTCCAAATTGGGCCCAAAGTGTCAATATTTTGTGTAGCCACCATTATTTTCATGCACTGCCTTAACCCTCTTTGGCATGGAGTTCAATAGAGCTTCACAGGTTGGCACTGGAGTCTTCTTCCACTCCTCCATGATGAAATCACGGAGCTGGTGGATGTTAGAGACCTTGCTCTCCTCCACCTTCATTTTGATGATGCCCCACAGATGCTCAATAAGGTTTAGGTTTGGAGACATGCTTGATCAGTCCATTACCTTTACCCGAAGGGCCTGGTATGGACTGGGGGGGCACACTGTTTTTTTAAAATGATTTTTAATGTATATTGCAGGGATCTGGAAATACATTACAGCTGTGAGCAATTTTAAATGAATTTTTTCCTTTAGAAATGTCATTTTGCTGTACTTTTCTAATCACGTGAAAAATGTGATACTTTACAGGTAGACTAAGGGGACCCATCAGGCAAAATATTTAACCACTTCAATACCATGCACTTAGACACCTTCCTGCCCAAGCCAATTTTTAGCTTTCAGCACTGTCACAATTTGAATGACAATTGTGCGGTCATGCTACACTGTACCCAAACCAATTTTTAATCATTTTATTCCCACAAATAGAGCTTTATTTTGGTGGTATTTGATCACCTTTGCGTATTTTTGCTCAACAAATAAAAAAAGACCTTTTTCTTCTTCAATGATGGGCATTGATATGGCTGCACTGACGGGCACTCATAAGGTGGCACTGATGGGCCCCAATGAAGTGGCACTGATTAGGTGGCACAGATGGGCACTGAGGATGGGCACTGATAGGTGGCACTGATGGGCACTCATAGGTGGCACTGATGGGCACTCATAGGTGGCACTGATGGGCACTCGTAGGCGGCATTGATGGATACTTATGGGTGGCACTGATGGGGAATTATGGTTGACACTGATTGGTGGCACATATGGGCACTGATAGGTGGGCACAGATGGACACTGATAGGTGGCACTGATGTACACTGATGACACTGATTGGTGGCACTAATGACACTGATGGGTGGCATTGCTGGGCATCACATGTTATATAATGGTGCCAGTCAATGCCCGTTTGTGTTTTTTTTTTTAAAGTCAGAAAACACTGTAGCTGCTGATTTTTAATAAGGATGCTTACCTGTCCACGATGTTGCCCCCCCCCCTCGACCGATCTTTCGGGTGTCGATGTAAGCTGTCGGCACCGCACTCTTAACGAAGGGAAACAGGCAGTGGAGCCTTGCGGTTTCACTGCCCATTTCCTACTGCACATGCGCGAGTTGCACAACGCTTTGTGAATGGCACTGTTGTGTTCTGGGACACACACACATGTCCCAGAAGGCAATGGGGCTGCTCGCGGAAGAGGAGGAAGCACCGCGGAACAGGAAGAGGCAGATTAGCAAGACTGCCTAGCAACAGGAGTTTCTGGTAAGTTAAAAAAAAAAAATTCACATTTTTTTTAAGAATATTAATGCTATATTTTTTTTTTAGGGTGGCCCTCCGCTTTAAGGGGATAGCGCAGCACATGATTTTTTTATTTTTAATATTTTAACATTTTTTTATTTTTCATGAAACATATGTCTTTTAAAAGATCTTTTACAACTGTTGGTCCGCTAGGCATTATAGTCATGACCAGGTATTTAAACTTCTCTCCTCCCAAGAGCAGTAGGCCAGTAGAAGGAGCTCTGAGCTCACAGCGCGTTGCCTGTACTTTCTTGAATCACAATCCACAGCTTGGATGCCCACCCTGACGTGATGACATCACATCCGCTTCCGAATTCCAGACTGGTCATCTCATACCACTCAGAAGCCTGTGACTGAATACAACAACCCCATGGCTGAGGGATTGGCAGTGGAGCCCGCAGAGCAGCATCAGAATACCCCAGGACTGTTCAACCATTGATGGGCATCTTCACCTCATGGATTTGTAAGTGTAGCATATTTTGAGTTGGCGCCCCTCCCCCCTGCTATCCCACTTGTTCGGAGAGGCACCAGACACCCTCCGATGATGACTGCCTCCTTTTTATAAGAACACTAGATCATAGCATTGATCTAAAAGAACCTGCTATTAAAGTCATTACTATACTAGTTTACCAAGGGCATCACATTATTTTGAGAGCCAGAATACATACATTATACAATTACAGCAATAGGCCTTTCATCAATGGGTCTTACTCTTTTACAGACATCAAAAGCTATATATTGTTCTTTCTTGTGAAAGTTCTATATTAGATGACACAATAAAATCAACTAAGAAGAATATGCATGGAGGCAACATAAAAAGAGTAATTTGATGTGTTAATTATGTACTTGTATATTCATTCAATGATGCCTAACAAACGGAAACTGTGAAAATGTGCTACTTGTACCTTTACTGCTTCTTTATATTAAAATATCATCAGCCTTTGCACACCAGCTAATGAATTGATAGGGAAGAAGAAACAGAGGAGAAATGGATGTCACCAAACTGTATCTGCTCTTCTTGAAAGCATCCCATGACTGACACTTGTAGCCATACTATGCAGCCAGGGCCTTACAATAAGCCAAAACACCCAAAATGAAATTAAGGATCTGTTCCTTTCCAGATGCTCACTGCAGCCTCGAAGAGCTGCTCTCCCTGTGTACAAGTCCTAAACCATGAAACATGGGGGTCCAGGTCACCTGGTAAGTCACTACGGGGGAGCTATACTCACACCACCAGGAGGGCGATCATATTTCCCAACCAGCACTAGCTCTGAGGATAATCAGGCTTACACTTCACACAAATACCACTTAAGGACTAGCCTTGTTTTGAGATTTCGGTGTTTACAAGTTTAAAACAGTTTGTTTTTTTTTGCTAGAAAATTACTTAGAACCCCCAAACATTATATATTGTTTTTTTTTTCTAATACCCTAGAGAATAAAATTCCGGTCAATGCAATACTTTTTTTCACAACGTATTTGTACAGCAGTCTTACAAGCGCACTTTTTTTGGAAAAAAAACAACACTTTTTTTGAATAAAAAAATACAAAAACAGTAAAGTTAACCCAATTTTTTTATAATGTGAAAGATAATGTTACGTCAAGTAAATTGATACCCAATATGTCACGCTTCAAAATTGCGCCCGCTCGTGGAATGGCGTCAAACTTTTACCCTTAAAAATCTCCATAGGCAACGTTTATAAAAATTTTACAGGTTGCATGTTGTGAGTTACAGAGGAGGTCTAGGGCTAGAATTATTGCTCTTGCTCTAACGATTGCGGCAATATCTCACATGTGTTGTTTGACCACTGTTTTCAAATGCGGGCGCTACTCACGTATGTGTTCGCTTCTGCGTGCAAGCTCGTCAAGATGGGGCGCTTTAAAATTATTATTTTTTTCTTATTTATTTTACTTGATTTTATTTCATTGTTCACTGTTTTTTAAAAAAAATGGGTCACTTTTATTCCTATTACAAAGAATTTAAACGTCCACTTAAATATGAGATCTGGGGTCAAAAAGTCCTCAGATCTCATATTTGAAATTGTCATTTGAAAAAATGACTTAGAAAAAATGGCCCTTTAAGACGTATGGGTGGAAGTGACGTTATGTCGTCGCTGTCGTCCTGCTATGGTATGGATACGAGTGGGGGCCATCTTCCCTTCACTCATCTCCATACCCGGCCACGGACAGGTTTCCGATCACCTCCTCCACTGCAGAGACCACCATTATCGCAAATACGACCAGCTCCTGAAGATATGGTTACTTCGGTTGTGGCGGCAGCTGCCGTTACCGAGGTATCCATCTTTAAAGTGCCGACGTATATGTACAGGAGCCGGTCGGCAAGTGGTTAACTGTTCACACTGCACTGTACTTTTGTCTTAAGCCCCATACACACTATCAGATTTTCTGCTGATTTTTTCCTTCAAAATTAACCAAAACTATATAATATAAGGTCAAACCTTAGGAGATTCAATTTGTATGCAATCAGGCAGGCCCTTGCACTACATGGTTTTGGTAAATCTGAAGACAAAAATCAGCAGAGAATATGATAGTGTGTATGGGGCTTTAGTGGTGCAATGATGGCTTTCCTACACCCATCATTTCACTCAGAATACATGCTTAGTCATTAAAAAGGCATTGAAGTGGCTTTTCTGAATGTTTACTAAAGTCTAAAAATAATTACAAAAAACTGTGGTAATTTGCACACGTGGCAATAATAGTGCCAAAAAATGGTAGTTTAGAGTCCATAGTGTAATGTAAAACATCCGCATCATGACAGTAACAAGCCCAAAAGTCCCAATAACTGTACAGGAGGGGATTTCTGTGGAGCTTACCTAATTTTAGTAAAGTGTTCCATAGGTTCCTCTATAGGATCTGGTCCTCATTGCGTCCCTTCCCATAGAGGAGGAGATACTCCTACTATATGATCTCCTCATACCTATTTGTACTGTACACAGACCCGGACGCTAAATTGCTTCTCCCAGTTTGTACAGGGAGAGGGCTGGACTACTAGACACCACATGCTCAGAGGGGCCAGGACTGTACATTAAGGGTAACCCCCCTTCTTACATGCTGTGTATTATTATATACCAGTGTTTCTCAACCTTTCTTTAGTCGAGGCACCCTTTACAATCCTGCACAATCTTCAGGCACCCCATTCAAAAATGTAAAAAACTGAACTACTAGTCTTACCCGTTGCACAGCATCCACAAACAGATACCCAATATTAGAGGCAATTTATTCTTACAAAGCATATACATCTTTGCACACTGGTACTGACTAGTATTTCAGTGTTTCTCTTCTCCCATAGCTTCTCTCCCTCACTCAGCTAACATACCCCCAGTGCTGACAGAGAGGGGCAAACAAAGATGTTGTGCAGAAGTCCTCCTTATCTGTCGATGACAATTAGAATGCTGGCCAAGTGGTGTCCAAGGTTAAAATTACAAGCTTGTTGACAATTTTTGGGTAATTCTGGGCAATTTTAGGTATTTTTCCGAGGCACCCCTGAAGAATCCAGAAGGCAGCTCAGGGTGCCTGGGCACCATGGTTGAAAAAAGCTGTTATATGCTATGTGTTGAGCTGGGCAGTGCATCAAACCCTGCTCTTACTCAAGTAGGCACAATGAAAAATCTCACAAACAGTAAATATACCACTTATTTTCTAGTAGAACTACATATTTAGGTTTTCCATCTTATCTATGTGAAATTCGTCTGAAAGTGAGAACCATTCATCTCATGTCTATGAGAAGGTTTAATCCCTCCAGAACAGATGCTCATGAGCCAATGGCCATTGGAAGAGCTTGAATAGGCTTTTGTGTCTCTTTAAAAAAAAAAAAAAAAAATATATATATATATATATATCTCATATATAATATATACATAGAAAGATTTTATGTCAAATGGAAGGTTAAATCCTTGCAAAACTAATGTTAAGGCTGGGTTCACACCTCTGAGGCAGGGGTCTGGTATGTCCCTGTTCTCTGTTTCAGGGACAAATCAGGACCACATTTTTGCCTGAATTCGGCCCTGAAATGGACCCAAAATGGACTCCTGTGCAAGCCACTCCACTGTTGTAATGGAGATATGTGAAACGGCTGGTTGTTGGATAGTTATGTCAGCTGTTTTATTGCATAGAGGCCCTGACAGAATCAAGAACTCAATGGACAGAAAAAGAAAAGAGTTAACATGGAGTTAATGGCCATTAGACAAGCTTGGAAGGCGGTTTTATTTTGTGTGTCTTTTAAAAAATAATAGATACATATACACTCACCAGCCATTTTACTAGGTACCTCACCAGCCTGAACCATTGGTACAAGGCAGAATTGATCCATGCTTTCATGTTGTTTATGCTAAATTCTGACCCTACCATCTGAATGTCACAGCTGAAATTGAGACTCATCAGACCAGGCAACATTTTTCCAAACTTCAAATGTCCAATTTTGTTAAGCCTATGCAAATTTTAGCCTCAATTTCCTGTTCTTAGCTGACAGGAATGGCACCCGGTGTGGTATTTTGCTGCTATAGCCCATCTGCTTCAAGGTTCGATGTGTTGTTCATTTAGATATGGTATTCTGCATACCTTGGTTATAACGAGTGGTTATTTGAGTTACTGTTGCCTTTCTATCATCTCAAACCAGTCTTCCCATTCTTCTCTGACCTCTGATATCAACAACTGCCACTCACTGGATATTTTCTCTTTTTCGGACCATTCTTTGTAAACCCTAGAGATGGCTGTGTGTGAAAATCCCAGTAGATCATCAGTTTTTTTTAAATACTCAGACCAGCCCGTCTGGCACAACCAACAATGCCACATTCAAAGTCACTTAAATCCCCTTTTTTCCCCATTCTAATGCTCTGTTTGAACTTCAGCAAGTTGTCTTCACCATGTCTAGATGCCCGAATGCATTGAGGTCCTGCCATGGGATTGGCTGATTATCAATTTGTGTTACCAAGCAAATGAACAGGTGTAACTACTAAAGTGGGCAGTGAGTGTATATATAAATACATACAGACATATATACAGTACAAACAACACAATAAAATCATTGTTGCAAGAGTACACTGAATTTATTTTTCTAATTTATTTGTTTAATTTTTTTTATAATGATTTTATTGTACGTGAGAATACTGTGGAAATTTGTTGCAAATAAAATTATTTGTTCAAAAAAATAAAAAAAAATAAAAGCTGTACCTTTCAGTAGGTTCCATGCTGACACCTGATTGAGAATAAACAGCGACCAACAGGCTTTCTAGTAAACAAGTCAAACAAATGTGTCTGAAAGTATTATTACACTCAACACAGATAGTCAGCCAGTGGCACCTTGCCAATGATAGCTTCTATTCTCGGTGAAAGGATGAAGGTTATATTTATTTAAATAAGACATACAGGCGAATAGACAGAAAGTGGCATCGCGCCACAGAAGCAAGCTATTCTTGGAAAAAGGATTAGCCTTATATTTATTTATATAAATTAATTATGGGGCATCGAGAGAGCAGAAGCATGCTTCTTTTCAAAACGGTACAGCGGAGATGGAAATGGAAGAAGCAAGTCTTGCTGTAACATAAAATATATGAAATAAAAAATCCCAGTTTTCTTGGACAAATATTCTATTTTGGGGCAATAAGGACATCCTCATTTTGTAAAAGTTTGCTTTTATTAGGAAACATCTCATGTATTCATTTATTTTACTAAGAAGAAAAACTCAACCTGTAGCAAAAATATTTACTAATTCTACTGAACCGTGCAAGCAGAACAAATTATAACCTTATACTGTATATTCTAACTCGGTAAAAGCATTGTAGGTTGTTAGTTATGTCACTTTGTTTTAAAAACTTTGCTATGAGAGCAATTTTTTTTTTTGCACACATGTCAAAATGCACATTTTAGGTGAAAATTTGTTGAAGTGATACTGTATGAAACATACACTATTTATTTGACATTTTCCCTTCTTTTTATGCATATTTTAATAATAAAAAAATGATGTCTTTCCTTTTTTCATGGAATGTACCTTTTTTCATAATCAATATACAGTTGTCACATGACCCAGCTTTTTCACAGGCTGTCTTCAGGGAAACATCGGCAGGAAGAGAATTTCTAGTCCTCTGTTGCTGGTCAAAAAAAAAACAACCTTCAGAATATAGAGGAAAAATACATAATTAATGTAAAATAAATGTTTTAAATTATCGTACAAATATGTATTTGAACTCAAATCTTTATTATTTTTCAGCAAAAACCTGGTGTGGGCTATCTAAGGGGAAGTTTGGACAATTACAGACTGCTTCATGTCCCTCCTGCCTGTGTCCATTGTTTGTATGTGCTTAGAAGTACAGGGGGTTGATGCACAGATACGATAAAGGAGAAAATGAACTGCTTAGAAGGGAACTAAAACTGGAGCATGTTCAGTAGATGTTGCAACAGCTGGTCTACACAATCTCTGACTGCAGTGGGGACACGAACAGCAGGATCACAATTTATTAATACATTTTTTGGTGAAATATAAAAGAGGAGGTTGGAATTAGGAAATAGATAACCAACAGGTCAAGTCTTAAAGTTGCACACACCCAAGAAACAGCATCAAACGTTGGCATTGAAGTCCAAAATTGTTCAAAGGCGTCACTTTAAAAGCTTTTAGAAGTATTACTCTCACTCTGTTGATTGGGAGATGTAACATGTGTGGAATAATATTTGTTTTCCTATGTAGGGGCACCTGTCACATGCTTTTATGTGCATGGTTGTGGGGGCAATTAAAAAAATGTGTTTTGTGCTTTTTTTTATTATTTATAATTTACTTTAGCTTCTTTCCTGGCTGCAGTCAGCCAGGGAAAGTTACAGTTGAACCTGGATGATAGCTAATACACCTTGCCTCAATGTTTATTCACCAGAGGGGAGATCAGTGAATAAACATTCAGTGGTCTCCCTCTGTTTTACCCGCTATTCTGGTCCCCGGTCTGTAGAGGGACAGTGTTGCCCACTTACCTCAAATCAACAACCCAGTAATAAAAAATCCCAATTATACGGTAGCAAAGAGGATAATTTCACAAAGAACTAGCAATCAGAATTAAAGCAATTTCCTAACGCATCTATTTATAAAACATTTTAAACTCCCCTTAAATGATTTGCCTTTTTCTCCATTCTGGGAGTTCTTCCACTTTCTGAAGATCATGTGAAGCCTGGCTGTAAAAAAACTACTGGCCCAGTAGCATACTAGTGGGGTTTTTTTGTTTTCTTTTATTAGAAAACAAAAATAGGGGGTAGAAATGTAGGCACAACAGATTGCTATGTTACTTCTGGCAAAAAAATTATTTCCTTTATTTCTAACAGTTTGTATGCACAGTGTCGTGTACATTTCCAGATCTGTAAGATGTCAAGAGTCAAGCCAGAATATTGTCAACTCCCTTGAACATGACATGAAGAGTTACTTTATATCTTTATTTTGTTTTCACAAATACAAAAACAACATATACCTCATGCTTTTTACATTATTGACAGAAAAAAATATAGAGGGAGCGTTTAGACTCCCTCTTCATAAACAATTATTTGTTATTTACACCAATCTTCCTCCTCGTCACACCCATTCTACTAACCTGACATACCACCCTTCCATAATTCCATTACCTCCACCCCTCACATGATGAGTTACATCCTCACTGAGACCCCAGAGGCCAAAGAAAGAAGACTCTAGTCTAGAAAAAGAGAAGCAAAATATACCATGAAAAGCATGGAGCTGTTAGCACTGGAGGAAGGCAAACCAAAAGGTAAGTCTGCCATAATATGCAAGTATATGCAAGTATGCTGTGCATACCTATACATTAAGACAAGAACTCTCATCCCTCCAAAGCGTATTTCCCCTTTTTCTATAATAATTTAAGAAATTGTACCTGTAATCCTGTAAAATTATCATATCAAAAGGGCCTTGGTGGTTGTATAAAAGCAATTTATTCCCTCATCAGGCCAGCGGTGGGATAGCGATGTGGCTCAGGGCAGAGCAACTGAAGGATTTACTTGAGGATAGTATGGCAGTGTCCTCAGTGCTTGGTCACAAAATGCAATATTCTCCCCCTTTTTTAAGTTTGTTGGGACTTGAATTTGTGCTCATTCTCCCTTTATTTAATTGTATTCAGGAAATCGTCGTAGACTCCTATGTTGCCATTTCCTGAGAAGCTTTAGCCTTGGTAGTCAGCCTAACAAAGGTCTAGAAGGATCCATTACAAAAGTGTGGTCAGTTCCAAAAATATTTCAACTTCATGCACGCCAATAAATTTAGGAAAGTATTCACCTGGCCTTGGGTGGAAGAGGGTAGGGTACATTTTACCAGGCAGCCCAGGGAGGTAAGATGAGTACCCTTTACAAAAACGTAGACCTTATCCTTTTGTAACACAAGTGTACTTTTAGGGCACTTCCCCTCCCCACCTCATGCATATGTAACACTGTGATTTTAAGCAAAGGCTGTGCAGCACAATGCAGAGTACAAAATCTTTCATAGAGCAAGCACTGATTGAATTACTGCCATAGCAGTCCACGTGGCCACTTTGGGGCCTGGAGCTCTAACCGACCCAAAAAGGCCTTGTATGTATTGGGGGGCAGGCTATTTTTTGTTTTGGGTTAAAATATTGCCGCTGCAATGTAAATTTGTATGTTTTCTCTAAAGCCGTACATCTTTGAAGCAGCACGTTGGATACATGCTACAGATGCACCACTTTACAGGCAGAGTAAGCCATCCCCCAAGTTACTAGATTTTAAGCAATTTTGCATTTATGAAGGCACTTCTCCTTGTTTTGTTTTTGGGGTTGTCCAAATTGGTGACATTGATATATGTCCCTCAGGGTGGGACCTGGGCCCCCATACCCATTTTAAGGCCAATAACTAGAATATAAGCCAGCCAAGTGGAGACTCGCAAAATTAACAAGTCAATTCCCATAGACTGCAATGGTATTTGTTGTATAACTTTTGTCCATGTAAGGCTCTTTGTTTACCCCCCTGGACCGGCTTATTTTGTGCTAGCTGAATTTGGGTTGTTTTGGGCATGCTCAGGGACTTTGTTTTTTTGCTGTGGCTTTTGGTGCGTGAAATGCATTTGTTCTGATCTGGGCATGCTAAGGGACTTTGGGTTTTTTTTTGTGCTTTTTGTGTGTGAACAGCACTTGGATTTTTCTGGGCATGCTCAGAGAGTGTGTTTTTTTGGGTTAGTAATTTAAGAACATCCTTAACAGGTGTACCCACTTAGAAGTTCTGTCCCTACATTGGGTGAATTTGCATTATGTGTGTTTCATGGACTGTACACGTGTTTTCAATTGCCTCATTAGCACACAAACCTATGTTTGCAGATAGCATAATTTACCCTGCCCTGAAAAGAGGTAAGATTGTTTGATGGCCTGAATTTTCTTTGCTGAGCTCAATGGAGTGAAGGGGGATTCAGAACACCCTGAGGTTTTAGGTTATGCATAGTCATTTGCATAAAGTGAGTTTGGAGTTCCTTGCACAGGATTTGCTGGAGAAATCGATTGGAGTTGAACCACGACACATCTATTGTATTCAATGCCATGCAACACCAAGGTACTATGATGTTTCTTTTGTGCATAGCATTTTTTTGCATGGGAGGTATTGAGAGGTGTAAGGAATTGGAAAAAAACTAACCATGAGTCTATAAGACCTTTCATAGTGGAACCCTTGTATGCTATGGAGGAGAAACCATTGGTTGTTCACCTGTTTAACCCCTTCATGGGCATTGCCTTGGTAGTGGCCTTTGTGAAGAGAAGGGAGGCTTTAGGCTGACTAATCGTCTGGAATTATTTAATGGCAAATTAAAGTTTTTTTGTCAAACTCATCTAACTTTTCAGTAGCAGGAAATAAAGGGGTTTCTCTACTACCCTGGTGGGTGGTGGATCACCTATAATCGACAGTTGGGGACAATAGGAATGCTGGGGTAGGCATTATCATTACAAATAGAAATATTCGCATTATGTCACATGTTGTGTTAATACCAGGAAGATTAATTATGGCAGATTTAGTTTTGTTTAACCAGAAGTTTAGGCTTTTTTAATTTATATGCTCCTGTGAAAAGACAGGAGCCTCTTGAGTTTTTTGAAGTTTTGAAGTTACATGCAGTAGGAAGGAGACCTAGTTTGATCATGGGTGATTTGAATATGATCTGTTTTGTGAAAGATCGGATATGAGTAGTGGAGATTAAGTTAGATGTAGGCAGCACCGTGCTGAATGGGGTAATTCAGGACTTATATCTCAATGATGCTCATATTGTTCTGGGTTTGGTGGATCCGTATTTCACTTTTTTTTGGAGAGTGGGTGCACCAAATCCAAAATTGATTTATGTTTGTTTTCTGATGCGTTCAAATGTGCTAATGTTAAGCACAGGCCGGTAATTTTTTCAAACCATGTGGCAGTGTATGCTGATTTGTGTATGGGGGATAGTATTAAGTTTGGTTTAGGGGTATGGAGGTTAAATAGTTTATTGTTGCAGGACGAGCATGTCAAAGCCCATTTTAGAAATGTATATAGTAGATGGGTTAATAGGAAAAAATATTTTTGTAATATTTCGGGGTGGTGGGATTGGGACAAAAGGAAAATGTAATTTTTTTTTCAAAAAAAGAGTAGGGATAAAAGTAGCAGTGAGAAAATGAGATATTCTAGGTTACAAGTCAGGCTGGTTACATTATATCCATTTAGGAATATGGGCTTTGACATGGCCGATGAAATAGACCATGTTAGGAAGAGGATTAAAGAGGTATAAACTGAAAGAGGAAAACAAATTATTTTTCAAGCGAGAGTAAAGCACCTGGAGCAGGATAAAAAATGCTCTAGATTTTTTTTCAAGAAGGTATGTAAGGAAAAAGAAGTATTTGAGGGTGTGTATGATGAAGAAGGGAGGGAATCTAAGGGAGAGAATTTGCTGGAATGCACAACTACATTTTATGAATGGTTGTATGAGGGAGTGTGTGTTGATGAGTCCAATACTCATGGTTGATATGGTAGAGGATAATTTCTGATGAGGATGATAAGGTTTTTTTGCAGAAAGCAGTGAACGAGGAGGAGGTGGGGGAAGCTGTGATACGCATGGGGGCTAATAAAACCCAGGAGGGGATGGCTTACCAAATGAGTTTTTTAAATTGTTTTGTGATATTATTAAGGGGGAAGTGGTTGAGGTATTTTTAGTTACATGATGAGGGAAGGTATTATATCCAAATCTATGGGAGAGGGGGTAGTGGTATTAATTTATAAGAAGGGGGATAGGAAGGATATTCAAATTGGAGGCCTTTCTCCTTGTTAAATTCAGACTACAGGGTCTTTGCAAAAATGGTGGTGAAGAGATTATCTAAGGTCATTAGTAGGATGGTTAGTGAGACGTAGACCTCTGCAGAATGAGCTCGGCAAATTTAATCTTAGTTAGGCATATAATTAATTTTTGTAAAGGTAGGAATAGTTTGATTATCCTGACATCATTTGACCTAGAGAAGGCATATGATAAAGCGAATTATGGGTTTTTGTGGGAGGTTTTGAAGCGGATAGGTGTATCACAGCAGCTCATTAATGTAATAAAAGGGTTGTATTGGGGGATCAGTAGTTGGGCTTTAGTTAATGGGAGTTTGGGGCGGGCTTTATTGGTTAAATCTGGGGTGAGACAGGGGTGTCCCCTGTCCCCTATTCTCTTTATTTGTTTTATAAGGTGGTGAGGGGCTTTTTGGTACCTCGGAGTGGGGGGGGGGAAATTGTGAAATGTTTAGGTTATATGGATGACGTGGTGGCAGTGTGTCAGTCGGTGGTGGGCGTAAGAAGGGTGAAGTTACTTTTGTCTATTTTTGTGTATGTGCGGGAATGAGTGTGAATTGGAATAAGTGTAGTGTGGGTGTGTATAGGAAACCAGTAGAATGTATGGATGATCAGATTGGGAAGGTTGAGGATGAAGTGAGGATTTTGGGTATTGTGTTTGATCATGGAATGAAAGGGGCAGCATGCTGGAATGAAGTGGGGAAAAGATAGCCAAGAAGTTGAGGTTTTGGTGTCTAAGAAAATTATGGAAACGTTTTAGTAGTCAAGGCAATAATCTTACCTTTAATTTTGTATGCAAGCAATATCTTCCCTCCTGGGGAGATAAGATTGAGGAAAATTAATAAGTTATTGTTTACTTTTTTATGGGGATCAAAAATCGAAAGAGTCAAGAGAGAATGCGTGTGTAGACGTGAATGTAAAGGTTGGTTGGGTTTTCCGAATGTGAGAGTGTTTTTGTTTATGCATTATTGGTTTTGCATGGTGAAAGTTTTGGGGAATGGTGGAGTATGTGCTAGCATGATATATTTTTTGGGTGGGTGGTTGTTTAGGAGATGGGGGTGGTTGGGAAGGTATTCAAGGATACAGGTGGCCTACGTGGTGGCATGCGATTACTAGGTATTATAAAAGTTTAGGGTCAAGTTTAAGTTGGCAGATTTAGGAGAAGGAGAGAGGGATCAAGTGAAGGTGAGAAAGTGGTTGATAGAGAAGGAGTATGTGTGTAACCTTAAGGGGGTTAATGTGTCCATGGCTGAGTAAGTATGGAAGAAAATTAGTGTGTATGGGGTGACAAGTGTAGAGAGACAAATAGTTTGGATGAGTTTGCATGAATGTCTAGCTACAAGGCTATTTATTAAAAGGGGGGATTTGTGTGTGTCTGATATTTGTCCAAGAATGAATTGTGGGGGTGTAGAAGACAGTGAGCATGTGTTCTGGGGTTGTGGTGTAGCCAAAGATGTGATCAATAAGAGTCAAGATCTGGTGAAAGATATAACAGGAGTGAAGGTGAGTGAGTAGAAAATGATGATGTATGGCTTGAGGAAACTGAGAAAAGATAAGCATAGAGTATTGTGGTTAGTGTTATGTGCATTAAAGGAAGTGTTGTGGGATGCATGCAACTTGTATGTATATAAAAAGGTTTCATTAGACAGTAAACAATGTATAGGATTATGGCTAAGCAAGCTATACTTCTTTTTCATGTTGGATAAAAAGAAGGGTGTGGATGCCTAAGGCATCTGGAAAACAAAAAAATGGAGGATGTTGATTAAAAATTAAGTCTCTTCCATGATGATGTAAGACCTTGTTGGAGACAGCCTTCATGGTAGCATATGCATGTGTATGCTGCCATGGATAGGCGCCAGGAAAGAAAAATTACAGAGAGGCAGGGGCGGACTGACCATTAGGGCAGTCGGGCGCGGACCGAGGGCCCGGTGTCCAGCAGGGGGCCCCACGGTGTTTGCAACCGCCCGTAGAGTTAACCCCTTTTTGGAGCTGGCCATTAAAATCTATTATGGGCATCGGTGCCCGCAAAAAAGATGGCTGCGAGCCGACCATGGAATGGCGCATGCACTGTTCCAAAGCCGATCGGGCTCGGGAAAGTTCGTACGAATAGACGATCGGGACACTGGCAGAGGAGCCGAGCAGGGGTGAGTACTGAGGAGGGAAGAGGAGAGTGAAACTGTGGGTAAACTCTGTGAGTGAGAGCGGAGGACATTGCTGGGAGCCCGGAGGTGGCGGAGGGTGAAGTTGTGGCATGCAGGGGAGGGACAGAGACTAATGTGTTCTGTCAACTATCATATTACTTCTCCACATCATCAGTGCTGTGTCCTCCTCCTCCTCCTGTTCCCCTTTCACCTCTCCACAGGTCAGAGAAGCACTGTGCTGCCCTGACCAGTGGAGAGGTGAAAGGGGCACAGGAGGAGGACACAGCACACTGATCATGTGGAGAAGTAGTGATGGTGGACAGAGGAGGAGGCTACTGTGAGGAGGACACTATCATGTCTTCAACCTCTGTCCCCCTCCTGCAGTATGTCCGCAACCTCTGTCCCCCTCCTGCAGTATGTCCGCAACCTCTGTCCCCTTCCTGCAGTATGTCCGCAGCCTCTGTCCCCCTCCTGCAGTATGTCCGCAACCTCTGCACCTCTCTTGTGGTATGTCCGCAACCTCTGTCCCCCTCCTGCAGTATGTCCGTAGCCTCTGTCCACCTCCTGCAGTATGTCCGCAACCTCTGTCCCCCTCCTGCAGTATGTCCGCAACCTCTGTCCCCCTCCTGCAGTATGTCCACAAACTCTGTCCACCTCCTGCAGTATGTCCGTAGCCTCTGTCCACCTCCTGCAGTATGTCCGTAGCCTCTGTCCACCTCCTGCAGTATGTTCGCAGCCTCTGTCCACCTCCTGCAGTATGTCCGCAACCTCTGTCCACCTCCTGCAGTATGTCCGCAGCCTCTGTCCACCTCCTGCAGTATGTTTGCAGCCTCTGTCCACCTCCTGCAGTATGTCCGCAACCTCTGTCCACCTCCTGCAGTATGTCCGCAACCTCTGTCCACCTCCTGCAGTATGTCCGCAGCCTCTGTCCACCTCCTGCAGTATTTCAGCAGCCTCTGTCCACCTCCTGCAGTATGTCCGCAGCCTCTGTCCACCTCCTGCAGTATGTCCGCAACTTCTGTCCACCTCCTGCAGTATGTCCGCATCCTCTGTCTACCTCCTGCAGTATGTCTGCAGCCTCTGTCCACCTCCTGCAGTATGTCCGTAGCCTCTGTCCACCTCCTGCAGTATGTCCGCAACCTCTGTCCCCCTCCTGCAGTATGTCCGCAACCTCTGTCCCCCTCCTGCAGTATGTCCGTAGCCTCTGTCCACCTCCTGCAGTATGTCCGCAGTCTCTGTCCCCCTCCTGCAGTATGTCCGCAACCTCTGTCCCCCTCCTGCAGTATGTCCGTAGCCTCTGTCCACCTCCTGCAGTATGTCCGCAGTCTCTGTCCACCTCCTGCAGTATGTTCGCAGCCTCTGTCCACCTCCTGCAGTATGTCCGCAACCTCTGTCCACCTCCTGCAGTATGTCCGCAACCTCTGTCCACCTCCTGCAGTATGTCCGCAACCTCTGTCCACCTCCTGCAGTATGTCCGCAACCTCTGTCCCCCTCCTGCAGTATGTCCGCAACCTCTGTCCACCTCCTGCAGTATGTCCGCAACCTCTGTCCACCTCCTGCAGTATGTCCGCAACCTCTGCACCCCTCTTGTGGTATGTCCGCAACCTCTGTCCACCTCCTGCAGTATGTCCGCAACCTCTGTCCACCTCCTGCAGTATGTCCGCAACCTCTGTCCACCTCCTGCAGTATGTCCGCAACCTCTGTCCACCTCCTGCAGTATGTCCGCAACCTCTGTCCACCTCCTGCAGTATGTCCGCAACCTCTGTCCACCTCCTGTAGTATGTCCGCAACCTCTGTCCACCTCCTGTAGTATGTCCGCAACCTCTGTCCACCTCCTGTATCATGTCTGAAGCCTTTGTCCACCTCCTGTATCAAGTCTGAAGCCTTTGTCCACCTCCTGTATCAAGTCTGAAGCCTTTGTCCACCTCCTGTATCATGTCTGAAGCCTTTGTCCACCTCCTGTATCATGTCCGCAGCATCTGACCATCTCTTGTCTTTTATCATGTCTGCAGCTCTCTGCCCCCATCCCAGGAATCCCCCTCTGCCCCCATCCCAGGGATCCCCCTCTGCCCCCATCCCAGGGATCCCCCTCTGCCCCCATCCCAGGGATCCCGCTCTGTCCCCATCCCAGGGATCCCCCTCTGTCCCCATCCCAGGGATCCCCCTCTGTCCCCATCCCAGGGATCCCCCTCTGTCCCCATTCCAGGGATCCCCCTCTGTCCCCATCCCAGGGATCCCCCTCTGGCCCCCATCCCAGGGATCCCTCTCTGCTTCCATCCTAGGGGTCCAGGGGTTTACACATGTTGCAGCCTCAGCAGAAATTATACACCCTGTCACGCTTGGCATGGGGCTTGCTCTGTAAAGGTTGTGCAACCTTATCCAGTACAGCGACCAAGTGGCTAAAGCAGGCTATAAGGAGGGGTTAACCTGCTTTAACCCCTTGGATCTCACACTAGCATGATGCTACTGCGTGCATTACACATTGTTGCTGGGTGTTTGCAGAGTGGCCCTATTCACTTGATTGGGTCATGATCATCCACCAAAAGCAACAGGGGGTATAATTCCTGCCGCAGCATGTGTACATCCTCAGCTGCTGCCTCTGCAGCTAAAGGGGGTAGAGACCAATGTATGTAATGTGGGCAGTGTGGCTGGGACACAGGGGGGGCCCCATGATCTCCTATTGCCCGGGGGCCCCATGAGTTGTCAGTCCGCCCCTGCAGAGAGGTAAGTATTCAATTTTCAATTTTAGCGCAGTGGTTCTTAGTTCTCAGCCTCGGTCCTCAAGTAACCCCGACAGGACATGTTTTGGGAATTTATCTTAGCTAAATAGCTGTCAAAAATATCAAGCCATTGACTCTGATTTAAAGCACCTGTGCAAGATGAAGGTAAACCTGGAAACATGGCCTGTTGGGGGTACTTCAGGACATGCTTGAGAACCATTGATTTAGAGCACTGAGCTAAAATCTATCTCAAGACAATCCTAATTTAATTGTGGGCATTTGAGGGAAACCCTGTTGTCTTTTTTAGGTTGGACTTTGTGTCCCTTTTCTGAAAATTGGCTTCACTTCCTGTCACATAGCCAAACAGGAAGTGAGGGCAAAACCCTTTTTAATGTCTTTCCTTGGGGACACACAGGTCAATCTAACTAGTGTCCCCATTAGGCAAATTTCACTCTAGTACTTTGTTGTGTACACCCCAAATTATTAGGTATTTGGGGCATTATTAAAGGCAAATCCACTCTGCAATACAAGTGTACTTGCTGTAAATCTGAGGGTAAGCACTGGTGATTTTGTCATCCAATCATGTAGAAGCAAAGATGCTGTTTTTTTTATTTTCCTTTCATCCCCCCCTCAGATCCCCAGCAACTCACTTCCATGTGTACTTGTAGTGCAAAATGGATTTGCCTTTAGTAAATAAACCCCAAAGTCCATGATACCTAATAATTTGAGTTGTACCCAGCAAAATGCTAGAGTGCAATTTACCTAATGGGGAAAGTATTTAGATTGACCCGTGTGTCCCCATGGAAAGACATTGGTAGGGTTTTACCCTCACTTCCTGTTCGGCTATGTTACAGGAAGTGAATAAATTTTAAGGAGAAACCTGCAACATTTGTGAGGTGTCTTCATCCTATCAGGGGTGCAGACATTCCCAAAAACTGACAAGACTTCTAATCCCTCTGCCCTCCACAAGCAAAAATAAGAAAGGATTTCATTTAGTTTACCTTTGCAAAGACACAATCCTAAGTTCAAACTGTGATGCGTGTCAATGGCCCATTTAGACCTTGTTTAATAGAAAACACCAGTTGCCTTTCATTATAAACATTTGTTAGTCCAGTCCTGGAAATCTGCTTTACTATTAATTTCCATACAAATTGGGTTCCTGCAGATAGATGTGGCAAATGCATCTAGATGCGTGACCGCTGTGTATGTGAGATGCACAACTGCTGTGTGCCTGGAGGTATGTACCCGTGGCGCATATCTGGTTCCCGTAAGCGGTGGCCAGCACACAGGAATGACATCACGCCCCTCCAGCAAGTTGCTTGTACTGCTGCTAATTTCTTCCTACCACCATGCCTTGCTCACTTTTCTTTGAGGAGGAGATGATACTTATTTGCAAATTAAGATAATGTTTTATTTATTTTTACATGGGGTGGTGTTTGTGTGAGTCATGTGTGTATGTCTAAATGATTTGGCCTCAAAATACACACCTACTTCCTGTGTACAGATTCACTTCCAGGCCAATGTATATTGCTTCCTGCTTCAGTGTGTGTATATATAGATAGATCTAAATCTATATAGTTATATTTATATATAGATATATCTATAGATGTAGGTTCTTGTGTCCACCAGCAGAGAGAAGTTGGGTAGATGCCACACTCCCAATTCTGGAGGCCTAATAATGGTCTAGCACAGGGTTCTTAAAACTACAGCCCACTAGTTGTTCAGGAACTACAATTCCCATCATGCCTAGTCATGTCTGTGAATGTCAGAGTTTTACAATGCCTCATGGGATGTGTAGTTCCGTAACAGCTGGAGAGCCATAGCTTGAAGATTCCTGATCACTCTAGCATGTCTTGAAAAAAGGTGGTTTTTCATGTGCCTTGTATAATGCCCAAGAAATATCATTAGCAAAATACAAGTGGGTCATGGCACATCCACATTCCAAATTTGGCACTTAAGATGGTCATGCAGTATAAAATCTAACTGGCCAGTCTCTGTACAACTCAATATTTAGGCAAAATAGGTATTGGGAAGAAGCACTTGAACAATTAATTCAAAATATAGGAAATCAAACAGGCTCTTGCACTAAATCGAATGTATTTAAGATCTAACTGATTGCAGTGTATGGTCACTTTTATTGATCAAGATCTGAAAATATAAATTTATTGGGCGGTTTAGAAACACTTCTCTGTTCTTTGTAATGTATTGAAAGATTTGAGTAAAAAAAGAAAAAAAACACATTTCAAAGGTATTAGAAGTGATAGGAATGAGATTAGCATCAAAAGCATTCATTAACTGAGTACACCTACTAATTGCCTAACAAGACACATTCATTGAGATAAAATTAACCAATTGTATTGGACATACTCTATTATCAATGAGAAAACTGCAGTTACCCCAGTGCCATTTGCGGTTTACATATGGGGGTATTTATTATCGTTATTTGCGTTTCAATGTGTGCTGGTTCGCATGTTCAATTAATTACTTTTCTGGCACATCAATTTATGTATGAACTGGTGCAGTGCCTTATTCTTAGTAAATCACCCCAATTGCCTTCCTGCTGACAGCCAACTACCCTGATTACAGGTGATACTCAAAAAATTAGAATATCGTGCAAAAGTAAATTTATTTCACTGATGCAACTTAAAAGGTGAAACTAATATATGAGATAGACTCATTACTGCAAAGCAAGATAGTTCAAGCCGTGATTTGTCCTAATTGTGATTATTATGGCTTACAGCACATCTTTTTTTAACTCTAAATGAATCCTGACCTATATAGAAGAATGTATTTTACATCAAGGGATATCTCCAATGAGATAAAGACAGGGGCTGCCATTTCTGCCCTCTTTCTGAAGATGCTAGGTCTCTGGCTGTTACTTACGATGAGCATCTGGTTTTGAGTCACTGACCTGGAACAAATACACAGATTAGGAAAGTCATAGTAAGCTTGGAAGTTCTTATTCTGAAACTTGTTCTGGGTCAGTGGCCAAATACATTGACATAAGATGGAACATTGACAGCTAGGCAATTAGCATTTTCAAAAGAAGAGCTCAGAAACGGCATGCATAGAAAACATCATTTAATTTAGTAATGCACACATAATCACTCAGACAGGAAGAAGGAGGGGCTGCATACTAAGCCAATCAGGACTTTACTACTTACAGGAGGGGGGAGAACAAGAATAATTGTGTTAGTGTACTGATGCTCCTCTATCAATAAGGGCTTGTTCACACTATATGCATTTTTTCGGAAAACAAAAAACAAAACAAAAAAACAGGTCACTAGTAGGGCACATAGAAAACAATTGTTTTTTATGTTCCTCATTCACACCACTATACAGTAGTGATGCACATTTTCTCCACAGCACAACTCCATGAACCACATACCATGGCTTTTCACCACACCACAGCTCAGTTGCGATGCATGAACTTCAAAGAAGTGTCATTTTATGACACTTCAATAAAGTTAAAACAAAAATGTAAACAGTGCGTGGTATGAAAATGCATCACAATGACCCTCACTGTTGGTACTCAATGGACACCAGCCCGCACACAAAAGTATTAAAACAGGGGAGTCTATTTAAAACTTAAATAACTGTAGGCTCTTAGCCAACAAAAACCCATTACATTCCTGGAGGCCAAGCCACAGACAGATGACACAATATCACAATTGAATGAACCTGCATCCTGCCACTTTGCTTCTTCCAAGCTCTCTAATAGCTCCTTTAAATCACCAAGGTCCCACTTACAGTGATCATCATTAAGATCCTCCTCTCAGCGATCCTAAACAATCAATTGCATTAAGAGAGAAGCAGTTATCAAAGCACAATCTGTCCAAGCTCACACACATGCAGAAGTGCAGGCTATTCAAGCAAAAGCACAATCAGAGGTGCAAGCTGCCAGGACAGGAGCTTAGTTGGAAAAGCAAGCAGCCCTAGCTTGTGTACAGTCATAAGTGAAAATTGCCCACGATTGTGCACAATCAGAGGCACAACCTGCCCATAAGTGAATGCAAGTGGAAATTGAAGCTGTCTAGGCAAGTACAACTCTAAGCAGAGGCGTAAGCAGCTCAGGCAGAAGCCCAGATTGCTCACAGAAGGAAACAAAGGAAGCATCAACCTTAGCCAAGCTCAGAGACTTGGAACAACCTGTTGAAAAAAATGACCCTGCATGACGAACCTTGCAATTTGTCCTAAGCCAGAACAATGTCAATGTAATTGCACAGAATGCTTTAAATCCAGTACACCAGCCTTCAGTGCATGTGTAGATAGAATAAGGCCCAAAAATGGAACTAGTGTGTGGTCAGCAGGGGCACCCATTCAATAAAAAGGTGCTTCCAAGTGGATTATTCAGGAAGGTTGGTATTTATTGATCATTAAAACAGGGTAAAACAGGGTAAAACCCCATCAACGGGTTATATGGGTATAATCTAATATCAAGCATCCTAGAAAATTGCTGAGTGATAATTTTAGCCTAATACAGATTATAATGTTGACAATTCCTAGTCCAAGAGTAATGGAGCTGTGCCACATGTACACACATGTATATATACTGTATACATACTGTACACACACACACACACACACACACACACATATATATATATATATATATAGTATCTCACAGAAGTGAGTATACCCCTCACATTTTTGCAAATATTTTATTATCTTTTTTATGTGACAACACTGAAGAAATGACACTTTGCTACAAGGTAAAGTAGTGAGTGTACAGCTTGTATAACAGTGTAAATTTGCTGTCCCCTAAAAATAACTCAACACAGAGACATTATTGTCTAAACCACAGGCAACAAAAGTGAGTATACCCCTAAGTGAAAATTTCCAAATTGTTCCCAAAGTATCAATATTTTGTGTGACTACCATTATTTTCCATCACTGTCTTAATCCTCTTGGACATGGAGTTTACCAGAGCTTCACAGGTTGCCACTGGAATGACATCACGGAGTTGGTGGCTGTTAGACCTTGAGCTCCTCCATCTTCCGTGAGGATGCCCCACAGATGCTCAGTACGGTTTAGGTCTGGAGACATGCTTGGCCAGTCCATCACCTTTACCCACAGCTTCTTTATCAAGGCAGTAGTTGTCTTGGAGGTGTGTTTGGGGTTGTTATCATGTTGGAATACTGCCCTGCGGCCCAGTCTCCAAGGGGGAGGGAATCATGCTCTTCTTCAGTATGTCACAGTACACGTTGGCATTCATGGTTCCCTCAATGAACTGTAGCTCCCCAGTGCTGACAGCACTCATGCAGCCACAGACCATGAACCTCCCGCCACCATGCTTGACTATAGGCAAGACACACTTGTCTTTCCACTCCTCACCTGTTTGCCACCACACACGCTTGACACCATCTGAACCAAATAAGTTTGTCTTGGTCTTATCAGACCACAGGACATGGTTATAGTAATCCATGTCCTTCCTTAGTCTCCTTGTCTTCAGCAAACTGTTTGCTGGCTTTCTTGTGAATCATCTTTAGAAGTGGCTTCCTTCTGGGACAACAGCCATGCAGACCAATTTGATGCAGTGTGCAGCGTATGGTCTGAGCACTGATCAGTCACATAGTTCTTGAGACCCACACCACAAGACCTCCAGGTGTCAATCCTTCACTTGGTCTAAACCCATCTACCTCTTCATAAACATTAGGTATTGGACAAGGCTTGAAAAAACATCAGAGCTTGCTAAGTACATCACTTGCAGAAAGCCAATTAATACAGGCCTTTACAAGGTTATATGATAGCCAACAGAATAACGGGGCTGGAGCTTATTAAGTCAGTAGTCCAAGACTTCAGCAGTCCACCTATGCAAGAACTTGATCTGCTGCACTGATGATTAGGTCCCCAGTCATCCGAATTTGTTAAGAGATTTAAAGTAGTTCACATCCATCAACCAGGAAAAAAGCTTCAATTTGGCATGGGGGAGACTACAACAAACATACAGCAATCTGGAAGTAATAGAACTTGTCTTATTCAAAAGATTAGAGCACTTTTCTAAGCTCAAAATCACCAAGGAAGACCAAGGAAAAAACACATCTACCAAGTCTTAGCTACCTAGACATCACACATGGTGGGAGCCCAGTCATAGCAAAATTGACATACAATGTCCAAGAAAAATGGGTTCAAGGTATAAGGAGAAATTTCAAGTTTCATTTCCACCTTTTTCTTTTGAAACTATATCCAAAAACAATCCAAACTTCTCTTATATCAGCTTGGGCATCTCTAACCCTCTAACTACAAAGAGAGAAAACCTCTTCACCACTAAGTACAGAGACAAAAACATTGTCTGTTAGAAAGACCAGAGTTACACCCACTACTGGGAGAGACAGCCAAGAAAGATGAAAAGTCCCAAACTCTTATTTATTTCCCACATTCTCTCTGAAAGCATTTTGTATTCAAAGGGAACGCACTTTGCATAATGCAAGGAATTACATAGGAACATGCCATTTTATTCAGATTTTGCACATCTACAGAGCACTTTCCCAAAATATGTTTGGCCAAGGTGTTCCCTTGAGGGCAACCAAAGAAAACTGTCAGGATGTAAGTTGTTTTAGATGATCAAAGCAGTCATTCATTTGCCATTTTAGGGTTCTTCAACATGTTTTATGTAAAGGGAGAAGTATTGTTCTACACACTACATACTTGTGCTGGCACAGCATAAACCACAAGAAACAGTGCCCCTGTTGAATTTTTTTTTCAGACATAACAGGAACTAAAGAAATTCATCTTCCTACACTCATGAAGTGCAATTAAATATATAATGACAGAGAGAAGATACCCTAATACCAGAAGGCACATGGTATATATTTTTTCATCAATTTCACTGGTTACACCCCACCACTTAGCAAAGATGCTAAAATCAAGCTTCTGCTGGAAAGAGAGCTCAAAAGAGTGCACACACTACATGAACATGGGTATAACAGTGGTACCTATGCCCAAGGGACCAAGCTAGGTTAAGTTCTTGTACAGTAGGTGTTCCTTGCTCCAGTAAGAAGCAGAGTTCAAACAACCTGCAACCACTTGTAAAACAATCATTTTTCAAAACCCATGATCTAGAAACTCAAAGGAGATACCTACTGTGACAGCAACACTTCTCTTGAGCAATAAAATCTACATAAGAAAATCATCTTACAGTAGCATCAGTGAAGCAATATCTCAAACTACCGCTTACAGCAGGAAAATCGAACTCCCAATATGTGACCAGGAATCGAATATTACTGAGACCTCACACAACAATACTGATATTCATCAGTTTATGAACTTGTAACTAGTATCTCTAGTAACTCTATATCAACGTACGGTATATTTCAGTAGATGTTACTAAGTAAAGAACCAGCTATAATAAAGGACCAGCTATAATCTCAGTCGAGTTCTGTCATTGATGTTACAAATATAAAAATATTTAAATCTTGCAAGCTACTCTAGAGCAACCTGAGACTGCAATCAGCATCAGGTATAAAGTAACCTGAGGTTACAACCTAGCGTCAGGTGTGGTATAGCAATTCCTGTGAAACAAAGTGCAAATTCACAGCTGCTAAGCATTGATCACTACCCCATAATCTGTGGAAAAATATATACAAAAAACAAAAAAATGCAGCACTGTGTGATACTGAACCTTACAAATGCATAAATAGTGCCATACACAATGAAAATCAATATTGCACTATGAATGTAAAAAAATATTATTTTGTGTAACAAGCAAGCTCACAGTGACAACATTTTTTTTGTATTATTCCTTAATATCAAGTGTCCAAAAAAAAAGGAAAGAGAGATTTTTTCTCCCAATTTACATTAATCCACAGAGACAAAAGTGCAAATTGGGGTATTATTATACCTATTTATGTCCAAAAGGTGACTCTAGTGATGATAATCCTGATCAGAAGAGGGTGACTTCACACACGTGCTCTTTCCTGAATGCGCTCACCTCCAACAGTGTGACTGCACACTTAAGTTTGGTCCACATAAGCAGTTGAACCACTCCTGGGCTCTAAGTGAAACTGGCTCAGCAGGATCCCACAGGAAAATCCAGAGAAGTTATCCTCAATTTAAAACAAGAAAGAGGCTGGATAGTGCATTATCGCTAGTTTAAAAATGTATTTAGAAAACATAACATCAGGGTACTCGCATATTTTAGGTGCTTCCAGCGCACCAAACTATAAAAGCATTAAGCATAGGATTCCCTTCTTAATGACTTCCAAACGTATATGTGTCAGTAGCTTGTACAAACAAGCAAGTATCCGAGCTACTCCACCATCCTAGCCCCTCCCCTACATGTGACGACACAGAGATAGTCACTTATCTTCCTCAGGGGGATCTGATTGGACGGTGGAGGAGCTTGGATTGGATTCCACCTTCATATGCGCTCACCTTCACACTGTTGGAACATGAATGGACAACGTATAATATATGTATAATACCTCAGTTTGCACTTGTGTCTCTGTGGATTGATGTAAATTAGGAAAAAAAGCTCTATTTTTTTTTTTGACACTTGATATTAAGGAATAATGCTACATTTTTTTCACTGTGAGTTTGCTTGTTACACAATTTTTTTTTTACTATTCATAGTTCAATTTTTTTAGGAATATTGATTTTCATTGTTTATGGCACTATTTATTCATTTGTAAGGTTCGGTATCACACAGCACTGCATTTTTTTGTACTGATGAAATTACACCTGGCAACTGTAAAACAGTTGTAAAAAGTCTCTTCACTCAGAGAATCCTAGCAAGAGTTCCAGAGACATTGATTCTACATTCCCGCAAGAGAGTCCTGCCCTACATTTCAGCAACTGACTTGTCCATTAAGACACACAAGCTGACAGCTCAAGCATCAAACCAAAAACGCTGATAACATTTTTAGAACATTAGAACATTTTACAGTGGTGTGAAAAAGTGTTTGCCCCCTTCCTCATTTCCTGTTCCTTTGCATGATTGTCACACTTAAGTGTTTCGGAACATCAAACCAATTTAAACAATAGTCAAGGACAACACAAGTAAACACAAAATGCAATTTGTAAATGAAGGTGTTTATTATTAAAGGTGAAAAAAAATCCAAACCATCATGGCCCTGTGTGAAAAAGTGATTGCCCCCTAAACCTAATAACTGGTTGGGCCACCCTTAGCAGCAACAACTGCAACCAAGCGTTTGCGATAACGTGCAATGAGGCTTTTACAGCGTCCTGGAGGAATTTTGGCCCACTCATCTTTGCAGAATTGTCCTAATTCAGTTACATTAGAGGGTTTTCGAGCATGAACAGCCTTTTTAAGGTCATACCACAACATCTCAATAGGATTCAGGTCAGGACTTTGGCTAGGCCACTCCAAAGTCTTCATTTTGTTTTTCTTCAGCCATTCGGTGGTGGACTTGCTGGTGTGTTTAAGATCATTGTCCTGCTGCAGAACCCAAGTTAGTTTCAGCTTGAGTACACGAACAGATGGTCGGACATTCTCCTTCAGGATCTCTTGGTAGACAGCAGAATTCATAGTTCCTTTTATCACGGCAAGTCTTCCAGGTCCTGAAGCAGCAAAACAGCCCCAGACCATCACACTACCACCACCATATTTTACTGTTGGTATAATGTTATTTTTATGAAATGCAGTGTTCCTTCTACGCCAGATATACTTGGACACACACCTTCCAAAGAGTTCCACTTTTGTTTCATCGGTCCACAGAATGTTGTCCCAAAAGTCTTGGGGATCATCAAGATGTGTTGTGGAGAAATTGAGACGAGCATTGATGTTCTTTTTGCTCAGCAGTGGTTTTCTCCTTGGAACTCTGCCATGCAGGCCATTTTTGCCCAGTCTTTTCCTGATGGTGGAGGCATGAACGCTGACCTTAACTGAGGCAAGTGAGGCCTGCAGTTCCTTGGACGTTGGTGTGGGGTCTTTTGTGACCTCTTGGATGAGTCGTCGCTGCGCTCTTGGGGTAATTTTGGGCGGCCGGCCACTCCTGGGAAGGTTCACCACTGTTCCATGTCTTCGCCATTTGTGGATAATGGCTCTCACTGTGGTTCGCTGGATTCCCAAAGCTTTGGAAATGGCTTTATAACCCTTTCCAGACTGATAGATCTCAATTACTTTCTTTCTCAATTGTTCCTGAATTTCTTTGGGTCTCGGCATGATGTGTAGCTTTTAAGGATCTTCTGGTGGACCTTACTGTGTCAAGCAGCTCCTATTTAAGTGATGCCTTGATTGTGAACAGGTGTGGCAATAATCAGGCCTGGGTGTGGCTAGAGAAATTGAACTCAGGTGTGGACAACCACAGTTATAGTATGTTTTAACAAGGGGGGCAATCACTTTTTCACACAGGGCCATGATGGTTTGGATTTTTTTTCACCTTTAATAATAAACACCTTCATTTACAAATTGCATTTTGTGTTTACTTGTGTTGTCCTTGACTATTGTTTAAATTGGTTTGATGTTCCGAAACACTTAAGTGTGACAAACATGCAAAGGAACAGGAAATGAGGAAGGGGGCAAACACTTTTTCACACCACTGTATATATTACAAGTTGGAAGCAGAGCCTCCTAAAGATGATCTTGTTAGGAAGTTGATCTAATCAACTAGAGAGTCTACCATACTCCTGCCCATAAGGTATTTTGTAAGCCATGCCATCCTTGGGGAAGTGACCTGATGGCATCAATTACTTTTCCAGCTATCTTAATTGCAGAATATTGTCTAAGGCCCCTTTCAATGATAAGCCCACTCAGATCCGCCTATCCGTCTTTCAGGCAGATCCAAGCAGCCACCCATTGACTCCTATGGGCAGGCAGATGTCAGTGGAGATGTGTCCGGTGACCCACCTGCCATCCGATGCGCGAGACAGACGTATGGTGATACGTTCGCCATCCGTCTGGTGGATCGGATGGGATCTGATGAAAACATCTGATCTCCCCATAAAAATCAGCGGGGCACTGACAGGTTCCTCCCTGCTCAGTGAGCAGAGATGCACCTGTCATCTGTCGCCTAAGCAGGGATCAACGGAGCGATCTCCCGCTAAGCTAGCGGAGCCTGCTGAGCGAATCCGCCTCATGTGAAAGGGGCTTAAGACTTCACACAAGCTTAATAACTATGTTTGTTTTTTGCACACCTCTCTGTTTTCCTTTGAGGCTGCATTCACACCTAAGTGTTTTCAACTTGTAAAAAGCGTTCATCTCAAAAGTTCAAAAACGCCCAAGAAGCAAAACCCCATTAATTTCAGTGGCACATGTTCACATATGAGCCTTTTGTTGCCTGAAGCAAAACATTTGAAGCCTAACAAAGTACATGAGTTTCTTTTTAGGCAGATTACAAGCATTTTTCTGCCCATAGACTTCAATAGAAACGCCTGACTTGAGCAGAACAACGCTTGTAATACACTCCAAAAACGCTTTATAAAAGCTTGTAAAAAAGCTGCAAAAAAAGCGCCCTAAAAACGCCTGAAAACACTAAGCTCAGCTGTGAATGCAGCCTTATGGTTTTTAAAGTGCAGGGACAAATCATTCTTTATTGAATTATTTATGTTATGAGATTATATAGTGAAGTCTAAGATTTCAGGTGATGAATGTTGTTTCTCACTTACTGTATATGTATTTCATGTATGTAATTGATGTTTTGATGCATACTGACATCTAGTGTGAGTTAAGCTCTACTACAACTTTTTTTATCTGCATTTGGAAACTCCTTTGTTCTCATCTACTCTTTTAGTGATTGTTTAGTTTTAGCTAGATCCTCCCTGCTTTTTCCATGTTCCCTCAGTCAGCATTATGCCTGGTACACACTAATTGTTGCTTTTTTGTTCAACCCAGCGGGTTGAACGAAAAAAGCTGTCAGCTCTGGTCAGAGCCACTGTACTAACAATCCAAAGCTAGTACAGCGATCTGCCTTGTTGAGCTGTTGTGTTGTGACAGGGGGACAGGCCCCTCAACAGAACACTCTGGTCAGCGCTGATTCTGAGCCAACTGGCTGCAGGTTTTTCAGCATGCTTGTCCAACAACAGAAGCTGGCCAACTGGCTTCTGTCAGACATGGTGGCATACACAGAAACGGGCCGAATGTCGACCGATTTTTATTTAACTGGCCAATGGCGCTTGGCATTTGGCCCATGTGTACAGGGCTTTAGTCAGGATTTTTTTTTTTTCATAAAATAGGTGCAGGTAATCGCATCCCTCTGCCAAACCCCCTTGTCCATCATGGGAGAGAAGCAAAGTGGCATACACCCCTAGATAAATGGTGGTAATGTTTAAGGCTCAGAACTGTGTTGCCATGTTCAGGACTTTAATGAGTTCAGGAGAGCCTCAGGAGTGCATATCGCAGAAGGTGCAGGGCTCAGTATTGCGTATTACACAGGTTGCAGGACTTAGGATTGGATGTTGTACAGGGCACATGGCACAGGGCTCACGAGTGTGTAACACAGGCTAGTGTGCTACCTAAATCTACCTCCCCTAGTACATGACTCTTCCCAAATCTACCTTCCCCACCAGTTAAAAGCTCTCCCTCCACCCCCAAAATATCCTCTCTTCCCAGTACAATACAGATAATACTGAGAGTGGCAGGAGAAATCCTCACTGCCAACTAGAGATCTGCATTAGAAGCTACTGCTGCAAAACTGGTGGCCTCCTCCTCTGTATCATATGAGTACGTTCTGTATGAACTGCTCTTAATCCCATTCACACCAGAGCGTTTTGTAGCTTGACGCCTGAAGCTACAAAACGCTGTAGGGGAAAAAATCCATTATTCTCAATGGAGATAAACGATTGAAAACGCTACGCTCAGGTGTGAATGCAGCCTAAGAGACACTGTCACTGGTAAACACAGAAGTCAACAGAGGAAGCAAGCAGTGCAGATAACTTCAGTTTCTGTGTTTACCAGTGAAAAATCAGTGAGCAGTAAGCATGGATCCAGTGCTGGAGATGGCAATACGTTTTAGCTGAAAAGAAATCTTGGAGTTAGTCATCGCCAGGACAAGTTATAGAAAGTCATTGTCTGTTTACACTTCAAAAGACTGGAAAAAAATCATCTGTACTGCGCTTTACGTTGGATTCAAGTTCCATATCTTTTTGGAGAGTTAAGCTGCAAGTGGCCATAATGTCCAAAGAAGGTATATCATCGCATATATTGGCATTTAAAACAAAACCTTAAGACCCAATTTATTTTTGCAGCTTGGTAAAACACATATAACATATGAATGTGTGCGTCAACATAAACTGATGTGGTGAAAAATCAGAAGTGACCTGTTTTTTTTCTATTATAACACACTACAATGCATTCCAAGGATGTGTATGTGTGAGCCTCTCAGGCTGCATGGGAATGAGTCCTGGGCCCACCACTATGTGTGCTGGTTGGAAAGGGAACTTGTGTATGGCTGAAATTCCCGGGAGCCACACATCAAGTCAAGACCCGCTGTATGAAGGTAAGTGGCAGTCTCAGCCTGGACCCCCGCCAGGCGACACCACAAACATTTTTTGCTCCACCCACCAGAGCTTACTCATGGGGATGGGCTACCATGCACAGTCATGTATTGCAGTGCTTTGGAACACAGGTGTGTTGCCCAAGCATGTTGGGGGTGCCATTAAAAATGAATGCAGCCACAATGCAGTAAAACATGCTGCATGCATTACTGTGGAGGTCTAAATGGGTCCTTAATCAAAGGATGAAGTGGATTGGGCTGAATTACTTTATTGTAGCACATTCTGTATGGTGCTTTATGGAATTAAAGTGCATTTCCAAGAAACAGATAAAAGTGGTCAGTGAGAAATGAATAGAGGTCGACCGATATGGGTTTTTCTCTGGCCGATGCCGATATTTAGAAATCATGGCGGCCGATAGCCGATATATGATGCCGATTTTTTTGGGCCGAAATGTTAGGCCGATTTTATTTTATTTATTTATTTATTTCCTTTTTTATTTATTTTTTTATTTTTTTAATCCCCCTTGATCTAACACACCTTTTCCACTGGGGCGTTTTTCAGGCGCATTTGGGCTAAAAATAGCACCTGTAAAGTGCCTGTAAAATGGCTCCCCTGCAGTCTGTGTGAAAGACAGAGTGCTTTCACACTGAGGCGATGTGCTGGCAGGATCTTAAAAAAAAGTCCTGCAAGCAGCACGTTTGGAGTGGTGTATACCGCTCCTCCACCACTCCTGCCCATTGATTTGAATGGGCACCACTGCCGAAGCGCATGCAATGCGATTTGGCAGCAGTGCTTCATGGGCGCATTTAACCTCTTCCTTGGCCGCTAGCTGGGTTAGATGTGCCCCACTAGCAGCCAAATAGCACGGCTAAAATGATGGTAAAGAGCCGCTAAAACTTGCTTTTTACCATCAACGCCTGCCTGCTCCAGTGTGAAAGCAGTCTTCATAAGTGATACAGAAAATTTCTTACATTTAAACATTTATTAAACACAACAAACCTCCAATCAGTTTACTTGTATGTATGATTTAGATTAAAAAAAAAAAAAAAAGCTATATATTAAATAAAAACAGGTAGTCAAAACTTTTGGACGAAAAAAAAAAAAATGGGCTAACTTTACTGTTTTTATTTTATTTTTATTTTTTAAATAGTGTATTTTTTTCCCCAAAAAAATGCATTTGAAAGACCTCTGTGCAAATGCCGTGTGACATAAAATATTGCAACAACCGCTATTTTATTCCCTAGGATCTCTGCTAAAAAAATATATATACTTTTTGGGGGGTCTAAGTGATTTTCTGGCAGACAATACAGGATTTTTACTTGTAAGCAACAAGTGTCAGAAAAGATTTAGTCTTTAAATGGTTAAACTGAGAACTCTACACACTGAGATGACTTCATTTATTCAAGTGTAAACATTGTATCTTTCTGTTCTTTTCTTGGCAGCCTGCCCAGAGAGGAGGAAGATGTTTCTATGGCAACTTACACTGACTTCTATTACAGAAGTCATTTCAAAGTCCCGCTGTAGTTCTAAATCGGCTTTTTATCAGCACAATCGGCCGATGCCGATTAATTAAAAAACGGCAAATATCGGCCGATATATCGGCCGGTCGATATATCGGTCGACCTCTAGAAATGCCCTCAAGTAAGCCCTGCAGCTATGCAGTTCTTTGGAATGTGAAGCAGCAAGATTTTCACAGGTCACCTAAAATGCCCAGTAGGATGGCGATAGAATTGCCCTTGGAGTCTGCGTTGCACAATTTTTTTCATCTTGTTGCTTCCTACAACTCAGGTGTGATTCAACTTGGTGGCTGAGAGAAACTTCTTATTACTTCAGTTTATTTTTACTTTAGGCTTTCTATGTAAAAGACAACAAGGAGCCTACAGTGAGTGTTCCACCATATGCAGCTACTGTATGTACTAAACAAGTATTCTATGCTCCCTGTGTGGATGCTACCGTTTAATTTTTCATTTTTGAATGGAGTGTACCTTAAACCTATACTAGATTCAGCCTTACTTACAATATAGGTTTCATGACAACACATAGACACAAAAAGATGACAAAAGCATGGCTCTTTTTCTGATTCTAGTTCTTATACTAGAATGGCAGTTTTATTTGAGGAAACCCAGCCTAAAAGGATTATTTTAATGAAAAAAGTACATGGCGCCACAGGCATTCTTGGGCATTAAACAAAATTGAACCAGAGTTTCCAAATTACAGAAGTACATTAGGAAAATCACTAAAGGAGTTAGTGATGGATTCAAGGATGGAGTTGCGTGCTGCAACCAAATTGATCTAACAGCATCTGGAATGACATCAGCATCTTGCTAATCCTGACCCTGAAGTTGCAAAGGAAGAGATTCTTTTTCCTGTCTTAAAAATCTATAGAAAACAGAAGTGTTTTGAAAGCAGTTTATAGCCTTTTCATATGAAAATGTATTTCGCCAAATGCTGAAGCACTGCCCTTGCAAAATTTGGAAAGCCAATCAGGATTACAGGTTAAGGAAAAGGGGAATTGCATAATTTAATTACCGATTAATGCACCTTTTATGTGAAATTGCAGCTTTAACATATCCTCCTTCATATAAAATATCATAGCAGGATAACAGTATTATGCCAAACTACTATAAGTGATATTTCAAAGCATTCCATGTGAAATTGCAACTTTAACATATCCTCCTTCATATAAACGTAGGAGCATGCTAGAATGTTTTTGCATTGGCAAGCACAATTCTCTGAAGCACAGTGTGTATTCTCTGTGCCAGTATTTCAATGAATATATAGACAGAAAGATCACACAATTTGAAGGGAACTATAGGACTATACGACTTTTAGAAACAGTCATGCTAAAGTAAACCTATCAAGCTTGGGCAACTCAGACTGACTATATGATAAAGCATACTGTACATAGGCAAATCCAAACAAATAGACAGCTGATGTAATAAACAAACTATTATTATAATAATCAACTTTAGCTTTTCCTGTCCTCTATAAAAAAAAGAAAACACAATGGGGGTTATTTACTAAAGGCAAATCCACTTTGCACCACAAGTGCAAACTACAATTGCAAAGTGCACTTGAAATTGCACTGAAAGTGCACTTGGAAGTGCAGTCGCTGTAGATCCGAGGGGGACATGCAAGGAAAATAAAAAACAGCATTTTAGCGTGCACATGAGTGGATAAAAAAAATCAGCAGAGCTTCCCCTCATTTCAGATCTACCCCTCAGATTTACAGCGACTACACTTCCAAGTGCACTTTCAGTGCAGTTTCAAGTGCACTTTGTACTTGTAGTTTGCATTTGTAGTTCAAAGTGGATTTGCCTTTCGTAATATATGTATGTTAAATTAAAGAGGAAGTAAACCCTGATGGGTTTACTTCCTCTTTTTTTCCCTGCAAAGGTAAAGCATAATGGACTACTATGCATCGCATAGTAGCTCATTATGTGTCACTTACCTGACACAGGAGCCAGCGAAGTCGCCGCTGTCACCTGTAGTCCGCCGCATCCATCTTGGTTGTGGCGTCTCTCGCAGCTCCGACGAATGACAGCGGAGAAGCCGCGATGACGTCACTCCCGCGCATGCGCACGGGAGTCGCGTCTCGGAGCTCCGACGCTGCCATTCGGCGGAGCCGCGATGACGTCACTCCCGCGCATGCGCACGGGAGTCGACAAATTAGGCAAATCCATTCTTGGACTTGCCGCATTTAGTGCGCCTGCGCGCCGCTGTCTACGGCGCATGCGCCGTAGACAGCGGTGCCCATTTTCGGGCAAATATCTCCTAAACCATATAGGTTTAGGAGATATTACTTGGACCTACAGGTAAGCCTTAATCTAGGCTTACCTGTAGGTCAAAGTTGTTTGGAAGGGTTTACTTCCATTTTAAGTTGTATTGTTAAGTGTGTAAAATATATTACAGACTTTTTTTAACATAATTCTTAAAAGCCACATCTATCAAACACAACATTTTCAATTCTTGGGGAGAAATGCGAGATTCAGTCTTCTGTTGGATACTCACTGATTTCTCATCTATGAGAAAACCTCATATCATTCCTTGCAATTGGCTCCCTAGATACTATTATTTTGAAAATGTAAAGCACACAAATACTTTATGTATGAATATATTGAGAACCCATATCCTTGTGTTCAGAGTTATTTAGGTAAGTAAGCTTAGGTAAAAGAGTAAAGATTGGGTTTGAATACTCTAGGACTAATGTATTTTTTTTACTTCTCATCAAAATTCTTGGAGCTTTATTCTGCCTTGATGAACATCTTAGCCGAACTAGGTGAAATTTTTAAATGGAAGAGTGTAAAAGTTAAACCTGAACTCTAGCCAAATAGCTAAATACGCAGATGAAACACATACATGGGAGTTGTTTTACCTGGTAAAGAATCTGAATATCTGTCAAGTCAGTCCTAAGATTTTAATAGCTCTGCCCAACCTGTTTGGGATAACAGGCATCTCCATATACCTGGATACACATCATCATTGCAGCCCACTTAAACAACATAAAATCTTGAGGCACTCAGTAAAGGATGCTGTATCTGTTCACCTTCTATACCTTCCTATTGGCCAACAAATATGATCTGTTCAGTAGGTGTGTGGGCTAAACTGTGGCTAGGCCCAGGCTCCTGGGCACTCTAAAATGGTACTAAAAACTGGACACCTGAAGATGCTTGCTATCCAGAGCAGGAGAATGCTGAAGAATGTAGAATAGCCAAAACCTCTTAAATTTTGGATGCAATAACAAAGCTTTATATTGCTGTCTGGGCCCACCTAAATGGATTATTGGTCCTGGTCCTAACAATCCTGGTGATCACTGACAGAGAGACAGAAATGGATAAGCAATTCAAACATTTACAGAGTTTAGCATTTTAGATATTGTCCTTCACTATTGCAAGAATAAGAACAGAAGTTAAAAAATTACTATAAATGTAGATACCTGTTCCAGTAACACCTGTCTAATGCCGCGCACACCCCTATCAGACTATCCAGCGGACTTAGTCTGGAGGACAAACCGCCGGACTGTCCGCCGGACTGTCCGAACGAGTGGACCTGCCCACACACCGGACTTCCGCCGTATAGTCCGCCGGACTATCCGCCATACTTTTGAAATGAACGGACTTGCCCACACACGGAGGAAAGTCCATTCATTTTGAACGCGGCTCCAGGTAGCCGGGACTACTGAAGGAAGTCAACGTCGCCGCCTTCAGCGGTGAGATTGACACGTTGCTGGCCCCGTGACCTGGTATGGACTTAAAGGGGTCTCCCGCTAGGTCCAAATTAGACCCTTATCCGAGCACGCTACCCAGCCGGTCAGGAAAGGGGGTGGGGACGAGCGAGCGCCACCCCTCCTGAGCCATACCAGGCTGCGTGCCCTCAACATGGGGGGTGCTTTGGGGAAGGGGGGCCGCGTGGCCTGATATGGACCTAGGGGGGACCCCCATGCCGTTTTTTCGACGTAGGGCTTCCCCTTTAAGTCTATACCAGGTATGGACTTAAAGGGCTTCCCCTTTAAGTCCATACCAGGTGACGGGGCCAGCGACGTGTCAATCTCACCGCCGAAGGAAAAATCCGCTGGACAATTCGATCATGTGTACGCGGCATAAGATCTCACTCAGTTTGGATATATTTACTTTCATTTTCTGTTGTATCTCCAGGACAAGGAAAGGAAGGCTCTTCAATTAAACCTCCAGACAGCAAAGAAAAAACAAAAACAAAAAAACCAACAGGGGTTTTAACCCTTCCCTACTCTATCCAAACCTTTAAGAGATTATTGGCTATATGTACACAACACAATTTGGGATCTTTTTATGTTTTCATCTAATATTTACACAGCTTTCACCCAAGAGTCTTACATTTTTCAATTAGATTCATTTGGGAAAATGTGTGAATCTTGGGTGGAAACAATGATAAATAGCTTTTAGACCAAAAATGAACTTCTATGAATCTGTTTATTAGACAATTTTTGCTACCAAATTCTTTACTACATATTGATTATATACTGTATGACCATCCTGTTATTTTATAGTTTATATGGAAAAAGCAAGTGAGCATGTTCAAGAAGTAACCAATTATAAATTTTATTTAGGATATTGACCATATTTTTTTAGCGTTAACAAAACTGTATGTGTCCCTACAATCAGACTGTATAAGACACAACTAGTTGATCTTAAATAACCTATTTTATAAGCTGCTGCTTTGATTTGAAGTAAATTATGTCACTATAAGGACTAAGCATACTATGATAGATCTGTCAAAATACCATTTCTGTACTCCCTGTGAAATCCTTATCTTGAGTTCTATTGATGTACACAAAATTAGGTTATACTGCCAACTACAGAAGGATCGGACACTAGCAACTTAAAAATTGTAGACCAGCCTAGGATCACCTGTCCTATATCCTCCTTCCATCAGCGAGCAGTACCAAGTGCAGAATCATAAACAAAGAGAGGTGGTACTGGTGTCGTAAAGTATTTTATTGTGAGTAGCAAAATCCTGTTTTCTTTCTTGTCCATTGAGAGACACAGGAAGTCTTCACCATCTGGAGCTTCAAAAGCAGTACAACTCAGGGGTGGGCAACAGCAAAAAAAAAAACTGATACCAGGCCCAACATAAGCAAGAAACAAGGGCCTGACTGAAGCCTAATGGCTTCCTGAAGGACCAATGCCTAAAGCTGTCACTGGATGGGGCCAATTCCCACACCAGGTAAGGGCGTAAGGGGGACTAGGATTGGGCAGATGTTGGTGCCAAACTGAAAAAGTCCTGGCCCCACTTATTCTTGGATACGACAGCTACCCACCTCCTCCATATTGTGCCATACTCCTAGCCATAGGTCCACACTCAACATCCCTGGCTGTAGACCTTAATATTTAAGAACAAAGGAATGTTCACACATAAAATTAATTCTCTGCACTTTACAATGTTTCCGTGACATCTGACATCACATTTGACATACTAACATAATTATTCAGTGTGGAATGCCATACACAGACGTAGACATACTGTAGTTGTCATTTCTGAGCAGAACAAAACCACATGTTTTGTAAGCCATCTTGCCTTCACAGCTCCTTTCCTTGAGAGTACCATAGAGTTGGTACCACTTCCCTTATGTAAAAAAAGTCCATAGAATTCAGTTTTCTTCACCATGTAGGATCAAGGTGCCCTTATTAGTATACAAGTTCCCCCAATGTTATTTCATAGTTTTGCCCAGCCAGACACGCTCTCAGATGGCACACTTATGCCCAGTTTCACCACTACTCTCATCAGAGGACTCTGGCCTGGCCTAAGAGCCCTTATATATCCCACTGCAGGACCTGCAAACGATGGTCAGAGGAGACAAGGTGACTATAGCCATTCTTTCTCTATGGACTTCAGCCCTGCAAATGGCTCTTTAATTCATCTCTGTGTGAAATGAATCCTAGCAGCTCTGGGTGTGTTTGGCTCCTATGTTCCTAACTACCTTGGACTCCTCCCACACTGGCATTTCTATGGGTACTGACTATACCCACAACATCCCTAGAGGAGAGACTTTTCTGAAAGGGGACCTAATACCTAATTACAATTTTGCCGTACCATACCACAATGGGAACAGAGCCATCTAGTGGCAGACAAGCTAACTGCACCTGTCAGCACTCTCACACATTTAAATATGGCTTTTTCCTGTGTCATGTAATAACCCTAGTATCTCGTTGCATAAACTACATACAGCAATACAGCAGTAAAGAGTAAACATAACAAACTGTAAACATACCTCAATGTGTAAAAGTCTGTATGTATTGTACAGGTGTTAAATTGGGTGCAGGCCTTTAAGGAGGAGTGGGCTCCCTCCAAACACACTTGCACCTAATCTATCCACTGCTATTTGTGCTCCTACCTAGGAGACTCTGAAAATTATAGAGTTAGGACTGCAGTATATGAAGGAGCCTTAATGTAGGCACTGTATCTTACACATATATATTTGCAAACGTGTGCAAACAAAACCCTCTATTTTAAGCATAAATTGTAAAATAGGGCCAATTTGGTTGTTTTGCAGGCTGGATGGTAAGTGCACTGGGAAATCTTTTGTTTCTAATAAAAGTCCATATACCTGGCACCACACTTGAACAGTTGCTGTGAAAAGAATCAAGGCACAAAAGTCCACATCCCTAAAGCCAACTTGAACTTGTTACTGTGAAAGAATCAAATCATGAAAGTCCATATGCCTATCTCTAATAATAACATATCCTTATTCACTCTCAGGACAGAAGAACAAGGGTTTAGAGAGCAGTTCTAACTGTTGTTCAATAGAATCCTTGATGACTATAATGACTCCCTCTACTGGCCTAGTGGTTTACCTATTAAGGTGGGTCACTGGCAAATCCACAGTGGGTATAAAACACTGCTTAGCAAAACTCTTCCCTAATAGGAACAAATCCAATAAGAGCTTGGTGAGTGTTCAGGACCTAACAGGGTGCTCCCAACCCCCCTAGAGAAACACCTCAACGAGTGGGTGTAAAGGGAAGGTCTTGTAACTAAAAGATGAGAGAAAGAGCTGAGAACACGCCACTCAAAGCCACCTGTGAGGATCTGATGAGCTGCTGAAGAGATTCGGGTGCCTGCTACTCAGTGATGAGTAAGCACGTCTGTGTGAAACATGTCCACTGAACACCTTTTTTGGATTGATGTTTGTCATGTTCGCTTGATTTTATGGACTTTCAATAAATTCTTTTGATTTTACTTCCAGATGTGCTGCCATTCTTCTTTGTTTCCATTGTAGATAAAAGAGCTCTGAAAAGCTGAGACTAAAGACAACAGGCTGATCCACTAGTCCAGGTGTAGAAGAAATACAAACTGCATGTATGAGACACAAAATAGTCTCTTTTAAATTGAGGGTGGTAGTAGAATCTGCGGACTGGTCTGTAAGTTAAACTTGTTTTTTCCCTTGGATTTATCCTTGTCCTTGCTTATACCTGTTGTTAGCCTTCCAATGCTTCTTACTGTGATAGCCAGCTATAGTTGGGTCTTTTTTGTATCACTGTCATTTTCTTTTTATCAGGCAACGCACTGACACCTTTGCAGTCATTGTGAAATATGCTGGGTGTTCAGTGTGCCCCTGTACCTTTAAGAAGGAATGGCTCCCCTTCAGTCCACCTGCTCTTACCTAACCATGCATGTACCTCCACTGTGAGGACACTTATAAGTTAGTGTTAGGTACCACAGATACCAGGGTGCCGTGATGAGGCTCTGTGGCTTACGCATGCATTTGCAAATGTGTGCAGACTAAACCCCTGCTTTTAACGCATACTGTTAGACAGGTTTCATTTGTCTGCAGGCTGGTCGGAAAGTTAAGCTTGGTTTTTTCCCTTGGATTTATCCTTGTCCTTGTTTATATCTGTTGTTAGCATACCAATGCTTCTTACTGCGATAGCCAGCTATAGATGGAGGCAAGTGGCGTTTTTTTTTTTTGTATCACTGGTAGTAGAATCTTGCAGCTCTTTCCCCTGCCAAGGAGAGACTGAGGTGACCCAGAATCAGATATTATTTGTATGATATATGGACAGCTGCTTCTAAGTCTGAAGACAGATCAGCAAAAGATTCTGCATGGGATGGTGTAGGAGTGCACTCTGCGGTCTACAAAGTTTGGTGTGATTGTTTTAAAGATCCCGTCATTAAAATGAAAGTCTTGGCTTAATCTAATCTAATCCAATCTTAAATCTGATCCCACCTCCCTTCTAACTCCTATATTAACTAGCCCGTAGACAGAAGATGCATATACTTCCCTTTATTCTGGGCGCTCTGGTCCATTCACATGATCTCCCCAGTGGCCCCCTTCAGGGGAGAGGAGAGAGCAGTGATAATGGCTGCAATGCTGCTGTCCTTCCTCTCCCGTGAAGTTAGGTGCTGGGAACCAATATTGTGACCTGACCAAAACACCCTGAGAATAGGTATGTATACACATTGTTCCTCTACAGGATAGTTAGAATAGGAGTTAGAATACGTATGGGAACAGATTTAAGGTTAGATAGGTTTAGCCTGGACTTCCAGATTAAGGCAGTTGAGTCAGCCTTACCTGATGGAGATAAGGAAGACTCTAATGACCCTATAATAATAGGGCAACAGGATTCCATATTGCAGATGTCTGGACTTTTGAAAGGCACAGAACAAATGTCTGTTAGAAGAGTGTGAGCTGGGGTAACCCATTGCAGCAGAAAATTCCTCCCTATGTCTTAAAACAAATGGACGGCTTCTTACATAGTTAGTAAGGTTGAATAAAAACACCAGTCCATCCTGAGCAAGTGTCCACAATTGTCCCTATCCCTGTATATTGCACACTCACATTGGTCCCTACCCTCAAGGAGCCCACAATCCAAGGTCCCCATTCATATACTAGGGTCAATTTTGAACAGAAGCCAATTAACCTACCTGCATGTCTTTGGAGTGTGGGAGGAAACCAGAGTACCTGGAGGAAACCCACGCAGGCACAGGGAGAACATGCAAACTCCAGGCAGGTAGTGTCCTGGTTGGGATTTGAACCAGTGACCCTTCTTACTGCTAGGTGAGAGTGCTAACCACTACACCACTGTGCTTCACAAAACCCATACAGATAGCAGCAGGTGAATGTCAGTTGGCCAAAGTTGATCAAATTCACTGTAGAAGGGCAGCAGGAACATACCAAAGATTGGAGTTCCATGTAGTTATTTGCAATGCAGAAGCAGCAGCAGGGAGATGCTTCCTTGAAGCTGAATGGAGGGAAAGAAAACATACAGCATAATTGACACTCCACTCAGAGGATGGTGTCAAAAATCAGGCCTAATCAGCCTATTAACAGAGTGAGTCTTTAGTGACACATGGAGTGGAGTGTCACACACGCTTTAATTTCCTCTTTTCTCTTTCTGTAGGGGTCCCCCAAGGCTCTGTTCTTGGACTCCTTCTCTTCTCTATCTACACCTAGTCCCTGATAATCTCCCATGACTTCCAATAACATCTTTACACCGATGGCACCCAAATCTACGTCTCTACTCCTCACCTCACTCCTTCAGTATCCTCTCCCATTACTAACTTACTAACTGACATATTAGTATGGATGTCGCACCAATTCCTTAAACTGAATCTCTTTAAAACCAAGCTGATAATACTCCCTGCCGCCTGTGCCCCTCTCCATGCCTTTTCCATCATCCATACTAGGTGTAATCCTAGACTTTGGCCTGTCCTTTCAGCCTCAAATCCAATTGTTGTCAAAAGCTTGTATAATTCACCTCCATAACATCTCTAAAATTCGCCCCTTTTTAACTAATGAAACCACCAAGCTACTCATTCACTCCCTGGATATATCTCACCTTGACTATTGCAACTCCCTTCTCATAGGCCTACCTCTCCATATGCTTTCTGCTCTTCAGACTATCATGAATGCTGCTGCCATTTACTCATCTACCTTACCAATGACTCAGTGTCTGCCACTCCTCTCCGCCAATCCCTACACTGACATCCAATCGCCCCAAGCAAAATAAATTCAAAATACTAACAAAGACATACAAAGCCATTCACAGCTCCACTCAAAGCTACATCACCAATCTTGTTTCCAAATATCACCCAAACTATCCTATGTGCTCCTCCCAAGACCTCCTTCTCTCAAACTCCCTTGTCTCCTCCTTCCATGCTCATCTCCAGGACTTCTCCAGAGCCTCTCCCATCCTCTGGAACTCTCTACCTTAATCTGTCCTGCTATCTCCTACTCTGGCTGCCTTTAGGTGATCCCTGAAAACTCATCTCTTCAGGGAAGCCTTTTGTGCCACTTGTCCCACCCTATTAGATTGTAAGCTCCTATGGGCAGGGCCCTTTTAACCCTCTTGGTCTTTATTGTATTGTAACTGTACTATCTCCCTTTGATATTGTAAATCACTGCGTAAAGTGTTGGCACTATATAAATCCTGTATAATAATAATATTGATAAGCGCTCAGCAGCTGTTACCATAACGGGATTTGGAAAGTGCCTTACGTGTAATCCATTACCCAAAGGTCACTTCCAGGTTAGCAAAACAACATCCAGAATAGCGGGATCAGGTAGTGACACTTTAAAAACCAAGCTCCAGTTATACCACCCTAGATAACTGAAATTGTAGAAACCAGCTTTAGCAGCAATGTAAAAAAATAACATTGATTTAAGAGAAAAATGCTGAACAAAATGCTGTTAAGAATGTTAGACCTTTCCCAGTAGAGCTGAACTGTAATTTTTGTTTTTTTTCCCAGTGTCCAATTCTCCTGTGGTAGGCAGTATAACCCAATGGCGAGGGCATCCTGTGTCCCTCAATGTACGTATGAGAAAGAAATGATATTTTTCAAGTGCAACATGTAAATTGTTTCAAGAAAAAAACTTGCACATAGTTGAAAATAACATCCCAACATTGGATATATAGTCTGGAATACCCCTTGCTATCAAAATGTAAATGTATGTGTTTTGACAGGTCTCTTGACTATATGGTAACTATTGACTGTCTTACATAAGAAATTATCTTTTCTGTTGTTTCATTGACCGCAATTATTCTACCAGTGATGTAGAAATTATACATATATATGATATAAATTTATAACTTGAAGTCTCTCCAACATCCCTTAAGAAATATCTAAAACTCTATAACAAACATTTCTTGCCAATTTCTTCTGTTCCATTGTAATTTTTAGATGTATTATGTAACAGCGTGAAACAATCGACATGTATTCCTGCTACAAATTTTTCATTTAAAAACACCCATCTTTAACAAGATAGCAAAACCTGAATGTAATCAAAGACACTTTATATTTAAAAACACGCAACATATTGCTGTATTTATACATTTATAAAGGATCCATTTCAGGAAAGAATTGATTGCACACTTTAGACTGTTATGCTTGATATTAAGCAAGCTTATAACCTTGTTCTTGTCCTCAACTGTGATGTTTTATTTTATGTATTTTTTTTTTTTTTTTGCAGTTGTCCTGCTCTGTTATATCTTGACAAGCAAGGCTTTGCAGCTAAATAATTTTGACAGTCTCAATTTAAGATTCTTATGGTAACGAGAATGGCACTGTGACAAACTGATCCTTTGCCAGTTGCAGTATAGCGATTGTGTTTCCAGATATTGGATTACATCCAGTTCTATTTTGTTTTAAAAGATGCTCAGATTACCTTGACTTGGCAAGCATACAAGTGCTGTATTCAGTTTACATGTTTGTGGGTCAGAAGTTTTCCATGTCTCCATCCCTTCACTATTCATCCCTTCCATATGTTAGTGTTTAACAAAAAGTGATCTTAAATGAAGTTTTACATGTTCTTCACTTGGAAAATGTTTCTCTTTTCATGGGTTGATTCAACCGATAAGCAATGTTTTATGTGTATGTAAAGAAACAAGGATTAATTCTTATTTGTGTGTGTACTGTTGTGTATAAGTGGAACATTTATAGAGTATAGTGAAGAAGGGATCAACTCGGGTCTTCAAGTGCTATTGTACAGTTTTCTAGAGCCCCAAAATTCAGATTGCCACTGTCTAGGGATAGCATAAACTGAAAAAGGAGTCTATAAACTAATGTTTGAAGAATTCAATGGATATCACACATGGTAAGTATATAGAAAGTGTTTATAAACACAGAATACATTGTGTTAACCAATAATTTGTAATGACTGTGGCTTGCCTATAAAATCCATTATTTCTTTGTAACTGTACCCAGAAGTGTGGTGCTTCTATTCTCAGAGGCTCAGTGCCAGATTCATGCATGTGGTGCATACGCCATGACCTAGGGTAGCCAGGACTTCAGGAACAGTGCCCGTGAATCTCAAAAAATATTCCTAATTTCTGACACTGTATTCTAGTGCATGCTTTCATTTTTCTTGAACTCCCCTTTTTCTACAGACCACCACAAACTGGCTTTGCTCTACTCTAATATGCTTTGTGTAGTCTTGACATTGAGCAAAGCACTGCTGGGTGTAGAGCTGAATAGCTGGATCTGAAGCCTGGGCAGGAGGCCATCAGAACTTTGAACAAAGTGATATAGCCAGTGTAGCCTGCATGAACACAGTGCTAAGCATGTTTTTGTTTGTAGCAGCTTAGCCTCGCTGAATTCAATGTTATCAAACTCACTGGTGACAGTGAACGAATCCTTAATTTGCAATATAAACATACTAGGCACTTCTATTGGAAGAGTTACAGCCTTTGGATCTTCCTGATCTTACATTTTTGCCATGCTCACGGCATGAGTCCTCCTGTGACTATTACTGTGAATATATCAATTTCTGCTACTTGCAACCAAAGCATCTCTTAGCATACAAGCCACTTCTTATTTATATAAAATATATGTATATGCTCTAAATTAATTATTACAAAATTATTAGATGTGTATTCACTTCCTTGGTCTTTTTCAAATTTTACAATGTTAAAACTGGGAAATGTAAAAGTTTTGATTTATCCAATATACTTAACACTTTAAAGGAAGGTAGAATGTATATATGTTTTGACACAAGTACACATTTCTAATGCCATATGTATGTATACTCCATTAGTATATTTTTAGTAGCCCCATATTTGGCTACAATTAAATATTGGGGTAAGTCTATAACAGCAATCCAATATTTTTGTTTAATTTTTCTTTGCAGAATTCTTTAGCCCTAGGGTTGAATGAGACGGTGATGAAATCCGGTTTTCAAATTTAGCTAAAGATTATGAATTGGATGGAGATGGGAGTTGTTCAGAGACATTTCTGTTTTTTTTTTTTTGCTAGCTGTCTTCTTAGAATCCTTGCTGGAAGGTGAAGTACACCAGGTTTTCCTCTAGAACTGACCTTTATTTGGCTCCACCAATGATGCCCTCAGTTCTGAAAAGATTCCCAGTCCATGGCAATGAAAAGCCTTTCTTTCATCCCCTACCAATATCATGCTTCACTGTGGGTATTTTGGACAAGTAGACTTTGGCTTTCTGTCATACTCAGTGTTTTGTGCTAAAGTCCACAAGTTCAATTTTGGTCTCATAAGACCAGAGAACCTTATTCCTCAAATGTTTGTTGGGCCGCCAATATGTCTTTTTGCAAATTATAAACATAACTTGGTATGGGGTTTTCTGCAAATTTATTTCCATCACCATTAAAGTATAATTAAATGCAAAACATTTTTGGGTTTTGCATAGAATGAAGAGGAATGAAAACACCCATCAACTTTTTATTGCCATATTTCACCTTTATCCCCATAAAGAGATTCAACCTCAATATTCATCCCGTTTACTTTTATCACTGAAAATGCAAAGGAAAGATAATCACACATTTTGGGTTGCCACTAGAAAAGGGATAGGGGGGAAATCTTCAAATAGCGACACTAGTTATGGTGACCCTGGTGACAACCAGGGATTACCTCACTTTGTAGGGATTTACACTCTCTTCCTGTTTTGCTATGGGACTGGAAGTGGAGGGAAATCTCAAAATGGGACACAGATTGCCAAAATAAAACTGACCAGGTTTATAACCCTTCCTTGCTCTATCTGAAAAAAAAAAAAAAAAAGTTTTGTATTTAGTTCTACTCTCAAGTAGTGATGGACGAACTTCCGACGGGACGTTTCGCGAACGCGAAACGCGAACGGACACAAACGTTCGCGAAAACGACCGTTCGCCGCGGGCTCCATTGACTTCAATGGGAGGCGAATTTCGCAAACCTTTAGGTCGAATTTGCGGCCACGGGGTAATTATTAGGGGGTAGCACGTAGTCCCACCACCTGGACAATAGCATAATACATGTATGAGGTGAATTTGGGATCGATAACTACAAGCATTTTTTTTTTATTTGGGAAATTGTTCTGACAATTCAGGACTATGGAGCTAATGAAGGCAATGGAGGAGAGGGAAGGTCAGGGACCAGGGTAGGCAAACAAGAGGGTGCAGGAGATACAGAGCACTGACAGCAGCACCGTAATACAGAGCACTGACATCAGCACCGTGACATACAGCGCTGACAGCAGCTCCGTGACATACAGCGCTGACAGCAGCTCCGTGACATACAGCGCTGACAGCAGCTCCGTGACATACAGCGCTGACAGCAGCTCCGTGACATACAGCGCTGACAGCAGCTCCGTGACATACAGCGCTGACAGCAGCACCGTGACATACAGCGCTGACAGCAGCTCCGTGACATACAGCGCTGACAGCAGCTCCGTGACATACAGCGCTGACAGCAGCTCCGTGACATACAGCACTGACAGCAGCTCCGTGACATACAGCGCTGACAGCAGCTCCGTGACATACAGCGCTGACAGCAGCACCGTGACATACAGCGCTGACAGCAGCTCCGTGACATACAGCGCTGACAGCAGCTCCGTGACATACAGCGCTGACAGCAGCTCCGTGACATACAGCGCTGACAGCAGCTCCGTGACATACAGCGCTGACAGCAGCTCCGTGACATACAGCGCTGACAGCAGCTCCGTGACATACAGCGCTGACAGCAGCTCCGTGACATACAGCGCTGACAGCAGCTCCGTGACATACAGCGCTGACAGCAGCTCCGTGACATACAGCGCTGACAGCAGCTCCGTGACATACAGCGCTGACAGCAGCACCGTAAGCAGCCCCAGGAGGAAGTCAGCACAGCACAGGGATGGTGTGATCCCCTCATAATAAGAACCCCCAGGAGGAAGTCAGCACAGCACAGGGATGGTGGGAGCCCCTCATAATAAGAACACCCAGGAGGAAGTCAGCACAGCACAGGGATGGTGGGAACCCCTCATAATAAGCAGCCCCAGTAGAAATATGACACCGCTCAACCTCTTCAAAGAGGAGGGTAGGGGCATATAGTACGGTGTGCTTTTTTGGGTCAGGGAAGTGAGCCAAATGAATTAAGAAGGTCTGTGTGCTTGATTCCAAAAATTGTTTATAGACATATACATGGTCTACTGATCACATGTGTTGAATTCCTCCGAGATCCATGCCTCATTCATTTTTAGAAATGTGAGGTAGTTAACACTGTGGTGAGCTAGGCGAGTACGCTTATCGGTCACAATCCCCCCTGCTGCGCTGAACGTCCTTTCGGACAGGACACTGGATGAGGGGCAAGCCAACAGTTCGATTGCAAATTGGGCAAGCTCTGGCCAGAGGTCAAGCCTGCCCACCCAGTAGTCTAGGGGTTCATCACTCCTCAGAGCGTCCACATCGGCCGTTAACCCAATGTAGTCGGACACCTGACGGTCTAGGCGTTCCCTGATGCTGGATCCGGATGACACCTGTCGATGGGTCGGCTGAAAGAATGACCTCATATCCGAAGTCACCAACACATCTTCAAACCGGCCTCTTCTTGCAGGCGCTGTTGGATTGGTACCCGCAAATCCTTCTCTGGGAGTGGGAATTGCTCCTCTGCCAGCGCACGCAAAAGCAGAATGCAGCATTTCTCGAAGCAAGGCCTGGAAGTGCTGCATTCTGACAGCCCTCTGCGACGGCGGTAACATTTCCGCCATTTTGTGTTTGTACCGGGGGTCTAAGTACGTTGCCACCCAGTACTGGTCCTTGACCCTCATGCTTTTTATACGGGGGTCCCTATTAAAACACTGGAGCATGAAGGCCCCCATTTGCACTAAAGTGGAAGCGGTGTGGTGGCCTGGCTCCTGCTCATCATCCAGGATAATGTCGTCCTCTTCATTCTCCTCTCCCCATCCTCGCACAACAGGGATCCCAGAAAGGTTTAAAGCATGCTCTTCTTGCTCCTGCTCATCCGCCCCGGCACCATCCTCCTCTGACTCCTCATCAGACTCCTGTTGTTGACTTGTCTCAGATAGAGTAGCCCCCCCTGGGAATTCATCCAGCATTGCGACTTCCTCATCTTCCCGCTCCTGCTCCTCCACAGCCTGATCAATGACACGACGCAATGCACGCTCCAGAAAGAAGGCATAAGGTACCATGTCACTGATGGCGCCATGGCTGCGACTGACCAGTTTGGTGATCTCCTCAAATGGCCGCAGAAGTCTGCATGTGTCGCGCATGAGCAGCCACTGGCGCGGTGAAAAAAAACCCAGCTCCCCAGAACCGTTTCTTTCGCAGAGTTCATACAGGTAGACGTTAACTGCACGTTTCTGCTGGAGCAGCCTATCAAGCATATAGAAGGTTGAGTTCCATCGCGTCGGGCAATCGCAAATAAGACGTCTGACCGGCAGATGGTGTCGCCGCTGAATGTCAGCAAGGCGAGCCATGGCCGTGTAAGATCTTCTGAAATGGGCCGAGATTTTCCTTGCCTGCCGCAAGATGTCCTGGACCCCAGGGTATTTGACAAGGAATCGCTGCACGACCAAGTTTAAGACGTGTGCCATGCACGGCACGTGCGTGATTTTGCCCTGTTTCAATGCGCTAAGCAGATTGGCACCGTTGTCACACACCACTTTACCAACTGTCAAATTGAGCGGTGTTAGCCACTCATCTGCCTGTGAACGCAAAGCTGAAAGGAGTGCCGGGCCAGTGTGGCTCTTTGCTTCCAGGCACAACAGACGCAGCACGGCATGGCAACGTCTCACCTGGCATGTGGAATAGGTTCTGGGGAGCTTGGGCGGTGCAGTGGAAGAGACGCTAGCAGCGGAAAAGGAGGAGGCAGCTGAGGAGGAGAGGGAGGAGGATGGAGTAGGAGGAGGAGAAGAAGAGTCAGGCCTGCATGCAATCCGTGGCGGTAAAACCAAATCTACACGGGTGCCACGGGTTACATGCTTGACGGCCGTCAGAAGGTTCACCCAGTGGGCAGTAAAACTGATATACCTTCCCTGCCCGTGTTTGCTAGACCACGTGTCTGTGGTCAGATGTATCTTGGCACCGACACTGTGTGCCAGAGATACATTCACTTGCCGCTGAACATGGCCATATAGCTCTGGGATGCCCTTCTCTGAGAAATACTTCCTTCCTGGGACCTTCCATTGTGGTGTTCCAATGGCCACAAATTTGCGAAAGGCCTCCGAGTCCACCAGTTTATATGGCAGTAGTTGGCGGGCTATGAGTTCTGACAAGCCAGCCGCCAACCGTTGGGCAAGAGGGTTATCCGGCGTCATCATTTTTTTACGCTCAAACATTAGGCCCACGGAAGCCTGCCTTTTTGCAGAAAAATGTGAGCTTGGCGTGATGGAAGGTGGAGTGGAGGACAATTGTGAGGAGAGAGGAGAAGGAGAAGTAGAAGACGAGGCTGGACGGTGAGAGCCTGCAGTGTGGCTTTGTGTGTTCCGTTGCTCCCACTGGGCTCGGTGATGGCTGCTCATGTGCCTTCTTAAGGCGGTCGTCCCTAGGTGAGTATTGGGCTTACCGCGACTAACGCGTTGACTGCAAAGATTGCAGATGGCAACGCTATTGTCAGCAGCGGACACGTTAAAAAAAGCCCACACTGCGGAGCCATGTGCCGGTGTCCTGGGAGCGCCAGATGTGACCGTACATGGTCGATGACTCGCTCCTGATACATTTGCAGTCTGCTTTGTCCCTGCTGTGCAATGTAAGTCATTGCTGCTTCTCCTCCCTATCTGCTGGTCCATATCTCCCTCTGAACTCCCCTCCTCTTCCTCTCTTGTGGGCACCCACGTGACATCACTAGACACGTCATCATCAACGTCACCTTCCCCACCGCTATAAGTAGAGTAGGCAGCAACACCGGGGACCAACCTCCTCCTTGGGCTGATCTGGGTACTGGCGTCAGACTGCTGAGTAGCGCTTGTTGCTACCTCCTCTTCCTGATCCAATACCAAGAGTGGCTGCGCATCAGAAATGTCCTCTTGATATGGATCGGAAAATAATTCCAGTGACTCAAGCGGAAGGTATGTGGTGGTGGTGGTGGTGGTCGTGTTGTTGGTGGTAGTGTCTTTGGGGGTGCACATAGCAGAGAGTGAAGAAGAGGGTGCAGATCGAGAGGATGAGGAGGGTGCAGAAGAGTAAGGCTGAGCGAGCCACTCAACCAAGTCTGGTGCATCCTTTAAAGTAATTGAACGCACCTTCTGCAACTTCCCACTTTGGCTCAAGCCTGTTGCTCCTGCCCTACCCCTACCACCCCTGCGGAAGGGCCTGCCTCTTCCTCTGCATGTCATTTTTTAAATGACCCTGTGACAAAACTCTTAGTCCCTATACCGCTGAAGGACTGCTGCAGTATAGGTGAGCGGTCAGCAGTGGTGCACGTCAACCCTATCTATTGTGGACCTATAGCGGTCCTTACAGAACAGCAGACTGTACCGCACTCAAGCCTATGTACCGTAGCACCCTATACCAAGTTACCAGTCCTTATAAGAACTTTTGTGGACCAAGCAGGTTGTGTATTAGTGTTTAGCAGACTGTACGTCAGTCCCTATACCGCTGAAGGACTGCTGCAGTATAGGGCAGCGGTCAGCAGTGGTGCACGTCAACCCTATCTATTGTGGACCGATAGCGGTCCTTACAGAACAGCAGACTGTACCGCACTCAAGCCTATGTACCGTAGCACCCTATACCAAGTTACCAGTCCTTATAAGAACTTTTGTGGACCAAGCAGGTTGTGTATTAGTGTTTAGCAGACTGTACGTCAGTCCCTATACCGCTGAAGGACTGCTGCAGTATAGGGCAGCGGTCAGCAGTGGTGCACGTCAACCCTATCTATTGTGGACCGATAGCGGTCCTTACAGAACAGCAGACTGTACCGCACTCAAGCCTATGTACCGTAGCACCCTATACCAAGTTACCAGTCCTTATAAGAACTTTTGTGGAACAAGCAGGTTGTGTGTTAGTGATTAGCAGACTGTACGTCAGTCCCTATACCGCTGAAGGACTGCTGCAGTATAGGTGAGCGGTCAGCAGTGGTGCACGTCAACCCTATCTATTGTGGACCGATAGCGGTCCTTACAGAACAGCAGACTGTACCGCACTCAAGCCTATGTACCGTAGCACCCTATACCAAGTTACCAGTCCTTATAAGAACTTTTGTGGACCAAGCAGGTTGTGTATTAGTGTTTAGCAGACTGTACGTCAGTCCCTATACCGCTGAAGGACTGCTGCAGTATAGGGCAGCGGTCAGCAGTGGTGCACGTCAACCCTATCTATTGTGGACCGATAGCGGTCCTTACAGAACAGCAGACTGTACCGCACTCAAGCCTATGTACCGTAGCACCCTATACCAAGTTACCAGTCCTTATAAGAACTTTTGTGGACCAAGCAGGTTGTGTATTAGTGTTTAGCAGACTGTACGTCAGTCCCTATACCGCTGAAGGACTGCTGCAGTATAGGGCAGCGGTCAGCAGTGGTGCACGTCAACCCTATCTATTGTGGACCGATAGCGGTCCTTACAGAACAGCAGACTGTACCGCACTCAAGCCTATGTACCGTAGCACCCTATACCAAGTTACCAGTCCTTATAAGAACTTTTGTGGAACAAGCAGGTTGTGTGTTAGTGATTAGCAGACTGTACGTCAGTCCCTATACCAATGAAGGACTGCTGCAGTATAGGGCAGCGGTCAGCAGTAGTGCACGGCAACCCTATGTATTGTGGACCGATAGCGGTCCTTACAGAACAGCAGACTGTACTGCACTCAGGCCTATGTACCGTAGCACCCTATACCAAGTTACCAGTCCTTATAAAAACTTTTGTGGACCAAGCAGGTTGTGTGTTAGTGTTTAGCAGACTGTGCGTCAGTCCCTATACCGCTGAAGGACTGCTGCAGTATAGGGCAGCGGTCAGCAGTAGTGCACGGCAACCCTATGTATTGTGGACCGATAGCGGTCCTTACAGAACAGCAGACTGTAACGCACTCAGGCCTATGTACCGTAGCACCCTATACCAAGTTACCAGTCCTTATAAGAACTTTTGTGGACCAAGCAGGTTGTGTGTTAGTGATTAGCAGACTGTACGTCAGTCCCTATACCAATGAAGGACTGCTGCAGTATAGGGCAGCGGTCAGCAGTAGTGCACGGCAACCCTATGTATTGTGGACCGATAGCGGTCCTTACAGAACAGCAGACTGTAACGCACTCAGGCCTATGTACCGTAGCACCCTATACCAAGTTACCAGTCCTTATAAAAACTTTTGTGGACCAAGCAGGTTGTGTGTTAGTGTTTAGCAGACTGTGCGTCAGTCCCTATACCGCTGAAGGACTGCTGCAGTATAGGGCAGCGGTCAGCAGTGGTGCACGTCAACCCTATCTATTGTGGACCGATAGCGGTCCTTACAGAACAGCAGACTGTACCGCACTCAAGCCTATGTACCGTAGCACCCTATACCAAGTTACCAGTCCTTATAAGAACTTTTGTGGACCAAGCAGGTTGTGTATTAGTGTTTAGCAGACTGTACGTCAGTCCCTATACCGCTGAAGGACTGCTGCAGTATAGGGCAGCGGTCAGCAGTGGTGCACGTCAACCCTATCTATTGTGGACCGATAGCGGTCCTTACAGAACAGCAGACTGTACCGCACTCAAGCCTATGTACCGTAGCACCCTATACCAAGTTACCAGTCCTTATAAGAACTTTTGTGGAACAAGCAGGTTGTGTGTTAGTGATTAGCAGACTGTACGTCAGTCCCTATACCAATGAAGGACTGCTGCAGTATAGGGCAGCGGTCAGCAGTAGTGCACGGCAACCCTATGTATTGTGGACCGATAGCGGTCCTTACAGAACAGCAGACTGTAACGCACTCAGGCCTATGTACCGTAGCACCCTATACCAAGTTACCAGTCCTTATAAGAACTTTTGTGGACCAAGCAGGTTGTGTGTTAGTGATTAGCAGACTGTACGTCAGTCCCTATACCAATGAAGGACTGCTGCAGTATAGGGCAGCGGTCAGCAGTAGTGCACGGCAACCCTATGTATTGTGGACCGATAGCGGTCCTTACAGAACAGCAGACTGTACTGCACTCAGGCCTATGTACCGTAGCACCCTATACCAAGTTACCAGTCCTTATAAAAACTTTTGTGGACCAAGCAGGTTGTGTGTTAGTGTTTAGCAGACTGTGCGTCAGTCCCTATACCGCTGAAGGACTGCTGCAGTATAGGGCAGCGGTCAGCAGTAGTGCACGGCAACCCTATGTATTGTGGACCGATAGCGGTCCTTACAGAACAGCAGACTGTAACGCACTCAGGCCTATGTACCGTAGCACCCTATACCAAGTTACCAGTCCTTATAAGAACTTTTGTGGACCAAGCAGGTTGTGTGTTAGTGATTAGCAGACTGTACGTCAGTCCCTATACCAATGAAGGACTGCTGCAGTATAGGGCAGCGGTCAGCAGTAGTGCACGGCAACCCTATGTATTGTGGACCGATAGCGGTCCTTACAGAACAGCAGACTGTAACGCACTCAGGCCTATGTACCGTAGCACCCTATACCAAGTTACCAGTCCTTATAAAAACTTTTGTGGACCAAGCAGGTTGTGTGTTAGTGTTTAGCAGACTGTGCGTCAGTCCCTATACCGCTGAAGGACTGCTGCAGTATAGGGCAGCGGTCAGCAGTAGTGCACGGCAACCCTATGTATTGTGGACCGATAGCGGTCCTTACAGAACAGCAGACTGTAACGCACTCAGGCCTATGTACCGTAGCACCCTATACCAAGTTACCAGTCCTTATAAGAACTTTTGTGGACCAAGCAGGTTGTGTGTTAGTGATTAGCAGACTGTACGTCAGTCCCTATACCAATGAAGGACTGCTGCAGTATAGGGCAGCGGTCAGCAGTAGTGCACGGCAACCCTATGTATTGTGGACCGATAGCGGTCCTTACAGAACAGCAGACTGTAACGCACTCAGGCCTATGTACCGTAGCACCCTATACCAAGTTACCAGTCCTTATAAGAACTTTTGTGGAACAAGCAGGTTGTGTGTTAGTGATTAGCAGACTGTACGTCAGTCCCTATACCAATGAAGGACTGCTGCAGTATAGGGCAGCGGTCAGCAGTAGTGCACGGCAACCCTATGTATTGTGGACCGATAGCGGTCCTTACAGAACAGCAGACTGTAACGCACTCAGGCCTATGTACCGTAGCACCCTATACCAAGTTACCAGTCCTTATAAGAACTTTTGTGGACCAAGCAGGTTGTGTGTTAGTGATTAGCAGACTGTACGTCAGTCCCTATACCAATGAAGGACTGCTGCAGTATAGGGCAGCGGTCAGCAGTAGTGCACGGCAACCCTATGTATTGTGGACCGATAGCGGTCCTTACAGAACAGCAGACTGTACTGCACTCAGGCCTATGTACCGTAGCACCCTATACCAAGTTACCAGTCCTTATAAAAACTTTTGTGGACCAAGCAGGTTGTGTGTTAGTGTTTAGCAGACTGTGCGTCAGTCCCTATACCGCTGAAGGACTGCTGCAGTATAGGGCAGCGGTCAGCAGTAGTGCACGGCAACCCTATGTATTGTGGACCGATAGCGGTCCTTACAGAACAGCAGACTGTACCGCACTCAAGCCTATGTACCGTAGCACCCTATACCAAGTTACCAGTCCTTATAAGAACTTTTGTGGACCAAGCAGGTTGTGTATTAGTGTTTAGCAGACTGTACGTCAGTCCCTATACCGCTGAAGGACTGCTGCAGTATAGGGCAGCGGTCAGCAGTGGTGCACGTCAACCCTATCTATTGTGGACCGATAGCGGTCCTTACAGAACAGCAGACTGTACCGCACTCAAGCCTATGTACCGTAGCACCCTATACCAAGTTACCAGTCCTTATAAGAACTTTTGTGGAACAAGCAGGTTGTGTGTTAGTGATTAGCAGACTGTACGTCAGTCCCTATACCAATGAAGGACTGCTGCAGTATAGGGCAGCGGTCAGCAGTAGTGCACGGCAACCCTATGTATTGTGGACCGATAGCGGTCCTTACAGAACAGCAGACTGTACTGCACTCAGGCCTATGTACCGTAGCACCCTATACCAAGTTACCAGTCCTTATAAAAACTTTTGTGGACCAAGCAGGTTGTGTGTTAGTGTTTAGCAGACTGTGCGTCAGTCCCTATACCGCTGAAGGACTGCTGCAGTATAGGGCAGCGGTCAGCAGTAGTGCACGGCAACCCTATGTATTGTGGACCGATAGCGGTCCTTACAGAACAGCAGACTGTAACGCACTCAGGCCTATGTACCGTAGCACCCTATACCAAGTTACCAGTCCTTATAAGAACTTTTGTGGACCAAGCAGGTTGTGTGTTAGTGATTAGCAGACTGTACGTCAGTCCCTATACCAATGAAGGACTGCTGCAGTATAGGGCAGCGGTCAGCAGTAGTGCACGGCAACCCTATGTATTGTGGACCGATAGCGGTCCTTACAGAACAGCAGACTGTAACGCACTCAGGCCTATGTACCGTAGCACCCTATACCAAGTTACCAGTCCTTATAAAAACTTTTGTGGACCAAGCAGGTTGTGTGTTAGTGTTTAGCAGACTGTGCGTCAGTCCCTATACCGCTGAAGGACTGCTGCAGTATAGGGCAGCGGTCAGCAGTGGTGCACGTCAACCCTATCTATTGTGGACCGATAGCGGTCCTTACAGAACAGCAGACTGTACCGCACTCAAGCCTATGTACCGTAGCACCCTATACCAAGTTACCAGTCCTTATAAGAACTTTTGTGGACCAAGCAGGTTGTGTATTAGTGTTTAGCAGACTGTACGTCAGTCCCTATACCGCTGAAGGACTGCTGCAGTATAGGGCAGCGGTCAGCAGTGGTGCACGTCAACCCTATCTATTGTGGACCGATAGCGGTCCTTACAGAACAGCAGACTGTACCGCACTCAAGCCTATGTACCGTAGCACCCTATACCAAGTTACCAGTCCTTATAAGAACTTTTGTGGAACAAGCAGGTTGTGTGTTAGTGATTAGCAGACTGTACGTCAGTCCCTATACCAATGAAGGACTGCTGCAGTATAGGGCAGCGGTCAGCAGTAGTGCACGGCAACCCTATGTATTGTGGACCGATAGCGGTCCTTACAGAACAGCAGACTGTAACGCACTCAGGCCTATGTACCGTAGCACCCTATACCAAGTTACCAGTCCTTATAAGAACTTTTGTGGACCAAGCAGGTTGTGTGTTAGTGATTAGCAGACTGTACGTCAGTCCCTATACCAATGAAGGACTGCTGCAGTATAGGGCAGCGGTCAGCAGTAGTGCACGGCAACCCTATGTATTGTGGACCGATAGCGGTCCTTACAGAACAGCAGACTGTACTGCACTCAGGCCTATGTACCGTAGCACCCTATACCAAGTTACCAGTCCTTATAAAAACTTTTGTGGACCAAGCAGGTTGTGTGTTAGTGTTTAGCAGACTGTGCGTCAGTCCCTATACCGCTGAAGGACTGCTGCAGTATAGGGCAGCGGTCAGCAGTAGTGCACGGCAACCCTATGTATTGTGGACCGATAGCGGTCCTTACAGAACAGCAGACTGTAACGCACTCAGGCCTATGTACCGTAGCACCCTATACCAAGTTACCAGTCCTTATAAGAACTTTTGTGGACCAAGCAGGTTGTGTGTTAGTGATTAGCAGACTGTACGTCAGTCCCTATACCAATGAAGGACTGCTGCAGTATAGGGCAGCGGTCAGCAGTAGTGCACGGCAACCCTATGTATTGTGGACCGATAGCGGTCCTTACAGAACAGCAGACTGTAACGCACTCAGGCCTATGTACCGTAGCACCCTATACCAAGTTACCAGTCCTTATAAAAACTTTTGTGGACCAAGCAGGTTGTGTGTTAGTGTTTAGCAGACTGTGCGTCAGTCCCTATACCGCTGAAGGACTGCTGCAGTATAGGGCAGCGGTCAGCAGTAGTGCACGGCAACCCTATGTATTGTGGACCGATAGCGGTCCTTACAGAACAGCAGACTGTAACGCACTCAGGCCTATGTACCGTAGCACCCTATACCAAGTTACCAGTCCTTATAAGAACTTTTGTGGACCAAGCAGGTTGTGTGTTAGTGATTAGCAGACTGTACGTCAGTCCCTATACCAATGAAGGACTGCTGCAGTATAGGGCAGCGGTCAGCAGTAGTGCACGGCAACCCTATGTATTGTGGACCGATAGCGGTCCTTACAGAACAGCAGACTGTAACGCACTCAGGCCTATGTACCGTAGCACCCTATACCAAGTTACCAGTCCTTATAAGAACTTTTGTGGAACAAGCAGGTTGTGTGTTAGTGATTAGCAGACTGTACGTCAGTCCCTATACCAATGAAGGACTGCTGCAGTATAGGGCAGCGGTCAGCAGTAGTGCACGGCAACCCTATGTATTGTGGACCGATAGCGGTCCTTACAGAACAGCAGACTGTAACGCACTCAGGCCTATGTACCGTAGCACCCTATACCAAGTTACCAGTCCTTATAAGAACTTTTGTGGACCAAGCAGGTTGTGTGTTAGTGATTAGCAGACTGTACGTCAGTCCCTATACCAATGAAGGACTGCTGCAGTATAGGGCAGCGGTCAGCAGTAGTGCACGGCAACCCTATGTATTGTGGACCGATAGCGGTCCTTACAGAACAGCAGACTGTACTGCACTCAGGCCTATGTACCGTAGCACCCTATACCAAGTTACCAGTCCTTATAAAAACTTTTGTGGACCAAGCAGGTTGTGTGTTAGTGTTTAGCAGACTGTGCGTCAGTCCCTATACCGCTGAAGGACTGCTGCAGTATAGGGCAGCGGTCAGCAGTAGTGCACGGCAACCCTATGTATTGTGGACCGATAGCGGTCCTTACAGAACAGCAGACTGTAACGCACTCAGGCCTATGTACCGTAGCACCCTATACCAAGTTACCAGTCCTTATAAGAACTTTTGTGGACCAAGCAGGTTGTGTGTTAGTGATTAGCAGACTGTACGTCAGTCCCTATACCAATGAAGGACTGCTGCAGTATAGGGCAGCGGTCAGCAGTAGTGCACGGCAACCCTATGTATTGTGGACCGATAGCGGTCCTTACAGAACAGCAGACTGTACCGCACCCAAGCCTATGTACCGTAGCACCCTAGACAGACCAAGTTACCAGTCCTGATAAAGAGCTTTGTGGAACAAGTGAGTTGTGAATGATTAGCAGACTGCAGCAGAAGGGCAGCAGTCAAGTATAATATTCTTTCTATATTTGGAAGAAAGAATATTATACGTGTACAAGCCTATTACCGTACCACTGATACCAGTCCTGAAAAGAACCTTTGTGGAACTAATAGTAACAGCAAGTCTTTAAAATTATCCTCACTGCCTGACACACTGCTTCCTGCCTGTCCCTATACAAATTGGCAAAAAAGAGTAGGCTGGAACGATTAGCTGGAACAGCTCTTTTGTGGACCTGATAGTAACAGCTAATGATGATGATGATGATGATGATGAAGAAAGACTAATCTGGCTGAGCTGTCCCTAAAATAGCAGCATACAGCGCTCTGTCCCTTTATCTAAACTGACAAAAGAAACTCAGGCTGCTGACCTAACACCTATACCAGTCCTGAAAAGAACTTTTGTGTACCAAATAGCTAGCGTTTTCTCTGTCCCTACTCCACACAGGATCCTTTCCCTACAGTGACAGAAGAAAGAATGTAAAATGGCCACCGGATCGGGTGTATTTATAGGTTAGGGGGAATGTCCAAGTGTCCATGAGCTGTCATGTCTCAATTGGTTGTCCTGTAACACATGATAAACGTGTCACGAAAGGTTAAAGTTCTTGTATACATTAAACACGTAAGTCCGCCGGGGCGAACGACGGAAAAAGGCGTTCGAACCCGCGGACGGCGAAAGTCGGAAATTCGCCGCGAAACGACCGCCGGGCGAACCGTTCGGCCATCACTACTCTCAAGCCTAACTTTAAGAACACCCACACTGTAATTGTCCTATAGATGGTTTCTCTCATCTTAGGAGTTGCAAATGTTCTTCTCTAACCAATGCCCTTTGTGTTTTTTTATTGACAGACATCTTTGCCAGAAGTGTTGGTTGTGTGTTGTGTGTTGGTTCTGTGCTTGACTATCAATTTACAAATTGAACTCAAGTCTCATTTATAAACCTCTAATTTGAGAACCTGTGCTTAAAATATAGTAATTATAGTATATATAAATGTCAAGTACTATGGCAAATTCCCGTTTGTCTTAATATTCTTGAAATTGCTTGGTAAAACACAGAACAAGTCATGCAATGGGGGTTATTTACAAAAGGCAAATCCACTTTGCACTACAAGTGCAAACTACAAGTTCAAAGTACAGTTGAAATTGCACTGAAAGTGCAGTCGCTGTAAATCTGATAGGTAGATCTGAAATGAGGGGAAGCTCTGCTGATTTTATTATCCAATCATATGCAAGCTAAAATGCTGTTTTTTTTTCCTTGCATGTCCCCCGGGATCTACAGTGACTTTACTTCCAAGTGCACTTTCAGTGCAATTTCAAGTGCACTTTGTAGTTTGCACTTGTAGTGCAAAGTGGATTTGCCTTTAGTAAATAACCCCCAATGTCAGCAGAGAACAGAAAATGCAGTTAATTGCAGTTGCTTTGTGGTTTCCATAGGTTTTAAAATCACTGTCTTAATATCAGCTCTCAGACAAGCCTTATAGGATTTAACAAAATTCTTGTTAGTATACACATGAAATAACAGTAATGATCCTACATCTCATGCAAGGATGTGGTAAAACAATGAAATGCCTTGAGCGTGGGTCTAAGAATCAGTGGCGTAAATGATCGATTGACTAAAGACAAACAGTGCAGTACTAAATGTACAAACAACTTCTGCAGATATTGGCTGACGCTCCAAGCATGTTAATTATTATTTGGTTATTCAGTGAAAACAATGCTCACATTTATCAGCTGTGAAAAATTTGTGTGCAGCTCCTTTCTTTTAAAAGTACCTACACACCAAAACAACATGTATTGCACTGTTGAATCTTTACTTCACAATAGTTCAATGAAAAGATGTCATTCATATTTAAAGCTGAACTGTAGACAGATATAAAAAGAACTAATGAACTTATGTATTCCTAAAAAATAATATTAATAATAATATTTGATTTAAATACGTAGTGTAAGTAGCTAAAACTGTCTTGACAATCAGCCGCCTATAGTCACATATAAAGCTATACTCTGCTGGGAGAGTAAAGGAAAGCACTACAAGTCAATAAAGCTATACTGACAGAAATTATGTGATAAGGGAGCAGGGGGCGGGGATGAGCCATGCTGTCTGCTTCTGCATGAGTGCCTCTGTATTTCAGAAAATGAGAAGCCAGGACCACCGACAAGGGACCACAGAAGAATTAGATCATGGTCACTCTGTGCAAAACCATTGCACAGAGCAGGTAAGTATCACATGTTTATTATTTTAATGAAAAAATAAAGTAAGCTTTACATTACTTTACATTGTCAATGACATCGGCAAATAGGCAGGTACCTATTTATGATGCTGCTATTCAATGAAGATTCTGGGCTGCCCGGGTGGGGAAGCATTAATGTGGGTTCTGCATTTTTCCTTGCTTTTCTGAAATCTGCTCTCCAGTCTGTGCTGCATATAAATAGTGGAAAGGCTGAGCACGGCAGTCGGACGGGACTGCATGAGAAAGAAGCAAGAAGTCCACCAGTGAGGATGTAACCACAATCGATCTGCCAGCTCCCCACATGGGAATCTACCTCATAGGACTCTTGCAGATTTGGACTGTTACCTGGAAAGGTATGCCTGGGCAGCCTGGGACTAGATAGCTAGAGGAGGAATAAGTATGCTTTGAAGTGTATTATTGCAGCGCTATAAGTAAAGTTGTTAAATGTTCAAAAGCCTGGTCTGAAGTTATTTGTAAAGGGGTACATGGTGTATTGAAGAATATTGCCTGTAAAGAATACATGAAGTTGAAGAGGAGAGAATGAAAGACCATCATGGAAGGTTTACTCAGCAAAGGAGTGGGAGAAGGAGCGTAGTTGCTATGGGTAACCAAGAACTGGTGGGGATGTATGGCAGCCAAACAGCAAGAAGCAATACCTGGCATGAGTGACAGGTCCTCCGTTAGCGAAGGGGTCAGTGCTCTGGCTACCTCTCTAACGGTCGGTTCCCCAAAAGCAATCAGGACCAAACCCTTGGTACAGAGACCCCAAGGACCTATCCACATGGTTTGGGAAAGCTGAAGGAGTTAATTAAATGCACGCATAAGGTCCACACTTGGTGCACAGCGGGGACCCCATTCTGACACTGGGAGTTAGGTGGCAGAGGAAAACTGGACTGGTGGAGTGGCACACTTTCTCCACAGTGTCCCCTCTAAATTCTAGATTCTGGAAGACAGGGTGTGCAGCAACACGGGACGTACTTGTTTAAGTAACCGGGTGGCCACGCCCCCCTCTGATGCCCGTGCATCAGAGGGGGATGGGGTCACCCGGGAACGTCACTGTGTGGCCCCACCCTCAGTTATACAATAACTGTCACCTGCGAGGATGAGTCATACGAGGGGTGCCTCAGGTTGCGTGCTCGGATAAGGGTCTGGTATGGATTTTTTGGGGGACCCTCACGCCATTTTTAAAACAATGTTGGCGTGGGGTTCCCCTTAAAATCCATACCAGACCTAAAGGGTCTGGTATTTATTTTGAGGGTGACCCCCACACCATTTTTGTTTTAATTCTGACGTGGGTTTCCCCTTAATATCCATACCAGATCTGAAGGTCATTATATGGAATTTGGCGGGATCCCCATGCAATTTTTTTTACAAGGTTCCCCTTAATATTCATACCAGACCCAAAGGGCCTGGTAATGGACTGGGGGAATCCCATGCCTTTTTTTCAATGGCTTTTATCTGTATTGCTGGGACCCGACAATTCATTATAGCTGCAAGTACTTTTAAATTCAGTTTTTCCTTTAGAAATGTCATTTTGTGCAGGGACTGTTCTAAACATGGGAAAAATGGGCCACTTTACAGGCATACTATAGACACCCCCATGTACGAAATTTAAAGGAATATTTCACTTTTATTGTTTCACTTTAAGCATTATTAAAACCACTGCTCCTGAAAAACTGCCATTTTTAAAACTTTTTTTGCATTGATACATGTCCCCTGGGACAGGATCCTGGTCCCCAAACACTTTATGACAATAACTTGCATATAAGCCTTTAAAATGAACACTTTTGATTTTTCATGTTAATGTCCCATAGACATTTTAACGGTGTTCCGGCGGCTTTCGAATTTCCCCCGAACACTCGAGAACACTCGAGCAACCAGAGTTCGGCCCGAACTTATGCTCGGGCCGAACTGTTTGCCCATCCCTACTAATGTTGACTTTCATATAAACGCATCCCTGCCTAATGCCGGGCAATGGTGAGTGCATACACGTGAATAGGTACCCCCACGTACAGGACGAGCAGGCCCTGCCCACAATTAGTGCTATCTGAACTATAGTAGGAGAGGAAATAATTAACAACAAAGAAATATGTAAATACATAGCAGGCAAATGAACTGGCTAGTGCTTTCAGTCTTGGATTCAGAAAAGCCTCTTCTCACTTTAAATTCAGAGACTTGAAATAAGATGTCAATAGATAGTCATTTAAGAGGGAGTCTATATATTAATATATTTTGTTAGAGATTTTTTTTGCACAACTATATAAAAAGAAGTACATCTTTGTGCATTTTGAAGTTTGGCACAGTGCTGTTTTCTGCATATTATACCTATGGACATATGTACAGTGTATTATACCTATTGTCCTATGAAAGTACATGTATAATTGTTCTGTGTGAATGGGAGCAAAAGCAAATGTTTTAGGCTAGTTTCCCTGCATGAAAGTTTTTCACTTATACGGGATAGTGAATCATGAAAATGCTGCATTATGACTACTAGATGGAGCTGGTGATCATATGAAATTGATATTTATGTTCTATACTCATCAGTAAGTATTCAGAGTCTTTTATTGCAGGGACCATTCTTTGGAGCTTTTTTCTTTAAAATGACTTTAATATTGGTTTTAGCAGAACAGCTGAGAAATGGGCCTTCTAAAATTTGCTTTACTTATTAAAGATGCCATTCATAAAAAAAGATCTCTTAACCAGCTGTCTTCACCTACCCTTATTCAAAAAGTCAAAAGTAAAGTTTACATTACATCATCAAATTATTTCAAATACTGCCAGACTCAGTGAAAACATGTTTATACAGCAAAATATGTGAATTGCTGCCCATACAAGCACTTTTTTCTTGGGTACAATTTCTTTTTCAACTGCCAGTGAAATATAAATAGAGATATGAAAAACATTTAACCTGCATTTGGTAAGCTTAGATATTACATCATGGACATTTGCACTTTGTCTAGGGATATATAGTATCTTGCCTAGGACAGTCTTTGTAAATATAGAAAGAGAAAATCCCTGGTTCTCAGAGAAAATTTTCTTTTTTCAGTCACCACATCCCGAATATGTAGGAAAAAGAAAAACCCCCAAAAAAGGAAGGGACTTTAAAAAGTGACAGTAAACATAAATATAAGAAATATACAAATCTTTATTAAATATTAACAATCAAAAAAATACTATTTTATAAAAGATCATATCAAAATCTACAAATCCAAGTGGTGGTGGATAAATGTGGCTACATATAAGACAACTTTCTTTGCTTGACCCAACGTTTCTGGCAACAAATGCCCTTCTTCAGGGTTTTTTTTTACTTTAAGCCTATAGAGTCAAATCTCTAGAAAAACATGTATATCGCATATTAGTGCAAAATAAAATATAAAGTAAATTGCAGTGAGAACATTTAGCAACATTCATAAATATAAGGACAAAGACATCTATAAAATCCACCAAAAGTCTTTGTAAATATGGGAGAGCTGAAAATGAAGCAGTGCTCAGCATAGTTCGGCACTGCTGAAGTATGGTGAGTTCTCATAAACATGGTTTACCTAATAGCTGAATCATGTATGGAGCTATTTTATGCAACAGTTATACAGTGCAGACAGAACAGTGATGGGCATCCCCATTATTTTTGTGATTCCTGATAGGAATTGTCAGGACCACTTACGTGCTCATGCTACCAGTTGCCTAACTGCAAGTAGTCTGTTTGCTCTGTTCACATCTGCCCTAGCATAGTGTCCAGGCACTATAGCTTTATGTATAAGTCCTGGGGGCAACCAAGTACCATTAGGCCAGCTTGTCTTAAGGTAAAGGGGGCTGCTATAGGTGAAGCACACAGTAGCTATCTATAGTGTCTGACCACCTGAGTTGGGGTAGACGTGACTATGAGGTGAATGAGGTGAAGACACCTTCCCTGCATTATGGCAAATCAATGCATATGTATACTAGTATTTGTTATTAACCCCCCTGTTTTTAATATGGGGCTATAAACATTTTGAAAAAGGCTGTGCACTTAACATTTTTGGATTGGATGGAGTTTCAGATCAGCTGGTCATGGATGATGGCCTTTTGGAAACATGATTCTTCTTTTTTTCTAATAACACAGAGAGATTTGCCAGTATTTTATGAATATAATTGGTTTTATAGTTTTAAATTGAATATGAAGGCACTTTGGGGTTTCTGGAAGTACCGGAGTTGGTCCATAAATTATTCTTTGTGTCCTTGTGGAGCAATTTTGAGCTCAGGCCTAGACTGTAAACAGGAAAATAAGTCCTGACTAGGGATGATCTTCAGGTGTGGGAAAATGATTCTATAGCAAGCAAATAGCAAATACCATTGTTGTACTTCCTGGCCATTGAACTTGAACTGTGGTCAGAAAGCTTAGATGTGCCAGCCCCTTCCCAATGCAATTCATGCTCTCCAGCAGCCTTATGTCAGTGTGTGGAGACTTGTAGTAGATATGGAGAATTGACAGAGTTTTTGCAGGGATAGATATTCTTTGTCTACTGCATCCTTGTGAAGCAGAGACAGCAGCAGGCAAAGGTGGACTACAAGGAGGAGGGTTGGGGCCTTTCGGCAGGACTGATGCAAGGTTACCTGTTCACACAGGCAAAGGCTGCCCCTTTGCCTGTGTAAACAGGTAACCTTGCAACCTTACAAATAAAGTCCCCTGACACAGTTAATCAGCTCACTTTTATAAAATGTATTTGGTTCAGGATTAGGGATGAGCCCACTGTTCGAATCGAATGTAGTTTGGCTCTAATATTGGATGTTTGTTTTTACTAAAATTAACCGAACATATGGGGTGTTCACAGGAAATTTGAGCACCGCGGAAAAACCCATAATGCACTGTGAGATCACAGTGCATTGCTGTATGATGATTGGCTAAAGCATGCACCTGACCTGCTCTGCTGAGATTTTTTTTTAATTTTCTTTTTTCTCGGGTCGTCGGGCGCTGTAATTGAAGATGGATGGACATCACAGGACACTTTTTTTTAATTAATAAAGGAATTGTCCAAAACTATCTCCTGTCATTTTTAATTTTTTTGACACTTTTTTGGGTGAATGTGTAGGGGTACAACGTACCCGATACCCATTCACATAGGGGGCTTCAAGATTCCGATAAGCCCCCCGCCTGCAGACCCCCACAACCACCAGGCAAGGGTTGTGGGGAAGAGGCCCTTGTCCCCATCAACATGTGGACAAGGTGTTTTGGGGGGCGCTAAAGCACTCTCCCCCTGCTGAGGGCATGTGGTCTGGTATGGTTCAGGAGGGAGGGCACTCTCTCGTCACCCCCCCTTTTCCTGCAGCCTGCCAGGCCTGGTATGGATTTTAAGGGGGAACCCCACAGCATTTCTTTTTGAACGTTTGCTGCAGGGTTCCCCTTAATATCCATAGCAGACCTGAAGGGCCTGGTAGGGATTTTAGGGGGGACCCCCACATCATTTTAAAAAAAAATTGGCACGGGGTTCCCCTTAATATTCATACCAGACCTAAAGGGCCTGGAAATGGACTGGGGGGGAACCCACGCCATTTTTTCAATGATTTTTATCTATATTGCCGGGACCTGACAATACATTACAACATCGAACGGTTTTGAATTACATTTTTTCCTTTAGAAATGTAATTTTACTGTGGTACTGCTATAAACATGGGAAAGATGCGCTACTTTACAGACAGACTATGGAGTCCCCCCCCAGGCACCATATTTAAAGGAATATTACATTTTTATTGTTTTAAATTAAGCATTTTTAAAATCGCTGTTCGTGAAAAAGACGTTTTTAAAACTTTTTTTTGCATTGATACATATCCCCTGGGTCAGGATCCGGGTCCCTAAACACTTTTTATGGGAATAACTTGCATATAAGCTTTGAGCACTTTAGATTTTTTACATTCCTGTCCCATAGACTTTAACGGTGTGTACACAAATTGTTTGCCTATTTGCATGTTCTGGTCCGAACCGAACCGGGGGGGTGTTCGGCTCATCCCTATTCAGGATCAGCAACGGTTACAAAACCCCTGTAGCTAATGAAAAAATTATACCTTTCACCATTAGCAACCCCTGTCACTGCTGCCTGCCTGCCACCATTATCTGTTCAGGTCACCCCTGCTGGCTTGCCACTGTTACCATCTCCTGCTACCACTACTGGCCTAACTAAGTTACCAGCTGCTGTCACCTCTGCTTGCCTGCCACCATTACTATCTACTGTGATCGCTATTGAACTGCCACTGTTTCAGCTCATGCAACTACTGCTGGTCTGCTTCTATTTTAATCTCCTGTCACCACTGTTTTCCCATAAATACCACCTCCTGCCACCACTGCTGACTTGTCACCATTACTATCTCCTGCCCTATTGTGAAAGTGCCACACATCATTTTTATGCAGCTGGGCCTCAGCTTCCAAATTTCTAATGTCGCATTCTAAATCATCTTCCGTGTCTACTAGTTTGAAGCCTATTACACTGCTCCAGCAATCAAAGAATATTTATGACTATTGTCTCTCTGAAAAACTTGCCTTGTCATTTTCTATTAGATTGTAGCCTCCTAAAGCTGCTTACATACTTTTCAGTGAATTAAGAATATATATAATTGGTGTGTAGTAATTATCGGTAAGCTTCTAGCAATAATCACGTCTCATAAAGCCATGTGAAAACAATAGAAATAAAAAATTACTATGCTGTGGTATCTCCTAACATTAATTCCAACAATGATTTTAAAGTGCCAACATTGCACTAATGAAACTATAAAATGAAGCGTGATGAAGCGACAAAGACATAGTATATTGCAAAAAAATAAATATAAATATATATACTGTGTATATATATATATATCTATCTATATATATATATATATATATATATATATATATATATATATATATATGTGTGTACATAATCCTTAGATTGCTGCGATAATAACATCTAAGTGTCACATTCCACAGACAAAATATAAAAAAATGGTAAACAAACTTTTTTTTATAAAATTGTGTTTAAATGATAAAACACTATGGAGTTTGTATATGAGGACACAACACCAGTGAGCAGTTTAGAACTGATTCATATGCGTTGACCGAACTTAATTGTGAGGTCACATGCTCTGAGGTGAGCGACCATTGCCTGAGGGTGGGGAGCACCTGAGTGTGGACACTGCAAAACTTTGCTTTCGCATTTTTTAAAGTCACCATTATACCTATAATAAGGACTATATAACAATTATGTTGGATTGATCTTCATTTGATTAGGAAGTCACTGTTATATGGACCATAGCACTCTATGATTCATGTTTGTTGCATTATATATATATATATATTTTAAAAAGTTTGTTTACAATTTTATATATATATATATTGTTTGTGGAATGTAACACTTAGATTTTATTACAATCCTTATCTAAGGATTCTCTCTCTCTCTCTCTCTCTCTCTCTCTCTCTCTCTCTCTATATATATATAGATAGATAGATAGATAGATAGATAGATAGATAGATAGATAGATATAGATATAATATTATAATATATATATATATATATATATATATATATATATATATATATATATATATACATATATATAACTATATCTAAATATATATAGATAGATATCTATATCTATATATTTTTTTTGCAATATACTTTGTCTTTGTTGCTTTATCATGCTTCATTTTCTAGTTTCATTATTGCAATGTTGGCACTTTAAGATCATTGCTGGAATTACCGTAATCAGGAGATAGTTTAAAAGCTGACATTATGTGCATTGAGTCAGGACAATAATTCTGGCTTTTGACTTAGAAATAACACTCTCTAATTGTTATATCATGATAAAGCTGCTGGGTTCCTGCCTCTGAGAATGTGGCCTAGTAAAAAGGCTGACACAGTGTACAAGTCTGTGTGATATTTTTCTCCTTGTGAAACTGCAGCCTAGTAAAAGGTATTTACACATGGAGTCAGTACAAGATTTCCTAAAACATGTCTGGTCTTTTAATGTGAGATTTCAGCCTTGTAACAGTGATTACATAGTGTGCACAAGCCTATATGATATTTCAAGCTTTTTTTTTGTGAAATAGAACATTCTAATTTTATAATCTTGAATAAAGATTGCCTGATCTGTCATTTTAAAACCACGTACTTTACATTATGTGAAAGTGCTTACATACCATGCATGGAGACTGGACAATACTAATGTTTTTTTTTTGGTGAAACAATACACTGTTATTTTCAATTTCATTAATTTAAAAGTGCCTATACTGTTTAAAACCCAATAATACACTCTCTCATCCTGCTCTGTACATGCTCAGTTGTTTTCCATTTTTGGCATTGTGCCAAAAATCAAAGTCACTAGAGATCAATCTTCTGACAGTCTAAAGATTACCTGCTGCTCAGGGGCTCTGGGCTTCAGCAAAATGGCAGCCTCTGGCAAGAAGAAACAAGGACAATGCTGGAGGCAATTTGCAGCACACACTAATTTTGGTAGTATAATTATTAACCACTTCAGCTCTGCAATATTTTACCATTTTCTTGACCAGAGCACTTTTTGCAATTTAGCCCTGCGCTGCTTTAACCGGTTAATTGCGCTGTCATGCAATGCTGTACCCAAACTAAATTTTTTGCAATGCTGTACCCAAACTAAATTTTTTTTGTACTTTTTTTCCCACAAATAGAGCTTTCTTTTGGTGGTATTTGATCACTACTAGGATTTTTTTTTTTTGCAATATAAACTAAAAAAGACTGAAAAAGAAATATATACTTTTTGTTTTAAAAAAAATCCAATAAACTAAATTTTTGTCATACATTTAGGTCAAAATGCATTCAGCCACACGTCTTGGGTAAAAAAAAAAAATGCAATAAGCGCAAATTTATTGGTTTGCGCAAAAGATATACTATGGTATATTTACTGGAGTTTACGCAGCTTTTAGTTTATGACTGCCTATCTCATTTCTTGAGGTGCTAAAATGGCAGGGCAGTACAAAAAAAAAACAAATTACCCCTTTTTGGAAAGTAGACACCCCAAGGAATTTGCTGAGAGGCATGTTGAGCCCATTGAATATTTAATTTTTTGTCACAAGTGATTGAAAAAAAAATGCCATGGGTATATGTGGAACTACACCCTAAAATACATTCTGCTGCTTCTCCAGAGTATGGGGATACTACATGTGTGAGAGACATTTTGGGAGCCTAGCCACGTACAGGACCCCGAAAAACAAATACTGCCTTTCTAAGGGTGCAAATTGCTCATTTCACTTCCTCACTACCTATCACAGTTTCAGAGGGCCTGAAATGAAATAGCACAACCCCCCCCCCCCCCAGGACCCCTTTTCAGAAAGTAGACACCCCAAGGTATTTACTATGAGGGATGGTGAGTATTTTGCAGATCTCACTTTTTGTCACAAAGTTTTCAAAATTGAAGTGTGTCTAATTGTAGGGGCTGTTTTTAATAAAGTAACAAGCAGCGAGCACTATGGAGATTGTGTTTATTATTACATGTGAGCGATCGATTTGAGAGAGAAGCGAAGCTGAGCATCTAACAGTGATTACATGTTAATGCTTGATTGGAGAGAGAAGCAGAGCTGAGCTGCAAGCAATGAGGAAAGGAGTAATTGCCTTGATTAATTTCTTTGAAGCTGTCAACGTGAGCATACTGCTTGGAGAGCATAGGTGGGTCAGCTGTTGTGACGTGGAGGAAAGAGTTTGTGGAGGAGAGGAAAGGAATGACCATTATATGAGTTTTTTTACTCATCTGTGAGGTGAGCAGGCAATTTGGCTGGTGAAGGATACACAATTATTATTAACATACAATTATTGATCTCAGGACGGATAAGCACAGCAGTGGATTTTTTTATACACTGTGATAAATGAACATTTTTTTCACTAATAGATGGTATACACATATGGACTGGTTTCACTGGGATATCAATCACACTTTTGAATATATAAAAGTTGATTATTAATTCATTCATTATTATTATTTTTTTATAAATATGTAAATGCTATACAGCGCTTCACTATAAGGAAAAATTACGGGTATGATGTACTCGATACCCATTAGACCGGGGAGGCATCTGCTGCCGCCGCCTCGAGGCCGCACACCTGGAGCCATGGCCAAGCTCAGTGGTAAGTATGGGGGGGCCTACAACCCCTCCTACCCTGTGCCTTTATAACCAATACTGTGCTATATTACCAAACATATATATTTTTGTTCATCCTAGGTACATTGTTACACACATCCACCCCTGAAGAGCGAGCTGGATCTCACGAAACTAGTCGGGTAGTATGATGCCCGTGTACCATGTACTACTTATACATTTATGTACCAATACTCCTTGTTTATATATATTTTTAATTGGCAACCGTTGGTGTTATTTATCCATGTAAACAATTGTATTTGAATAAACCATATACTATATTTACTACTGTTATGTTTACTGGCGGAAACAGTACCCACTTCATTTAAAGTCCCAGGGCGAATCCTTTGTTGTTTGTTATATGTTACAGGGATGGAAGTGTGTCACTGGGGACACCAGACCTTTTCCTTTATTTCTAAACTGCCGCTAACTGGCCCTAACGCTATTTAGCGTCACAAGTGACACCAATGCAGTGATCAGCAAAAAAATCTGCACACTGTACTTGGTGACACTGTGACGGGGAGTAAAAGGGTTAACGGGGGGGGGGGGGGCGATCAGGAGGTTAAATGTGTGCATATGTGATATGCTTGTGTTGATGCTCTCTCCTCTCATGCCGGAACCGAAAAAGGCTCCCGGAAAGGAGATTGCATCATTTCCTGTGCCTGTGTTTACATCACACAGGCACAGGGCATTCAGCCATTCGTCAGAACCAATCAGCAGGTCCAGGCCATAAATCATTGGCCTGAACCTGATGACTGATCGGTTCTGAATCTAATCCGATTGCCTGTACATGATTTTGTGCAGCCGGGCCACCCTGCTGCAGTAAATATGGAGTGGTCCAGGAGTGGTTATTGAGAAATATTGCTAAAGAACTTAACTTTTTTCAAGTTGTTATCAGTAAAGTTCCACTTTAATTAAATCCTAAATATTGAAATATGAACAAAGCACATCCTTTTATACCGTGTTCTTCTCTCAATTAAGAGAGTTTTTTTTGTCTGCTGCTTTGTTCCTCTGCTATCAGAGTGAACAACTTCTGACACCAAGAGAAAAAAAGGTGACAGGGGAGGGATCTTCAGCTGATTGACATCCTCGGCTTTGTTCTTGTGTGCTGTGCGAAGGGGGTGTTCCTTGCCTCCAATCAGCTCTCAGATTTCTCCTCATTGAGCTCTGCAGTGTGTCATTTCAGCTCTCCATCCCCTGTTTCCTGATAGCTCGGTCAAGCTTAATACATTCTGGACTTTGCACAGCTGTAGTGAATTGAATACTGCAGATAAACAGGTACAACTAGTAGGGTTTATTTCATCTCTATGTATCACCCAAGGCCCATCACTTCACTGGGTATATGTAAGGGTTTACTACCACTTTTACAAACTTTGTAGCAGATACCCACCTTTTTATGTGTTTAAGAAAAAGTTGTTCCAAAATGTCCTATCAAGATTCCTGGATGCAAGGGTCTAGTTTATTATAACCATCCAAAGCACTTTCAGTTTTCTAACAAGAAAATCTGCAGTGTCTGCATCCCTTTCAAAGCATTTAACCCTTAGATAGTACCTTACTGAAAATGTAATTCCTGTTGCAGATGATGCCAAAAATGTCACTTGTATTAATGCAGATCTGTGATAAAATACTGAGAAATTCACACAAGCAGGAAATGTCATTTCTGGGAGCATTTTGTACACCAGCAGGTTCCCATATTGCATTGAATTGTCTTGACAATTTTATAGTATTACAGCAGCTTTGGATTGAAAATGAAATCCATTTTTTAATCATATTAAACTATAAATCGGCTTGTGTAGCTATATATATATATATATATATATATATATATATATATATATATATATACATAAATAAATATATATATATGTGTATGTGTGTGTTTTCACACAAGATCCACGCACCTTTTACCCAAAATGCATGCATTCTTCTAATTGGCTTCACCTGGAAAATGCAGAGAATTATGAGTGAAAATTGGCTGAATCTTGTGTTAAAGCATTTAGAAATGAACACATTTGTTTGCTGAATCACATTGTACCAGAAATTTATTTCTTTTAAAAAAAATATTTTTTCACCATTTTTTCATCTTTTTGCTTTCCAGTGCGACTGATCTCTTTTAGATTCATTGCAGCCACTTCTTGTCTGGGTACCTGGGCTCCATGTCATTTCTCAGGGCCAGCTTTTTGTTGGTGACAAAAGTGGATTATATCTGTGTAATAAGCCTTAAGCCTGGTACACCCGATGGGTTGAACAGAACAAAAACTGACAGCTCAGTTCAATCTGATGTTAGTACAGTGATTTCCCTTGTTCTATTGTGTTCTGACAGGGGGATGCCCCCCCCCCCCCCCCAAGCCGAAAAACACTTTGGTCAGTGCTCTCAGCCATTAGCTGAAGGAGCTGATTGAGAGCCGATCGGCTGCTGGTTTTCCAGCATGCTCGTCTGGCAGAAAGGTCTGTAGGACTAGCTGTCATAGACATGGGCTGAATGTCGTGTGTACTAGACATTAGCATGGTCTCCTATTCGGTTTGATTTACCAATGGCAAATAAACTATTTACTTTACAAGGGAAGTCACCTGGTTTTCTAAGTTCTGGGGATAATTCCCTTGCAACATGAAACTTACTTTGTAAAGTGAACAGTCTATTTCCTTTAGTAAATCAACCCCATAGTCTTCACCAGGAGTACAAGATCCATGGTGTTGATAAGTGACAGTATTGTATAACAACTTGAAAACCAAGACTGTCAATATCAGCAAGTGCTTAAAAATGGACCTTCATAGCTGGATAAGATATTGTTTCATCTAAACGCCAAAATGCATTTTATGAGGCCATACACTATGTCTTTTTTTCTACTTTTTACCTTGTATTATTATCTGCAAACACCTGGGTAGCCCGCCACTCATCTGTATTGTGTTCCCCTTCCTGTTTTATAACTCTACCTGCAAGTTCAGACCTGTGGTGATGTTGATAGACATGTGGCTCCAGAGTGCCTACAGTCCCACAGTCAACTTGTGATGTCAAAGTCTGACAGGCCACCATGTCCAACCCTCTAGGAAGTGATTGACAGTAACTCTGAGCAGAAACCCTGCTCTCCAATGCTAGATGATACACTATGATAAGGAGGGAGGAGCAAATGCTTAGCATAGATGCAAAGGAACTGTAGTCACATGACCACATCAGTAAAAGAAAGAAAGAAAAAAAAGATAACACGTGCACACTTGAAAATTAAATGAAATGTAGTGATGGCAGACTATAAGTGTAACATTATGCACCCTCCCCATCATTCATCATCTATAGTTGTGTCCCTTTAATGCTGGACACCAGTGATTGTCATCATATTGGTGAGCCAACCCATTAGATTGTGGGACTAGTAGTTTTCGTGACCAGCGGTTCCATTGCATAACTATACACCAGTGCTACATATCCCAGGAATTCTTGCTATCATCCAGGGGACTTCTGGGAGAGACTATAAAGGAGATAGGAGTTCCAGCCCACGCTCTCTTCTTCCTGGGCCTTTTGTAAGGCATACCTCTCCGTGACGGGGAGAGAGAGGTTGTGGCCTACCATGCGGTGTAAAAAACCTCCAGCCCGGCCTCGTAGGGCCCATCTCTGCGGCTGTTCACCAGACAACTTCATGGCACCAACTCAGCAGCCCGACACCACGTCTGTTCACACTCCACATCCGTGTGTCATTGCTGGCGCTCCATTGATGGATATCTCTTCCCGGGTTGCTGATTTTAAGGCCTCTAGTTCAGACCAGTCGTTGGTGAGAGGGCAACCGCCTATCTTCTGCATTATTTCCCTGGTTAATTATTGGAACACTATGTACAGACACCTTGTTCTTTGGAACATTTCTATTTGAACACTGAACATAGACACCTTTAGCTACAACCACTTCAAAGAATACCATTAGCCTGTTTAAGCCAGTCAGTCTGTTCACACATCATTGCACCTTATTGGATATAATCTAATGAGCTCCAACTGCCAGTGAAGACTATCAGGCCTGCACCACGGACATTGCTGTTGTCACTAATTATAGGGCCCCTCACCATCCTTATTCTGTCAGATCTTAGGATCATTAGGATTTTAAGGTTGAAACCAGCCTGGGATTCCTTTTAGACTGTACCTACTTGCAATAAACATTTAACCATTCATTGTCCTTCAGGTCATATTACATGGGGTATTCCGTTGTATATATATATATATATATATATATATATATGATATCTTCCTGCTGTTAAATTGTTCTTAATCCCTAAAATGGACCTCCGCTCATCGGAATCCCCCCCCCCTCCGGCGCCACAATTGGCACCTTTCAGGGGGGAGGGGGGTGCAGTTACCTAATCCAGGTAACTGCACCCACTTCCGGGATAGCTGTCTGCGGAAAGGGGCGTAGATTACGCCCCTTTCCGCAACTGCCCGCCCCTTTGCGCAAGTGCCCCGCTGCCTGCTGGGAAACACACAGTTCCCAGAGGCAGCGGGGACCGTCCGGATTGCGCCGCGTGGCTCGCGCAGTAGGGAACCGGGAAATGAAGCCGAAAGGCTCCATTTCCTGATTCCCATACCCAAGATGGCGGCGGCAGGACCCGACAGACGACCTAGCGATCGGCTTCGGGTGCCGACATCGCGGGTGCGCTGGACAGGTAAGTGTCACTATTTTAAAAGTCAGCAGCTGCAGTATTTGTAGCTGCTGGCTTTTAAAAAAAAAAAAAACGCGGAGTCCCGGTGGACTCCCGCTTTAAGCTGTCTTTGGAGGAAATTCCTCTACTGAGTCTGTGCTGTTTTTCAGAAATCAGTTGATTTATTGCCCTCCTTTACAAACTAATACTACTTTGCTACTTCAGTAAAAGCTGAGATACCATAAATATATTGACTTGTGTGACATGTCAATTAAAAGTGCATGCATTTGAAAGTCTGTTCATTTTGAACGGGATGCCGTAAAACGGGACTAAAAAAGGAAGTTCAATAGCCAGTAGCCAATAGCTTCCCTTCCGTCGTATTTGGTCCGTCGGACCAGCATACAGAGGAACGATTTCCCCGATAGGAATTGAGTCCGTCGGACAGATTTGAAACATGTTCTATTTCTAGGTCCGTGAGATTTTTTATGTGAAAAACGATCGGATTAGCCAACACACAATCAGATTGTCCGACGGACTGATTGTGTTGGACCTAGTCTGCCGGAAAGTTTGGTTGTGTGTACGCGGCATGAGATTGACTTCACTTACACGTTAACATGTTAAAGAATATAATGTATTTTGGGTTTTCAACTACTTTAACTTACTTTCCTGTCTCATCTTAGACATACACTCTTCCACCCCATTTAAAAAAAAGAAAAAAAAGGTTGTTTTCCATTTTCTACTTCCATTAAGTTAAGGTTTAATGTTCTGGATGACTTTCAAAGCACTACACAATTAGTGTATTACCAGAAATTACTTAATATACTCCATATAATGCTCTTTGTTTTGCAGACATACAGTGGAAATTCTAAAACCCTGCGACAATTTACTGGATATCTCAAACCAGCTGAGAGTGATTGGTTATTAAGTCTTATCATTAGATGAAATAGAAGAATACAGACATGGAAAAGATGTTAAAGCTTAACAAAGTCAGGCAAAATCTGAAAGACATTTTAAAGAAAGTGTTTTTGATTTATTTAGGAGAACGGTAACATTACTGCTGTGGCCTCTGTTATCCAGTGCCTAGTTCTATAAAGATCTATAGAGGTTTGCCCCCAAGCTGTAATGAGTTTTAAAACATGTCCTTATTAACCTTTGTAACCAATCAGCTTCCAGGTTTTATTGCCAAAGCTAAATTGAACAAGCTCAGGTTAGAAACTGATTGGTTTCTATGCAGAAGTGAGTCTGGGTTTGCACTCTCCATCTTTAGTAAATAAACCCCGCTGTGGAGCAATCAACCCTAAAATTCACTCTTAAAACACTGAAGTCATGTATTACAGCTCTCTAAGTCACTCAACTCACCCTATACTTCCCCTCCAGTTTGTGTTTACATTAGAGATTAGATGGTGACACTGGAAAATGAGAGATGATGATGACGCAATGGATTTAGATAACTTCAGTGCTTCTGCTGTAAATATTGTTTCTTGGGTTTCTCCATAGTGCCTGCAGCTGCAGAGGTTAGTAAGGGCTTGCATTAAGATTAATTAACTTTTTGTTAAAAATAACTAAATGTCCAAAACCTGAACAGGCTTACAGTAAAATTAACTAATGAGACTATAGCTTCACTTCAAGGTTGGTAAATACGTGTGATTATATCATGTTACGGGTACTGGATTCCAAACAAAGCTATAGTATTTACTTAGAAAAGAACTATAGAAAGAGAAGCGGATGATAATTTGAGGCAGGCATTAATTTAGACTACAGGACCATAAGAAATATCCTTAGAAAGCTGATTTGCCCATTGAAGACAAATAAACAGATTTTGTTTAAATCCCCTATCCCCAGCAGCACTTATGTAGCACTACCCCCATAGGAACTGCTGAGTTTTTTTTTTAATAATTGCCCCCAGCCAGGCACACAATTCCTTTTTTTTAATAATTTAAATGTTATTAGTTTTTACATTTTAAAACAGGCAGGGAGCATAAGGAAAAAACAAATTAACGAGACCACCGAAAAAAAATATGCAATAAAGAACAAAACAAGTGTTCTGTACAATCCTATTCATGGCCCCTTATCTTGCTTATTTACTTTATCGTACTTCCTATCTACCCTCCCCACCTCTATCCCAATCTATGCCCTAATCCCCCCCCACCCTCCCCAGTGTTTGTTGGCCCTTCCTCCCCTATTTACTCTTCTAGTGCCTGGATGTAGGTTTCAGTCCTTTTGAAAGATCTCCATTTTTTCCATGTTGCCCAATATCTGTTCATTTGGTTATTCTCCATTTTGATTAAATATTTCATATTGTTGATGTGTTCAATCTGTACCCATTCTCTGATAAGAGGTTTTTTAACTTGTAACCAGTTTATAGGTATCAGAGCTTTTGCCGCATTAAGCAAAAAAGGTACCAACATGTTTTTTTTTTTTTCAATTTTCATTTGTGGATTACTACTTTTTTCTTCTACTCCATAGAACAAACATTTCCGCGGGCAACATGGTATTTTTTCCCCTGTTACTATTTCTATATAATACAAGATCTTCTGCCAGTATAACTTTATCTCTGGACATTCCCACCATATGTGGAATGTTGTTCCGGGTGATTTACACTCCCTCCAACAGTACATAGATCTGGAGGGATCTATTCTATGCAGTCTCTCTGGAGTCAAATGCCATCTCATCATACACTTGTAATTAACCTCCCTAAACGTTGAATCTGACACCTGCCTATATACTGTCTCCATCATCTGGCTCTCATCTATTTTGATACCCATATCCAATTCCCATTTTTCTATAGCTGGTATACCATCTTGTACCTCGATTTCTGCCAGGAATTCGTATACTCTTGACATACAGTGCTTTACTTTTACTTTAGAATTGCATAACTTTTCTATGGGTGTCAATGTGTTCTCATCTCTTATGGGTTTTGGAATTGAATTAATAAAATGTTGAATCTGTAAATACTCCCACTCCTTTAAATTTTGCCAACAGTGTTTCTTAATTATATCTTGTTTTAACATCAAGGCCCCGCCTAAAGTGATATCTTTTAATTGTATATTTACCAATTGTTTACCTAATTGTGTGCCCTTTCCTGGAATAAAGAAATTTGTGCCCTCAAGTGGGATTAGTGGAGAGTTATATATCCATTTATTTCTCCGGTGTAGTGCATCCCATATTTTTAATGTTGTTACCGTGATTTCGTGAACTTTATTACTACCTATTCTAAATTTTGGCGGGATCCAGATTTTGAGGCAAATTGAGGCACACAATTCCAATCACTCTTCAGACTCATTAACCGGTCTAGGGGTATTTTTGGATGCTTTAATGAAACCTTGAACTTAAATAGGTAATGGGTAATTGTAGGATACAGTAACCCTAAGTTGCAATTTGAGGACGCTAAACTTTCTCCTTTAGACCTGTGAGCCAAGTCCTTGCCCAAGTAAATGATGAACTGAGCTGTGTAGTAACAGGCTGAGGAGAATGATCTACCTCTTGAAAGTCCAAGCAAAGTCTTTTAATTAAGAATTAAAAAGACTGAGCTCTTTAGGACAGCAGACACAATGTCCCCTTTTTAACCACTCCAGCTCTCAAACATGTTTACCCTCTATGAACCAGACCATATTTTCACATTTCCGCTATGTGTCTATTCATGAGTTTATAACTTTGTAATTACGTATGATACAGAATTGACACATATATTATTTTTTTGGGACAAAACAGGCTTTCTTTTGATCTTAAGGTCCTCTGAGATTTTTTTTTTATTTATTTGCATTTAAAGGGGAAAATATAAACACCATTTTTTCAAGTTTGATCAGTAAAATGTTGAACACAAATACCATTACTGTGGGGAAAACATATACATTTTATTCTGCTGCCTGTTCTACATACTGCAACTTTAAAATTAAATTGTTGATACAAAGCATGTTATTTACTAAAGAAATAAAGTTTTTTTTTGTTGCACATATTTTATTTTTCTCATAATGCATCAATAATTTAAAGTTCTTACTGATTTGAAATAAAACAGATATACCCTAAACCATATATTTTTTTTAGCAGTAACCCCCTAAAGATAACAATGTGCTGTATAATATTTTTTTCCAACAAATAATTTGAAATAGAAACATGAAACAAGAGATGAAACTGTTAAATAGTGCTTATACAGGGTTCAAATAAATTAGCTAAGTAGTAAAATAAGGGCACATCCTGGTTAATTAAGAGTTATCTAATTCCCTGTGCACACAGTAAACATTCTTCTGTGTTAGCTGCAGCTCTCTCGCTCACAGATACTGTCTGTCAGGGAAGGAGGAGATAAGACAGCTAGTGTGTTCCTTTTGTTAATGATCACTCTGATTGTCTGACATAATGGGACATAATAGGCTGGCATTCAATGAGGAAGGCTTTCAGGCTGGCTCCCAATCCTAGGATTGGGAGCTAATTTTTCTACAGATACAGGGTCTCATGGGGCTGTGCACGGGAGGGAGCAGGGGAGATAAGAAACTGCAGGCAGTCTCCTGAACTTGTACAGAGGAGGGGATTTTTTGGATGTGTGTAGCATGCCATGTGTGTAGGCAACTGGTTAAACATGCTAACTCTAGCATAAAAGGGATGGCACTAGCAAACAGTCTGTAGGATTTCTCATACCAGTCTGTACTCACTAATGTCCTTGGTTAATTTGTTGCCTCCTTCCCATATCTTTCACAGACACCCACAGACCCCATGGTCCTCGGACAACAGCTTCCAGTCAGCTTCAGCAAACAAAGTAGGCCTCCAAATAGCCCCACTGAGGCATGAGGCAGGTTTCAGCAGAACTGCTGGTGCATGTTAGCAAGGTCAGAATGTGGTCGTAGGAAGTAGGAAGATGTCCAGAGAAATTGTGAACTCTATGCTTGTCCTCCTCATCAGGAACCTGTCCCTACTGCTAGTTCGGTCCCTACCAGGTGGGATACCTGTCCCGTACTGTACTCTACTCACTCACAAAATTCTCTCCAATCCTAGGAGCCAGGGCCCTAAATAGGCTCTGCCTGACCCAAGATCGCTGCTAGAGTCACATGGGGTGGCAGCATCCAATAGGATAGCCCCCTAAATGGAACAGGAAACCATAGAGGAACCATTTTCCTCTTGACTTCCTCTCCAACTGCAATGCTGCTGTGGATGAGTGCCACCTTAGGTGGATAAAGAAGACTGCACCAGTCTACACCTACACAGGCATATGGCAGAATTGGACCTCTGCTCCCAATTCTAGTGTATTTATACACACTCCCCGCGGTCATCTGGGCACCCAGGGATTGACCAGGGCTGTATAAATACTTAGCTGCTGTTTAGACTCTCCCTGACCACTATCTTATAGAATATTTTTGGACAAACAGGGGGAAGCAGTCAATCCTGCAGCCACTGAAAAAAAGACAAGACAGACAAACAGACAAGAACAATCAAACACAGCTACACTGGTTACAGTTAGCCAGAACTAAACTTACCTGAAAATGAAATGCAGCTCCACTGAATACAATGAGCCTAAACTACATTTAAGTATGCTAGCACCTATCTAGAGGGTGCAAGGTTTGCTTACTATTCTTTCTCTCCCTGGAAACTCTGCTCAGTACTAAAAGATGAAAGAAATACCCAGTACATTAGGGTATAGTGGAGCATATGGCTTACTCCATGTTACAGTGCTGGGCTGCTGTCACACAGGGAGTGCATAGTCTTATGTAAGCTATGACTCCAGGGACTTATAGCTTCTACTTTACTTTGGCTTCATGGATGATCAGAGCATAAGGAGTGCAAATGAAAGATAAGTATATGCTAATAGGGAGCCCTGTATTACTGTGAACATGTTGTTTTGCCCTTCACGAGCAAAGCACAAGTTCAATTTAAGCATATAAAGGAACATTTAAGTCAACAACAGATATATTTCAGACCAAAGTCTTCCAACTGAAGTTCTTCCACTGTAAAGAAATGTGAGAACAGAAAACTGTATAAAGAATAATTAAATAGTTGTTTCCCTTCTTTGGAGGCTGCCAAAATTGTAAGCATATTATTGCTAATATGTTTGCATTAAAAAAAGGCATCACCGTGATGCTATTTTATATTGATATGTGTTCTAAGTAGCTCAGGCATATTCCATTCTCTGTTCACCGTTGAAATGCGTGTACACTCTAGTGATTTACTTTACCATACTCCACAGCCAGCCAGGTGACTACCATATTTCCTGGTAAATATTACCTTTTGTGTCACCTCAGCAGGTAACTCTCTGGATAATAAATCAGCATTATTACACTGCTGAATCACTGCCGAAGGGGCAGGAAGCTGTAGGACCCACCAGGAATAAGTGGAGTCATCTTTTTATGTGGTATATGTGGCAGAATTATGTAAATCACAAGAGCAGCTGAACAACGGCCTTAAACATTCTTTGGCAAGTTTACATATGTATTTTGCTCTTTGCCAGGAACAGTGACTAAACTGGAATACATGGCAATGCCACACAATCTACAGGTTAGGATGCATTTTCATATATCATCCATATACCATAGATATCAAATATAACTGTGCATCAGATCTGCTTACCTGTGTACAGTGGTCATTGCTTTAGACATATGTGGTTATGAATATTCTCCTTTAGGATTCCATTGTTAAAGATACTTATTTTACATTTGATTCTAAACTGGTTGCCTCTCGGCAGTGCAAATGTATTTTATAACCACAAACTTGTTTCAGATTTCCTTTTGGTTGCTGTTTTTCCATCTGTTTAAACCATCACAATACTATATATGCAGGAAATGTGCTTAATGTCTCACAGAATTATAATCAAAACTCGCTATCAAGGAGCATAACATTAACACTGCAGACTTCTTAGAATTATATTTACATTTTTAGCAGACAATTTGTTTATTTTAAATACATGTATATCAAATATTTCTGGCAAATTTAACTTTGTATGGTACTGGGCTATATTTAAAGGGCCAGGAACTGAAAGCTTTACATTAACTGGTCAATAAAAAAATATGTCCGAATAAATTAGAGAGAGAGAGAGAATTTTACACAATTGATTCTATGCATATAATTTCTATTGGAGTATAAGTCCTACTGGTTTTCGGTGGCCTCCATCAGACTGCATCACGGGCCTTCTCATCACACCCTGAGCCCTCCTTTGTAAAAGAATTGCAGGAATTCCCAATTCACCATTATCTAAGTCATTGATATGAATGTATAATATGCTCTGTGCACATTGTCAGTGCTAAATAAATGGCAATAATAAAATATTAATAATAATATATCAAAGTCCTATGGTGTTGCAACTATTTACAGCTGCTCAGAGCATCACCATTACCCCCATTTTTCAGCTTGTTTCCCAAAGCCTGACTTCACCTGACTACACTCAACATGCAGAACCCCATTCGTTCTAATTGTTGTTGTGCACATTTGTACATTCAGGCTTCCTCTGATTGGCTGAGGAGAACATTGTGATAGACCATACTTGGTATACTTGACTCTCAATCTTGGTCAATCAGAGGAAGCATTGTATTCCTTAATAAAAATGCAAGCCTTCTGTTGAATGGCTGAGCAGCACACTTCATTTTGTTTATGCAACAGACAAAGAAGCACATACCTTTGGACAGCAGTATTGTCAGTTTGGGGGGAGGGGAGTGTAAAAAGTACTAGCATATTTAAATACACTAACAAATTGCATCCAAACTCTGGCTAACGCTTTATAAACAGTTACAGCAAACGTTTTTTTTTTCCTTTTGGGATAAAGGGTTTACATAAATGAATATATAAGCTTATTATTGAAAGCACCCCTAAATAATAGGGTTCTTGCAAGCTACCATATATGTTATGATAATTAATTAATCTATAAAGCTGCTAGCACTGACTGATCATGTCCCAAATGATCGTGCAGACCAAGCTAAAATACAAAAGAAAGTGCCGCTCTAAATCTAACAGTGTGATGACCACACTAGCTGTAGTGCTACTATTTACACCAATTGATTAAAAACAACAGAATAAAAAAAATTTTATATATATAAATAATCTAGTAGTCAGGAAAAAAAAATATATATATATACCTAGCGACAACAAAGTTATCATGTGCAAAAATGTAATATAGTGCACCCACTAATATATAAACAGTCCTTATAAAGTGCTTCAATTATAAAGCAAAAAAGTGTTCCAGTGCACTAAACGTGCTAATGTGCAAAATCCTTCAAGCAATAACATGCACTGCTGAAAACATTAAGTCCATTCCAATTAAATCAAATCCACAGATTCTATTGGTAATGACCAAATGTGTGCTTGTGTCCACTCCTGTGCTCCCCCTTCCATGTGTGCGCTCAACTTAGAGTGTGTGTAGAGCCGTTGTAATCGCTGAGCTGATGTGCCCTCTCCATGCTGAGAACACTCTGCCGTCTCCCACACCGTCCGGTCCCCTCCCCAACGCGTGCCGATACTGGGAATATGATTTATCTTCCTCAGGGGAATTTTATTGGATGGTTATGGTGTCAATCATTATATAGTATCATTGCGACCATTTTCTTGTCAACCACGGACACTCTATTATTTAACATATGATCCTGGCCATTTTCTACTCGTAACTAATCAGTAGTTGGAAACATAGGCACTATATTATATGCCGCTGTGCTAACGTGCAAAATCCTTCATGCAATAACATGTGCTTCTGAAAACATAAAGTCCATTCCAATTAAGTCAAATCCACAGATTCTATTGGTAATGACCAAATGTGTGCTTGTGTCCACTACTATGCTCCTCCCTTCCGTGTATCCGCTCACCTTAGAGCGTGTGACCTTGCAGCTAAGCTTGGTCAAAACACGCTTATGAAACAATTCTGGGCTGAGTGTCCGTGCTTGGGTCCTGGGCTGATTGCTTGTACGTTTCTCCACATAAAAGTATGACAGATGAAACTTGATAGTGTATTACCATTTTAAATAAAATGTATTCAAACAGTAATAGATGTCTCTTTAATAGGGTACTCACATTTAGTGGGTGTTACAGTGTACCACTCTATAACAAATGCCAAAAGCCGTTGTAATCACTGAGCTGATGTGTCGGGAATATGACGTATCTTCCTCAGGGGGAATTTTATTTGGACTGTTATGGTGTCAATCATTATATAGTGTCATCGCGGACATTTTCTTGTCGACCGCGGACACTCTATTATTTAACATATGATAGCAGCCATTTTCTTGTAGACCGCAGCACTCATTTATTCACATATATACATGCCAGCATCTCGTCACTGTTAGAAGATAGTATCATAACAGAGAACGGCATGCAATATAGCATCTATGTTTCCAACTACTGATTAGTTACGAGTAGAAAATGGCCACTGTGACAGACCTAGCCAGGACACAGGCCTTTGGAGAGGACTGAATACTAGCGTCTTGCCGACCGATTATGGGCCCTGGATTTTAAGGTACACAGGGTGAATGAGAACCCCACTATAATCTGTGCTAGTCAGATTCAATGCTGTATATATGTATATATATATTGTGTGCTGTCTCATGCTGTCAGACTATTTGCTGTGATTCGTTTGGGGTTTGGCTGTATTCTATTGTTCTATTGTGTTGGTCTTCTTTTGATATTATGGGATGTTTATGTCTATGGATGGAGGGGGAATTCCTCCAGCAGCCCCCCTGCTAAGACTGTTTACTGATGAGAAGTTTTTACCCTACACTGGTGTTGTCTGGTGACTGGGGGAGCTAAGGGGTCTTGGATTGTGTGGTACCAGACAGAGAAAGCATTTACGGTGGACATCTGGAGTACGGGGTCGGTCATAATTGGTGGCAAGCAGTGGGACGCTTCCTGCAGTCTGGGACATCCAAACCTCCACCTGGATCCAAGATCAGGATAGCAGACTTCAGTCACCCCTGCAGAGATATGGACCTGGTATCAGAGTTCCCGGCGCTGCTTTGGATCGTCCTTTCAGCATACACCAGGACTGTGTCTGAGGATGAATACCTGGAGCTCAGGCAGCAGATTCGGGTGGAGCTCTGGATTGGAGCCCTCCAGCTTGCTGGTATAAAACAGGGCAAGTGCTTCCCAACACAAGAGCAATGGGCCAGTGACCAACGGGCATTGCAGATGGCATTCCTGGGAGAGCGGCCCCAGGAGCAATGGGTGACTGAGTTGGACAGGCTGGTTCAGCAGGAGATAGCGCTGGACAATCATTATGGGGCTCTGCAATGGCACGCAGAGCAGGGATATTTAGGGGATGCAACAGAATTCTCTCCGGAGGGATATGACTTTGGTGGCCCTGGATTTGTGTGGGAGAGCCTTACAGATCTTTTTGTGTTTGGCGATGAAGGGGAACCTACCCTTGAGGACCTGCAAGAATATAGAAAGGCTATGCTCGGTCTTGCAGGGGTCTCAGAGCTAAAACCTGACCTGGACCATTTGCTAAGGAAGGAACAGCATCTGGAAAGGGCATACAGGAAACTGCTAGAACATGTTCAGCAGCATGCCAGAGAATCGGCAGTGGAAACTCCGGAGATTGCCACCCCCAAAAATGAGGTGCTGACAACAGGGCAGAGTTCTGCTAACCTCTGCCCAGCACTGTTAGCATCTTCTGGGTGCCACGGACAGGAGATGGTAAACCTCTATCCCCAGACACCAGTTCCAGAGTCAGGGGATTTGATAGACTTTTCTGCTGAGGAAGAAGAACCTGATGAGCCCCCAGCAGAAGAGCTGGTATTATGGCCAAACTTCACGGTGCTCTACCCAGCACCAACAGCAGTATCTATGGAGTTATAAGGAGCTTCCCCAGCTGAAAATGCTGGTCACCAGACAGAGGGTCCAAGGCCTCTGCCCCACGTGTGTGGCAGTTCCCGAGGCTCAGGGTGAGAAGGTGGTGGTCACTTCCCAGCAGCAGCAAGGGGAGAAGGGAGAGGAGGTGTTCTTCGTCCCTCCCCAACAGTTGGCCAGGGTGGAGGAAGCAGTCTTTCCTCCCCAGCAAAGATCCATGCACCTGGAAGACAGCGATAGAGAAATGTCATCCCAGCAGCCAGATGAAGGAATGGAAAAGGAAGCAGCCGGCTCACCTCCCCAATGGCAGCTAAACCATTTGGCAGTGGAGGAAGCCAGCCTCCTGCCACAACGGTTAACCAGAGCGGAGGATGTTGAGTCCCCAGCAGAAGTGCTGGCAACAGGGTAGAGTGCTACCAACCTCTGCCCAGCACCAACAACTGTGGAGTTACATGAGACTCCTCCAGCTGAAGTGCTGGCCACTGGTCAGAGGGTCCAAGACCTCTGTCCCACACCTGCAGTAGTTCTAGGGGCCCATGGTGAGAAGGTGACGGTCACTCCCCAACAGTTAGCCGGAGTGGATGATGTGGGGTCCTCAGCTGAAATGCTAACAGGGCGGAATACTACTGACCCTACACACAACTGCAACTTGAGCTGATATCAGGGGATAGAACTTTGATCTCCACTGACACAACTCCAGAAAATGGTGCAGAATTGAGACAGGAGGATGTCAGCCTTGCTTTGCAAGAACTGGGGGATTTTCACCTACCAAAAGTGGATGGGACTTCAGTCCCCCCTTGTATACCCCAGGATGCTGGTCGGTTGGCCCAGATCCCCAACAGCATGTCGGAGTGAGCCCAATCACTTTGTCTTCTCTCCAGCGGCTGAAAGGACTCCAGGGAGAAGGGCTGGTCCACGACCTCTCCCCAGGTACGGGCATGTTCTCTGAGAGAGACAGAGGTTGGCTGGGTAAGTAATGCTCTGTTTGGGACAATTTATTTGGGGTACTGTGTGGATACCAGCATTGGGGGACTGGATCTACTGACTAACTTCGAATTCAACCCGTCTGGGGTCTCCTCCTGTGTTAGTCTCCTGCCGAAAGGGGAGATGTGTGACAGACCTAGCCGGGACACATACTTTTGGAGAGGACTGAATGCTAGCCTCTTGGGCCCTGGATTTTAAGGGGCACAGGGTGAATGAGAACCCCACTATAATCTGTGCTAGTCAGATTCAATGTTGTATATATGTTTATATAATGTGTGCTGTCTCATGCTGTTGGACTATTTGCTGTGATTCGTTTGGGGTGTGGCTGTATTCTATTGTTCTATTGCAGGGGTGCCCAACTTTTTGAAAAGCGAGGGCCACTTAAGCAACTTGGTAACTAGTCACGGGCCACAATGAGTGGGCGGATGACAGGTCCAAGTGCGCTCCGCATATGCAGAGCTGACACAGACACAGCCCGCTCAACTCTATGGGCCCTCTGTCTTTTTTTTATTGGATTGGAGGTAGGTGGGTGTAAATGGCCACAAGTCCATTTGCATCTGTGGTTCAATAGAGGTGAACAGAGGTTCTGATCGTTTCAGAACCAATCGTTTCAAAAGCTTTCACATTGACGAGCTGTGGTTTACTCACACTGAGGGTGAAGCGCAGTGCACCTGTGGCTTAGCTGTACTTTGCCATAGACTTATATTATATCCTGCAGGGGTGGTGCACTTTCTGAAGTGCGCCAAACCCACAGGTAATAACAGAAGTCTATGGCTCAGTGCAGGTAACCTGCAGGTGTTCTGCACTGCACCTGCAGATCAGTTTGAAAGCAGCCCAGAAATTGCCATATAAACACTGATTTTAGTAATAAACTTACCTTTGACAACCTTTAACAACAGTCTTCCATTCAGGTCAGCTCATGCAGCTCTGCTCCGCAACCATTGCTTCCTCTAGACCTCTACCACTGGCTTCATTCACAACACTCTTTCTTTGGGATGGTAGGTTGGCAACCCACAATCTGGACTTGCCAACCCGCCATCCCAGAGCAGGAGATTATGGGCCACATCAAAGAGCTCCGCGGGCCACTGGTTGGGCACCCCTGTTCTATTGTGTCTGTCTGCATTCGATATTATGGGATGTTTATCTTTATGGAGGGAGGGGGGATTGCTCCAGCAGCCCCCCCTGCTAAGACTGTTTACTGATGAGAAATTAAACACACCTGACCTGTGTGTCCATTGTCATTGGACAGTTTAACCCAGACAGTTTTCCAAGGGTGGGAGGAGGTGTTTTAAAGTGGGATCTGTATAACATGTGCTTGAATAAAGGAGTCTGTTGGTTTTTACCCTACACTGGTGTTGTCTGGTGACTGGGTGAGTTAAGGGGTCATGGATTGTGTGGTACCGGACAGAGGAAGTGGACATCTGGAGTACGGGGGTCCATCACACCCACGATCTTATGTTAAATAATAGAGTGTCCTTGGTTGACAAGAAAATGGTCACTGTAAGCATTCCTGTCAGTGGTAAATGGTTTGTCTAATTTCCATAACTACAAAGGAGCTCATTCTTTTAAAAACAACAGACTTACTGACTAGATCACCGGATGAAAATAGAAGAAAGAAAGCCTAAATAAAACAAATGCAGCCACCACATATAAGAATTGGTAGGCTGCAATATAATAAATGTTTTCTTTTGGATTTAACACTTCTTTGTTTCCCTTATAAGACAACACATTTTTTAATACAAAAGAAGCTAGCTGTTATTAAAGTCTGCAAAAAAAAGTTTTAGATATTTAACATATTATCAAGGCCAGATTAAGAGCATCGTGGGCCTGGTACTGAGGATTTTGGAGGGCCGTTTTAATGGTTAATAAATAAAATTAAAACGCAAACAAATTTTTATTAAAACAAATTAGGTATTTTTAACAAACTTCTCATTCACAGTATGTGTAAGAGAACCCGTGTGAATGAGCCCAAATTTTCTGTATATTTTTTATTTTATTTGTTACAATCTTTTATTGTTTACATTCTTATTTTTTTTTTTTTTTTATTATTTTTTTTTTTTCCAGTGGAGGGCAGTGGATGGTGTAAGTAGTGCAGTGGACCGTGTCAGCATTTTTTTTTTATTTCACTTTTTTATAATTTATTTTTTACAATTCATTTATTTTATTTTATTTTTTTTAAATGCATTTGGGGCTGGGTTTTTGGCAGTGGACAGCATCAGTAGGGCAATGGTGGTGCCCAAATGGTCAGTCCAACCCTGCTGGGCCTATATTAAAGGTAGGGGCTTGGAGCTGCAGCTCCAATATCCCCTATGTTAATCTGGCCCTGCATATTATTGAAGAGCAATCAGTTGTCCTATGTTATCTGTAGGGATGAGCTGAGTGTCCGGTCTGAAAATAAGGCCAGATTGAACATTTAATGTTTGGACAATCATTCGAACACCTAACATTTAGGACATTCAGCACGGATAAACATGCCAACTTCATGCTGTCAATGGTTGCTAAGGATAAAGCAGTTTCCTGCACCTGCCATGTTCTAAGCAACCACTGGCATCACCCAGCCCATTCACTTACATGGCTAACTGTGTAATGTCTGGGCCTACATCCGTTATTAGATACTAACTTTGATAGATGATTGAACAATATTAGTGCTGGCCTTATGTGGAGGAAGGAAGACCTTCTCTTTGAGAGGTTATATATATATTTGTACAACACTTCTGCATTACATAAATATGCTTAACTGGAAAAAATACTGGACATCCAATACTAGGTTTAATTTAAATATAACCACTAATAAATTACATTGTTTTAAGTAGTTATTATGTAATTAGTAAAATGTTCTTCAAACCTCTGTTAAATGTTAGTAATACTTATAGCTTATTATTCCACTTAGAATTAAGTTATAACATAAATTTTACGCTATAGAATGGGCCCTTTTCCAGATTCTCATAAGATGGGGAGGTCTTTTGAAAAGTATCAACAATAAACATTAAAGTGTAACTGAAGGCTGAGTAAAAAAGGGAGGGGGAGGGTATAAGCCCTATTAGATTTTTTCTTTTTTTTGCCATTGTGTCCTATAGGGGAGATCTCCCTTCACTCCCCGTTCCATAGCCCAAACAGGAAGTGAGAGAAAATCCTTACAAAGCGAGTGAATCCAAGGGTGTCACCAGGATCACCAGAACTAGTGTCCCCATCAGAACAATCTCCCTTTATTAAGGTTCTGGTCTCAACCCAAAATCTGGGATTTAATTTAATTATAATTTCAATGATAATAGTACATATAGAAATGTATATGTATAGAGAGGGTGAACAGGGGCACAGGCAGCAATAAAAACTCACAGTTGTTTTAATGCCTTCACTCGATTCAAAACGTAAAAAAAAAAAAGTTTTTGCCTTTAGTTACACTTCACATGGCCGCAGATAAAAATCAGTTAATCAGTTATCAGTTAAAGAATTAATAAAAGGTCTGGTTCATGTGCTACTGTCTACATGGCACATTAAGTATCAAGTAAGGGAAGAAGACTAAAAGAACAGACAAGATTACTTTCTGTAAATGTTTAACCATCAAGCAGCACCCTTGGTAAATAAGCTCTTACAGTTGGTGTCTAGGCTTCAGGCAATTTGTAAATCAACGCTGCATTTTTACAGATGCAACATTTCAGTTTTCACGAGCTTAAAGTCAGGAATACAAATATCCTTTATAAAAGCTTTGGTGTTTTTTGAAACTTTACATCTGTGCTTTTCTCAAAGCTGTTTACTTTTCAAGTCTTTGTCAATTAAGATGCATCTCTACAGCTATGCAGGCCAATGTGATGCAGTGTGCGGCGTATAGTCTGAGCTCTGACAGATTGAGCCCCCACCCCTTCAACCTCTGCAGCAATGCTGCCAGCACTCATATGTCTATTTCCCAAAGACAACCTCTGAGTATGAGGCTGAGCACGTGCACTCAACTGCTTTGGTCAAAATGTTCTGAGTGGAACCTGTTCTGTTAAACCGCTGTATGGTCTTGGGCACTGTGCTGCAGCTCAGTTTCAGATTCTTGGCAATCTTCTTATAGCCTAGCCCATCTTTATGTAGAGCAATTCTTTTTTTTAGATCCTTAGCAAGTTCTTTGTCATGAGGTGCCATGTTGAACTTCCAGTGACCAGTGTGAGAGAGTGAGAGTGATAACATCAAATTTAACACACCTGCTCCCCATTCACACTTGAGACCTTGCAACACTAACAAGTCACATGACACCGAGGAGGGAAATGGCTAATTGGGCCCAATTTGGACATTTTCACTTAGGGGTGTACTCACTTTTGTTGCCAGCGGTTAAGACATTAATGGCTGTGTGCTGAGTTATTTTGAGGGGAAAGCAAATTTACACTGTTATACAAGCTGTACACTCACTACTTTTGTAGAAAAGTGTCATTTCTTCAGTGTTGTCACATGAAAAAATATAATAGAATATTGACAAAAATGTGAGGGATGTACTCACTTTTGTGAGATACTGTATATAAATATATATATACATATAAGTACATGTACATACAGTATATTGTCATACGGAGGGCTTGAGAGCAAGCTGTAAACAGTCTTTATTGGTCTCTCCAAAATAAGCAAGCATAAAGAGCTTACTTCAGCAAAAGTAAAGCAAACTGTTCATATTACTGGTATCAAGAAAACTATGCAACAGGCTCACCACCAGACTCTCAGTCCCACACAATATTTAGGGTTCCCACTTATCTCAGGGTGCCTCAAAAGCCGGGTTCAGCAACAAATGCCTCAGTTACCAGAGAGTTCACACCTGCTCACAGCTTGTGAACCACTTACTATGCCTCACTGAGACAGGTGCTGATTCCATCCTGCTGCTTTTCAAGGCTCCTGTCAGGTCACCTACAGGCGAGGTGACAGATGCACACCGTAGGGATCAGGAGTGTACCACAAGGTTGTGGACCCTACGGCTGACTGCTGCGGACGGGAGACAGGTCCCACCGGGGTTAGAGCGTAAGATTCCCTGGGACGCGGAGTCTAAGAGTCAGCAGGTGTTCACCAGAGCCTCGAGTGGTGAGGATGGACTTGGCTGCAACTGGCTCCAGGTCGCGACCCCCAGGGTCCCCCAGCTCACACCCACAGCAGGCAACAGGAGGATAGGGATGGTGAGGGACAAAGCCAAGGTCGGGGCCACAAGCAGACAGGAATAGTCAGGGACACGCCAAAAGGTCAGGATCACAGGCAAACAGGCATAATCAAAGACACGCCAAAGTCGGTAACGGAACAACAGAAGAGCACACGGCAGGTAACAGGAAGCTAAACGCACAAAGGAATACACAATGGTTGATCAGCACTGTTGGCTTGCAGTGCACAGGTTAATGTAAGGTTCCCTGATAGGGCCTGGGGTGGAGCCATGCTTAGAGGAGAGGTTATAAAAACCACCAGGTGGAAGTGGCTGGCCTCTTAGTCTGAACACATGAGGGGAGGTAAGCAAACAGGAAGATCACTGCATAACCATGACAGCTCCCTTGTCTGTGGCCTAACCCCTTCAGGACCAGAGTTCTTCTAATCAGGGTTTGAAGGATCTTTCCATCCATAACTCTTCAAACCTTCATAATTCCAGGTCCTTAAATAGAATTTAACAATCCATAGATTCATAAAAAACAGTCCTCTCCTTTTCAGCCAGACTCTCCTGGAACTCCTCACCCTGCATGGTTGAGAACCCCTGAGTATTCAACAATGTCTTTAAATAACATACCACAGAGATACCTGTCATCCAGGACACATTCCCAGTGTCCTGTAAAATATATACAATTTACTACATTATATATATATTTTTGTATATATACAGTACATCTGAAACATCGCTTATGAACATTTTTCTATTCTCATTAATTTCAAGCCTAAAGGTGGAGCTTTAGATTTCTTTTAAATTTCCCAGGAAATCCATAATAGAGGTTTTTTTTTTTTTAAACTGCCTACACAGCTTAATAATTTTGATTCCATTCACACATACAAAGTCTCAAACAGATTTGCCTTTCTTTCTCCTTTCAAAAATCCAAAATCCTCTTTGAATCCTGTGACATGAGTGCACCCTGTATTACATATTTGTAAAATAATCAATTATAATGATAGTATAACATTATTTTAAAAATGTATACCGTATATACTCGAGTATAGGCCGACCCGAGTATAAGCCGAGGCCCCCAATTTACCCCCAAAAAACTGGGAAACCTATTGACTCGTGTATAAGCCGAGGGTGAGATATGCCTGTCCATCCCTGTGTGTGTGTCCATCCATCCATCCATCCCTGTGTGTGTGTCCATCCATCCATCCATCCCTGTGTGTGTGTGTGTCCATCCATCCATCCATCCCTGTGTGTGTGTGTGTGTCCATCCATCCATCCATCCCTGTGTGTGTGTCCGTCCATCCATCCATCCATCCATCCATCCCTGTGTGTGTGTCCGTCCATCCATCCATCCATCCATCCCTGTGTGTGTGTCCATCCCTGTGTGTGTGTCCATCCATGTGTGTGTGTGTGTGTGTGTGTGTGTGTGTGTGTGTGTGTGTGTGTGTGTGTGTGTGTGTGTGTGTGTGTGTGTGTGTGTGTGAGGCCTTGTGTGTCCAGCCTACCTGTGTCCCCAGCCTCCGTCCGGTCCCGAGCCTCCGTCCGGTCCCGTCCTGTCCCGAGCCGAGCCTCCGTCCGGTCCGGTCCCGTCCCGTCCCGAGACTCCGTCCGGTCCGGTCCCGTCCCGTCCCGTCCCGAGCCGAGCCGAGCCGAGCCTCCGTCCGGTCCCGTCCCAGGATCACCGCTCTTCGTCGGCGCCCATTTTCCTGTTCAAATGCCGCGCCTCCCTGTCTGTGATAGGCGGAACACAATTTCCCAGCAGTCTGTGTTCCGCCTATCACGGCCATCCTTTCATCCTCGTCCGTAGTACGAGGATGAGCGGATGTCCGTGATAGGCGGAACACAGGCTGCTGGGAAATTCAGTGTTCCGCCTATCACAGGCGAAGGCGGAGCCGGAGGCGCGGCTTTTGAATTAGAATAGAATGGCCGCTGTCTGTCTGCTCGACACGCTGATCGAGCAGGCAGACAGCGATGACTCGAGTATAAGCCGAGGGGGGCACTTTCAGCCTCAAAAAAGAGGCTGAAAATCTCGGCTTATACTCGAGTATATACGGTAATCTAAAAAAATATTCAATCAAGGTGTATAAAAAATGCAAAGTGTTGACAGATCACCAATGCATTTTTAGGAGATCCAGGAACTTTTGTGAGTAGTGCGTTTTCATATTCTTCAGGCTGATATAGCCCTTTAAGTAGGTCTGACTACCTATGCAACTCATACGCTATTCAGCTCTTACTGTGCCTGGACTGCATGTCTAAATGTAAAGATCTGTGGCTCTTGAATTCTCAGTATTTACTAGCACAATGTTTTTGCAGCCTTTTATATATTTGTCTTTCCATCCTTTCAACTCCCAATGCCATCAACTTTGGAGAATCATTTTAAACAAATAGCTTTCTAAATTCAATGTAATCACCACGTACAAACTGAAAATTTGGTGAATGAAATATAGTTTGATTTTTTTTTTTAAATCAAGAGCTTCAAGGAGTTTTTGTGCAACCCCAGATGAGCTCAATTAATTGTAGCTTTTCTTTGGGGATGAACGGGTAATCTACTGTGCATACCAGGGTACTTTCGAAAGAAAGATTGTGCTACCCCCAGCGGCCCCGCATTGAAGATCTCTGTGGAGTTATCCTTTAATGTTTCTGTCCATAAAGACACATTCCCCAGTCTACACATAGCAACCCAGATGGGTCACACATCCCCTAGCTTTTACTAAAGCCAAGTGGTGTAACTTCTTATTTGCATACACTGTGACTTCAGCCTTGAACAGGATATTGATCATCCAGATGGGAAGTCCAAAGTGTATTTCTTTAATTGAAATCCTGTGTATATTTGCATCACCTGGCTTTTCTGTAGTGTTTCTGCACTTCTGTTTTCATTACAAGGACCATCACTATTATTTGGTGACTGAGATACTGAAATTTGCCCCCTGCTTCTACTCACAGAAGGTTGACTGACAGCAACAGGGGCCTATGACTCCCACTGCGCTCAGTATCTCTTGTGAGACCAAGTGGTGAAAGGATCTGTGCTGCAGTCAGGACAGTGCCGGAGTGGTGAGAGGAGTCAGGTAAGTGTTAAAAGAGAATCACTTTAAGTCAATTAAAGAAGACTTGTGCATGGAACAATTTATTAACTTTTGCATCAATACTACAGTTTTATTATTCATTTTATGTAAAATATAGTAATCCAGGGGAGTAAGGCAGATGTAGGTAACAGATGAGGAGACATTATAAGAAGAGAGTAGGAAAAGAAACAGGCACCATACAGTAATTGAAAATCAAGTATAATTACCAAAACTGTGCCAAGTGAATATGTTAGAATTTATTTAAATTAATTACCAAAAGAAGTAAAATCCACATGTTAATGCCACTTATATGATGGCCTGTTCTACAGCAGAGGTAACACATTGGTAGAGTCAGCTTCACTTTTCCTAGACATTATTTTAACAGGGAAATGGTTTTTACCTGCAATGTTAAGAAATTCTGTTAGCTTATTTTTCTAAAGATTTTAACAGACCAGAATAGTCAAAGAAAAATTAAGTGCTGAAAAAACATGTATTTTGTGTTAGTATCTGTATTTAAACCACGTTTTCTTTATGTTTTTGACTTTGTACCATGAAAACATAGATATTCAAACAGCGTAATTCATTTTATCTTTTTCCAAGTTGTGCATAATAAGCACTTTTAGTCCCTGCTAAATTTCACTTTTCTTTTTTTCTGTCAGGTCTTTGGCTGGTTGTTCTCTAGATCAGAGGCATTTAGTTAAAACATTCGCAAGGCATTTTACCACGCTGCAGACCATTACCTAAAGAAAAAATAGACACATGCAAAAACGAAAATGAAAAACAGAGACACACTAGAATAAAAAATGATCATAGTACCTTAGAAATACAAGCTGTTCGTACACACATAGTCCCATAGTTTTGCACTGTTTTTTATGATCCCTAGACATGTCATAGATGTCACTTACATGTTAGCTGTCTGCAGTTCAAAGCTGCAATCCAGGCATTATATCCCCCACTGCCCCATACTAATTGATAAAAAAAAGCCACTTACCAGACTTCTTGGTAATTTGATGCCCCAGCCCTGAATCTTTTATCTTCATTGCAGCTGTCCACTTTTCTGTCTTGTTGACGTGGATGCTTTCTAATAGCTGTCCAGGAACAAAGTTCTTTCAAGCTCCAGAATAAGGCACTGCATGATGATTTTCCAATGTGGGCACTGGTTGGTGAGGGCATAGACTGCAGCACTGGGTCATAAGTCCTCACTGACAGAAGCTGTGTTGGTGAGGGACATGGATGAGGGGTGAGATGGAGGGATTCATGGGAGAACTTTGTCCAGAGATAGGCTTGACTGTACTATTCTAGGTAGTCATAAAAAAATTAGTAACTCTGTCACAGTCTGGAAGAAAGGCTCCCACCGATCAGAAGGACAGGTATACAAACAGGTCCCCCTGGCAGATGACGCAGGTGTGGGGTCTAAGTACTAACTGGTATTTGCCAGAGCTCCTGATGATAGAGATGAATGAATGAAATACTTGTATAGCGCACAATGCGAACTGAATCGCCTCTAGGCGCTGTGGCGAGCTTTGATCATCTGCTAAAAGAGGAAGGTCTTGAGTTTTTTCCTAAAAGCCAGGTGATTTTCTTCCAGGCGGATGTGGAAATCGACAAAGTGGCAAAAGTCGGCTGCAGGACTGGACCGGCCAAGACAAAGGAGGACTTCAAAAGACTTTCCAAATACCCATCAACTGAATCCGTAGAGGGATTAATTAGAGCAAGAATAGGCGTGGGTCTCAGTATAAACAGTCTATCCCCTCACCTCCCCTTCCATGGGTACAAATAGAAACAAGGAGTTCCTTGGGACTTTTAGGGTGCAACAACTATGGAAAATTTGAATAATGAAAATGAATACTTTTGATGCTCAGTATACCTTCTATGGAGTACCAGGCATCAGAATTATCAGGAGGGAATAATCTCAAAGTTGGGCCACTAATTATACAAGTCTAGTCAGCTTGATCAAGAATAGGCAAAAGGCCTTGCCTTCTTTTTTCACACTCAGAAGAATATGTGGGGGTGGTCAGTACTAGACTGAACTAATCTAGGGACTAGAATGCACTGAGATGAACAGTAGCTGTGAATTCCTGTGGCTGTGTCTCTGGGGTATCAGGCAAGACAAATGATCAGCTTGTGTCATCAACAGAAATAGGGGTTGGAAGAATGCAGTCAGGAGTCTTATGAGCACTACATAACTTGCCAGAGAGGAACTCCTGGTAGTGAGGTGGAAGAAAAGTCTGCAAATTTTAAATAGGTAAACGTCACAACATTACATATTCCATCACCATGGTCAAACCACCAAAGAGGTCTTCAAGGTCTGGGTGCCATTGGGATGGACCACTGCCTTGGTCCTATACTGCACACTGCAGTAAACTCACTCATTGTACCACATACCAAGGCGAGTGGTTTCAGGGCCCAAAGCAAGCATTACAGGCTAAACACTCCTATTGTGGGGTCCAGGTATGGCTCCCAAGGTGTACATGGGGGGGGGGGGGGCAGTTTCCAGGGAAGCTTTTTTCTGATGACTTTTGTGCTGCTACCCCGTCTCTCACTAGTGTATTCAAACAGATCGACCTCTATTGGTTAGGTTGATTTTACTGTGAATATCTTAAAAGGACTTAAGCCCAACTGCCGTAAACACATGCTGATAAATGGGCAGGCAATGAAACAGTCACATACATACTGAGATGGGTTTCCCTGCATGTTATTACCAGGTCATGGACCTCAAGATCAAACGTCCAGGAGGTGAGCAAGCCAGGGTCCGGTAGCAAATATAGCAGGTAGGGTACATTAGGCGAATGTGCATTTTGTTGCCCCCTACCACCTGAATTAAGAATGGGGTACACTTGAGGGAGGAAGTGACCCATGGCACACATAGCTTAAGAGCATGGTTAAACAAAAGCCGGCCTTTCTTGTACCTATAAAATATGCTTCCACTGCTATGCCACAAGCAAGAGTCTCACAAATACATATAAACTCCAGCACAATCATCACAAAAAAAGAATGAAAAGCTTCCATTGCATATGGTTTTGCAGACAATGAAAATATCAGAGAGTTTATACTTTGAGTCTACCTTAAAGCAGACCTTCTTGAAAATAGTCAGGGGCTACATAGCAACCAGCAACTGTTAAGACAATGAACACTTTAGTGAGAAGTATATAATGTACAGTATTGAGTATACTGTATAGTGCAGAGTGTGTAAGGCAAGGGGTCGACGATGTGCAATGCACAGGCTGTTGACGGAAAATCCGACCGTTTGTATGCTCCATCGGAAAATTGTTGGATGGCAGGTTTTAAAATTTTCCACGGACAAATGTCTGTTGTCAGATTTTCCAAGCATGTGTACACAAGTCAGTCAGACAACAGTCCAAAGTACAAACAAGCATGCTCGGAAGCAAGGAGGAGCCAGAAATGATAGGTCTTGTAAACTAGCTTTTGTAATGGAGAATTAACATTTGTGATGTGGCAAATTATGAAATCTCAAAATGCAGCGCACAATTCTCTTCTTCTTTAATGGGATAATAATGAAGCTACTTTGCTGGTGATACTGATAGAGTTATTGCAAACACATTTGGGCTTTTTCTTACTAGTGGTATCAAGAATAATAATATTATGCTTTTTTTTTTTTTGGGCAAGTTACCACAACACCATTATCCCGCAGTTTTTAAGATCAAAGTTACAATTATGTTGGTGTCCCTTGTCAATTTTACATTGTATTTTTTTAAAATGTAACTTCATTTGAAGTAAAACACATAGCCAAGTATTATTCTCCACAATTTTTTTATTGTGCATTAAAAAAGAAAACAAATAAAATTATGCTATCTGCCAATAGAACTTAACCAAAAAGTGCATTCTATGCATCCAAAAATCTAGAAAATATAGCAAATCAAATCATTATTATTCAACCAAAAAATTAAATAAAAGCCTAATGCATGTGTCCTGCTTCTTAATATAAGGGGTCAACAATGCCAAAAGTTGGTGAAAGCAGGGTCCGTAATAAAGCAACCAATTTTTGGTCCTATAAATACTACTCCTCCTGTTCCTGGACTGGACTTTGGTCAAAGTAATAACTCCAAGGATAATTATAAATAACAGGTTGTCTCCTCCAATTCCGCAACATGTCTGGCTGACGAACGGTCGTTCAGAAACAAACTGAAAAGCTTGAAAATGAAAAGCGCAAACTAAAATCCAGGCACACGTCTTTGAACAAAAGTCAGAGGTTTTGTCTGCAGAAAATCCGATCTTATGTACGAGGCTTACCCCCCTGGCGGTATTCCAGAGTCTGGCTCTGGGTGGAATTTCAGAACCAAAAGCGGTAACCCTGAGCCAGACTCGGGATTGCATCGCAGGATCCAGGAAGAGTGTGCTTACCTTATCCCCTGGATCCAGCGATGTCCACCTGCTGTGTGAGCGGCTCGTCCTCCGCTCAATGTATCATGCAGCCCAGCTTGGTTCCCTGCGAGCATTGCGACACATGGGGACAGAGAACGGCACCAAATTCAAAAAGTGAAACACACACATTACATACAGTATAATGTAATCTTACAGATTACATTGCTGTATGGAAATATTCCACATCCCTTTTGTCCCTAGTGGTCTGTCCAGTGCCCTGCATGTAATTTTATATTATAAAAATTGTTCTTTCTGCCTGGAAACTGGAGATTGTCCATAGCAACCAAAACTATCCCTTTACATCAAAAGTGGTTTTAGACCAGCTAGAAAACAGAGATAATAAATTAGAATCACTCACAGAATTGAGCGATAGTGATTTGTGGGGAGATCTGTCATCAAATACTCAAAAGTAATGACAATGACAGTGACAATTCTGCAACTGAGCAAATTTCAGTGTTTTTGATTTGATTACATTATTGAATCATTTTTATTATTATTATATTATTATTTGGTATAATTATTTATAATTATTTATAGTTATGTATTATATTTGAATTTATGATTTTGTTTTTCAAATTTTATCATACCCGGGATGTCAACTAGACTCTGGTTTGGATAGATTTAAGTGAGTTATTCCTAAGAATTACAGGCCTACAATATAAAACACCAAATTTCCATGCAAAATAATTGTACCGCTTTAAGCATCAAAAAACAGAAATAATCATACCGCCAGGGAGGTTAAGGGCTAGTTCACACCAGCATGCAGTGCAGGAAATCTGCATTCTGTGTGTGTTTTCTGCACTGCATTCAAAACGCACTGCAGTTGCAATCTGTCATGGGTGTCAGTGTTAACTTATTGACACCCTACAACGCAAATGTAATGTGTTTGCCTGCACTGGATTGTATGGCACAGTAGTTAGTACCAATTCCCGTGTGTTTTTACTGGGTGGTTTGGCGTGATTTCACCCCATTCAAATAAATGGGCTGAAATTGCACTGCACCTGGAACGCATGTGAATCACACAGGAACGCATAGTGTGTTCCTGTGCGATTCATGGAGTGAATTGGCTCTGAGTCTTGGAGCCCAATGCCAAATAAATTGCCACCACCTGGTTCCACTAATTTGCCTGGCAGGGGAGCACTAATGTGGGCATGTGGGGTGATTGCCTCACACCTCTAGTGGGGTTCCCAGGGTCCCAGATGCCTTGTTTGTCCCCTTTGTAGAAGCCAGTATCTCTTTTATTTGGGAGGCTAAGGGGATACTGTATGTCCTAGGGGATGCTTTGGGAAGACAGAGGACTTGTGCTGGGGGGTGCTGGTCAGGTTTATTATCCATTCCCCCTCCTAGCACAAGTCCTTTCTCCTCTCAAAACTCCCCCTAGGAGATACATTATCCTCTTAGCTCTCATCCCCCCAAATCACTGCAGGTATTTGATTCAAGCTTGTCTCCCTCACCCTCCTGCTGTGTTCCCTCTCTCAATTTCCTCACCCCCGCCCCCCCCCTTCCCTGTTCTAAATGACTGTATACAATATATGTATAAATATATATAAACCATATATATATATATATATATATATATATATATATATATGGACCGCTAGCACAGCAGTGAGCAGAGATTACTGAGTTATATACCTGAGACTGTATTTATATGAGCCTGCATATGTTGCCACCACTTGGCATGCCTGCATGCATGCACCTAGACTGCACACCCTATCATTATTGCCCAGAATGCTCCCAGCTATGGACTTATTAGCACCTATGTGCTACAGTATACATGGACGAGATCAGTAGCCCACTGAGGTTGGACTTTTCATAGGATTCCCACTTGGGTGGATAGGCAGTACTGAGCTCTCCTTCCTAGTAGTCTGTGGGAGGAGTGATACTTTTGGGCACCAGGTGACATTATTGGGGATTCTATTGCACTGGCTTGTGCGCCCAAGTGTCTCATCTCTCCAGGGGGTGCTATCTTACACTTAGGCAGCAATTTTGGTGGGGGTTTATAGAGGGTAGGGGGTTTGGTGTTAGTGGGGAGGGGGAGGGAGGTTCTGTTCTGGTTTGGAAGGGGCTGTTGAGAGGGGTCTGTGGGGTTGGGGACTGGGTGGTCTAGGGTGGGGTGGGGCTGGGGGGCACTGGTTTTATGTGATATTACTATGTTTGCTATTTTTTTATATTGCTTAATAAATTTGGCATGTTGCTGACATGGTGTCAGGACCTTTTTCTGTTTCTTTGTTGTTGTGACACATTTTTGGTTTACACCTACCCATTCATTGGTATAGGGACAGGCACCACCACATTCTCACTTAGGGGATTTCCAGTAAAAATCTTTTTTGGTTTAGGTCTCAGAGCTTACACAACAACACGAAGATATTATGCCTCTGTAGATTACAGTTGATAGAAGAAAATGTCTGTTCAGGTAACAGAGTTGATATAAGAAAAATAAGTGTGCAGGGTAATCTCCTTTTACCTGTTCTTGACTTGGGTATTAAAATTAGTGGCATACAGTATATTGCCTTTGTTGATACTGCTAGCTGCCACACAGAGAGGTCTCTGGGGTGCCTTATAGAAAAAAAAATGTTGGGTGTCATGATCTTCAATTACACCCTGTATGGATTGCTTACATATTGGTGACAGTGTTGGTGTTTTTCCAATGCATTGATATCTCGGTGAAATCATCACTGTAATATTCACATCTTACTTTCAGAACACTGCTGGGAACCAAAGTTTTTCTTATGCTATAATCTTGTCAATGATGTTTTGAAGTAATCAAAATATATTTTTTCCTGTGCAGTGTCTATATAGTCATACTTTTATCCTTGAAGCATGCATTAGTTGTAAATTACAGTGCCTTAATCTTTAGCACAGTAAAACAGAAGGATGTTGGATTCCTTCCAAATACAGTATCATGATAGTGTATGTATTTTATACTCTAGAAGTGCTCAAAGGTTTCATATTGTGCCCCCAAATGGCAGTTTGCTAATGCCCTGATAATTTAGAAATATACAATCATAGCAGTACCTTCCATATCTTTATATATGAATAAATACTGTATTACAACGGCAATGAAGAGCACCAGTATCTTGATGCTAGTCAATATGACCAGGCCACAGTTCATGATATACAGTAAAGTACAAATTAATGATTGTAACACCAAAGTGAGAATGATTGATATTTCAAATCAAATCCATGCAGATGATCAATTTTTTGACTCCAGTGGCAGTTTTGGGTGGGCAGTCGTTATCAAATACTAATTTAATGAAGAGTGTCCACTTTTTGCCATATGCCAATGTGTATATGAACTATTGATCTGGATGCAAGTTTATTTTAGTGTTCAATAATTCCCACTTGGATATATATTCAAATGTATATGTGTATATGCATTTATGTATTTTTGAATGTGCAGTCTATTGCAAGCTAAATATGTTGGTACATATTGTCAAATATGCAACATATTCTATGCAAACTCATTTTTTTTGGCATATCAAATTAGTAGCACACTGAAATTATTGCCTCAAAAACACTAACAAAATTGGCATTTCAATCCTTAATCTCTAAAAAGTTGAGTGCCTTGTAGAGAATGGTAAATGCAATCAGCCTGTATTTGACTTGCAGCAAGTTAAATACAGCCTGTTGCAAGGTCATACAAAACTAACTTACCTTACACTTATTATATTAGAGTGCTGGTTTTAATGAGAACCACCCATGGTTCTCTTTACCCCATTAATGCTATTCATGCATGCATGCCTTTGCTTTCAGCTGTCTCAATTAACCCAGGTTATACATATGTGGATGTTAAAAACAATCATGTATTCACTACATAGATTTCTTGTTGATAGGCATGATAGTAAATAACCATGAGCAGTTTGGCATGCAGTCCACTTTACCATTTTTTTTTCATATAGAATAAATCCTTCAGTAAAACACTTCAGCCTTACCAGATGTTTTTTTTTTTTTCATATTAGCAAGAAACAATGCATGCTTGTATAGGCCCAGTTGGAGCAGAACAGAGAGAGATGATTAATGAATCTCAATTGCAACTCAACCTTTAAATATTTTCAAAGTCATAAACATACAGCACTTTGTATTTGACGACCAGCTACTTCCTAAAGTACAGTTCAGCGTTCAACAATTTCATTTACATTTATCAATATTTTTGAAGGAACTACTTCCAGTAATAACATATGGTACAAAACAGTTTCCAAAAAGCTGTTTTACGTTAGAACATAAGAAAGCATGAATGTGTGTTTAATAAGTTATATATTCCGTCACTTCAGGCAGCAATACTTTCCATAAAATTATTTAATACATTTGGGATAGGAATGGTGATCTTCCTTCTAACTTAAACATATTTTTCCAGTCTGCATGTGCTTTAGGTATGGTACTTGCTTTTTTAGTTGAACATAACCATTTTAACCATTACATAATCGTTTCTATTGTATATTGGTTACTAAGATACTGACTGTGCATTGCACAATGCTGAATAGCTACTAGGAATGTTGCCTAATGCGCATACAGTATAACATCTGTATTGTATGTTGGTCACATAATGGCTTAAAGTATTGATTAATGGTCTGTCATCTGTTCACTATTCTAGAAATACATGAATACTATTTGCATTATATAAAATTATAGTTCCTAAGGATATTATCAAGAAATAATCATCAGTACCTATTATTAATTAAAGTCTAACTCGAGCCCACGTTTTATTTTAGTTGTGAAAATTAGAGAAGGTTAAATATTTCTGTGAGGTTTTTCTTTCAGTCTCTCACCCCACTGGGGAGATTTCCCCTCACTTCCTGTCCCTGTGATGCCCATTCAAGGAGCTGGATGGGGTGTATTGTTGTGACCTGACCCTTCCTTATTTGAATGTGATATTGTATTTTGTTTTCCCCGATTGGAAATATTACTCACTACTTTTTGCCCTAATAGGAAATAAGTGGAAATGTCTCCAATAGGAACACAGATGTCAATACATCTGAAAAAGGCTCTTACCCCAACCCACTCTATCAAAATAATAAATTTTGCCTTGATTTGGACTTTTAAAGCATTGGAAACCTACCTTCCTGCATCTTGTGTTTTTCACCTGTATAAGATGTGCATTGATCATGTAGTTTCGTAGTGTCATTTGTTAGCTTGTATGCACAGCCTATAGCACAGAAAACCATCACATTCCTGTTTCAGAAGTTTATGTTTGTATTCAAACACAAATCATGTTGTATGATGACACTGTATAGGTTAATCCATGACCTCTGTCTGTAGTCTCAGAACTAACATTTCCTGTGAGGAAACTACATATCCCACAATACCCAAGCCTCCCAGTCTAGTGCTCTGGAGGTGAGAGCTACACAGTAAGTAGATTGGAAACAGACACATACAGGCAGAGCAATTGACATGCTGGAAGAGATATGTTTCATCAAATTAGTGATTCCACATTTGTGATGCAAAACAGGAAAAAGGAGAAGCGTTGATTGGACTCTGTGTTTTTCTGTAAGGTAGGCTCAGACAAAGTGTTGGCCCGCTGACTATTTTGTGAACAAAATCATATGCAATGGAAGTGTTTCATCCTATCAAAATGATTGTGCTAAATTTTATCCATGTATGTCAAACTCTTGTTTGTGGTACAATAATCAAAGGCTATTTATTGAGTACAAGGGGCTTGGGTTTTATTTAACCACGCTGCTCTCATTGTTAATACAAATGTGCCACATTCGCTGTTTGCCACAGCACGCTATACACACTATGTACACCAAAATTATTTATACTCTTTTGGGTGCTCAAAGGTGCCCCAAGTCCTTGACAATCCTAACAAAGCCTCTGTCTGATACCATGCTGGAGCTGGGCTTTACTGTTTTTGAGTCCATGCCCCTGCAAATGTTGTGAAATCACTGAGTGAGAACACCTTTACGACTTGGCGTATACCATGCCTACCTTAAGCAGAAATGCAGACTGAAATTGAACATTAGAGAAGGTTGAAGGGGATCCCCTCTTCAGCTTTAACACAAAAAATACATTGTGCATTAGAAAAATGATGCTTAAAATCTGGTTTGAAAACCAACTGCACGCAGGTTAACTGGCTTCAAAGAAACATGAAAACACTCTCAAAGTTTGACAATACTGTCAGAGGCATCGGACAGTCCATGTTATTGCAAGGAAACTATATGTGCAGCCTTTTGTTTTATGAATTAGGCCGCGTACACACGGGCGGACTGTCTGTCCAACTTAGTCCGCTGAAACACATTTCAGCGGACAGTCCGCTCGTGTGTGTGGGCTTCAGCTGACTTTTTCAGCGGACTGTCTGGCGGACTAAGTCTTTCGGAATTTCAGTAATATTGTCCGTCCAACTTTGGTTTCAGCGGACAGTCCGCTCGTGAGTAGGCAAGTTGGAGGGACTAAGTATGGCGCATGCTCAGAAAGGATTTACACGGCCGAAGGTTGCATTGCATTGTATTGGACGTCGTATTTCTAGTTCCGTCGTATGTGCTGTACACGTCATCGCGCAAGTTTTCAATGGACTGTCTGTTCATCGTGTGTGGTCAAGTCCGTTCATTCAAAAGTAGGACGGACTGTCTGTCGGATTGTCTGACGGACTTAGTTGGCCAGACAGTCCGCCCGTGTGTACGCGGCTTTATTTGTATGTCTATTAGTAGTAGTTTTTAGGAAGAAACTGGAGGGGCCAGAGGTAACTCCAAACACAGGAAGAATTCACAGTATAAAATCCACACTCATAGTATACCTAGTATGAACTGAACACAAGACACCAATGTTGACATACAAGGCTACTTACAACTTGGCCACAGTGCTGTTTTGTGGCAGATAATTTCCATATTCAACTGTGAGGGAAGGAGAAGCAGCCAATTCAGAGAAACTTAGAGATATTGCCTTTTGCCCATGGAAAATCTATACAAAGGGCATCCCCCAACCCCTTGTATTCACCTTACCCCCTCACAGCTCCATGCTCCACTACAGATGGCCAGAATACCTGACAATTTTGGGAAGAGCAGCCAATCACAAGGTTCGAGCCTGTCACATGATCAGCGGAATGACATCACTGCTACCTTGAGTTGCTGACAGAGATGATTTCAGTACTGGTTGTAGAGGAACAAGGAGCTGCAAGGAAGGGTTGGTAAAAGAAGTATATGGGAATTGGGGATGTCCTTTGCAGAGACACAGTAACTTTGCCATGCTTGTGCAAGGTGCCGAAGTCTCTTAAAAATCCGTGGTGTATATTGTCATTAAACTGTACTGGATGGTCCAGCAGGCCTCTTGCTTTTCCTTTAATAGAAAACATAGTCTAAAATCTTCCACTCACTATCTTTTTTCGGCATGCTTAATATATACAGTGGAAAGACAAAATCAAAATCATCTTTGTGATCAACATTATAATGTTGGTTGTTGCCTGTTTTTAGCCAAAAGTCTACTAACTGCGACAGGACTTGCACTAAACGACTTTAACCTGATCTACTCAATGTTACTCATCTTTTTATTGATATTGGATGTTTGCTTGCATTAGACCTTATCCTATGACCAGTATATGTGATCTGACCTATGCTAATTTGATTGTCCATCTGTGTGCATCTAACTGTCTATCGGTCAATGTATGTCTAGACAACCTTCTGTGTTCATGTAAGTCAGTGCATGTCAGTAAATTTATGCTCACCAAGGTTCGATTGTCAGTTAATGTATGCTATAAAATGAAGGTTCAGGCTTTTAATTTGGGTTCACACTGAATGTGGCTTTGAAATCGTGCAACTTCACTTAAAGTCGCAAAATTTCAAAGCCGCATGTCTGTGGGACTTGGCTGACATCTGTGCAGCTTCATGCACAGATATATATGTAAGTTGCACCTGAAATTTCCAAAAGTAGTGTAGGAACTACTTTTTCAAATCAGTGCAGCACCGCAAAGTCGGCCTTGCACTGATTTGAACAGTTTCATTAATAAATATAAAAGATGCTGTGCTAAAAATATATGTGTATAACAATGAAATCTATATAAAAAAAATCACATAAAGTGCAAAGTGATCTTATAAATCATAAATATTAAATTATGAAAAATGTCTGGTAAATAATGCTAATATAAGTCCTGTAGGGACATTAGCAATATATAACATTGAAAGAGTCGATAAAGTGCAAAAAAGAGTCCATGCAGATGGCAGATAACTTCTTCAATGAAATCAAGTGATGAGAAAACCAAGTGCTCAAAAAAAGATGCTGACAACACCACCACCCTTAGGAATGAGGCTTAACGGAAGTCACAGACCTGAACAGGCATATACCTCTCAAGTCATGATTAGCTTATAGTTGGTATCCATAAGGGTACGCCTGGTCCCTGCTTCAAAAGTGGTCACCAATGCTTCACACGATGTGACATCAATGAAGTCTCAGGGAATGTGTAGCAGATTAGCGGTGTGATATCATCGAGAGATATTTATTTAGTCATAATGAAGGTTAAAAACACTCACATTTATGAAGTAAAAAACAGGCTGTTCAAAGTACTGGAAATGGCGTAATGTTGTTGATAAGATCCACCCGACACGTATTGTCCTCTAATACATCACCTGGGGCATGGACTCCTGCCAGCAACATCACGCTTAAATAGATAATGTGACTCCATATCGAATTACGAAATTGGCCGGAAGTTGTCATTACTTCCGGTTCGGCAGATATACTTCCCGTTAATAGGTGTACTGTGTTTACTCAAATACGCATGAAATAACCACCATTGTATTGAATTAAAAATACAGTAGTAATAATTGGAAGATTTATTTGGTCATAAAAACAATAGGCTCAAAGTCAGGCCACTCAAAGATGTGTATCAGCGGCAAGTGAAATGCAATCTACACAACTCACTATGGCAGAGGTGCATGCGCATTGTCATTTCTGCCCGTTCGTCCAGCCAACAGGATGCAAACCAAGCCTCATAATGGGATGGCAAGTGGGATGGTGATAGGCGACGCCGGTCAAACCAAGCCACGGCCAAAATGCCACTTCCACTGGAATCAACATCATCACGAGTGCGGGTCAAACCTCGCTGGTAACCAGCAGGAGAACCCGGAAGCTATCAGTAATACAGCCCATTGCATGGAACCCCAAAAATACCTGCAAAATTACATGGTGCTACTAATTGCTAATAAACCCATGATATTAGGGGCTTAATAATAATATATAAATTGAGGTCACATGTAAGTAGAATAAAAACAGAACATATAAACCTAATGCACATAATGTGAAAGGTAAACATTTAGAGAAATAAATACACATTGTAAGTGCCGAGAATATGCCCAAATTGAACCGTTTCATTGCCTGTTAAATTGGATGATAAGTCACACTGGTGTGAACAGAGGCTTACAAAGCTTTTGTAACATCTTATACACATTACAATTACACAATAAACATTTCACATAAACAAATACATAAATATCTAATAATATAAATGCAATATACACCCCTCACATTTTTGTAAAAATTTTATTATATCTTTTCATGTGACAACACTGAAGAAATTACACTTTGCTACAATGTAAAGTAGTGAGTGTACAGCTTGTATAACAGTGTAAACTTGCTGTCCCATCAAAATAACTCAACACACGGCCATTAATGTCTAAACCACTGGCAACAAAAGTGAGTACACCCCTAAGTGAAAATGTTTAAATTGGGCCCAATTAGCCATTTTCCATCCCCGGTGTCATGTGACTCGTTAGTGTTACAAGGTCTCAGGTGTGAATGGGGAGCAGGTGTGTTAAATTTGGTGTTATTGATCTCACTCTCTCATACTGGTCACTGGAAGTTCAACATGGCATCTCATGGCAAAGAAATCTCTGAGGATGTGAAAAAAAGGATTGTTGCTCTACATAAAGATGGTCTAGGCTATAAGAAGATTGCCAAGACCCTGAAACTGAGCTGCAGCACAGTGGCCAAGACCATACAGCCATTTAACAGGACAGGTTCCACGAAGAACAGACAATTTTCCTTTAGCCAAGGCCATCTTTATGTAGAACAACAATTCTTTTTTTCAAATCCTCATAGAGTTATTTGCCATGAGGCGCCATGTTGAACTTCCAGTGACCAGTAAGAAAGAGAGAGTGATATCACCAAATGTAACACACCTGTTCCCTATTCACACCTGAGTCCTTGTGACACTAATGAGTCACATGACACCACCAGGGAGGGAAAATGGATAATTGGGTCCAATTTGGACATTTTCACTTAGGGGTGTACTCACTTTTGTTGCCAGCAGTTTAGACATTAATGGCTGTGTGTTGAGTTATTTTGAGAGGACAACAAATTTACACTGTTATACAAGCTGTAGACTTACTACTTTACATTTTAGCAAAGTATGATTTCTTCAGTGTTGTCACATTAAAAGATCTGAAAACCATTTATAATTTTCCTTTCACTTTACAATTATATGCCACTTTGTGTTGGCCTATCACATAAAATCCCAATAAAATACGTTTATGTTTTTGGTTGTAACATCACAAAATGTGGAAAATGTCAAGGGGTGTGAATACTTTTTCAAGGCACTGCACACCATAGATCTGCAAGTGTATCATCAAAGGACCATATTTGACTCCTGGGACAGAAGCTGATCATTTCTGTTGTATGCAATATGTAATATTTGTCCATGTACAGTAATGAGTAAGTTGCTTTATTTCTATTGGAAAGAAAAGGTTATTAAACAATTCACATCAACTGTTTGCTCACAAAGGGATTGAATCTCATCCAGGCCGAAAATTTGTCTTTGGCATCATAAAACATTTTTTGTTGGCCATCTAGTAACTGCCCAGTAACCACAGAGAAATCCCAGATTATAGGTTGTTTTCTTTCTCCATTCTATTGGCCAAGAGTCTATAAAAAAAAAAGATAATTAGAATTCCTGTTTTAAACATACAAGTGTCAGGAACCAGCAGAAGGTATGGCCAGATCTGAGTAGCTACATTTAGGAAACTGAGACCAGACTGTGTATGCTGTACGTAAGATTTATTTACAGTAAAACCAAAATCCATCCAAATCCATCCAAACTCCAGCAAACAGGAAACAGTAAATAGGAAACACAGCAAAAACACAGCAAAAGTGAAGATACAAGTGAACAATAAATCGAGTGACAAAATACCTAACAATAATACAATATATATATACAAAATAAGGAACACGGATCACAGAGAATATCAAAGATGCAAGGAAAGGGGAGCCAAGACTGGGATCAGTTACAAGGGGAACAGGTTAAAGGCAGCTGGGTAAAAGACAGGAGCAAGATATAGTTGCAAGGCATGAGAAAGCTCAGTCTTTAACAGCAAGCATGCATCTGGCAGGTAGGCAAAACACTGACAGGAGAGGCACTAGTAGAGGAGGAACTAAATACACTCCCAGCAGCCAGCACCAGGTGGAGACTGATTACTGGAATCTGCGTACTGCTGTGAGACACATACTGGTGGACACTGGAACTACAACCCAGGGAACCACAGTGCCACCAACAGGTGATTCAGGTTCTGACAACAATATTGTCTTTTAAAGCTTAACATGATAATTTATTAATAAAAATGTTTTATGAAAATTTCTTAAAGATGATCTTTGATGGCATGTTTAACCAGTATTTTAGTATATTTATTATAAGCCAGTAAAAGTTATAATAAACAACATTCCACTTAAACGAAAAGTACACTTTTAAGCATTATCATCCAAACTAGTATTTAGCGTATTTCAAGGCACAGATTCTGTGGCCTATGCTGGGCCAGAGCAGCATGTGCACAGTATGTAAACTCCCGGAATAGATGAACAGCACCTATTCCTGTGTTACAACATATAAGGTGTGTCTATTAAATAATGAGACTGTAATCCCACCTAGTAAACAAGCAGTCAGAACCTGTTATAACTGCATGCGTGGTGACCTTGAACATGTTTGAACCTGCATGACAAGTAGCAACACTCTATGACGTTCAGTTGATTGTGAGTAGCCATTGTGTGTTTTCTGTAGTGTGCCGAAATATTGCTAAGTTTAAAAGTTGAACAATGTGTCCATTTGAATTTTTTGTAAAATCGCACAAAACACTGACAGAATGTTTTTAAATGCTTACGACAGCTTGTGGGAATGACGGCCTGTCTCGTGCGCCTGTGTTTGAGTGGCACAAAAGATTCAGTGAGGGATGTGAGAATAAATTACAAAAGTCAAATCAGTGCTTAAAGGGACACATTTTGAGTCAGCTGATGCAGTAAAGAAGAAAACGGTGGATGTGTTGAAACAGCTGACAAAAATTGATTTTCTCCGTGCCTTTGACCAGTGGAAAACAAGTCTGCAGCAATGTATTAGAGCAAATGGGGAATATATTGAAGGGGACAAGCATTACATTTGTAATACATATAAAGGTGAGTTATTTAATCAGTCTCGGTATTAAATAGACACACCTAGACATACAGTACATATCAATGAGACCTGCAAACAATGCAGATATAATTTACACAGGAGCCATCGTAGCATCTCCTGTGATACAGGCTTATGTCTCAGGAGTACATTAAAACGAGACCTGGGTCTCCACAATTAGAGGAAAGTAAGATAGAGACGTGTGCATTCGTTTTTGTCCGAATGCATTTTCGTCCGAATTTCAGCTATTTTCGTTTTGACAAATGAAAGATCCGACATAAATAAATGCTTTATTTTCATTTTCATTGTTACAACAGTTCGATATAGAATAGGAGATTCGACCTGACTCCTACAATAACAATCTGTGTCTATAGAACCTGTGGTCGAATGTGTCTAACCTTACCTCTATTAGTCCAAGATTATATAGAGAAAACATTCGACAGAGAAAAAAGATTTGACAGAGAGAAAAGATTCTGCAAGTTACTGTCCTATAAAGTGTTTGGGGACCCGGGTCCTGCCCCAGGGGACATGTATCAATGCAAAAAAAAGTTTTAAAAACTGCCGTTTTTTCGGGAGCAGTAATTTTAATATTGATTAAAGTGAAACAATAAAAGTGTAATATTCCTTTAAATTTCGTGCGGGGGGGGGGGGGTGTCTATAGTATGCCTGTGAAGGGGCGCATGTTTCTGGTGCTTAGAATTGTCCCTGCACAAAGTGTCATTTATGCAGGAAAAAAAGTCCATTAAAATCACTCGCAGCTATTATGAATTGTCGGCTCCGTAATACAGAGAACACTCATTGAAAGTCATTGATAATAAATAAATAAATAAATAAATAAATAAATAAATAAAAGTGTGGGGGTCCCCCAAATTCAATTACCAGGCCCTTCAGGTCTGGTATGGATATTTAGGGGGAACCCCAGTGTCTCCTCCGTGGAGACAGAAGATGGATGGATTCGCTGAGCTGATTCAGATGAGCCATCGCTGGACCCCGGAGAGATGATCGTCCGTCGCTGGATAGCAAGAGCGGATTACCACCTCTGGAATCTTTTTTTTATTTTTTTTATTTTTAATAAAGGATTTTTTCAAAAGTGTGTTTGTCTTATTTAACAATTTTTTACACTTTCTTTGTGAAATGGTAGGGGTACCTTTGTACCCCCTTACCATTTCAAACAGGGGGGCTGGGATCTGGGGGTCCCCTTGTTAAAGGGGGCTTCCAGATTCTGATAAGCCCCCCGCCCGCAGACCCCCACAACCACCGGCCGGGGTTGTGGGGATGAGGCCCTGCTCCGCATCAACATGACAAGGTGCTTTTAGGGGTCACAGACCCCCAAAGCATCCTCCCAATGTTGAGGGCATGTGGCCTGGTACGGTTCAGGGGGGAGGGGGGCGCTCTCTCGTCCCCCCTCTTTTCCTGTGGCCTGCCAGGTTGCGTGCTCGGATAAAGGGTCTGGTATGGATTTTTTCTTTTTTTGCACATATATGTTTCATTTTTCATTTTACCATTTTGACTATTTATATTGATGCATTATTATACTCTTTCTGTGCACACTTTTATATTGTTTCATCCATTAGCGCTGCATTTATTGTGCATTAACCCGTTAGTATGTTTTCACTTTTTGCATTCTTAATAATGGACACGCATTTCATTCCATATTATTGGTCAGAAAACTATATGAATACTGAGAGCGTTTAACAAGTTGATCATCCTGAAAAAGATTTGAAAGACCTTTAAACACTTGTCGACCCGTCCATAGTAAAAATACATCATTACTTTGACATTACATAGCTAGTTGCCATAGCCCCAGTATTGTTTGTTACTATGGCCAGTTCTCACATAAAAGTGGTCCCACAGCAGATTTGCTGTAGGATCACTTTTAGAAGCGGTGCACCCCTTCAGCCGTTTCCCGGTCGCTCTTGGGCTTACCTAATCCATTGGTAAAGCCCGGGAGCAGTCAGATACAGGCGTTAGCTGGGCTATGAGAAAAGTGAGGCCAACATGGCAACCACTCTTTTCTATGCTCTTGGAGGACCAGAGAAACTTCTGACATCATGTCCGGTTCCCAGGCCATAATAAATTTGTTTTTTTGTTTCTTTGGGTTTTTTTTATAGCAAAAGTAAAAAAAAAATAATAATTGTATTTTGTGTTAAAGGTTAATGAGAGATTTTAAGTATTTTTGACCCCAGATCTCTTGATAAAGAGAACCTGTCATCCTTATTTCTATTGTATTAGGAAAAAAGTGATAAAAAAAAGAACAGTCTAAAAAAAAAAAGAAAAAAAAGAATAATAATAAAAAAAGTAAAACGCCCAATCCCTCTGTGCTTGCGTGCACAAGAAAACGCATACGTAAGTTGCACAAGAATATATATAAACGGTGTTCAAACCACACATATGAGTTATGCCCGTGATCGGTAGCGCAAGAGCAATAATTCTAGCAAGACCTCCTCTGTAACTCTAATACTCCTTTCACACGGGGGCATTTTTCAGGCCACCCCTGCCCATTGAAATGAATTATCGACAAAAACAACAATGGGTAGAAGGGAAGTTTAGACGTGATATTAAAGACTACACAAACAACAAAGTATTCACATGGATGCAAAAGTCCACATCAATTTCATCGTCCACCAATCAACTTCCACCAACAGATCAGTAACACTTACCAGTTATTCCCACTGTTTTCCATCCCCATTCCCTTCATCCCCCACCTTTAATACCCATCAAACAGAATACTTCCGGTCAGAAAAGCATTGCGTCTCCCTCCCCTCATGAGTCGCATTGCATAAAAAAACTAAAATCCCACTTCTAAACTACCACAAACTAAACTACTGAATAATCTTAACCACTTTTACAATCGCTTACATTCTGGGATTATTACCCAGACCCTTATTAACACACTATCTTCAAATAGAAGCGTTCCTATGCAAATAAGCAGAATCTCAAGATTCTGTTGCACCAAATGGGCTTCACAACAAGGTTTTGACCTTACTTACCACCAATACTAATCCAGTCATACCTATAGATCCAGTCAATTTATTGAATCCAGTACCCATTGGGGCACAACCAGAAAGTTCTTTGAGATTAGATAAAATATTGATACATTCATCTCAAATACTTTGAGAGTTGTTGATAATGAACCTATTACTTTTGGTTCTAACAGTACCTTAGGAAGTTATTTTTTATTGGAACACCCATCTCCAGTCGCTCCAATAAAAAGTAAGTTCACCGTAAAGGCTGTAGAGGGGGAAGAGGTAGAAATAGAAACAGAAGCCAATCCACGCAAAAACCGCAAACTATTAAAATCTTTAATTTGTCCAAACACACCCTAACCCCTGCGGAAACTTCCTTGTTGAGCTGTGTCCTCAATTTTGCACCATCCAACAAACTATATCAGTTCGTATTGTTCAAGGATTTGAGTAGATATGTTAGGAATCTCACATTAAAATTTTTTTTTTCAAATAAAAAATACTAAAATTGCTCCCAATATAGATAATGTAGATATAGTCGTCACATCTGACTCTCCTTTAGAGGAACATGAATTTGATTTTGATGCAGATATGATTGAGACGCTTGATCATCTTTATCATGATGTCTCATATACCAGACTAGACTTGTTTACACAACATTTACACACTTCTACACCAGTCATACACTCTGGATTAAAACCTAAATCTGTATTTTATCCCTACCAATCCACAGGCCCACTCCTTATCACATTCTAAAATATGGTATTTTCAGACCTAAAAAAGATGTGCTCACGCACAATACTAAACACTACAATTCTTGGTTGTCTCAACCCCAAATAACGGACAGCTCTTCAATCCTTAACCCAAAATAAGGAGTTGATTATTAAAACTGCCGATAAAGACGATGGAATCGTTATTCAAAATAGATTTGATTATGTCAAGGAAGCGGATCGCGTGCTTGCGGATAGCTCTAACTATTGCAAACTGAGTGTCAATCCACTACCAGAATTCCAAACAGAAATCAACAAACTCATTGACACTGCCACTCAACAAAATATTATTAATAAAAGTGGAGCTTCTTTCCTAAGTTTCCTAAGATGAACAGCACCTATTCCTGTGTTACAACATATAAGGTGTGTCTATTAAATAATGAGACTGTAATCCCACCTAGTAAACAAGCAGTCAGAACCTGTTATAACTGCATGCGTGGTGACCTTGAACATGTTTGAACCTGCATGACAAGTAGCAACACTCTATGACGTTCAGTTGATTGTGAGTAGCCATTGTGTGTTTTCTGTAGTGTGCCGAAATATTGCTAAGTTTAAAAGTTGAACAATGTGTCCATTTGAATTTTTTGTAAAATTGCACAAAACACTGACAGAATGTTTTTAAATGCTTACGACAGCTTGTGGGAATGACGGCCTGTCTCGTGCGCCTGTGTTTGAGTGGCACAAAAGATTCAGTGAGGGATGTGAGAATAAATTACAAAAGTCAAATCAGTGCTTAAAGGGACACATTTTGAGTCAGCTGATGCAGTAAAGAAGAAAACGGTGGATGTGTTGAAACAGCTGACAAAAATTGATTTTCTCCGTGCCTTTGACCAGTGGAAAACAAGTCTGCAGCAATGTATTAGAGCAAATGGGGAATATATTGAAGGGGACAAGCATTACATTTGTAATACATATAAAGGTGAGTTATTTAATCAGTCTCGGTATTAAATAGACACACCTAGACATACAGTACATATCAATGAGACCTGCAAACAATGCAGATATAATTTACACAGGAGCCATCGTAGCATCTCCTGTGATACAGGCTTATGTCTCAGGAGTACATTAAAACGAGACCTGGGTCTCCACAATTAGAGGAAAGTAAGATAGAGACGTGTGCATTCGTTTTTGTCCGAATGCATTTTCGTCCGAATTTCAGCTATTTTCGTTTTGACAAATGAAAGATCCGACATAAATAAATGCTTTATTTTCATTTTCATTGTTACAACAGTTCGATATAGAATAGGAGATTCGACCTGACTCCTACAATAACAATCTGTGTCTATAGAACCTGTGGTCGAATGTGTCTAACCTTACCTCTATTAGTCCAAGATTATATAGAGAAAACATTCGACAGAGAAAAAAGATTTGACAGAGAGAAAAGATTCTGCAAGTTACTGTCCTATAAAGTGTTTGGGGACCCGGGTCCTGCCCCAGGGGACATGTATCAATGCAAAAAAAAGTTTTAAAAACTGCCGTTTTTTCGGGAGCAGTAATTTTAATATTGATTAAAGTGAAACAATAAAAGTGTAATATTCCTTTAAATTTCGTGCGGGGGGGGGGGGGGGGTGTCTATAGTATGCCTGTGAAGGGGCGCATGTTTCTGGTGCTTAGAATTGTCCCTGCACAAAGTGTCATTTATGCAGGAAAAAAAGTCCATTAAAATCACTCGCAGCTATTATGAATTGTCGGCTCCGTAATACAGAGAACACTCATTGAAAGTCATTGATAATAAATAAATAAATAAATAAATAAATAAATAAATAAAAGTGTGGGGGTCCCCCAAATTCAATTACCAGGCCCTTCAGGTCTGGTATGGATATTTAGGGGGAACCCCAGTGTCTCCTCCGTGGAGACAGAAGATGGATGGATTCGCTGAGCTGATTCAGATGAGCCATCGCTGGACCCCGGAGAGATGATCGTCCGTCGCTGGATAGCAAGAGCGGATTACCACCTCTGGAATCTTTTTTTTATTTTTTTTATTTTTAATAAAGGATTTTTTCAAAAGTGTGTTTGTCTTATTTAACAATTTTTTACACTTTCTTTGTGAAATGGTAGGGGTACCTTTGTACCCCCTTACCATTTCAAACAGGGGGGCTGGGATCTGGGGGTCCCCTTGTTAAAGGGGGCTTCCAGATTCTGATAAGCCCCCCGCCCGCAGACCCCCACAACCACCGGCCGGGGTTGTGGGGATGAGGCCCTGCTCCGCATCAACATGACAAGGTGCTTTTAGGGGTCACAGACCCCCAAAGCATCCTCCCAATGTTGAGGGCATGTGGCCTGGTACGGTTCAGGGGGGAGGGGGGCGCTCTCTCGTCCCCCCTCTTTTCCTGTGGCCTGCCAGGTTGCGTGCTCGGATAAAGGGTCTGGTATGGATTTTTTCTTTTTTTGCACATATATGTTTCATTTTTCATTTTACCATTTTGACTATTTATATTGATGCATTATTATACTCTTTCTGTGCACACTTTTATATTGTTTCATCCATTAGCGCTGCATTTATTGTGCATTAACCCGTTAGTATGTTTTCACTTTTTGCATTCTTAATAATGGACACGCATTTCATTCCATATTATTGGTCAGAAAACTATATGAATACTGAGAGCGTTTAACAAGTTGATCATCCTGAAAAAGATTTGAAAGACCTTTAAACACTTGTCGACCCGTCCATAGTAAAAATACATCATTACTTTGACATTACATAGCTAGTTGCCATAGCCCCAGTATTGTTTGTTACTATGGCCAGTTCTCACATAAAAGTGGTCCCACAGCAGATTTGCTGTAGGATCACTTTTAGAAGCGGTGCACCCCTTCAGCCGTTTCCCGGTCGCTCTTGGGCTTACCTAATCCATTGGTAAAGCCCGGGAGCAGTCAGATACAGGCGTTAGCTGGGCTATGAGAAAAGTGAGGCCAACATGGCCACCACTCTTTTCTATGCTCTTGGAGGACCAGAGAAACTTCTGACATCACGTCCGGTTCCCAGGCCATAATAAATTAGTTTTTTTGTTTCTTTGGGTTTTTTTTATAGCAAAAGTAAAAAAAAAAATAATAATTGTATTTTGTGTTAAAGGTTAATGAGAGATTTTAAGTATTTTTGACCCCAGATCTCTTGATAAAGAGAACCTGTCATCCTTATTTCTATTGTATTAGGAAAAAAGTGATAAAAAAAAGAACAGTCTAAAAAAATAAATAAATAAATAATAATAATAAAAAAAGTAAAACGCCCAATCCCTCTGTGCTTGCGTGCACAAGAAAACGCATACGTAAGTTGCACAAGCATATATATAAACGGTGTTCAAACCACACATATGAGTTATGCCTGTGATCGGTAGCGCAAGAGCAATAATTCTAGCAAGACCTCCTCTGTAACTCTAATACTCCTTTCACACAGGGGCATTTTTCAGGCCACCCCTGCCCATTGAAATGAATTATCGACAAAAACAACAATGGGTAGAAGGGAAGTTTAGACGTGATATTAAAGACTACACAAACAACAAAGTATTCACATGGATGCAAAAGTCCACATCAATTTCATCGTCCACCAATCACCTTCCACCAACAGATCAGTAACACTTACCAGTTATTCCCACTGTTTTCCATCCCCATTCCCTTCATCCCCCACCTTTAATACCCATCAAACAGAATACTTCCGGTCAGAAAAGCATTGCGTCTCCCTCCCTTCATGAGTCGCATTGCATAAAAAAACTAAAATCCCACTTCTAAACTACCACAAACTAAACTACTGAATAATCTTAACCACTTTTACAATCGCTTACATTCTGGGATTATTACCCAGACCCTTATTAACACACTATCTTCAAATAGAAGCGTTCCTATGCAAATAAGCAGAATCTCAAGATTCTGTTGCACCAAATGGGCTTCACAACAAGGTTTTGACCTTACTTACCACCAATACTAATCCAGTCATACCTATAGATCCAGTCAATTTATTGAATCCAGTACCCATTGGGGCACAACCAGAAAGTTCTTTGAGATTAGATAAAATATTGATACATTCATCTCAAATACTTTGAGAGTTGTTGATAATGAACCTATTACTTTTGGTTCTAACAGTACCTTAGGAAGTTATTTTTTATTGGAACACCCATCTCCAGTCGCTCCAATAAAAAGTAAGTTCACCGTAGTGGCTGTAGAGGGGTAAGAGGTAGAAATAGAAACAGAAGCCAATCCATGCAAAAACCGCAAACTATTAAAATCTTTAATTTGTCCAAACACACCCTAACCCCTGCGGAAACTTCCTTGTTGAGCTGTGTCCTCAATTTTGCACCATCCAACAAACTATATCAGTTCGTATTGTTCAAGGATTTGAGTAGATATGTTAGGAATCTCACATTAAAAAATTTTTTTTCAAATAAAAAATACAAAAATTGCTCCCAATATAGATAATGTAGATATAGTCGTCACATCTGACTCTCCTTTAGAGGAACATGAATTTGATTTTGATGCAGATATGATTGAGACGCTTGATCATCTTTATCATGATGTCTCATATACCAGACTAGACTTGTTTACACAACATTTACACACTTCTACACCAGTCATACACTCTGGATTAAAACCTAAATCTGTATTTTATCCCTACCAATCCACAGGCCCACTCCTTATCACATTCTAAAATATGGTATTTTCAGACCTAAAAAAGATGGGCTCACGCACAATACTAAACACTACAATTCTTGGTTGTCTGAACCCCAAATAACGGACAGCTCTTCAATCCTTAACCCAAAATAAGGAGTTGATTATTAAAACTGCCGATAAATACGGTGGAATCGTTATTCAAAATAGACTTGATTATGTCAAGGAAGCGGATCGCGTGCTTGCGGATAGCTCTAACTATTGCAAACTGAGTGTCAATCCACTACCAGAATTCCAAACAGAAATCAGCAAACTCATTGACACTGCCACTCAACAAAATATTATTAATAAAAGTGGAGCTTCTTTCCTAAGTAGAAACTATTATCACACCTCGTATTTTTACCACATCCCAAAAATTTCACAAAAACCAGACAAACCCACCAGGAAGACCTATTGTTGCCGCCATGGACAGTATTACCTCTGGATTGTCCAAATACATAGATCACCACCTGTAACCGTTGGCTCAAGGCTTACAGTCATATATTTGCAATGGAACCCACTTGTTGGACTTATTGAAGTCATACAGGTGGGAAGACGAATATACCTGGATAAATGGACAAGAAAAAGAAACTGCGCTATGGTAAACAAAGAATTATGTACTGATTGTTCACAACAGAACCTTGTTCAGCTGCGGCTTAACTGTATCACATAACTACAGAAAAAACACATGAAAAATTATGTAAGCTGCGCTAAACCATAAATACAACACAAAGTTTTAAAAGGTAAGAACCCATCGTGCATAAACTCAATAATAATGTGAAAATATTAGATAGACCTATTACGCCGTATCTCATAAGAAATTAGGGAATACAGGATAAATAATAAACAGTGATCAAAAATAAACAATTTGATAAACACCCAATGTGTTGAAAAGTATGTAAACGTGACAAATTACAACAAAGTCCTTTTAAATGGAAATATAGATGAATGAAGAATTATCAAATCTTCTACTGTGTGACTAGTGCTTGATCCACCACCATATAGCCAAAATCAATTCTTACCAGAATTTCATGACCCCCCACTACAGAGAGTCACACAAAGCATGTAAATGTAAATTATTTCCCACTTCGGAAAGGATCCTAGCTGCTCTCCTCACTCAACCGATGTCGTGACCAGATTATTGAACGAGCATCCTTAACCTTCTCCCATGTATTAAAACATCTCGCGGGTATGCACCAATTACATGAAAAAGAGATGAAGCTCCAATAGTATAAAACCCTTTATTATGGATCCAAATATAAAAATAAAAATGCACTTACAAAGCACAAAAGAAAGATCAGCCTTAAGTCCGCTGTGCCAGCCGAATGCACACGAACAAACCCGTCCTTCCTGGATACACACTCCTTCGCACATGGTGACGTTAGCGCATCACTCAGCCCTACACGTTTCGTAAAAAGATTACGTCATCCAAGGGCAGCACTTGATCACTTTCTATCCGAAGATCTCTATATCAGCCATGGACATGCTGCTTTTATCCGGGACTGTGCAAGGTACTCTTTGACACACAACTATTTTAGTTTTGATTATGAGTACTATTTGCAGGTCCAGGGAACAGCAATGGGCGCTAATTTTGCATCCTCTTATGCCAACTTGGCCATGGGCCTCTGGGAGCATAGACATATCTGGCAGAACAATCCTTCCCTCAAACACCTCATTTTTTATGGAAGATTCATCGATGACGTCATCATCATCTGGGATGGTACGGATGATGTCATCGATGACTTTGTTTCTCATTATAACAATAATCCATATGGCCTTAGTTTTACTTCTGTTACAGATTGAGATTGGCATTTTTAGATCTTGATCTGTGTCATATAAATAATTAAATACACGCAAAACATTATTTTAAGCCCACGGCAGAGAATTCTCTGCTCCATTACAAGAGCTGACTTTGTAGTCTATGGCCTTATTTGTCCTTGCCACCTAATGTATGTAGGGTGAACCATATACCCACTTAGACAGATGTTTGTTAAACATCGTAGAAAAATAGAGGTAGGCAAGGACAAACATAGTGTTCCACGTCATTTCGCAGAACATCATAATAAATCCTCAGAGGGTCTTGAAGTATGGATTCTATAGCAAATGCTCAAAAATCTTTCTGAGGCAGAAAGATTTCACAAATTGTGTGAACGTGAGACTTACTAGATTTATTCATTAGATAACCTAAATCCTGGAGGAATCAATGAGGAGCTGGAAATTTCCACAATCTTGTGAAATGTCATTGCATATTATTCAATATATTTTTAAATTTTCATCTTTGCCCTAGGTGATGTTACATATTTATCCTCTAAAAAGCAAAATAGTCATGTTAAGATCATTGATTTGGTGGGCCCTGTCACCATATCGTAAGTAATTGAACAACCCCCCCCCTCCCCCCTTCCTTATTCCCATCTTTTTCCTTTCCCTTTTTTGAATAAACCCCCCCTCCCCTTCCCCCTCTCCCCCCTTTTTTCCCCCTCCCCCTCCTTTACTTCTCCCCCCATTCCTTCCCCTGACCCCTCTTTCCCTCCCTCCTTCCCCCTTTCCCTCGCCACTCCTCACCCTACTGCCCTTTGCCACCTCAAAAATATTACCACTAGAATTTATATATATATCAATTCAAGGTAATTTATAATGTGAATTCATATTGCATTGACATTTTTTCCCACCACTATAATACCACAATTTTATGAAATTTTATGAAATTTTATTAATTAATTATATTTATTATCTCTATATTCCAATACTCTGCATTATGTCCAAAATTTTCCATCTTCAGTCTAAATTAAAATTAAATAAAAAATATTTTTATTTATGCTCTGTACTTTCCTTTGATGAACCGACCAACACCCCTCTGAAAGATGCTGTGGGTTATGGATATTAAAAGTCCCAGGCCTCACCACCTACCTTGACTCCTGCAATCTGCCCAGTGTCAGTTCTGGAAAGTGTCCTTGATGGATAAGCACCACTGGGTTGCACTCCCTTGCTCTCTCCCATCGACAGTCCATGATTGCCACAGAAGGTCGATCCCAGTTTCCTCCATCTGTTTTTAATCCACTTCCTCTTCCACATGGTCCAGTACATCCCAGGCTGGGACGCCTGGTTTTCTCCTCCAGATTACATAGCAACTGTGTGGGTTATCCAGCACTGAGGTCTCTGAACCCTCAGGCCATCAAACCTGCTCCCAATGCGCACTACATCTCTCCTACTTCAGCTCCTCCTCCTCCCAGGTTTTCTCCAGGAAGCATGTGACTTCCAGCTTATATGCAAGTCCTGCCCCTGCCAACACAAATTAATGATTGGTCCAGAGCTCTCCGTACAAGCTGCCTGCCACTCCAGTCCCAAGTCCAGCCTCCCTTCCAGAACATTTCCACTGGAAGGTAAAGGGGATCTCTCTGAGCCAGAGTGTAGGTGGCCACACCTCCCTCTATTCTATCACTCCCACCTCCCAAAACAAACATCCAGGCCTAAAAAGTGTAAGGCCCTGGCCAAATTTACCTATCACTATGTACAGAAAACCTATTTAGCACCCACCAAAATGGGTGGGCACTACATACACCCCCCTCTGAAATCACAACTGTCCCCAGTTGTGGGAAAAGGAATCCACAAACCTGAGAACAGTTCTACCTTTCCTCCCTTAAAATGAGGCATCTCATATACTCTTTAGGTGTGGTGTGTGTAGCATAAAAGTAACATGAGTGAAATATATGCAAGTGATCACAACATCAGTTTCATACATCGTATACCACATTACCTAACTATAGATCCCTATAGTTAACAATCAATACAAGGGAAACCAAAACACTGCCCCCGAGGGAGAAATGCTTTAGTTACCGCAGGTCTTCATCTGTGATCTTCATTCAGGATAGACAGCCGTCCCCATCCAAGTGTTCCTAAAGAAACAAAGAACATACATCCTATTCTACATGCTAGCTAATAAATTGACATTTAAATGTGAAATCAATTTGGTATGGGTACTTCTGTCAGAACTGTCATCCCCTCAAAAGAAGTCCATAAGCCAAACCACTTTCTGATTGGCTTCAAACCGAAGTCCTGAACTTTTTCCCAACAAACAAACAAAGGGGAACTAACAGGTGCAGCATGCTTTAGTGTTCATAACTTTTTGCTAGTTTGGCACCCGAAGCTGCAGCCCTGTATTGGCAGTCAAAGGGGAAAACCCACCCTAACCCAGCTGCGCACTTGCAGTCCATAGATTTTCGACCATTACTGTGATTGTCTCTGGCAGTCCCACATCATAGGTAACACTGGAGGTCCAGCAGTCTCTCACGGTTATCTCCCTCCCCTCTTACTGAAAAGGAATAACTCTGGGTGTGCTGACCTGGATTAAGGACCAGGACAAGCTCCCTGTAGATTGCCCTTCCGAGCTTCAATTCACGATAAATGTCTTGGAACCTGACCCACATCTCATGGTCAGATGTTCTTTGAGGTTTGGGGATGTGCAAATAGTCCCAGACTAGGTCATTCTCCCATTGTTCTCGGGAGACCTCAACAGTTTCCATGACCTTTTCTGGCACGTATGGGTAGTCAAACCCCCACTCCTGGGGAACCCTCCTTTGGCCGCCCCACTGAAATCGCGACAGCCGCGGCAATTCCTTGGGCCTTTCCCGTCCAGGCAGTACACACGAATCTGGAGCTCGGATAGCCCTTTGTTGATAGGTGGGGGCCCGATTGTGAGGAGTGTCTGACAAGTGTTTAATAAGGGGTACTGGGGGTCTTGGGAAAATGGCTGTGCTCTCCGGAACCCCGGTGGAAGCACTAACAGAAGTGGAGCTTTCCATAAACCACTCATCCTCCCCACTAGAACCATCTTCTTCAGGAGAGGACCAAACAAATAGGTGTTCCATCAAACCATATCTGTCCAGCACCTCTGGTGACCTCCAGGCTATAGCCTGGCCCTTGCCTACCCTGTCCGGCTCACCCGAGGGGTCCCCCTCTTGTACTTGTGGCTCCTTCCAGACGAGCTTGGCAAGGGGCTTACTTGGAGCCAGCTCTTCAGGGGGGCCTTCTGGAGACTGCCTACTAACAACAACAGTCTCCAGGTCCCTGGCCAGGCTACAGGCTTCCCCATCAGGTCCTACCTGAACCTCCGGCATGTACGATTCCCCTGAACCAGGCTGGAACTCCTCTGCTGTGGTCTCAGGTGTTGTGCGGCCCTCACCGGACTTCCGGGTCATCCGAGCTTGAGGCAGGCAGAGTCTGGTGATGGAGTTGGCAAAAACGTATTTCACCTCCTGCTGTATGGGTCCCAGGCGAGTAAGCTGCACATCACAATGGCCGCACTGGGCCCTGGCGCTGTCTCCCATAATAGGCCTCCGACAGCGCATAGCGGACAGAGCATACAGAGTCTCTCCACCCCGCCGATGACTCCGAACCCCAACCCACCAGTAAGTTCCAAACTAATGCCGGTGTCCACGAGAACCTGGTCCTGCACATCAGTTGACCATGAGTTGCATGGTGGGTGCGCTCTGAACATTCCACGCCATCTTCCTCCACTGTGTGAGCAGCTCATAGCAGGCAGGACGCCAGAGGATTTCTTCCTCCTGGGAGTGGCTCCGCCCTTTGACTTGTTGGTCCAGTGCGCGAGGAACTGTAACTCTTTATTTCTCTAGTGTGCACCAGCAACACCTGGTGGCAGGCACTGTAGAACTGCAGGTTAGATCAGCAGTCACTGTATCACAGCAGAAATGTCTCTTGCGATGTCCCAACTGTAAGGAATCAACTTCCCTCAGTTCCCCTGGTGTCCATGTTTTCCATGGGCTACAGCGACATCCACAACTCCCATCACATTTCCAACTGTGCAGCAGGACAGTCTTTTGCAAAACAGTGGCAGCGTTAGCGCTATTCCCAGGTTAGATGCTTCTGTAAATAATGGCATGGTGCCGCTTGTGATGGTCACGTATGACTACACGGGTTACAGTCACTGAGTTGCAGGGGTCTGTCTCTGGGTTGCTATGGGTAACATGTTAACAGCAATGATAATCTCTGTGGGACCTCCATGTAGCGCACTACTCCCTTGGCAGCTGCAAAGTGTGTTCTTTACCTTTGTGTTAACTTGCTCCATTCATCCCATGCAAGAATTCACAAGCAGCAGACAGTCTTTTGCAAAACATTATGAAGATTTATTGCTTGAACTTTAGTGATGATCCAATGAAGTAGAGGATATGAGTTGCCTCTAATAATCTGGTTCCTGGTTCTGATGCTTTGATGAACCGACCAGCATGTCAGTTCTGGAAAGTGTCCTCGACAGATAAGCACCACTGGGTTGCACTCCCTTGCTCTCTCCCATCGACAGTCCATGATTGCACAGAAGGTCGATCTCAGTTTCCTCCATCCGTTTTTCATCTACTTCCTCCCCCGCATGGTCCAGTACATCCCAGGCTGGGAAGCTCAGTTTTCTCCTCCAGATTACATAGCGACTGTGTGGGTTATCCAGCACTGAGGTCTCTGAACCCTCAGGCCTTCAAACCCGCTCCTGCTATCGAGCACTGGGGTCTTTGAACCCCCAGGCCTTCAAGCCTGCTCCCACTGCACACTACATCTCTCCTACTTCAGAGCTTCCCCCTCCCAGGAACTCTCCAGGAAGCATGTGACCTCCAGCTTATATGCAAGTCCTGCCCCTGCCAACACAAATTAATGATTGTTCCAGAGCTCTCCATACAAGCTGCTAGCCCCTCCAGTTCCAAGTCCAGCCTCCCTTCCAGAACATTTCCACTGGAAGTTAAAGGGGATCTCTCTGAGCCAGAGTGTAGGTGGCCACACCTCCCTCTATTCTATCACTCCCACCTCCCAAAAAAAACAACCAGGCCTAAAAAGTAAGGTCCTGGCCAAATATCACTATGTACAGAAAACTTTTAGCACCCACCAAAATGGGTGGACGCTACATACAAAACTGCCTGCACACCACTACTTAACCTGTCTCTATCTAACGTTCTCTCAATCTCCACGTTATTATAACACTATATACAGCTGCCGTGTAAGCAGCCTTATATGGTGTGGGGTATGGAGTTAGCCCCCGGAGCCATGATTGGCTAAAGGCACCCTGCCTCTGGCCAAACATGGCTCTCACAGCAGAGCATGCTGTGATTGGCCAAAGCATGCTTTGTATGAACTTGTATGAAAAAGTATCCTGTTCTCTTTGTATTTCTTCTTTTGTGTGAAATCCCTGGTGATCCTGCCAGTCCCTCTGCTTTCTTATTAAAAACTGACCACACTAAGCAGGGGAACTCACTGTGGCCAGTCCTCTAGCTATGCTGGGAACTCAGCCTACTCTCCTCCAATCATCAGACATGTCCTGACACACCCCTCCTGCACAGCCATTCATTAGAAATTTCAGTGTGCTGCTGTTTTTTTACTTTTTTAAATCAATGCAGGACCGCAAAGTCAGTGCCGCATCGATATGGCCATAACCGACAATAGGGTGCGACTTGTCATGCAATTTGACCTGTCAAATCGCACGACAAGTTGCTCCAATGTGAACGAGGGCTTATACTTTGGCATTGTAACACATTTTTTTATGTGATAACATCATGAGTAAAGTATACTTATAAAATACTGCTGCCAAACGTGATAGCACAATATCTCTGTGAGTAATTTAGTGATGATGATATGTCCATAGTAGGCTGTTTATCATTTTCTAGACACTTCATTTTTTGAATCAAACAAATTATTTTTGCCCACCTTGGATTTCGGATTTTTAAGCCTGCCCTTGTATTATTACCATTATGAGGAGTCTCACGTCTGATTGATTGTTTAAGTTCTGTGGTTTTAACCAAGCACTTCTATAGTGTGAAACACGTCACCCTACCTGCATTTTCCCTGCCTGTACCTATCCAGTGCTTTTAATATTTATGCTTCAATAAAAACTTTATACTGCACTTTCTGTGTGCATGTGCTGTCGATCAGAAGATCGTCTGTTCCATGATTGTTTAAGTAACTTATGTTAGGCCCAAGAACCAAGTTGATTAGGACAACTGAAACTCCAAGGTTTTTTAGAACAGAGTCAAAAGCTTTGGAACAGAGATCTCACCACTGTAGTTCATGTGATATATAGGGAAAAGACAGATACCTCTTTAAACAAGGTCCTACTAAAATTGAAAGTGTATCTTATCATTTTGTTTTTATCTTTGGATTTATAAAAAAAAATCCCTGTAATTTATTTTGCCATCTGTGTCTATCTGTGGGAAGGTTTAATTTCTTCTTAACTACTTACAGATCAGAAGATTTGTCTGCTTAATGACCAGGGCATTTTTTGCGATACACCGCTTCGTCGCTTTAACTGACAATTGCGCAGTCGTGCAATGCTGTACCCAAACAAAATTGATGTCCTTTTTTCCCCACAAATAGAGTTTTCTTTTGGTGATATTTGTTCATGGTTTTAAATTTTTGCGCTATAAACAAAAAAAGAGCATCAATTTTGAAAAAATATATATATTTTTTACTTTTTGCTATAATAAATATCCCCAAAAATGTTTTTAAAAACACATTTCTTCCTCAGTTTTGGCAATAGGGAAAAATAAGATTGCGCTATGGACAAATTTACCTGTTCACCAGACAGGTTAAAAATAACTAAAATGAAGTGAACTATAAGGGGTTAAAGCTGCCTGTGCTTGAAACCTATCCCTATAAATGGGAATAGGCTAGAAATCTGAAAAGTAAATTGAGCTTTGGCGCTAAAACCTTTTTGTGTACTATAAATATAAATGCTGATACTCTGAAGAGTTAAACGAGACCTAATGTGGAAGTCTCCCAAACTCCACTATATACGTGATATTTAACGAATTACGTGAAAAAAATATATATATAAATGAAATGTGTGTCTATTATCTTACAACACAAACATGCACATGTGTAGTGAAAAATATGGTTAATCTGTCACAATTAAAAATATTAGGTGCTTTAGTGGAAAATCATATGCGAGCCAATAATTATGCTCGAAATCCTCAAAAGTGACAATCAGAAAAGCATTGTGAAAATACCAAGTAAAAACAACAAAAAAATCATATAATGTCCAACTAAAAATATATTCAAAATCGCATCATCTAGTTGCTGGAAAAACGCATGGAACTTTTATCAGATGAGGAAGGTGAAGCAAGGTGACTGGTGTAAAAGGGTTGGATGCATTCCTCTCCGGTGCGCCACTCTGTGTTAGAAAAGAGATATATATATGCGCTCACCAGACACCAAACCCTCAATGGGTTAACCGAACAGTCACAGTATGAGCCACTGTGCAGCTTTCTTTGGGCTCTGCCTCTGCTGTGCTGTGGGGATATTTTGCACTCTTCCTTCCGTAAATAGTCCGTTTAGCGTTTATACATAAAGGGAAACAGAAGTACAGCCATAGTGCAATACTGTTGTATGAACGTTTTTGTTTATTTAAAATCAGGTTACTCACAAAGTCCGAAAAGACAAATCGCTATGAAATTGATTGCGCCGGCGTTGCTGCTTGAATAACAGTGTAAGGTGCACGTCCTAGGCCACGCCCTACGCGTTTCGTCAGAGCGACGTCATCTGGAGCGGCCATGTTGGTGCACCCTCACGTTTATGTAGGGTGCAGTGCTCTTCTGCGCTTGCGCGATGTATTAGCGCCATTTTTATTGTGGGAATGCCCTATCCGAGCCGCTGTGTGTCTATGCTGTGTGCTCTCTTGTAACAGCACCAACGTGGGAAGACTCTTTACTTATTGCAGACACGGGATATACTGTGTTCTGCCGTATATCGGTCACAATAAAACCTTTTCCTTTTTATTTGTAATTGCGGACTCCGGGCATGGTAAATTATTAAGCTATAAGGCACCACAACCTACATAATATATTCCGGTATACTTATAAGAAGAATGTCAACAACTATACATAGATACAATTAATATATTCCGGTATACTTATAAGAAAAATGTCTACAACTATACATAAATACAATTAATAAAATATATGTAGAAAATATATAAAATGTACAAAAGGAGAAAAAGAATTTTTTTAAAAATGTGTAAAAGCTATATATATTTAATAGTAATTCCCTAACCAACTACATACTGCATATATTTCCTGCAGGACTCTCCAAGCACAGGATTTTTATCTATGTTTATTTTCAATGCAGATTATAATTATAATTGTTAAAAACAAATTACATCAGACTGTATGTCCACTTCCCTAGTGAATGGATATATTCCCGGAGAGAAAACAAGGAGAATAAGGTAAATTGAAATGAAATGAAAGGCGGGGAACGAAAGGGAAAAAAAAGGGAAAAAAGGGAAAAAAAAGGAAAAAAAAAAAACTGAAGGAAAAAAAAGGAAAAAAAACTGAAAAACAACTGAAGGTGCTCACACAAATCAAGGGGACGATTACCAATAAGGTAAAATGAGTATGTTGTGGGGAGGTATCAATATCTATTCATTTATGGAACGTTATTTTAAAAACATTTTTAAAGCAGTTTTTTAGTAGAACAAACCAGATAGAAATATGCAGTAAAAGGAAACTAGCAATGAGGATGGATGGGGAACCCAATATGTACATATGTGTACTGTTTTCATTTTGAGACCTTATGTATGACCTCACATGTTGTATACGCGTCCTCCTGTGGGGGACAGACCTTTTTTGGTGGGTCTTTTTACTGTGATACCACAACTTATTGGGGGGGGGGGGGGGGGGGGAAGGGAGAAACCTCCTTAGTTTGTGGATCGAATGTTGTACTATGATTTATCGGTCTATTTGGTCTATATTGGTCCTACCTTAAGCAGGTGATATATATTTTAGAGTTTAGACTGGGGAAGTTTTAAAAGTTAGTTAAAAAACAATTCAAATCCAACTCCACGTTCATTCCCTGGGGTTGGAGGGTATCTAAATTGTATATCCATTTGGTTTCATTTCTGGATATTTTGATGGTTTTGTCCTCACCTCTCCAGTGGGCCCTTATCTTGTCAATACCGTAAAATATCATCTGTCCTGGGTCACGATTGTGGTAATCCCTAAAATGTCTGGAGACACTGTGGTTGGGATACCCTTTTTTGATATTCCTAATATGTTCTCCAATTCTAGTTTGGAGTTCTCTCGTGGTTCGTCCCACATACTGTCTGGAACAGGGACACTCTATAATGTAGGTGACATAAGTGCTTTTGCATGTAATGAGCTCATTTATTCTATATTCTTTTTTGTTTGAAGTTGACTGAAAAGTAGTTCTTTTCTTTTCAGTTTTTTTGCTGTTTCTACAAGGGAGGCATTTGCCACACCTGAAAAAACCTTTTAGATTACCTACTACTTTGATTTGTTTCGGGGGATCAATAGTATTTTTAACAAGTTTGTTTCTCAATGTAGGTGCCCTTCTGTAAATAAACCACGGTTTTTTTGGTAGAATATCTTTGAGTGTGTGATCTGCTTTCAGGATAGGCCAGTGTTTCTTGATGATGGATTCCACATCTTTATGTTGTCTATTGTATCCCGTGAGGAAAGCAATTGGTAAGTTGTTAATCTTATCTCGTTTTTTGTCTTCCAATAATTCGTTCCGTTCCATTTGTTTTATTTCGTTTTTGAGTTTGCGCAGACCCTTTTCATCATACCCCTTATTTCTGAATCTTTCTATTATTATTTCCGCTTGTTGTTCATAATCAGTGCTTCTGCTGCAGTTTCTGTAAAGTCGCATCAGTTGGCCCTTTGGTATGTTCCCCAACCATTTAGCATGATGGCAGCTATTTGTGGGGATGTAGCCGTTGCGGTCGGTGGGTTTGAAAAAAGTGCGTGTGCCCAGTCTGTTTCCTTCTTTATATATTTGTAGGTCTAAGTAATCCACACTGCTGTTATTGTAATTACCAGTGAATTTTATATTATAGATATTATTGTTGATCTCGTTAAAAAATTCTTGTAGTTGTTCTGTTGTACCACCCCATACTATCACGATATCATCTATATACCGTCGGTACATTTTAAGGTTCTCCCTATGTACGCCATAGATTTGCTCTTCCTCCCATCTGTTAAGAAATAAATTCGCTACACTGGGGGCATATTTAGCCCCCATGGCTACGCCTTTGGTCTGATTATAGTATGTTCCCTTATACCAAAAATAATTGTGGTGCATTGCCATTTTAAGACCTTCCGTTAGATATTTTATTTGTTCTTGTTTTAGGTCAGACATCTGTTGCAATGCCCACTCGACGCTACTGAGCCCATCATCCTGTTTTATGTTAGTATATAACGATTCCACGTCAATAGTGACCAATAGATCTTTCTCTTCAATTGTCAAGTTTCTCAATTCTCCTATCAGTTGTTTGCTGTCGCGTAAATAAGACTTTCCTTTAATTACCAACGGTTGCAGGAAACCATCAATATAGGCCCCTAATCTGGAGAACAAGGAATCGATCCCACTCACGATTGGTCGCCCTGGTGGGTTGTTTTGATTTTTATGTATTTTAGGGACGTAGTATATAATTGGAGTTTTAGGTGCCTTCTGTATCAGATATCTGGATTCCTTTTTGTTTAAGATGCCGAGGGTTTTCCCTTTTTCTACATATTTTTTAAGTTTCTTTTCGTACTCAACTTTGGGATTTTTCTTCAATTTCTTATAGGTGTTAGGGATGTTAAGTAAATTCTCCATTTCCCTCTCGTAGTCCTGCTTATTTAAAATTACCAGACCTCCCCCTTTGTCCGCTGGTCTAATGACTATACCTTTCTGCTTCTCTATCCGCTTAATGGTATCCCAACCACAGTGTCTCCAGACATTTTAGGGATTACCACAATCGTGACCCAGGACAGATGATATTTTACGGTATTGACAAGATAAGGGCCCACTGGAGAGGTGAGGACAAAACCATCAAAATATCCAGAAATTAACAGAAACAAAACAAAACAGAAAATATCTAACGGAAGGTCTTAAAATGGCAATGCACCACAATTATTTTTGGTATAAGGGAACATACTATAATCAGACCAAAGGCGTAGCCATGGGGGCTAAATATGCCCCCAGTGTAGCGAATTTATTTCTTAACAGATGGGAGGAAGAGCAAATCTATGGCGTACATAGGGAGAACCTTAAAATGTACCGACGGTATATAGATGATATCGTGATAGTATGGGGTGGTACAACAGAACAACTACAAGAATTTTTTAACGAGATCAACAATAATATCTATAATATAAAATTCACTGGTAATTACAATAACAGCAGTGTGGATTACTTAGACCTACAAATATATAAAGAAGGAAACAGACTGGGCACACGCACTTTTTTCAAACCCACCGACCGCAACGGCTACATCCCCACAAATAGCTGCCATCATGCTAAATGGTTGGGGAACATACCAAAGGGCCAACTGATGCGACTTTACAGAAACTGCAGCAGAAGCACTGATTATGAACAACAAGCGGAAATAATAATAGAAAGATTCAGAAATAAGGGGTATGATGAAAAGGGTCTGCGCAAACTCAAAAACGAAATAAAACAAATGGAACGGAACGAATTATTGGAAGACAAAAAACGAGATAAGATTAACAACTTACCAATTGCTTTCCTCACGGGATACAATAGACAACATAAAGATGTGGAATCCATCATCAAGAAACACTGGCCTATCCTGAAAGCAGATCACACACTCAAAGATATTCTACCAAAAAAACCGTGGTTTATTTACAGAAGGGCACCTACATTGAGAAACAAACTTGTTAAAAATACTATTGATCCCCCGAAACAAATCAAAGTAGTAGGTAATCTAAAAGGTTTTTTCAGGTGTGGCAAATGCCTCCCTTGTAGAAACAGCAAAAAAACTGAAAAGAAAAGAACTACTTTTCAGTCAACTTCAAACAAAAAAGAATATAGAATAAATGAGCTCATTACATGCAAAAGCACTTATGTCACCTACATTATAGAGTGTCCCTGTTCCAGACAGTATGTGGGACGAACCACGAGAGAACTCCAAACTAGAATTGGAGAACATATTAGGAATATCAAAAAAGGGTATCCCAACCACAGTGTCTCCAGACATTTTAGGGATTACCACAATCGTGACCCAGGACAGATGATATTTTACGGTATTGACAAGATAAGGGCCCACTGGAGAGGTGAGGACAAAACCATCAAAATATCCAGAAATGAAACCAAATGGATATACAATTTAGATACCCTCCAACCCCAGGGAATGAACGTGGAGTTGGATTTGAATTGTTTTTTAACTAACTTTTAAAACTCCCCCAGTCTAAACTCTAAAATATATATCACCTGCTTAAGGTAGGACCAATATAGACCAAATAGACCGATAAATCATAGTACAACATTCGATCCACAAACTAAGGAGGTTTCTCCCTTCCCCCCTCCCCCCCCCCCCCCCAATAAGTTGTGGTATCACAGTAAAAAGACCCACCAAAAAAGGTCTGTCCCCCACAGGAGGACGCGTATACAACATGTGAGGTCATACATAAGGTCTCAAAATGAAAACAGTACACATATGTACATATTGGGTTCCCCATCCATCCTCATTGCTAGTTTCCTTTTACTGCATATTTCTATCTGGTTTGTTCTACTAAAAAACTGCTTTAAAAATGTTTTTAAAATAACGTTCCATAAATGAATAGATATTGATACCTCCCCACAACATACTCATTTTACCTTATTGGTAATCGTCCCCTTGATTTGTGTGAGCACCTTCAGTTTTTTTTCAGTTTTTTTTCCTTTTTTTTCCTTCAGTTTTTTTTTTTTTCCTTTTTTTTCCCTTTTTTCCCTTTTTTTTCCCTTTCGTTCCCCGCCTTTCATTTCATTTCAATTTACCTTATTCTCCTTGTTTTCTCTCCGGGAATATATCCATTCACTAGGGAAGTGGACATACAGTCTGATGTAATTTGTTTTTAACAATTATAATTATAATCTGCATTGAAAATAAACATAGATAAAAATCCTGTGCTTGGAGAGTCCTGCAGGAAATATATGCAGTATGTAGTTGGTTAGGGAATTACTATTAAATATATATAGCTTTTACACATTTTTAAAAAAATTCTTTTTCTCCTTTTGTACATTTTATATATTTTCTACATATATTTTATTAATTGTATTTATGTATAGTTGTAGACATTTTTCTTATAAGTATACCGGAATATATTAATTGTATCTATGTATAGTTGTTGACATTCTTCTTATAAGTATACCGGAATATATTATGTAGGTTGTGGTGCCTTATAGCTTAATAATTTACCATGCCCGGAGTCCGCAATTACAAATAAAAAGGAAAAGGTTTTATTGTGACCGATATACGGCAGAACACAGTATATCCCGTGTCTGCAATAAGTAAAGAGTCTTCCCACGTTGGTGCTGTTACAAGAGAGCACACAGCATAGACACACAGCGGCTCGGATAGGGCATTCCCACAATAAAAATGGCGCTAATACATCGCGCAAGCGCAGAAGAGCACTGCACCCTACATAAACGTGAGGGTGCACCAACATGGCCGCTCCAGATGACGTCGCTCTGACGAAACGCGTAGGGCGTGGCCTAGGACGTGCACCTTACACTGTTATTCAAGCAGCAACGCCGGCGCAATCAATTTCATAGCGATTTGTCTTTTCGGACTTTGTGAGTAACCTGATTTTAAATAAACAAAAACGTTCATACAACAGTATTGCACTATGGCTGTACTTCTGTTTCCCTTTATGTATAAACGCTAAACGGACTATTTACGGAAGGAAGAGTGCAAAATATCCCCACAGCACAGCAGAGGCAGAGCCCAAAGAAAGCTGCACAGTGGCTCATACTGTGACTGTTCGGTTAACCCATTGAGGGTTTGGTGTCTGGTGAGCGCATATATATATCTCTTTTCTAACACAGAGTGGCGCACCGGAGAGGAATGCATCCAACCCTTTTACACCAGTCACCTTGCTTCACCTTCCTCATCTGATAAAAGTTCCATGCGTTTTTCCAGCAACTAGATGATGCGATTTTGAATATATTTTTAGTTGGACATTATATGATTTTTTTGTTGTTTTTACTTGGTATTTTCACAATGCTTTTCTGATTGTCACTTTTGAGGATTTCGAGCATAATTATTGGCTCGCATATGATTTTCCACTAAAGCACCTAATATTTTTAATTGTGACAGATTAACCATATTTTTCACTACACATGTGCATGTTTGTGTTGTAAGATAATAGACACACATTTCATTTATATATATATTTTTTTCACGTAATTCGTTAAATATCACGTATATAGTGGAGTTTGGGAGACTTCCACATTAGGTCTCGTTTAACTCTTCAGAGTATCAGCATTTATATTTATAGTACACAAAAAGGTTTTAGCGCCAAAGCTCAATTTACTTCCTCAGTTTTGGCCAATATATATTCTTCTACATATTTTTGGTAAAAAAATCTCAATAAGTGTATATTGTTTGGTTTGCACAAAAGTTATAGTGTCTACAATCTATGGGAAAGATTTTTATTATTATTATTTTTACTAGTAATGACAGTGATCTGCGATTTTTAATGGTACTGCGACATTGCGGTGGACAGATCGGACACTTGACACAATTTTGGGACCATTGACATTTCTGCAGCGATCACTGCTATAAAAATGCACCGATTACTGTGTAAATGTCACTGGCAGGGAAGGGGTTAACACTAGGAGGCAATCAAGGGGTTAAATGTTTGTTCCCTGGGTGTGTTCTAACTGTGAGGGTATAGGACTGACTAGAGGAAGAGACATATCATTGTTCCTACTTAGTAAGAACAAACGATATGTCTCTTCTCTCCTGACAGAACAGGGATTTGTGTGTTTACACAATCGATTCACGGGAATGAACCTCTCCCTGCCATATATCGGCGTGAGCCGGTCGACAAGTGGTTAAGCTGTAAACACAACAGGAAGTGGGAGAAAATTGGAAGTCTCCAATTCTTAAAATTTGGTATTTTAGCCCAAGCTGAGCGAATCTGCCTATTGGAGATACAGACGGCAGTAAAAACCCAAAATGTAAGAAAAACAGTGAGAGCACCATGCCAATTATCATGGGGTTCAAAGAAGATTTTTATGAATTTAGGGTGGAACAAAACATACAACTCATTTCATGGATTCTGGCACTCCCCTTCAGGACTACAACACAAATAGAAAAAAAGGCATGTAATTCATATAATAAAACATAGGGGATGATTTACTAAAACTGGAGAGTGCAAAATCTGATACAGCTGTGCATGGTAGCCAATCAGCTTGTTACGCTTTGATTGGTTTCTATGCAGAGCTGCACCAGATTTTGCACTCTCCAGTTTTAGTAAATGAACCCCATGGCATTGTTTAATACATGGAATTCTGTGTCTTTTTTTACTTATTGATGAAGGATGAGTTCCAGAACCCCCAAAATGCATTGGATGTTTTATTCCACCCTAGCATGAAATGAATAAAAAAAATAAAACAAATGTAGACTCCATGATTAAGGATTAGTTTAAAGTTTGATCTGAACACAACATCATCTATTTCCATTAGTGTGGGTGGGATGCCTGTATCTTATCAATCAGTGACACTGGATCACTGGGTGTCATATCCAGCTGTCAGTGAATTACAGTAATAGGGTGAGCAGGCTGGGGACTATTTTTTTTAGAAAGAGGGACCCATCTTAGGACACTTTCAGCCAGCGACAGCCTGGTCACCCAGTATACACTGAACTGGTCTTTTAAAATACAGGCCTTTAATACCAGAATATCCTGCACCTTATATACTCCACCAATAAAAACCTGACAAGGGTTCCAACCCCTGACCACCAGATTTAACATTAAAAAAAGTTTTGGCATTAGATACACTTAAATTATGACTTTTAAGTGGACTGACCCTTTCAGGAAAGGGTAGCTCACTCCTCTAGTTAGGTTGTTAGGCTAAAGTTAGTTGTTAGCCTCGTTGGAGTCAGTGGAGCGATGATCTACTTCTCTTTCTAAGCTTCCTTCCTTCCTAAGCTGGGTGTTTTTTCTCCTATCTTCCTCTAGGAGAAGCTTCCTGAATATAGGACAGACATAGTCAAATATCCATTAATTAATATTTATCATGCCTCAGCCAATCCCTGGCAAGGGATGTAAATAGCATGGCTTGGAAGGTGATACATTTTTTGGGGACCTGGGTGGAGGGGATCTTCCTCTGCTAGGAGACTTTCACATTCTCCTGATGCAACTCTCCATGGGAGATAGGTAGAAGTCTGCTGAAGAATTACAGTTTGGGACTCAGCAGGTGCTGGGCTGGCGACCTCAAGAAGATTACTAATAGGATTTAGCTGAAGGGCACTGTCCCTGTTGAAGACTTTTGTAGTCAAAAAACGTCGGGCTTGCTCATTTTTGCCTCTCACATTGCTTTTACCCATGTTATCACTTTTTGTGATCACTTTTATACCATAGATCTTGCTTATCTTTGTAAGATATTTTTTATGCCTGAATAAACCATGCTTGGTTGATCTGCACCATATGGAGCACCTTTTTCTTTATTATATATTTTGACGCTGTTGACTATCCATTTACCATCCTTTTGTGGATGGGTCTTGCACTCATTTGGCTTCCGGTTGTTGGTTCCCTCCGGTCCTGCAATTTGGGATTGCTCATTGATTATCGCATCCAACGTGACAACTTTAGAAGGATTACAAGCTTGTTTGACCTACTGCCGTATGGTAGGTGGGTCCATCACAGCTGGTAAGAGTACCCTGCCTCTTCCATTGCACTGTTCTGAAGTGTCCATAGGTTCACCTACAGGTCCCCCGGGACCATATATCAACCATTACATCCGGAAACAGAGTTTAGAACTTTTCCACTTTCCATACACTCATTATATGGACTATGTCCCACATCCCATTGTGTTCCACTAGCACTACTCAGTGTTTACACGTTTTGTATATTTAATATTATCTCACTTTTGTATATTGATTTCTTTATATTCATCACCATTGTTAGATTATTATTATCATTTAATTTAGGTGTATAATATTTTGTCACTTTACTTCTTGTTCTCACTCATATGAGTCTAAGTTTGAGCGCTACACTTAGTTTTCCACATATTGCTTGAATTTTGTTTGTTTGGGTGTTAGCTGCTTGAATTTGAATCTTGTTTCATATTTTGGGTTTAGAGCAGTATTTTCCCCCTCCTTCTCACTGTCCTGAAATCCTGGTTTGGAGATGGATCTTTTATCTCTCCCCTGAGGAACTACCAGTGGAAGCTGAGTGGCAGTCATCTCTTGTGAGTAAGACCTACTATGGGACTTTCATGTGTGTCTGCTGTCTGCAGCTATACAGATTTGTGCTACAAATATGTCCTCCTATTGATTGCTTTGCAGTATCCTGAACCCCTGAACTCCTCCCTTGCTTAAAATGATTAAGCAATGAATTAAAAGAATAGACATCCCCTATTCTGAACCTGTATTGTTGATGTGCATTGAACTGTGAACTTTTAACTGGCAGCCTCTTTACTACTTAGGGACGCCTGTGGTAATCTACAGTGGCCCCTCGGGGGTGAGCGCTACAATTATTCTTAAAAGACCGCATAATTTTAAGAAAAATAGATTTCTGTAAGGTCTCTTTATACTGTATAATGCTAAAATCTTGCCTCTTGCCAGCAATTTTAACTGAGCGGATTAGGAAAAATATATAGGCAAAGGTAACCCTTCAGTGAAAATGCATGTGAAAATGAACTAAATATGGTACAGAAAAAGTAATGGTAACCTTTGCTTATGAATCTTTGCATCTTGGCCAGTTTGAAATGATTGCATTGTGCAATGTCTACTATAAAAGTCTGCTGCAAAGTAACATAACTATATATTTGTGACCCTGGAAAATCAAATATAAAGGCAGAATACTATAGAACAGTTTCCATTTTTGTCATGAAATGCTTGTCTTGCCCTGGTATCACCTCTGATAAAAAGCAGTAGACTGAGTCAAATGTGATAGAGTGAAATGAGTCAGACAGTCTTTGTGTGTGTCACGCTAGCAAATAAAAAAGAATCACGCAGTAACACAAAGATTTTCATTCACAGAAGAACGCTTAGCAATGTCTCCATAATAAACATACATTATAACTATAGATCAACAAGGACACTATCATCACCTACTTACATCACTTTGTAGTCATTCATTATTATGGTAGAGCAATAAAAGCCTCATTAACAGCTATAAAAAGCACAATTGCCGTTTAACACATATAGGTTTCCTGACCTCAATAAGATTACTCAGTGTTCTGAAATGATAACGGTGAACACAAAGCTTCCTATCTGTCTTTAATTTTTTCAAATAGGTATTTTCATTTTATTTTTCTATTTATGTCTTTATATAGAAACTGGAGAAAAAGAAAGTGCATGCGTTACAGAAAAGAGAAAGCCAGATTATAGATTTAAACCCTAAACCATAGATAACTTTAGAATGTAAATTCAAGGCCCCCCTACCACAACAAATCCCCCAAGTCGGCCATTTAACTGTCTACACACAATCCACAGAGACTTTATAGGTGGGGGAAGCTGATTGCTGCAGAGAAAATATCCCGGCAGGGACTCAACAGGCTTAACAAAGAAATAAAAAACTACAATGTAGTGCTAAAAAGTGATACGAATAATGTGAAGTGCCTAGCACTAGAAAGAAGAAAAGAACAAATAAAGTCCAGATCTCAAAAGAATAAATTAGTCCTTAAAGTCCACGTGAAACTCAAATATATTATTTCACACTATATATGAACCGAGAATTGATCCCAGAGACATTCTGCATCAGTGACATTAAGGTAAGTAAAAAAATGGGTACTTACCGGAACCACTGGACCTGTGCATATACACTAGGTCATACAGGCGTATATTGATGGAACCTCGATGAATCTCCGTGGGTCTGTCCACTACTGGAGAGGCTGTGGATCCTCCGGCCAATAACGAAAGGGTCTGCACCGTCAAGGAAGTTCCAGTTTTCTTCTCCGAGGATCCAGACAAAAATGGCAAAAGAGGAGAACTCCAGCCAATAGTTTGGCAATATGTAAAGTCAAACTCTTGAAGAGGATCATATATGAAACAAAAAAGAAAAACAGCTTCCCATAGTGTAGGTTGAAAAAATATACAGATAGCTGTTTATTGGCATAAAACCAGCGTATACAATAAAAAATTAATAATATAAAAAAACTTGATCACATATTAAAAAAGGGCAATACAGGGAATGAGGTTGTCATGTTCCTTGTATTGCCCCTTTTTAATATGTGATGACGGTTTTTTATTTTATTAGTGTAGACCTTTTAACAATTTATTCAGACAAGAAGTATAGGAGCATCTCACATTTTGTAAGTAAAAAAAGGTATCAAATAATCCTAAAGTCGATGGGTCCATGCTCGCGCTGTATGTGATGATATGGCTGCTTATCCAGATCCAGGAGCTGTCTTCATGCATTGAGGGGATCCAGAAGAGAGGGCTGATGACATCACCAGATGTTTTGTGGCGTGTTTTCGAGTGTGCATACTGGCAATCTCAGGTCAGGCACTAAGACCCCTTTCACACCACACCGCCCATAGTGTGGTTTTACCGCCGGATTTGCGTCGCATTTCGGCTGCTAGCGGGGCGCTTTTACCCCCCGCTAGTGGCCGAGAAAGGGTTAAAACCACCGGCAATATGCCGCAATAGCGGCATTTTGCCAGCGGTATTACAGCGCTGTCCCATTGATTTCAATGGGGAGCAGCGGTGGAGGAGCGGTAAATGCACCGCTCCAAAGAAGCTGCTGGCAGGACTTTTCCCTGATGTCCTGCCAGTGCACCGCTGTAGTGTGAAAGCCCGAGGGCTTTCACACTACAAACAATGGTGCAGCTTTTTTAGGGCGGATTGCAGGCGCTATTTCTAACACTATAGTGCCTGCAAAACGCCCTGGTGTGAAAGGGGTCTAATTGTGTAGGGCTATGTCCATACTTATCCAACACTATTACACTTTTGGCTCCCCATTCAATACTTCTATTTCGGTATGCTCTGTATATATATATATATATATATATATATATATATATATATATATATATATATATGTATATATATATATACATACATACATATTAATTAATATTTTGATACCCTTTGGTTCGATCCTATGAGCCTCGTCCATATATATATATACGAAAATGTTAGTACTTTATATTGTACTTACTGAAAGTGAGACCACCCACCAACCAACATTGTGGCAGCCACCCCACAACCATATGGAACTTTGTAAGGCAAGGTAGAAAAGAGGGCTAATGTTAATTATGATTACATTTTAGGATAGTAGCAATTTCCAGCTCCTCGTTGTGTCCACCCAGAGGCTGCTTTCACACTGGGGCGGGAGCAGCGTCGGCGGTAAAGCGCCGCTATTTTTAGCGGCGCTTTACCGTCGTTTTAGCGGCGGTGTGCGGGCGCTAGCGGGGTGGTTTAAACCGCCGCTAGCGGCCGAAAAGGGGTTAAACCCGCCCGCAAAGCGCCGCTGCAGCGGCGCTTTGCCGGCGGTATTGCCGCGGTGTCCCATTGATTTCAATGGGTAGGAGCGGTATAGGAGCGGTGAATACACCGCTCCTTCACCGCTGCAAAGATGCGGCTAGCAGGACTTTTTTCACCGTCCTGCCAGCGCATCGCTCCAGTGTGAAAGCCCTCCGGCTTTCACACTGGAGTTAAAGGGGCCGGTTTTTTTCAGGCGTTACACAGGCGCTATTTTTAGCGCTGTAACATACCGCCCCAGTGTGAAAGCAGCCAGAGAGAGTGTGTCTAGACTGTATATCCATTATGTCTCCCTTTTACAGGGCTGATGGAATCGCTCTGCTTCAAGGAGACATTTGGATATTTGTTCAATTACCCAGTTTTCTAAGCCTTCTGTGGATTTGCGATGGCACTCTGCAAAATGGTGGGGGACATTATGCTTATCTTTGCCCTCTTCTACTAGGCGGCGGTGTTTACCAAACTGCTTTCTAAGGGTGCAGCCTATATAAAAGAGTTTACACAGACAAGTGAGGCAGTAGATAACAAAATTGAAGCAGTCATTATAGAATTCCTTCAATTTAAATGTTTTCCCCTTAGTAGAAAACTCTTTTTTTGCCATATTTTATAAAAGAGCATGCTTTACAGTGTCCTTTTACACTGAAACATGCCCTAAAGAGGGATAAAGCATAGCCCAGGTGATGAAGCTATGTTTTTAGGCTTCAATTTACCTGGGGCTATGCCATTTTTCAAGCTGGGGGCTTTTCTATATGTTACTTGGGGTCTACCTAGAAGAATGTTTTTTAAATGTGGGTCCTCTAACAGAATGTTCCAATGCTTTTTTTAGGATATGTTCCATGCTTTTGTACTTATAATGGAATCTAGTGATTAATCTAACAGAGTGGTCAAAAGATTCCTTATTTTTCTTGGTATGTTTACCCTCCAGATAGAGGTTGTAGGCCTGTTGAATTAAAAGTTTAGGATAACCTTTTTCCAGAAGTTTTGTTTTTTAGCAAGGAGCTCTGCTCTACATAGTCACCTGTCCATGTGCAATTCTGCCGGAGGTGACAGAAATGCTCTTTGGGGATAATTTTGAGTCCATTTAGTCTCTTACTAGATCTGCAGGGCCATCCCAGATGTAAAATGCAAAGGGGTTGTCCTACCATACATATCTGGCTTTCCAGAATCCCATAGCGAGATTTGCATACGAGGGGGCAAAATTGGCTCCCGCAGCGGTCCCTTGGATTTGCAAAAAATAATCACCATTGAAGCCGAAATAATTATGTGCTAAGCAAAATTCTGTAGCTTTCAAGATAAACTTAGCTTGTCTATGATTCATGAAAGGGTCTTCCACTAAGAAGTGATTGATGGATTGGGGACCAAATTAGTGAGGAATGGAGGCGTACAGTGAATTGACATCTAAAGACACCCATGTGTAACCAGATTTCCATGTGTAGGACTATATACAGGGTATGCCTAAATAAAGGTGTTGAATGGAGAAGCCAAATATGTAATAGTGCTGGATAAGTATTGGACATTATTGAGGAACATATGCCAACACTATTCACTCAACTTCCTCCCTTTTTATCTGGCAGCATTTATGTATGTATATATTTTATATGTTCCACATATGTCCCACTATAGCAACCTGTCCTAAATTAGAGGATGCAGCATTTTACACCACTAGATAGTGTCATATAAAAGGCATCCATAGCCACACACTATTAGCTTGACATAGGAGTGCGCCTGACCTGACATCGCCAGTGTCCACACTCAGAAATTTGTTGCAGAACATTCAGTGACATTATCTGGCTAGTCGCTGCTCTCCATAGAGCATTCTAGCCTTTGCTTCTGGATCCCCTCTATGCATGGAGCTTGCACCAGGGTCCGCATGATTGGCCATATCATTACATACAGTATGAACATGAACCTATCCACTTTAGGATTATTAGATGCCTTTTTTTACCTACAAAATGTGAGTTGCTCTTATACTCCTCCTATGAATAAATTGTTATACGGCATACACTCAGAGGGGCCTTTGCTTTATTTTCTTTACAAACCCAGTAGCTGCTGACTTTTAATAACAGGACACTTACCTGTCCAGGGTTAGAGCCCCATAATCGATTCACTAGCCTTCGAGTTCCCGACACCAGTATTTTAACTGTGGCCAGCCGGTTGTGCTACTTGAACCCTTATAGCCGGCTTCCCACTGCACATGTGTGCACTGCATTTTGTGAATGGTCCCCTAGTCTTCTGGGACCCGTGATGTGTCCCAGCAGACTGTGGGGAGGGAGGTAGGGGGAGAGGAGAACTTTTGCCTAAACAATCCCAGTGTAAGTGGGAGCAGATGCTTATTAAAACTAGGTACCTGCTCTCCCCAAAAAAATGACATTTACAAATGTGGCAGATGAGGGGGGAGGAGGCCTTAATGCAGAACTTCTCCTTTTGGTTGAAGTTCTGCTTTAAATACAACCCGTGTGAACTAGGTCTAATGCTAATTTGATGAGTTACAGAGGCTTTTAAAGCATGACTTATGTGAAATTTTGAGTTTTGTCTTTAGTCACAGTTTCCTGGTTAGACATATGAGTTCTAAGATATTTGGTATCTATTTACTCATCACCATGTCATCTGATATATTTTGCAAAAAAAGTTGGGGATTATATTGTATATGTTTATAAGTTGAATGTATTTTGTACTGAAAATATAGATTTGATAAACAGCTGCACAAATCGTAACAGATACAAATTGGAACTATCATTGTTTTTTTCTACATACATATATTTTTTGGGGGATAATAATGTAAAAAATTTGTATTTAACGTGTACAAATTAAAAAAATTGGCCTAGTAGTGAAACTAAGGGTTCACAAAAGATTTTAGTAATTACATCTACTTTCATTCTCTATGCTGTAAGTGGTAGTTTTACTGCTCAGTGGTAGAATTTTACTGGTCAGTAAGGCCAACACCCACAACATATAAAATTTGCAATTTTTGCAAATATTAAAAAGCTTTGTGAACTGACTTTTATGCAGTAGTACAACTTGCCAATGAAAACTGCTAACTGCTGTTCAGTGAATTAAAGCCAGGTTGTCCCCGGCTTAATGCATTATTACTCAATATAAATATAAAAATTGGAGAAAAGGAAAATTTTAAACAGTTTCATGCTGTGAAATCCACTGGACATCATGTTCAAAAAAATGTTGTAAATAAAAGTTTTTTTGTGTTGCTTGCAGCGACATTTAAGCTTCTAGCTGTGTATGTCGCAATGGAAATTAGAAAATGGAATGAAGAAGCTGTAATGTTGCATTAAAAAATAAACATTTTCATGAATTAATCCCATTAAAATTAGTGGACAGGAGTTAAGCAGTTGGACCTTTCAGACACTAAACTAGCATTTCTCAACCTTTTAATTCAGGTCTTAGGAAACCTCTGCTTGCAATTATTATACAATATCTACAGCTCAGAGGGTATTAGAATGATAGCAAGTTGTGGATATAAGCAGGGCGTAGATAAGGGGGTGTTCAACCCCCACCCCCCAGAGTATCCTGGCAAATTTCCCAGACAGTGTGCCCACTCCTGCGCTGTTTAGCCTGAGCATTAGCACAGTAAAAGCAATCAGAGTTTCAGAGTGCAGCAGCCTGCCCCTCTTCTATTGAGCCCAATCCTCTCAGTTTAATAAGGGGTTCCCCCTGAAAGGCATGCAATTCCTCCGAGATCCCAATGCTTCGAATACCCTCTCACAGGTCTTGGATGCCAGCAATTGACAGTACACGGCCAAGGGAACTCCTAGACTCCTTCTCAAGGTATCATGACACAGCCAAAGGGAAACCAGGGATGCAGAGGTTTTCCTGCTTCTGTGCCACGTTCAATCTGAGGTCTGGTAAGTAGAGTTGGGCTCGGGCATGTTCGGGATCCTAGTCCCAATCCACCTGCCCAATCTCGCCAGGAAGCTGACACTGAACATTGCTCATTACAGACAGTGAGACATTTCCTGATCTGTGCAGCTGCAGACCAGGAAATGTTTCACTGCCTGTGATTAGCGGTGTGCAGTGTGGACTTCCTGGTGGGATTGGGCAGGTGGGTCGGGACTAGGATCCTGAACATGCCCGAGCCTACTCCTACTGGTAAGTGGAGAGGCAGAAACTTTCTGTTTGAGGCAAGGAGGGGGGTGATAATTCCAGCCTGGGGAGTTTCTTTTGGTGGGGGGGTGGGTTTGCTTTTGAAGAAGGGGGGAGTTTTTCGTAGAAAAGTTTACAGGGGATGGTTATTGGCAGGGGTTTGCTTCTAGGTGGGGAGTTTGATTGAGTGAAGGGAGATTTTCTTCATAATAAGGAATCTTTGCTGGGGAGAGGGTATTGACTTAGGGATATATTTTTTGCTTTTAGGGGATCAGTTTAGACTTGTATTACATGTATTTTTATCTTTATAACTTGTTTCAATTGTACCTATATATGAGATAGAAGGTCCTGAAGAAGCGAGTGTCCCTGCAAAATGTGTCGACAGCTTGAGAGAGGGCTCAGGTGAGTATTAGGAGGGCTGTGGGGGGGGGCAGCACACAGAAGTTTTTTTTTTTTTTTTAAAACCTTCAGCCTTTATAACCACTTTTAGTTAAAAATTTTAATTTATTTTCGGATATAGATTGGGGAGATTCTTCTCACCTGCTGTCAGGACATAAATCTCTCCAGCAGGGGTGCCGAGAAAAAAACCCAAATACATGTTTTAAGTAGAGTGCGGAAGGGTATAACTTCTGACAGTGCTTTTATTGCTGCCCATGTCTCCTTGTCCCAATAACAACTGCACCTCCATTTTTTGTATGAACATCACAGTGAGGGGAAGAGAGGGAAAATCTTCCAAAATATATCTCAAAATAAAAACTTGACATAAAATATAACTTTTTCCTACTATGTGCAAAATGAAATAAAAAATTGACTACAGTTTGGCTTTACCAAATGGCTTTTCACACTCATGAAAAAAATTCGTAAAGTTTTGCAGTGTTCTCCTAAATTAGGAAAACCACTTTTTTTTATTTCAGTGTGAAAGGATCAAGTAGCTTATACATTAAAATTCTGTGAAAAACTTCCAAAAGCATTTTTTTTTGCTGTCAAGGGTATAAAATTACATATCTAATATCAGCCAATTTCAGTTTTATAAAATAAAATGTATTACCTGGATTAAAAGCATTTTATTTATAATTTATAGCATTCTATGCATTTTGGAATTTAATTTCAAATATCTGCGTAGAAACGGTAGTTTCAATTTACATTCTGAAACATTCTGATGTTATTACCTTTCATTTACTGCCATCTAGTGTTAATATATAGCAATGCAACTTATGATACATTTGTTCAAAATGTAAAAGAAAATAGTTATATCCAGTCTTTTTCTTTCTCAAAACAGCAGTTTTTTCTTGTAACACAGTTTTATTACCTCTTGATCCTGCCAGTAGATCCGCTATTTTCCTATTCCTTTAACAGGCCACTAAGTTGTCCAGCAACGGTGACAGCTACATGGGTTAGGACAAGTCATAAACATAGCTGGAGGTACTTATAATTGTCACAACACCTTCCCTAATAGAAAAGAGGGGTAATCGTGGAGATCAACACCCACAAGCATTAATATCTCACTCAATTACACAAATATAAACAATTTATTCAATTTTACAAAATGTCATCTCACATAAAATAAATACACCATGTGAAACATATAAAATGACCATCCTTCATAGACTTACATCTAAAATCACATAGTCACATAGTTAGTCTGGTTGAAAAAAGACACAAGTCCATCTAGTTCAACCAATAAAAGGGACAAAAAAAAGGGACAATATATATATATATATATATATATATATATATATATATATATCCTTAAAAATACAATTCTATATAAACGGTTGATCCAGCAAAGCATAACCCAATTTACTACAACGGGGGAAATTCCTTCATGTTCCCCTGAGAGGCACTCAGATCTTCCCTGGATCAACTTTACCTGTAAATGTCAGTACCCAGTTATATTGTGTACATTTAGTACAAATCTAGGCTTTTTTTTAAAGCAATCTACTGAGCTGGCCAGAATTAGCTCTTGAGGGAGTCTATTACACATTTTCACAGCTCCTACTGTGAAGAAACCATTCTGTATTTGGAGATTAAATCTCTTTTCCTCCAGATGTAAAGAATGCTCCCTTGTCCTCTGTGAGGACCTTAACCACTTCCCGACCGGTGCACGCTGATGTATGTCGGCAGAATGGCACGGGCAGGCATATTGGTGTACAGGTACATCCAATTTTAAATGCCGCCCTGCCATCACGAGCACGCAGGCAGCAGAGCGCTCATGTGCCGGTCGGGACCCCCGTGAGCCCGGTCATACCTGCGATCGTCTCACGGGGTGGCTGAATGAGAAGAAGCTGTTGTAAACAGCATCTTCCTGTTCTGCCTAGCAACAAGTGATGCTGATCTCTGCTCCATGTGATTGGAGCAGAGATCAGTGTTCACTAAAACAAAGCCCAGCCCCCCACAGTTAGTAACACGTCCCTAGGAACACTTAACCCCTACACTGCCACCATCTGGTTAACCCCTTTACTGCCAGTGTCATTTACACAGGAATCACTGCATTTCTATAGCAGTGATTGCTGTATGAATGGCAATGGTCCCAAAAATGTGTCAAAAATGTCTGACGTGTCCGCCCTAATGTCGCAGTCACAATAAAAATCGCTGATTGCCGCCATTACTAGTAAAAAAAAAATTATTAATAAAAATGCCATAAAACTATCCCCTATTTTGTAAACGCTATAACTTTTGCGCAAACCAATCAATAAAGCTTTGTGGAAAACAGTGCAGCGCTTAGTATATAACACGTGACTGAATATAGTGAAACAATAGATCAGGGAAAGAACTTTCAAAGATAATGTTTCCAAAAAGTAAAACATCAATGATAAACAATACACATGTGCATATTGTGCAATAAACAAAAAAGCAAAAAATGGGTTATTAAACTAAAAAAATGGTCAAAAAAAACACTTTTAAAAGGACAAATGGTTATTTAAACTACAGCTTGATGCTGTGAAGCACAAACTTGTGATTAAGTGAAGAAAATAAACAACAAGATTAAAAAACAAATCAAAACAAATCCCATGCTTTGGGTAAATGAAGTGATTTACAAGGCCCCATATATGTGAAGATAAAAGTTCATTAAGTAAAACGTGAATGAAACTTTAAAGTTGGTCCCAGGTATCACTGGTGTAGGTGCTTGACCACGTAAATTCTTTCACTGTACAGTTTAAGTAAGTAGTAAAGGCTTACCAGAGCCACCTTTAGTGTGCGCAGATACGAACTCCCCAACGATTGGGATCGGACAAGATCGTTCCTCCGACACTCCTCGTGTAAATGGATGATTCGAATCACCTTTGGGGGTAGGAAGGTAAAAAATTACCCACACCTTCGGATGTTCCTTGAACGTCGTCCGTTCCGGTCCGTTCGAAAATGTTCAAGTTAGCGTATCACCAAATGGATGAAAAAGGAAAAAAAGCGCCCAATCGTGTGATAAAGTCTAAAACACGTGTACTTTATTTTCCAACCAAATAGACGTTGAAAGCTACAAATGACTCGATCGAGTCGTATAAAATTGAACGAAGAGAATTGCTAGCAAAAATATAAAATCAAGCAGATAAAAATAGCACGAGATGTAGACGTATCTACCCGACGATCGTTTCGTCACAGATTGACGTCATCAGGGGTACGCCCACACCCTCGTGCTAAAGGTTTAAATAGCCTATGGGTGAGGTAGGGAGCCCTGCCATAGGTGCAGACCAAAACGTCCGTGCATAATTGGATTAACCCACAAATGACCAGTCCCTTCGGATTGGTTACCACATATAGAAAGGAAGAAAAAGGAAAAAACGGTCAACGACCAGTTAGTTAAAATAAAGCTGGAGTTCCATCATAACTTAATGGTGGAACTCAAATATAAAATAAACTAATAAAAGTGACCAGTGAAGAATACAAACAATGAGTCCTGTGATAAATCCCCTTTGTTTGACAAATGGCCATATGCAATAATGATGGCTGTCTAACTGTATGTATGTCCCAAAAAATGGGGGAAACGTCTTCACACCAAAAAGAAGAAGGACTTAGATATTAGTGGTGTCATCAACTTAAGTAATAAAAAGCTATCTAATGAAGAATTGCAGACTCTCGGAAAGGGTCTCAAGTTTGTGCCCCCTCAGAATTTAAATAAATTCCAGACATTTATAGATATCCAAAAGTTTACACGCAAGTTGAACATTAAGAGATATATCATGAGCAACCCCTCCCGCCAATTAGTTAGGGATTCAACAATTATGCACTCTGGTTTATCAAATGCCTCCTTGTTCAATCCTCCTGGTAATACAGCACCCAACATCAATATTTTCCGTGATCTGGTATTAAAGGATCTCAATGGTTTGAAATTGAGACCAGCTCAACCCACACGGGAATTTAGGGCAGGGCTAGACTCATTGCTTAATAGGAAAGACATAGTAGTTCGGTCGGCTGACAAAGGCGGTGCCATTGTAATACTTGACAAAACCGCATATTCCAAAGAGATGACTAGGATTTTGTCAGACTCTGAGACCTACTCTCCATTACTTTTAGACCCCACTACCCAATTCAAAGGTGAACTAAAAGAGTTGGTTGAGAAAGGGTTTAACATGGGTATTTTAAATAAAAAAGAAAGGGACTTTCTGGTACCTTTGGCGCCGCGCTTACCGGTCATGTATTCTTTACCCAAGATACACAAATCTTTAGAAAATCCACCAGGGCGGCCCATCATCAGTGGAATTGACTCTGTAACCTCGCGTATAGGGAAATACATTGACAAATATCTACAACCACTGGTGATGGGCACGCCATCCTTTTTGAGAGACACCAAGCATGTTATCAACATTCTGCAATTGATTGAATGGAAACCCACCTATCTCCTAATTACCGCGGATGTAGCTTCACTGTACACCGCTATCTCCCATCAATTGGGCTATGAAGCAGTCCATCACTTTCTGGCCCAGGATGGTAGTATTTCGGTGACTCAGCGTAACTATATTCTTGAATTACTTCTGTTTGCCATGACGCACAATCACTTTTGGCATGACGGGACCCATTTCTTGCAAGTGAAGGGAGTGGCCATGGGAGCTAAATTTGCTCCCAGTATGGCCAATCTCTTCATGGCAAAATGGGAGGAGGACATAGTCTTTAGTGACAAACCCCCGGAACTAGTCACCTGGAAAAGGTTTATCGATGACATCTTGTTTATCTGGGATGGTGACAGTTCATCAGCAGAACTCTTCCTGTCCCATTTAAACAATAACAACCGTGGGATAGTTCTCAGCTATGTTTCAAGCCCCACTAATATCCAATTTTTGGATTTGAATATTTCCATCAGGGATAATAACATAACTACTACAACGTTTTTCAAGAAAACCGACAGGAATAGCTATATTCCACTCGATTCCTGCCATCATAGGTCATGGCTCTCAGCGGTCCCTAAGGGCCAGTTTCTTCGCTTAAAACGCAATTGCACTTTCAATGAGGATTCTCTTAAGGAGGCACTAATCTTAAAAGAGAGATTCCTAGCTAAAGGTTATAACAGTGAATCCCTTGATTCCACCATAATGGATGTCAACAGTAGGGATCGTCAAACATTGCTAGCTGAGAGACCACCCAGGACTGACAACATGGACAACTATGGGGTTTCCTTACTCACGACTTTTTCCAGTCAGCATTGGGCTGTGAAAAGAATTTTACAGAAACATTGGTCGGTTATCAAAAATGACCGAATCTTGGGCCCCGAACTTCCTGATAGACCAAATGTGATCTTTAGGGGTGCAACCAACTTGCGAAATATGATTGCTCCAAATGTCCCGGACCCCCCAACTAGACCCACTTTTTTTGGTGATTTGAAGGGCTTCTACCCCTGTGGGAAATGTAGAGCTTGTAAGCTAAATGCTCTACGAGGCAGGAGATTTACTGAGTTCACCTCGTCTAGCAATGGACTTACTTACCCCATACGAACATTCATTACTTGCACCACTAAGTGCGTTGTGTACTTACTTAGATGTCCATGTGGTTTGGAGTATGTGGGACGCACAGTACGCATGCTACATGTGCGCCTGGGGGAACATATCACTAACATTTGTAAAGGATTTGACAAACATAACGTTAGTAAACATTACGACCTAAAACACAATCGGGACCCAAGAGGTACCACCTTTCTGGCTTTAGAAAAATATACCCCACATTGGCGCGGCAGTAACGCCAAGCGCACTATTTCCAGGGCAGAAACAAACTGGATCCATAAATTAGGGACACATATTCCTGGGGGGCTTAACGTCGAATGGGACATCAATTGTTTTATTAATAACAGTTGATTTAACATTCCCTTCTTCCCCTTTTACTGTACTGATTTTGTATTCAGTCTGGGTTTCATACACTGTGATGATTAATTTCACTATCATTATCTGTATTTCTGTAGAAATGTTTGCTAGGTAGTTCATACAATTTTTTATGTAATCTATATATATCTTATGAGAATAGAGTGAATGTAATGTTCTTTCTAAACCCGTTGGATATGTCTCATCCATGAAATTTTTATAACTGGACTATGGGTAATGGTGGGTAGCTAATGCTGTTTAGGCCCCCACCTCAATATTATGGTCACTTTTCTTTCTTTGGATGGTAACCTATACGTATGTATTGTATATATATATATTTTTTTTGAACCAAGTCACCCATTTTTTGGGACATACATACAGATAGACAGCCATCATTATTGCATATGGCCATTTGTCAAACAAAGGGGATTTATCACAGGACTCATTGTTTGTATTCTTCACTGGTCACTTTTATTAGTTTATTTTATATTTGAGTTCCACCATTAAGTTATGATGGAACTCCAGCTTTATTTTAACTAACTGGTCGTTGACCGTTTTTTCCTTTTTCTTCCTTTCTATATGTGGTAACCAATCCGAAGGGACTGGTCATTTGTGGGTTAATCCAATTATGCACGGACGTTTTGGTCTGCACCTATGGCAGGGCTCCCTACCTCACCCATAGGCTATTTAAACCTTTAGCACGAGGGTGTGGGCGTACCCCTGATGACGTCAATCTGTGACGAAACGATCGTCGGGTAGATACGTCTACATCTCGTGCTATTTTTATCTGCTTGATTTTATATTTTTGCTAGCAATTCTCTTCGTTCAATTTTATACGACTCGATCGAGTCATTTGTAGCTTTCAACGTCTATTTGGTTGGAAAATAAAGTACACGTGTTTTAGACTTTATCACACGATTGGGCGCTTTTTTTCCTTTTTCATCCATTTGGTGATACGCTAACTTGAACATTTTCGAACGGACCGGAACGGACGACGTTCAAGGAACATCCGAAGGTGTGGGTCATTTTTTACCTTCCTCCCCCCAAAGGTGATTCGAATCATCCATTTACACGAGGAGTGTCGGAGGAACGATCTTGTCCGATCCCAATCGTTGGGGAGTTCGTATCTGCGCACACTAAAGGTGGCTCTGGTAAGCCTTTACTACTTACTTAAACTGTACAGTGAAAGAATTTACGTGGTCAAGCACCTACACCAGTGATACCTGGGACCAACTTTAAAGTTTCATTCACGTTTTACTTAATGAACTTTTATCTTCACATATATGGGGCCTTGTAAATCACTTCATTTACCCAAAGCATGGGATTTGTTTTGATTTGTTTTTTAATCTTGTTGTTTATTTTCTTCACTTAATCACAAGTTTGTGCTTCACAGCATCAAGCTGTAGTTTAAATAACCATTTGTCCTTTTAAAAGTGGTTTTTTTTGACCATTTTTTTAGTTTAATAACCCATTTTTTGCTTTTTTGTTTATTGCACAATATGCACATGTGTATTGTTTATCATTGATGTTTTACTTTTTGGAAACATTATCTTTGAAAGTTCTTTCCCTGATCTATTGTTTCACTATATTCAGTCACGTGTTATATACTAAGCGCTGCACTGTTTTCCACATTTCTGTTATTTAGACCTAGTATCTGGTTTTTTGTGCTTAGCTGCTATTTTCTTAAATTGAATTTTTCCCATATCAACTAATTTTTACCAAGCGCAAGTTCTACTCTTTTAATCAATAAAGCTTATTGTGATTTTTTTTAAACAAAAATATGTAGAAGAATACGTATCAGCCTAAATTGAGGGAAAATAAATGTTTTCTTATATATTTTTGGGGGATATTTATTATAACAAAAAGTAAAAAAGAATGCGTTTTTTTCAAAATTGTCACTCTATTTTTGTTTATAACGCAAAAAATAAAAAACGCAGGGGTGATCAAATACCACCAAAAGAAAGCTCTATATGTGGGAAAAAAAGGACGTCAATTTTGTTTGGGAGCCACGTCGCACAACCGCGCAATTGTCAGTTAAAGCTATGCAGTGCCGAATCGCAAAAAGTGGTCTGGTCTTAAGCCAGCAAAATGGTCTGGTCTGTAAGTGGTTAAATTGAATAACTCAACATCAAATTCACTATATGGACCCCTTATGTATTTGTACATGATGATCATATCCCCCCTTAATCTCCTCTTCTCAAGAGAAAATAAATTCAGTTCCTCTAATCTTTCCTCATAGCTGAGCTCCTCCATGCCTCTTATCAATTTGGTTGCCCTTCTCTGACTTTTTCCAGTTCCCCGATATCCTTTTTGTGAACTAGAAACAGTAAAGTGGTTTTCATCAACTTCATATTTAGGGTGCACATTTGTGAGCAGAACTCTGTAGTCAAAATCTAAAAATCAGTATATAAAGATACACATATATGTAATACATATTAACTTTTTAACAAAATTACTCATTCGTAATATCACAAAAATTGTCTAACTTTTTTGTATCATTACGCTCCCTGCTTTGCATGTACATGTACTCCCCCCCCCCACCCCCCCCTGTCACCTCCAGGGGATGCGGAAGGTAAAAAAGGTCACCTTTTATTCTTATGGTTTCAGCTTTTTTCTGCTTTTCACCTGTTGGAGCTGGACTGTTGGTGCTGGAGTTTGCCTTTAATTTGTTTTTTTTTTCATACTTAAAGTCAATTTAACATTAAAAGTCCATCTATGACTATCATGTACATAATCACCCTAGTAAAGGAAGTTAAAAAAATAACACATCTACTGGCAGGATCAATAGATAGTAAAACTATAGGGTCCATTTTAAAAGAAAGCAGTCCAAGCCAGAAATCTTGAAAACAGATAACTTCTTGTACACTGTGCCTCTACTGTGCTGTTATCAGTTAGCATTGTTCCCAGTTCATTTTGTGGACTACATGACAACTCCCATCTATGTTATGTAGATGACAAAATGAAAGATATGATTTAGTCCTAACGCACTTCCTGTGGAAGGTTGACTGCTAATAATGCATTTTTTTTTCTTGGGATTAGACATTCCTAATCTGTGAAATGAAAGGCTTTTACATCTCCAGAAAGGTTATGAAAAAACTAAAAGCTGAATTCTAGGCACATAAAAAAAGGGAAAACATATGCAGCCCTGTAATCATTTATGCTAATAGTATTCACAGCGCTTCACTTTTTCCACATTTTTTATGTTACAGCCTGATTCTAAAATGGATTAATTTCATTATTTTCCTCAGAATTCTACAAACAATAACCCATAATGACAATGTGAAAAAAAATTGTTTGAAATCTCTGTAAATTTATTAAAAATAAAAAAACAAAAAAAAATCCCATGCACATATCTATTCACAGCCTTTGCCATGACTCTCAAAATTGAGCTGATGTGCATCATGTTTCCACTGATCCTCCTTGAGATGTTTTTACAACTTAATTGGAGTCCACCTGTGGTAAATTCATTTGATTGGACATAATTTGGAAAGGCAAACACTTGTCTATTTAAAGGCCACAGTTAACAGTGCATGCCAGAGTGCAAACCAAGCTATGAATTGTATGGAGGCACAGACTTGGGGAAGGGTAGAGAAAAAAATCTGCAGGATTTAAGGTCCAAAGGAGCACAGTGGCCTCCATCATCCGTAAATAGAAGAGTTTCTTCTCTTCTTTTCATTGTCATATCGAGGGTGGAAGCATGCACCATATATAGTTTATAGTACATCTATTGGTAGTATCCCTTGTCAGCACCAGTTAAGTGCATTTATCTTTTTACTATGGTTGACTATTTTGCCATGATCAGGTTAGAGTATGGATGGGTGGTTGTTGGTTGCTCTACTTGGATTCCTGACTTCTGGCCTTGCTGATTACCCGATCTGGTTATTGAACTCTGGACTGGCTGACTACTCGATCCGGTTACTGGACTCTGGCTATGCTTTGAATATGCTTACTCTATTTACCTTTTTATTTTTATTAATAAACAAGTGTGATTTAATTGTACTTCTATCTCAGTCTGATTCATAGTTTCTGACAGTAGGTGAAGGCCATGAATTTAGAAGATACAGTCAATCCACTTGTTGGTAATATTTTTTCCAGATTGGATGAGCAAGATCCCCGCATGTATCAGTTTGCCTTGGCGTTACAAATGCTCCTGAGTCGTACGGCTCACCTGGAATCCCCCACTGTAGCTGCTCCGGTACAACCTGAGTCGAAGGCCGTCCCTGCTGCTGCGCCAGTCTCTGTGCAGGCACCCGCCTCGAGTACTACCTCTATAAGAGGTATGTCTGGTTCCGCTCCGCTTCCCCAGCAATTTGGGGGTGATCCAGTTCAATGCAGAGGGTTTCTCAATCAGGTTGAGATATACTTCGAAATGCTGCCCCAGGCGTTTCCCACAGACAGAAGCAAAGTAGGTTTCGTGCTTTCTGAGAGAGCCTTGGCCTGGGCTAACCCTCTATGGGAGACACAAAAACCTGTTGTCTTGAGTTATCCTGAGTTTGTGGCCTCCTTTAAAAGGGTATTTGACTTCCCGCACGCTCCGCTTCTGCTACCAAGTGCCTCATGTCCATCAAACAGAGTACGAGAACTGTTCATGACTACGCCATTGAATTCCATACTGGCAGCAGAGGTTGCTTGGAACAATGAGGCCCTCATGGCTGCTTTTTCTCATGGTCTCTCGGATTCCATCAAGGATGAGATAGCAGCCCAAGATATACCCACTGAGCTGGAGAGCTTGATCTCGTTTGCCATCCTCATTGACTCCAGACTCAGAGAAAGACTTTCTCTTAAGGAGAACTTACGGAAGCCTCCTGTACGTTTGCCTCCGAGCTTTGTAGTCCCACCCATGCCTCCCTCACCTCCCATGCCTCCTGGTATCGAGTCAGTCAGTGAAGATGACCCCATGCACCTGGGCTTCACGCATCTCTCTGCGGATGAGAGAGCCTTTAGTAGGAGGGAGAGATTGTGCCTTTATTGTGGCCAGGCAGGTCATTTTTTGAAGTCTTGCCCTACCTGTCCAGGGAACGCCCGAACTTTGAGGTCCTGTCATGGTAGCGATGTGGCGTTGTTTCATCCCCAGTTATCCAGAAGGATAAACCCCTGGTTTCGGTCACCCTTTCTTGGGCTGAGTCGTCTATCAAGATACAGGCTCTAATCGACTCTGGGGCTGCAGACCTGTTCATTGATGCTGCATTTGTTTCACAGCACTCAATTCTGCTGCAGCTGCGTGACACTCCGCATGTCATTGAGGCTCTTGATGGGAGACCTTTACAGCCTGCTCATGTGACTCATGAGACAGTTCCGTTGTCCATGACTGTAGGGGCTCTTCATCATGAGATAATCCAATTCCAAGTTATTTGCTCACCCAGGTTTCCGCTGGTTATTGGTTATCCTTGGTTACAGAGGCACAACCCCTCTTTTGATTGGCTCCACGCTAAGGTTCTCTCCTGGTCACCGCAATGCAGTGAGACATGCTTCCTGAAGTTATTCAAGGTCCTGTGCACCTCTTCACTCCCCTCCCTGCCTGAGGAGTACTGCAATTTTTTTGTCTTTGATAAAGGTCAAGCCGGTAGTTTGCCTCCACACCGGTCTTATGATTGCACAATTGACCTTCAACCTGGTGCCATACCTCCTCATTGCCGGGTTTACCCTTTGTCGTTCTTGGAGGATAAGGCCATGGAGGAGTATGTTGCTGCCGCACTTTCTCAAGGTTTCATCCGCAAATCCTCTTCTCCTGCTGGTGCTGGTTTCTTCTTTGTGAAGAAGAAGAGCGGTGAACTGAGACCTTGTATAGATTGTAGGGGTCTCAATCGTGTCATGATTAAGAATGCCTACCCGATTCCATTGATTACAGAGTTATTTGACCGCTTCAAGGGAGCAATGGTTTTCATGAAGCTTGACTTGAGAGGGGCATACCATCTCGTACGCATTAAGGAGGGCGACGAGTGGAAAACTGAGTTTAATACCAGAACAAGCCATTATGAATACCTGGTAATGCCTTTTGGCCTTTGTAACGCCCCGGCAGTTTTCCAGGAAGTTATTAACGATGTCCTCCGAGATTTGTTGCAGTTATGTGTGGTGGTTTATCTCAATGATATCCTCATATTTTCCAAGTCCCTGGAGAGCCACCATGCAGATGTCTGTTGTCATGTGCTTCACAAACTAAGAGAGAAAAATCTCTATTGTAAACTGGAGAAGTGCGAGTTCCATCATGAACAGGTTACATTCCTGGGCTCTGTCATTTCCACTGCTGGTTTTTTGATGGACCCAGAGAAACTTTCAGTAGTCCTACAGTGGCCTCAACCTGTGGGTTTACTTCCTCTGCCGCGTTTCCAGGGTTTTGCCAACTCCTATCAGAAGTTTATTCGTAACTTCTCGTCTCTGGTCAAGCCCCTGACTGATATGACCAGAAAGGACGGTAACCCACAGAGTTGGTCTCCGGAGTCCATTAAGGCCTTTGAGACTCTCATGGCTGCCTTTGTTTTGGCACCTGTGTTGGAACATCCTGATCCTACATTGCCTTTTATCCTAGAAGTTGATACTTCTGAGACTGGAGTTGGCGCCCTTCTGTTTCCTCCACTTCCAAGTCGGAGTCGGTTCCGGTTCCTATGATTCCTCCTGATCGTATCTTGGCTACGGTTCGCACCAGTCTTACTTCTCCTTTGGGTGACAAAATTCTTGCTGCACAGGTCCATGCTCCTCCTGAGAAACCTTGTGACCCCTGCTTTGTCGCAGAGAGTCTCCGTACTGCTGTGCTCCAGACTTACCATTCTCCCAGGGCAACTGGCCATCCTGGGAAGAATTAACTAATTTGGGCCATTTCCCAACAATTCTGGTGGCCTAGTCTACGGGCTGATGTTACTGCCTTCATAGCTGCCTGTCCCATGTGTGCTCAGAGTAAGACCCAATGACACCTTCCAGTGGGCCTCCTACAACCCATACCCAATGGTGAGAGGCCCTGGACTCACCTGTAAATGGATTTCATTTTGGAGTTGCCCAACTCCCAAGGCAACACTGTTATCCTTATGGTGGTTGACCGGTTCTCAAAGATGTGTCATTGTATTCCACTTAAGAAGTTGCCTACCTCTAAGGAACTGGCTTCCATTTTTACTCGGGAGATCTTTCGCTTACATGAGCTACCCAAGGTGATTGTCTCGGACAGGGGCATTCAGTTTGTCTCCCAGTTCTGGCGAGCCTTTTGTGCACAGTTGGGAATCCAGCTTGCGTTCTCTTCTGCGTATCACCCACAGTCTAATGGGGCCACAGAGTGAGCCAATCAGTCCTTGGAGCAATTCCTATGTTGCTATATTTCTGACCACCATAACAACTGGTCAAGGAGACCACGGAGATGCTCCTCTAATGCAGGAATACAGATACCTTACCTTGGGCAGAGTTTGCTCACAACAGTGCCTTGAATTCTGCCTCTCGATTGTCTCCATTTATGGCGAATTATTGTTTCCAACCTTCCATGTTGCCTGACTCGTTTGTTCCGCAGAGTATTCCTGCATTAGAGGAGCATCTCTGTGGTCTCTGTTCCAAGTCCAGGAGGCTTTGCGTCATGCTAATAATAGGTACAGACTCCATGCTGACCGCAGACGCCTGCCTGCGCCTTCCTACCAGGTTGGGGACAGGGTCTAGCTGTCATCTCGCAACCTCCGGCTTTGTGTTCCCTCACTGAAGTTTCTGTATCTTTTGCATTATTAACCCAGTGGCTTACGCGTTGGACCTTCCTCTTAGTATGCACATCTCAAATGTGTTTCATGTCTCCTTATTGAAACCGTTGGTCTGTAACCGATTTACCATCTTGGTGCCACGTCCTCCCCCTATTCAGGTTGAGAACCATGAGGAGTATGAGGTACAATCCATTGTTGACTCCCATAGGTTCTGTGGGCGCATACAGTACCTGGTGCATTGGAAGGTGTACGGTCCGGAGGAACGCTCCTGGGTTTCATCCTCGGACGTACATGCCCTTGTCCTCCTCTGTGAGTTCCATAGAAGTTTTCCCCTCAAGCCTGGTGGCCTGCCGAGGGAGAGGGGTCATTGAGGAGGGGGTACTGTCAGGGCTGGCTTAGCCCTTCCTTCTCTGGGCTGGCTGCTCAGCTGTCGGCTAATGCCAGCTCTCATCTCTCTCCACAGTTACCAGCTGTTCCTTATCCAGCTCGTCTGACCTGCCTACTTAAAGCTGTCCAGCTCACTTCATATCTGCTTTAGCCTTGGTCATATCACAAGAAACCATCTCCTGCGGTTCTGTTTAAAGACTGGATTACTGACATCCCTTCTGGCTCCTTATCCTGCTTGCTGTTGCTCTACTTGGATCCCTGACTTCTGGACTGGCTGACTACTCAATCCGGTTACTGGACTCTGGCTATGCTTTAAATACGCTTACTCTATTTACCTTTTTATTTTTATTAATAAACAAGTGTGATTTAATTGTACTTCTGTCTTGGTCTGATTCATGGTTTCTGACAGCACCACTGGATTGAGACATCTACACAGAAGTCTTTAGGTAATTTTGCTAATTTTTTTTCATATACAGTTCAGTTTTCTTTTTTCTGCCTTGGTAATTGTATTTTCTATTCACACACAAGTGATCTCCCCTGGTTGGGATATACTACTTTTTTCACAATTTATTAACTTGTTTTTTGTCCAAGCCCTGTCACTGTACCTACCCATCACTACTTGATCACATATTAGTAAACCCACTATCAAAATATTAGCCACCATCATATATACACTTATATGTTCTATTATATTATATATACAATTATATTTTTTATAGATGGGCTTTCTATATGTGGCTCACACTACTCTCCACTATCCTTTGGATATTCGCTCCCGGGCACTACCTTCTCTGCTGCTTGTTCCATCTGTGTCATGGGGGTTACCGTCTCAGCTCATGGGCTGATGATCCGCCCGGCTGGCCCTTGCCCCTGTTTTCCTGTGCCCAGACTCATGGTTGATCTGTAAGTATGAGCGGGGGATTTGTTCCTGTACAGGCATACCCCACTTTTAAGTACACAATGGGGTTTATTTACTAAAGCTGAAAAGTGAAAAATCAGGCTCACTTCTGCATATAAACCAAACAGCTTTCAGGTTTTATTACCAAAGCTTAATTGAACAAGCTGGGGTTAGAAGCTCATTGGTTTCTATGCAGAAGTGATTATTTTTTACGCCGAAACCGGTCAGGCTGAGCTGTATGTTCCCGTTATCTCGCATTTTACATATTTGGATGTTCTGTAGCGGTCGCCTTCCTTTTGTTAAGATGCAATGCTGGTTTTACAATGGATATGTGTAAGTGTAATACTTTAAACTAAATTTAACCGTTAAGAGGTTTTACACTATCCAGCGTTTTATGTTTTATTATGATCGTCATTTGGGTGGAGTCCCCTGGATGCTCTGGAGCTGTTCCTGTTGTTCCTTTTTACATCCCCTGCTGATGACCCCTACTGACATATTCATCAAGCCTGTTTGACCACTCTTAATAAAGGGCCCAGGCTCTCTGGTAAGAATCCAACCTATTGTGGTGGTGTATAATAAACAATGGACTACCGGCGCAAAAAGGAACCAACAGATTATATCCTAGTTTGCCACAATCTAATATGAATGTCACTACGTGAGTAAACAAATAAAAAAAAATATATATATATATAATAAGGATTGTGCTAACTACCACCACTTCTATATCAGCTCATTAAATATCACGATCACAGTGCCTTATAAAAACCTAAGTGCCGTGCATATATTGAAACTTCTATAGTCTCCTCGCTACACCTTTAATGAAGACATGTATATTCCATACCACTATATAAAGTGCAATTCATTATTATAAACAATACCAAAAAGAATAAAAAAAAAAAAAAATATATATATATATATATATATATATATATATATATATATATATATATATATATATATATATATAATTAAAATAAGAAAGGACAGAAAAATGATTCCAGTGCAAATAAATGTCCTAAGTGAGTGATCACTTCAGTGCCAATGTGTTCCTCCTATATAAAGTGCTTCTTTTATAAAGTGCTTCTTTAATCCACCAAATTAGTGACTTCACCACCACCTGCTGCAATGGCCACTCACCAACATGCATATGATCCTTTGGTTCATTTAGGATAACCACTCCGTTATGGATTTTACCAACAGCCTTTTCAAGCAGTATGTAAATGCCTCTTGCGCTAGTTGTTTCTCATAAAGATATATAAATAGCCATCATGGTGTAGTATGTAATCAAAATGTTTTTAAAAGGTAAAAAAGCATAGTTAAACTCAAATGCGCCTGTGCCTATATGCTGGCACCAAGCATATCCAGCTGTGTACGTGGGGATGGGGTTCAGGTCTATCACCCTATCTCTCCTATCCTCTCCAAGTAGCGGCGTGCGTCCCACAACCTCGGTGTGCGTTCCAAGCCTCGTTTTCGCTATACCAGAAGTGACGAAACAGAATTCCCAGCAGCATCTACGTGTTTCGCAAATTATCTTGCGTCATCTGGAAATGCAGCATGGGGCCCAGTGCTCCCCTGCCCAGACTTTAAACTGAACTGCCCATGTGCATCACAGCTTACAGTGGCCAGGCCAGTCCTGTGTTCCGGGTTGATTAGCCCCTGTGCATGCACAGGAGTGCCGTCGTCCCCCATCAGCCAATGAAGATGGCAAAAACCATGCACATGAGGAGAAGATGCCAGTGAGGGGGTGTTGGGAAGGTGAGTATCCTCCTTTTAATTCTACCTTAACGCAATCATTAGGGTTGATTTACCAAAGACAAACAAACTGTGCCCCTTGGAAAGTGCAGTTGCTCCAGGGCTTATTAAATGAGGTAAAGCTTCACTTTGCAAAAAGTACCAAATACATTTAAAAAAACATAATTTTTGCATGTACATGATTGGATGATGGAAGTCAGTAGAACTTCTGTTCATTTACTAAGCTCTGGAGCAACTGCACCGTCTTCATCCTTTTTGCCTTTAGTAAATAAACCCCATTGATTAAAGTGTGTTGAATTGACTACTTTTGAGATATATAATGCATTGATTATTTTAAGGCAACATTGTATGCTGTATTTATCTCTTTTAGTAAATGGACTCCATACTATCTCTATGTTTAAGTATGTGATAAAAAGATAAACTATGTACATATGTGTAAACAGCACTATAATTTGCCATGTAATGTAGCATTGTCACATTATTATGGGATGTTAGTTGGCAGAGTTTATAAATCCATACCTACTAGTTCAAAACAGGCAGAATACTTGATGGCCATTGATCTAGTAATCAATGAACTCGAATGCAGATACAATTAGCAGTACCACTGTCTTCCGCCACTAGGTGTCACCATCTGTCTCTCTATCACAAACCATCTCCAACATGTTAACATACCCCTCTTCAGAAAACCTAAGCACTTAAAGCATTTATGTGATTTATGTGTCGGGATGCAGAAAAGCTATGGCTGATTTACAATGCATGATTTGATACTGTATATATTACCATTTTTATTAGCTTTGAAACTTTATCAACACTGCCCCATTTCATGTGCACTGTAACAGTGCCAAATAGCCAGTTAGCTGTTTGACTCAGGGTAGTAACTGCTGTTTGCTTTACCCTGAAAGACTATATATATATATATATATATATATATATATATATATATATATATAATATATATATGGGTTTTGTTTGCTGAATATAAATTAGTAAAAAAAATATTCAACTAAATCCTGTATATGAGATACATCTTTTGGCATTCGGTCAGTTTGGTTTGCAATAAATAAAATAAGAATAACAAAGAATAAATGAACTAATAAGTATTATACAAAATTATACTTCTAGAATGTGTTAAGGGATTTTACTCAAAGGGCACAAAACAAAAAAAAACATGTTCAGTACATGTCTGCAATACATGTACATTTTATACATAACATGCAGGGGTAAAATAAGTATTGATCACGTCACCATTTTTCTAGGTAAATATATTTCTAAAGGTGCTATTGACATGAAGTTTTAACTACATGTCAGTAACTACCTATGCAATCCATACATACAAAACAAATACGATCAGAAATGTATTTATGTGCCATAAAATGGAATGATAAAGGGAAAAATAATTAAACACATGAAGAAAGGAAAGTGCAAAGAGGCACAGAAAGCCAAGACACCAGTTGAAATATATCAGTAATTAGAAAGCAATCCTGCCCCTCGTCAGTGCAAATTAATATTAGCTGATTCAGTCTCAAATGATGGCCTATAAAAAGGTGGTGTCTCATTACCAAGGTGTCACACAAGAAACATCTCATGATGGATAAAAACAAAGAGCTCTCTCAAGACCTTTGCAACCTTATTGTTGTAAAACATACTAATGCCATTGGTTAAAGAAGGATTTCTAAACTTCTGAATGTTCCAGTGAGCACTGTTGGGGCAATAATCTGGAAGTGGAAAGAACATAATTTCACCATTAAACTGTCCATTACCAGGTGCACCTCGCAAAATTTCTGACACAGTAGTGAAAATAGTTATCAGAAGAGTTGTCCAAGGGCTAAGGACCACTTGTTGAGAGCTTCAGAAAGGCCTGAAATTAGCAGGTTTGTTTTTTTCAAAGAGAACAATAAGTAATGCACTTAAAGAGGAAGTAAACCCTGATGGGTTTACTTCCTCTTTTTTTCCCTGCAAAGGTAAAGCATAATGGACTACTATGCATCGCATAGTAGCTCATTATGTGTCACTTACCTGACACAGGAGCCAGCGAAGTCGCCGCTGTCCCCTGTAGTCCGCCGCATCCATCTTGCTGGTGGCATCTCGCAGCTCCGACGAATGACAGCGGCAAAGCCGCGATGACGTCACTCCCGCGCATGCGCACGGGAGTCGCGTCTCGCAGCTCCGCCGCTGCCATTCGGCGAAGCCGCGATGATGTCACTCCCGCGCATGCGCACGGGAGTCGACAAATTAGGCAAATCCATTCTTGGACTTGCCGCATTTAGTGCGCCTGCGCGCCGCTGTAGACAGCGGTGCCCATTTTCGGGCAAATATCTCCTAAACCATATAGGTTTAGGAGATATTGCTTGGACCTACAGGTAAGCCTTAATCTAGGCTTACCTGTAGGTCAAAGTGGTTTGAAAGGGTTTACTTCCTCTTTAACCACCATGGCCAGTATGCACGCTCACCACACAAGTCTACATTGCTGAAGAAAAAGCATGTTTAATGTTTGACAAGCTTGTGAAAAACTTAGACAAAATTTAGACAAGCTTGTGAAATACTGGGAGAATTTAGTCTGGTAAGATGAGACCAGAATTTAACTCTTTGGATGCTATAATACACACCATGTTTGGAGATCAAATGGTACTGCACATCACCCAAAACCCAATACTAACAGTGAAGTTTGGAGGTGGGAACATCATGGTGTGGGGCTGTATTTCAGCATATAATACTGGCAAACTTCATATAATTGAAGGAAGGATGAATGAAAAAATATATCAAGACATTCTTGATAAAAAATCTTCTGCCATCTACCAGGATGATGAAGATGAAATGAGGGTGGACATTTCAGAAAGACAATGATCCCAAACACAAAGCCGATCAAACTCTCAATGGGTTTCAAAGAAAGAAAATAACGCTGTTAGAATGGCCCAGCTAATCACCTGACTAGAATCCAAAGATCAGAGTTTATAGAAGAGGCCCACAGAACCTTCAAGATTTGAAGGCCAAAATCACACCTGAGCAAGACATGCGATTAGTTTCTTCATAAAGGAGGCGTCTTGAAGCTGTCATTACCAACAAAGGATTTTGTACAATGTATTAAATACATTTCAGTTAGCGCGTTCAATGATTTTCCCATGTCATTCCATTTTACTACACATAACTTACTTTGTTACCGACATGTGGTGAAAATTTCATGCCAATAGCACCTTTATAAATATACAGTAATTACCTATAAAAAAGGGGATGTGTTCAATACTTATCTTACCTGCTGTGTATATATATATATATATATATATATATATATATATGTATGTGTTGTGGTCAGTCATTCCTACATATTTCCGCTATCAATAGGTTTGGACAGTATTCCCACAGGTAAAAAAAAAAAAACATACACTGTCGACAGGGCTTGCACCTTCACCAGGGGGCCAGCCATGCCCCAAACAGCTCTTTGCAATCCCCCTTGTTAATTATTTTCCCATGTCACAGGTTCTCGGTCAACTCAGTTCTCAAACCCAACCAAGTCTTCACAAGCTAGGGCATCGAGTCAGGTGCGTAGTTCAAGGGATCCTCCCTTGTATTTCTCTTCATTTCAATGCAACTGTCTCCTCCAACCTTTGCAACCTTTCTTAAACACATGCATTCTCCCCTTGTCTTTTAGCTGAAGCCACGTAGCAGGCCAACAGCAAAGACCTGCCATCACCCTCTGTGGGTTCAGTAAGCGCTCAATCTCCCAGAGCTTGAATCATTCCCAAACCCACAGCAGAACTGCGGCGCATGGGTATTTCCTACCCTGCCAAAGCGAGGCAACCCAAGCTATTTAGGCTGCTATTACCACTGCCTGCGGCAGCCCTAGCAGGTACCCAGGCATCACTGCCGTCCATATCCTCAGCTATTACTCAGCTCCACTCCTTGGTGACCACACTGTCAGCAGCAGTAACTGACATCCAGGTCAGAGTTGGGAGTCCTGGGAGGTACGCCCAGCTGCTCCCCTACCAGACCCAGTCACCATCACCGTCCCTGTACCTTTACCTACAGGTACGCCCGACTGTCCTCCTTGCGCATCTCATCCCAGCTGGCATCAGGAAGGACATCTTGGACAGCAAGGACATTACCTAGCATCTCTCCTCATATTAGTTCACGATATGGCTGACAACAAGTCATATTCCTGGGGGACGTCTCAGTCATCCTGAAGTCGAAGGACCCTAGGCTTAACTACAAGCTCACTGTCACAGAGTTTGTGCTAGCCTTTGGGATAGTGAGAGATGTTCTTTGCATGGCCAATCCCAATAGGAGGCAAGAACTGGACCTGTATCTGAATGCAGTAGTGGATTTGGTCACAAGTATGAGGGGTTTTCATTCTATGACTATCACTGGTCATTCTCAGCCAAGGCAACAGCTAGATTCTCTCAATTCCAGATTACTTTTCAACTGGAACACCATCAACACAGAGCTTTTCTGTCGGCCTATGTTCAGACTCTGCGCTAACTGCCAGTCTTCCACCCATGCGGCAAACTGGTGCTCCGAGCTAGGTGCCAGAGGCCTCCCCAGCTATCCCTCCACCTCTAGTGCTGCTCAAAACTCACCAACATTCACACAGCCACCCCACGCGTAGGATGACCAATCCACACACTGGGGGGTGCAGCTATCTGTAATCATTTCAATTTTGCAACTTGCAGCCACTCTCACTGCACGCTGCTTCATATTTGCCTCATATGCCATAAAGCACATCCCAAAGTCACATGCAGCCTCAAGCAGCTTAATACCCCATGGCTAGACCAGGTGCACGTGGGGTGGCTCGGGTTCTACCTATCCTCACACCTAACCCCCTCCCTGACCACCTTCCTCGTGCAGGGGTTCACTGCAGGATTCCACACCAGACTCATCCGGCTTCTTCACACGACCCATGAGTGCAAGTACCTACTTTCAGCTGCCACAGATGAGTCAGCCATCAGCACCCTGTTGCAGACCGAGCTAGACTGGGGGTACATGATCGGCCCCTTTTCCAAGTCACCTTTCACTGTATGGAGAGTTAGCCCTGTTGGGCTTGTCAAGGGCAAGTTTTCCATTAAACTTTGTGTATGATTTGTCCGCGCCTCATTGTTCTCACATCTCGAGTTTGAATTCCCTCAAATCATCAGAGGAGTGTTGACCTCGCTATCATTTGCATAGGAGCAGGCGCTTAGCTATCCAAAGTGGACATCTCTGACGGCCTTCAAGTTACTCCCAATCGAGCCATACCTCTGGCGGTGGCATGGAATAAAGTGGAAAGGCTTGTACTATTTTGCCACCAAATTGACGTTTGGTTCTCTCTTTGATACATTTGCCCAGTCACTTTCCTGGATCCTGTCGCATCAAGCACGTTGTCAGAAAGTGATCCACTATCTCGATAACTTACTGCTCATTGAAAAACCCAGTGACCCCCCCCCCCCCCCCCCCCAGTATTTAAACAGCTTCACCACTTCAGTCCCAGAAGGATTTCCTTGGACAACAACCCCCTTCCTGATCAGAGCACTTTTTGTGATTCGGTACTGTGTCGCTTTAACTGACAATTGCGTGGTCCCAAACAAATTGACGTCTTTTTTTTCCCTCAAATAGAGATTTCTTTTGGTGGTATTTGATCACCTCTGCGGTTTTTATTTTTTGCGCTATAAACAAAAGCATAGCGACAATTTTGAAAAAAATCATTATTTTTTACTTTTTGCTATAATAAATATCCCCCAAAAATATATAAAAAAACATTTTTTTCCTCAGTTTGTGCCGGTACGTATTCTTCTACATATTTGTGGTAAAAAAATCGGAATAAGCGTTTATTGATTGGTTTGCGCAAAAGTTATAGCAATTCCAAAATAGGGGATAGTTTTATGGCATTTTTATTAATAATTTTTATTTACTAGTAATGGCGGCAATCAGCGATTTTTATTGTCAATGCGACATTATGGCGGATACATCGGACAATTTTGATACATTTTTGGGCCCATTGGCATTAATACAGCAATCAATGCTATATATATTATAATTTATAATATAACTATATTACTGTAACAATGTCACTGCCAGTGAAGGGGTTAACCACTAGGGTGCAGGGAGGGGTTAAGTGTGTCCTAGGGGAGTGTTTCTAATTGTCTGGGGGAGGGGCTGTGTGTGACGTGACACTGATCGCTGCTCCCAATGACAGGGAGCAGACAATCAGGGTCCTGTCATTAGGCAGAACGGGGAGATGCTGTGGGACACTCAATTGCGGGTGTCCCCACGGCAATCGAGTCAGTGGGTCCCGTGGGCACAGTCACGGAGCTTGCGGCAGGCGTGTGCGCAGCGGGAAATTCAAAGTACTGTATGGGTACGTTACTTTGCCCAGCCGTTCCATTCTGCCAACGTATCTATGCTGACAGCAGTCTGCAAGTGGTTAAGAGAGGTATTTAATATTCTTAATGTGCCCATAGCAGAAAAGAAAGTGGAAGGCCTGGCACAGTCTATCAATTTCTTGGGAGTCACACTCGACATACATTCCATGTAGGCCAGCCTGCCTCCCGACAAATTGACCCGCATCAGGCTGATCATTTATACCTTTACCGTTACTCAAGGCTGCACCAAGAGGCAGCTACAATCTTTGATTGGCATGTTTAACTTCACCATGAGGATCATCCCTCAGAGGTGATTCTTCTTAGTTTTCCTCTCGCAAGATCCTGACCAGATTCTTCAACTAGACACAGCAGCAATAGCAGATTTGTCAATGTGGGACGAATTTCTCATAAACTGGAATGGTATATCAATGATAATTCCCTCAGCATCCTCTTCTTCACCTCAGGTAGTTATGGACACGACAGCCTCTACAGCTTTCGTGGCAATTTTGGCGATCACTGGTTTGCAGGAGCATGGCCTCCAGAAATCCTCCTGATTCCCAGGTTCAGTCAGTCCTCCTCGTTATTCGAACTCTACCCCATTGTGTCAGCAGCTCAAGTCTGGTGCAGCACCTGGGTAGGACAAACAGTCACGTTTGCCACAGACAATCAGGCCCCAGCCAATATCATAAATAAAGGCAGGTCCAAACTGCTGGCCATCATGTCCTTCCTGCACAGGCTGGTGCAACTATTCCTACAGCACCAATTCAATGTACACTGCACCTATATCCCGGGCAAGTAAACTCACAACTCTTGGTGCCCAGTGGTCATTCTAGATCAAATGTCCGACCTTTAAGAGTCTAGCGCATTGCTACCTTACCCTACTAACCCTTTAAGCAGTAACCAGTTCACCTGACACGTTAGAATCCTCTTGCTTAACTTAGGCCTTGACCTCAGCCTATATTCTGGACATTCCTTCCGCATTGGAGTGGCATCAGCAGCATCAAGAAACGGGTCCTGGACCACATCATCAAGAAGATGGGCAGGTGGAAATCCACTTGCTTTGCTCGATACATCCACAAGCAGAAATATCACAAGCCTTCAGCAAGCTTGCCCTGTAAGATGTTATCAGCTCAAATAAATAATTACTTTCCTAATCAAGTCTTTTGCCCCCTTCTCTTAGCATACCGTCCTGCAGACCAGGGCACACTTCAGGTCTACCTTATGTTGTTAGTCTTGTGTGACGTGTTTATGTGGTTTACATCTCTCCCAGACATAGGGGTCCATCCATAACTATATAAAAGTGTGTTTGTTTCCCTGTAAAGAGATTGTTAGAACTTATCCAGATCTCATTATCACTGGTATTCATATACTGTAGATCTCATATAGAGGGTCTAGTTTTTCAGTTCCAATACTTTTTTTGTGATCATTTTTGGAATCAAGGTCTAAACACTTTGTACAACATTACACTGTACTGCATTCATAAAGACAATGTTCAGGGTTGACAATTATCTTCAATCATGATGTGACTGGAACGAGAGTAAAGTGATTGCAATAGGAGAGTTAATTCTAAGCTCTGTTGATATGCCAACATTATGTAGCCAGTAATGTTTTTCAATTAATAGTTATGTAATGTGTGGTTTGTCAGTGATCTTCCCACAGTGGGCTGACAAGCTATGAATGTAGAATGTAATGAGTTGCGTGATTATTCAGAAGGTAGTGTTATATCCAGAGTGAACGCATTTTTGCAATTTTAGCAACCTTGTCATGTAAGATTGCAGAGAGTTTTTTGGCTAACTAGGTATCATGATTTTTCTTTTTTAACCTAAGTGAAAGTGGGTGACACCAATCTAGGGTAAGTTGATAGGAAATAATGACTCCCTAATAACAAATGTGTATAACATTACAATTATTGTACTGCAAAAGTAATTAATAGGTGTAATAAGACCAGTAGCTGATATTGTGTAGGAAAGAATGTACAACCAAAAAAATACCATTGGGCCCACCAGGGGCCTATCAAAGGGTCGATGAGAAGGAAGACAAAATAAAGAGAAGAAAATAGGAGGGGGGCTAGAGATGGAAAAGACTGATCAAGTACCTTTTGATTTTGGGATTGTCCTACCAGATTTCTTAGGGTTCCTTTTGTCTGGCAGCCCCGAGTCAGATGCACATGATACGAGTTTGGCAAATCTCTGTGGCACCATATACCACTATAGTAAAATTGTATTGCTTGCTTCCACAAAGAATGTGATGATTGAGCTGTGTGCTTTGGGTGACCATATTTACTGCAAGACTTTTGCCCCGTACACACGATCCGAAAATTGTACGAAAAATGCCGCATTCGAATCGATTGTACAATAATCGGATCATTAGTACAGAGTTTTTGAGAGCCAATCAGGACAGTTCATCCAATATTATTCTATCAGACATGCATGGAAATTGTTTTCATATGATGCCAGATCTTACAATTTTCGTTTAATCAGTACAGCTGTCGTTCAAAAATGCAATACAAATGCATTACAACACATTACATCACTTCCAAATTTTTATTCTGCCATACGAGAATTTTTGTGACTTTAGTAAATTCATCAGATTCAATGTGAGATTAGCATGCAAAAAAAAAATTGACAATGATTTGTCCGATAATCTCATTGTGTGTATGGGGCATAACTGTTTTTTTTAGAGTGTCACCCAAGTTATTGTGCCATTGTTGTATGCAGGGAAAGTGTATGGGTGAATGCTTGCTTAGGAGGGAAGAGTAGATGACAGCTATTTTACATCTTGTTCTCAAGGCATATTTTTTTAACTGGTTGAGGGATATGGGTGACTAAAAATTATAAGCATGAAGGTTTTAGGTATCGGTTTTATTTGAATTTTTTCAATTAGTTTGGAAAATATTATTTTACAACTTTAGGGATGGCAAAGTCATATAGTATATACATCATACTCTCTGTACAGTCCTCTACTTTGTCCCTCATAGCCCAGAATAAAGATCATGAGTGACCTCCCAAGCACAGTAACAATTTTAAGCATTATATTACTGTTTTCAAATATTCTACATATTTTTCACACTACCCAAATATGTATGTTTTGTGCAACATTTTGAATTTGGCTTAGGACATGTTCCACCCACCAGGCATCATTAGGCAAAAAATAACATTATTTTACAATTGCAGGGGCAATAGCCCGCAAATATCTATAGGTTGTTTAACATAGTGAAATGAACCATCCCCATGGTTTATGCAGTTTTCTAATGATCATAGCAATGTTCTGTTTTATTTTCATATTGTGTGTGTCTTCTGTGTTTGTATCCTGTTATTACAACATTTGTTCTAATGTACTCTAGTAAACATAAGTTGTATATTTTACATGTTTAGAGTCAAAGCACGGCAGTCGCCTTCCTTGGTAAGCATCTCATTGTGAATAAGTGGTTAACCTCAATGCTGGAAATTTCTACTAGATCAGCAGTCATAAAATGTCATTTTGTCATCTCTCAGCAGTAGGCCTTTACTACAGCAATTTTCATGTAGCCTATTACTGTACTAACACATACTAACTATAGGCCATCTAGAGGGACATTATGATTGTAAATATGCTACCAAAATCGCAACACTGCAAAGTACTTGCTGTCTGTGGGGGCCTACTGCAGAGCCTGGCAGAGCTTTCATGAATAACTGATGCAGTCAACTAAGTATCATTTCAAAATTTTGCCTCCTTCTGGGAATGAGGAAATAAGCAAAACCACAATTCTTATGTTTTGACGTTTTTCTGCATATGTCAAAACCACTGTTCTCTTTATATCAATGTTTAGTATTATGTCTGATGCTTTGCCTTGTCTTAGAGTAAAAGCTGGTCATACACAGAAGGATTTAATTATCACAGCCTGCATAAACACCACCCCACCCAACATGACATTGACTATTCAGTCCATTTGTGCACCCTTTTCAAATATTCTCCTAGCTTGATACTACTAGTCATGCTGCAGCTGCACTACTACCTAGACCATGTACATGGCTGCAGACTGCTCATTGTGCAATGATTGAGCATCGCCATGCTGGTGAAGCTATCCCTGTGCTCTCCTCCTTCTTTAAACAGTCTCCAGCTTGCAGTAAATGAAACATGTTAGAATGTTAGCACTTTGAAAAGCAGTAGGGGAACAACTAGTAGGCAGTGCTGACACAATTATTGTCTCTGTTATTTCTGCTATACATAGAATTTGGAGTTAAAGCCTAACAGACCTTTCAGTCTGAATCAGCTAAGTACATGTCAGGTGCATTAAAACATGAGGTGTACATAGTCTTACATTTCATTTTCTTTAAAGTGTAAGTTCCCCTGTAAGGTGAACTTACACTGGACACCCTAACCTGCAGTGCGCCGATTTCCTGTTCTGATAGAGCGTACAGCTGCTTTACCATTCAGGGGTTTTGAAACCCCCACGGCTTTTTCTCCTCTTAGCCTGCGGTGACAGGATGGGCTACACGGGTTCTGATTGGTCGTGCCACACATGTGACGGCACCAACCAATTAGAATGCTTCTATACGTGCCTCCTGATGAGGTACGTTTACAAAAATATGCTGAGGGGATTTCTAAGCCCCGGACCGGTGAGGTGGGTATGCAAGTGCTTATAGCGGGAGATCGCTGCGCTCCAGGTCAGTGGGACGGGGGGTGAGGAGGGCACCCTGTGTATGTTCACCTCACAGATTTGTCTGTAAAGGTGAACTTACCCTTTAAAGAAGCCTGTTTACTTTCACCATTCTGCAGAGAAAGACCCTGGCTTTCTGTGTGGATGCATTGGTTTCTCGGTTTCTCTGCAGGGGTGCCACTTTATAAAACTCTGGTTCGGCCATATCTAGGGTATTCCGTCCAGTTTTGGTCACCTCAGGAAGGATGTGCTGGAGCTGGAGAGAGTACAGAGAAGGGCAGCTAAATTAATAAGTGGATTGGAGGACCTCAATTACGAGGAACAAGCACTAATTGCATTTTCCCTGGAGAAGAGATGCTTGAAAGGAGATATGATAGCGGTATACAAAAAACCAAATGGTGTTCCCAGTGTAGGAAGAAAAATTTTCAGTCTCAGGGAGTGTAAAAGGACATGGGGTTACATAATAAAATTGGAGGAGAAGTGGTTTAACCTTAAGCTGCGTAAGGGTTTTTTCACTGTCGGGCCATTTCACAATTGGTGGTGTCAGCTAGGGATGGGCGATTGGTTCGACCCAAGCATAAGTTCGGGCAGAACTTTGGCTGTTTGGATGTTCTGCGAACACCCAACAGTATGCAGTGTTCAGGGCAAAAAAGCTGCAGGTACACCATTAAAGTCTATGAGACACTAACATAACAAATCAAAAGTGTTCATTTTAAAGGCTTATATGCAAGTTATTGTCATAAAAAGTGTTTGGGGACCTGGGGACATGTATGAATGAATTTTTTTTTTTTTTAAACGGACGATTTTACGGGAGCAGTGATATTTTTAATGCTTAAAGTGAAACAATAAAAATTAAATATTCCTTTAAATATCGTGCCTGGAGGTGTCTATAGTATTCCTGTAAAGTGGCATATTGTTCCCGTGTTTAGAACAGTACCACAGCAAAATGACATTTCTAAAGGAAAAATTGTCATTCAAAACTGATTGTGGCTTTAATGAATTGTCGGGTCTCGGCAATATAGATAAAACTCATTCCAACTTGTCACTTCAACAGAAGTCGATAAAAAAAAATCAACATCTGAAAATGGGGGAGTTCATTTTTGTATATAAAGAAAATATTTATTAAAGAGTATCCATGTGCTGAAGAATTTCTTGTTTAAATATACTCCAATCAATTTCTTATTGACCCCACATCTCTCCATAAAGAGGACCTGTCACATAGATTCCTATTACAAGGGATGTTTACATTCCTTGTAATAGGAATAAAAGTGATTAAAATTTTTTTAAAAAAAAGTGTAAAAATTATGAAAGCCCCTGTCCCCGGTAGCTCGCGCTCAGAAGCGAACACACATAAGTCCAGCCCACATATGTAAACGCTGCTCAAACCACACATGTGAGGTATTACCGCATGCGTTAGAGCATGTGCAACAATTCTGTAACTCCTCTGTAACTCTAAACTGGTAACCTGCAAAAAATGTTAAATCGTCGTCTATGGAGATTTTTAAGTAATGAAGTTTGGCGCCATTCCATGATTGTGCGCAATTTTAAAGTGTGACATGTTAGGTATCTATTTACTTGGCGTAACCTCATCTTTCACATTATACAAACAATTGGGCTAACTTTACTGTTTTGTTATTATTTAATTAATTAAACCGTTTTTTGTTTTTTTTTAAAGGCGTTTGAAAAATTATTGCACAAATACCGTGTGAGATAAAAAGTTGCGATGACCGCCATTGTATTCCCTAGGGTGTCTGCTAAAAAAAAAAACATGTAAAATTTGAGTAATTTTCTAGCAAAAAAAATTATGATTTTTACATGAAGGAGAGAAGTGCCAGAATATAATTAGAGTAAGTATATGACTTTAACTTGGTATCAGGCTCTTGTAATTTATTGAATAGCAGCAGACAGGTTGAGGAAAAAGAGTGTAGGTTGTGGAACAATTAGGATTTCCTGAGATGCACATGCTGCCAGTTGTTTGTAGGTAAGAAAACATGTTTTTTTTTATATGTTGTGATTAACATGTAAGTGGAATTGGGGTAAAATCTGTTAACATTTCTCCTGAATGGATCATGGCTTTTTTAGGGTAATTAAAACAGTTAAATCATATGTAAACCCTAAAACAAAAATATGTTATACTGTATATTAAAGCTTTTTTAGATGTGTTGCTTTATGGCCTATACATGGTTGAATTTTGAACGAATTTTCTTTCAAAATCAGAAAATTTGTTTTTTTTTGTGATCCGATGGTGCCACCATTGATTTTCGAAATTCAATTTCACCTCATGTCATCTTCTTTTCTCTCCGTAAATTTTCTTTTCTTTTTACATTTCTCGCACGATTCTCCCATATATTGATTAGAAAATCGTTAGTTTTTCAAAAAATTTCCAACATGTCTGATTTCTCAAATTTGATTTCCCCACGAAAATCGGCTGTTGCTACAGCCCACTAATGGTGTGAAATTCATACAAAAATTCTTAGATACGATTTTCGAAAGAAAATTCTTTCGAAAATTCGAACCCTGTATGGCCGACATTAGTTCTCTCTTTTTACCTTTTTACCTTTTTTTTTTTTTTTGCATCTGGTAACTGCGCATAACACACTTATTGTTGTTTTATGTCCACTACATCTTTAAAGAGGCTTTTACTAGGCCTCAAACATGTAAACATGAGACTTCAGAGAAAAAAGCTTACGGACACACACAAAGCTAAGAAAAAAAAAAACTAATAATTAATCCATCATGAAAAAGAAATCATATTTCATACAAATATTTTGTTTTATTTATTTCTTTAAAAAAAAAAATTATTATGCTAGAAAAAATGTAAACTATCTTTACCCACCAAAATAGAAACAGACCCAACTGCAGTCATCCAGGATTGAAGTAAAAAATAAATATAAATGGCTAAAATCACCACCTTGGAGTGACCTTTTATTCTTTATAGGTTAACTATTGATAATAATGACAAGGCGACAGTTATAGGATCTCTTTAGATATTCCATATAAAGATCTAAAATATCTAATATCTATCCAATCATGTTGCAATTAAAATATTTTTATAGCATAGATACATTTGTGCCAGAGACAGTTCTTGGACTTTGTTCTTTCATAACTTTCCTTTTCTGGCACAGGCATGATTAACACTCTAAAATATCTTAATCTTCTTGTATTTTATTGTATTATAACTGTATTGTCTCCCTTTTATATTGTAAAGCGCTGCGTAAACTGTTGGCGCTATATAAATCCTGTATAATAATAATAATAAAATATACATCTCTATTACATGGTGGATTGATGGGACTAGCAGTTTATACAAACAAGCTCAGTTTTTTATGCTTTTAATCTCACAAGAAGTGGCATAGACACTGCATTTTTGGCATGTTGGAAAGATCAACTGGTATTTTCTTTACTTGCTGAAAATGTTTTCAAGCTGAGAAACAAAACTAATATACCCATTGCTAAGATGCAATATATTACATTTTGTTTTTGGATTTAGATACACTTTAATTAGAAATTTTTTTTTTATTGTTAAGTGAATTTTTTAAATCAAACTATTATACAAAGTGTCATTAAAAGTATTACGAGTCCCAGGACCCTGCATTCACTATATCTGGTCTCCCACAGTTCAGAGCAGTACAGAGGACATGGAAATGCAATTATTTTAATAAATACAAACAGATAAATACCTTTTCTCATCAGCAGCATATAACAGTCTTGTGACTTCTATCCAGTGACAGATGGTGCTCAATACTTTGGGGGGGGGCAGACAGGAAGACTGCGCTCACAAATCTCCCCCCTGCGGCAGATGAACGGACGAGATACGGGAATCAGAGGCCTCCTTACCTTAGGAGGTAGATGAGGAGTCCTGGGATGACACTCTGATCTCTCCTCCACTGTCCAAGGTGGGAGGGGGGGGGGGGGTGCTGGATGTGGCTGCAGGTGAGCCGTCCCTGGAAGAGGGAGCCAAGTCCCAGCTGGAGAGGACTGCTGGCTGAGCTGCTCCCTGACTCTTCCAAGCTCCAGGGCCATTGCTTCTGCTCACAGCCAAACAGGAAGTGGGTTCCTAAACCCCTGGCCAATCAGGTCTCAGGACCTGCTTCCTGATTGGCCAGAAGGAGAATCAGGAAGACAATGGTGAATATTGATTCGCTATTGTCACACAAATGGATGGGTTCAGGGCACAGTACTCTGAGAGTGGGGTGGTATAGGTGTTGAGGGCTGGATTGGTTGTGGCTGTGACCACCCAGAAGTGATCTGTGATGTGATTTGATGCCATGGATGACTGCATCTCCTGCTTGCAATCAGAGCTGGCTGACAGAAGGGAAACCCCATTATATACACACAGTCTATATACAGCATCCACTATCTCATATGAACTGGCAGTGCTAGGCCAGTGCTCTGGTGTCAGAAACAGAGCTTGCTGGGACTTGTTGTCCCAGCAAGCTTCAGGGGAGCCTCAGCATCCGTACAATCCTAGGTCACGGCGCTGCAGGATTGTCAGATAATGTGGAAGAGTCCGTACAGCAGCAATGTAGCACTTACATTCAGGGCGATGGGAAGGCCAGTTCGCAAATGCTTTCCCTTTCCTCTTCACTGCAACCAACTAAACTCTGATCCCACTGTCAGTGATGTCAGACACAGCTCTTTCTCCTCAGTCTGACTGATCCGCACTCTGCCACAGGTCACATGATGGCAAATGCTCGCCCACCTCACCAGCCAAACAAGGGATGCAGTAAGAAACAAAGTGGAGCGGGCAAAGGAGTGTATTGGTATTGGTGCAACCCTATTTTGTATTAAGGAGGTTTCCTCCGATAGGTGGAGATTTTTGGTCTGGTTAACACCCTTTTATTAAATTCCGGATAGGCTTTGTCTTGTCGTTTTTGTACAACATACTGTGATTCATTCTGCTCTGATTGTTTAGTATTATTGGATGCACCTCTGAGTTATGTATCATTATTTCTTTTTTGTAAGATTTCCTGTCTTGCTGAAGTACACAATAAAAATGTAACTTAACCACTTAAAGACCACCTCACGCCGATATACGTTGGCAGAATGGTATGGCTGGGCACAATCATGTATCGGTACGTGATTCTTTAAGTGCCCAGCCATGGGCCGGGAGCGCACTGCCGGCGGCACGCTCCCGACCCGGTCCTGTGCTCCATGACCGCGGCCATAGGACCAGCGGACCCAATCGCCCCTGGTCTCCCGCGATCAGGTCACAGAGCTGAAGAACGAGGAGAGGTCTGTGTAAACAAACCTCTCCCGTGCTTCCCTGTGTGGCTGTCACCGATTGTCTGTTCCCTTTTATAGGGAAGGACGATCAGTGACGTCACAAGCCAGGCCACGCCCCCTACAATAAAAAAAAACACATCATGTCATACATAACCCCTACACTGCCCCATAGCGGTTACCTCCTCACTGCCAGTGTCATTTACCCAGGAATCAGTGCATCTAAATAGCACTGATTGCTGTATAAATGACAATGGTCCCAAAAATGTGTCAAAAATGTCCGATGTTTCCGCCATAATGCCGCAGTCACAATAAAAATTGCTGATCGCCGCCATTACTAGTAAAAAAAAAATATTAATTAAAATGCTATAAAACTATCCCCTTTTTTGTAAACACTATAACTTTTGCACAAACCAATCAATAATCGATAATTGTGATTTTTTTTACCAAAAATATGTAGAAGAATACGTATCGGCCTAAACTGAGAAAAAAATAAATTATATATTTTTTGGGGATATTTATTATAGCAAAAAGTAAAAAATATTGCATTTTTTTCAAAATTGTCGCTCTATTCTTGTTTATAGCGCAAAAAATAAAAACCGCAGAGGTGATCAAATACCACCAAAAGAAAGCTCTATTTGTGGAAAAAAAATGACACCAATTTTGCTTGGGAGCCATGTCCACAACCGCGCAATTGTCAGTTAAAGCGACGCAGTGCCGAATCGCAAAAAGGGGCCTGGTCCTTTGGCTGCAAATTGGTCCAGGGCTTAAGTGGTTAAAACAAAAAAAAACTGAATAAAGCAGAACTGCAGCCAAATAACAACAAGATACAAATGAAAAGACTGGTAAAATTTTAATTACAAAATTAGCTTTTGCTTCAATGTAGGTACAGTATATATGTTGTATCAGTTCAGTTGTAACGGCTATTTAGCAGTTTTATGGGTTATTTCCAGGGACTTCACGTCTGATATGCTTGAAAGCTTTTGGTTAGAATTTGAAGATGTTTTATGGAGTAGGTCACTAGCAATTTCCACAACCCTCCCAAATGCTCAGGCTTGGGACATGCATGCAGGGTAGGATGACACAGTGCTACAAAAAAAAGAAAAAAAAAGAAAAAAAAAAGAAACAAAAAACGGGCCCTTTAACCACTTGCTTACTGGGCACTTAAACCCCCCTCAGTCCCAGACCAATTTTCAGCTTTCAGCGCTGATGCACTTTGAGTGACAATTACGCGGTCATACAACACTGTACCCAAATGAAATTTTTATCATTTTTTTCCCACAAATAGAGCTTTCTTTTGGTGGTATTTAGTTACAGCTCGGAGTTTTATTTTTTGCTAAACAAACAAAAAAAGATGCAAAAAAAAAAATCATGTTTTAATAGTTTGTTATAAAATTTTGCAAACGGGTCATTTTTCTCCTTCATTGAAGTGCGCTGATTAGGCGGCACTGATAGGCTGCATTGGTGGGCACTGATGGGCTGCATTGGTGGGCACTGATGGGCTGCATTGGTGGGCACTGATAGGCTGCACCGGTGGGCACTGATAGGCATAGTTAAGGCGGCACTAATAGGCACAGATAAGGCGGCACCGATGGGCACAGATAAGGCGGCACTGATGGGCAAAGATGGGCACAGATAAGATGGCACGGATGGGTGGCACGGATAAGTGGCACGGATGGGTGGCACGGATGGGCACTGATAGGTACCACAGATAGATGGGACTGATGGGCACTGATAGGTGGCACTGATAGGTGGCTCTGATAGGTGGCACTGCTGGGCACTGATGGGCGGCACTGCTGGGCACAGATGGGCGGCACTGCTGGGCACTGATGGGCGGCACTGGGGTGCAGCACCTTTGAGGCAGATTGGGTGGCACTGTGGGGTGGCACTGTGGGGTGGCACTGTGGGTGGCACTGTGGGTGGCACTGTGGGTGCCACTGTGGGCACTATGGGCACTGACGGGGGGCACTGACGGGGGGCACTTACTTTTGCTTTATTTTACTTCAGGATGGCACTGCGGGAGGCAGGTGGGCACAGGCAGGTGGCAGGTGGTCCCTTGTATTGATGGCCGTGATCGGGACTGATGTCCCGATCACGGCCGCCGGTGATCGGCTTTTTTTACCGGCTCCGTTCTATCACATGATCAGCTGTCATTGGCTGACAGCTGATCACGTGATAAGGGGTCGGGATCGACCCCTTACACGGATCGGTGATCAGGCGAGTCTCACGGACTCGCCGATCACAGAGCGCGCCGCGCGCGCCCCTCAGGGGGCGTGCAGGCCGCTCGTAACCGGGACGACGTCAATAGACGTAGTCCCGGAAATGTAGGTCCGCGCTAATGCCGTCATTTGGCAATAGCGCGGATCTGTAGTGGTTAAGACATTTTAAAAAAAAAAATGTCATTTAACAATTTAACATAGTGTACTGTGGCGCCAGTCGCAGTGCACTATGAGAAGCGCCACGTCGATGCAATCACAAGATTGCATCCATGGCTCTTCATCTGCGGGTTAAAAACCCGCCTTGCGGCGCACTGTAGAACACTGTCATTCTTAGACAGGCAGGTCACTTCCGGCTTTCGGCTGATTCACGAAACCCGGAAGTGACGTTGGCAGCTCTGTTCCTCAGTCCGAGCGAGAAGCGAGCCCGAGAAGAAGAAGAAGAATGGAAGGTGGCAGCGGCAGCGACTGAAGACCAGGCCACCGCTAGTAAAAGAGCTGGAAGAAGAAGCGGTGGCCCGGCAAGAACCGAAGAGGGGGACAAGACCCCCGAAGTCGGAAGAAGAAAGTCGGCTCCTCCACTAGCAAAAGAGCTAGCAAAAGAGCAGAAGATAGCGGAGGAGTCCGGCAAGAAGACCCCCGAAGACGGAAGACCCCCGGAGCTGTGCAATAAACTATTTTAACCCTGTGTTGTGTTTTATTTTTACTTTTTTCCACAGGGGAATGGGTAGGGGTACATTGTACCCCATACTCATTCACATAGGGTGGGGGGCTGGTATCCGGGGGCCCCCTTATTAAAGGGGGCTCCCGGATTCTGATAAGCCCCCCGCCCGCAGATCCCGACAACCAACGGCCAGGGTTGTCGGGAAGAGGCCCATCATCAACATGGGGACAAGGTGCTTTTGCGGTGCGGGGGCCGCGTGCCCCCCCCTTCCCCAAGGCACCCCCCCCATGTTGAGGGCACGCGGCCTGGTACGGCTCGGGGGGGGGCGCTCGTTCGTCCCCCACCCCTTTCCTGGCCGGCCGGGTAGCGTGCTCGTATAAGGGTCTGGTATGGACCTGGGGGGACCCCACGCCGTTTTTTGGCGTAGGGGGTTCCCCTTAGAATCCATACCAGACCTAAGGGCCTGGTATGCTCTCGGATGGGGAACCCATGCCAATTTTTTTTCATAAATTTGGCGTGGAGTTCCCTCTTAAGAGCTGACAATTCTGTCAGAGTCGCCTCCATATAGACGGAGATCCGACTTGGAGGTGACCTCCATTGAAATCAATGGGTACCAGTCACCTACAAGTCGGATTGAAGTAGTACAGGAACCTTTTCTGAAGTCGGAGCGACTTCAGTAGCGTGCATTAAGATGGCTCTCATTCACTTACATTGATTTTTAAATGTTGTCCGACCTGAGGCGACTAGGGACGACCTGAAGTCGGATCTGAGTCCCCCCTGTGTGAACCGAGCCTGAGTCTTTTTGTTGTTTGTTGTACAATAAAGTTTGTTTGCTGTTGTAAAAAAAAATCACTCATTCGTGGTACTTTTATTGCATTCTTTAACAGTTGGTTTAAACATTGACATTTTCAATATTTTATCCAGATATATAATCTGTCCTGTGATTCTGGGGCTGTATACTCTGTCCTGTGATCTGAGCTGTATACTCGTGACACTATGGGTGGAAGGAAGTGGAATACAGGGGACGGATTAGGTGGATTGCATAAGGGGCGTGGTTTATGAGAAGTGGGATGGGCCAACAATGATGGGTGGGGTCATGATGGACGGGGTCTGGGGCAACCCCATCCAAAAACTTCACCAGCCGCCACTGAAAATGGACATAGCTAGAAATGCTTTTCAAGGTGATTTCTCAGCAAAATAAAGCATAGAAACACGGAAGCGGATGGATGGGCGAGTTTGCATTGAATATTAAAAATGAATGAAATACTGTTTTTGGTCTGAGGTGCTAAGATACAGTTTGGTTCCCTTCCAAAAAGACTCTACCATGCTCCATATTGATGCTTCAGTTACAAAGAAGATATATTAAAAATAAGATATGAAAAAAGTTATATTTATATTTAAAATGACCATCTTCTGTTCTAAAATGTTATTCTACTATGGAGTGAAATCTAGGTAAAGCTGCTTATTCACACATATAATTATTGCAATCACACTGATGTTATCAATCCATATATGACACAAATAATAACAAAAAAATGCAGGTTGGGGGAAAAAACACACATTGCCAAATAGGCCTGGTTTACCAAAAGTTTGTTTTTACCTTTAATGTTGAATCTGGGGTCCACAAGTAGTTCATGATGCCTGTAATGTTATACATTTTGTTCTGCAATAAAACAAAGAACATTCCGAGGATGTCTCTGTTTATTTCTTCCAAACACATTGGAGGTGAAATCACAGCTGCTTCACATTGCAGTCACTGCAAAACACAACCAGCATTTTATTATTTTGTTTAGATGAGTTACTGCTTTGTGTGTTCACATGTTAGTACATTCCAAAAAAGAACAAACTAGCGTAACATCCTAAAAAAACAACAACAAAAAAACAACAACATGGCTCTCTTTATTGTTTCTATATGCATATGTACAAAATTGCAAACATTATTGCTGTGTCTAAATAAGCACAGTATTGATTGTAACTTAAAAAAAAAGAAAATATAGGAACCAAAGGATCCAAACCCTTAAAAATCAATGATCAAAAAACAAATAAACTGTAATAATAAGCTGCGTGTTGTAAGAAAGTTTAAGAAACACTTATAAACGAAAAAAGAAACCGAGGAACCGCTCTCTTATACCATAAAATTACATATAACAAATAAATCTTCATTTGAATTATAAAAAAATACATACAAATTGTGAAGTCCATATATAAAATCCACACGTGAATAAATGTCCTCAGTGAGTGTGGGAAAAGTTCCTCTCCACCCGCATACAGACACACAACGCACTCACCAGACTTAATTGACCCCTTTTAAGGGGAGTCAAATTGCGCATATGGGAAGATCCAAGGTGTCATACAGGAGGTCACAGATATGAATCCAAACCACTGCTGTCATCCATTCAGCATATATATATATATATATATATATATATATATATATATATATATATATATATATATATATATATATAGCAAATTCAAAGCTCCTGTGTTGCCATATAGAGACGAAGAGGAAAGAATACTCTCATGGTGCAGTAATTCGAATCATTTATTAACCACCACAATACTGGGCATTTTCACCTCCTTCCTGCCCGGGCCATTTTTTATGTTCAAGCGCTTTGCATTTTGAATGACAATTGCACGGTCATGCAACACTGTACCCGAATTAATTTATTTATCTTTTTCTTCACACAAATAGAGCTATAATTTGGTGGTATTTAATCACTGCTGGGATTTTTATTTTTCACAAAAAAAAGAAAGAAAAAAGACAAGTTAAAAAAAAAAAAGTTTTTCTTATTTTCTGTTAGTACATTTTGTAATGAAGTAATTTTTCTCCTTCAATGATGTGCGTTGATAGGCTGCACTGATGGGCACTGATGAGGTGGCACTTATGGGCACTGATTAGGTGGCACTGATGAGGAGGCACTAATATGCTGTACTGATGGGCATTGATAGGTGGCACTGAAATACGGCACTGGTGAGCACTGGTGGGCATTGATAGGTGGCACTGGTGGGCACTAATAGGTGGTAGTGGTGGGCACTGATAGGCGGCAGGGGTGGGCATTGATGGGCAGCACTGGTGGGTACTGATAGGCACCACAGATAAGCAGCACTGATGGGCACTGATGGGTGGCGCTGATGGACACTAATGGGCAGCACTGATGGGAGGCACTGATGGGTATTTATGGGCAGCACTGATGAGCAGGCAGTGATGGACACTGATGGGAGGCACTGACTGGCATCACTTATGGACACTGATTGGTGGCACTGATGGGCACTGATTGGTGGCACTGCTGGGGTTTTCCTGTAATCAGGGCACTGATTACCCACCCAGGTCTCCTCTGCAAGGAGAGCCAATTGACGGCACGTCCGTATTTACAAGTGACTGGCTGTGATTGGAAACAGCTGATTACATGGTTAAAGAGCCACGGCTGTGGCCCTTTACAGAGAGCTGTGTCCTAGCAACACAGTGCAGCCACGATCTCTGCACTGCGCAACCTGTGGGCACGCAATAGCGGCCTTTGTGGGGCGCCGTCATAAGACTTCCTCCCAGAATGAGAGCCACACTGTCCCTCTATCATTTCACAGTGGGCAGGTGGCAAGTGGTTAAGAAAAGGTTGTATTGCACTTACATCAAAGAAGACAAGGATCAGCATGTATTGTATAAGAATTGCCGGTTAGCACTCCACATGCATTCCAGCTGACCATTAATTACTTATCTCAAACACTACCCAGCGCCGTTTTGTCAGCCTATGACATATCCTTTCCTCTTCCTCTCTGTATGGCAATACTGAAGCTTTAGTTACACTATCTATATATAAATATATACTGAATGGATGACAGCAGTGGTCGGTGACCTCATGTATGACACCTTGGATCTTCCCATATGCGCAATTTGACTCCCTGTAATAGGGGTCAATTAAAGAGGAAGTAAACCTTGGTGGGTTTTACTTCCTCTTTTTTCACCTGGTTTCCCCTGGAAAGTAAAAGCATAATGGGCTAATATGCATCGCTGGAGGCCGCATCCATCTTCACCCCTTCCTTCTGGGGCCACGGACTCCGGGTCTGTGACTGGTTGGAGTCACGCGACGTCACTCCCACGCATGCGTGCGTAAGCTGTTAGTCACGGCACTGCTAGTGAAGAAACAGCATGGAGGGCCGTTTCTTCAAAACGTATCTGCCAATGGGGGCTTTTGGGGTTGGAAGGAATGTTGTATAGGTATTGGTAATATAGTTCGAACTGCTTAGCGATCTCCCCATTCGAAGAATATGGTGTGCCTTGTTTATCTCTTATTTGATGGATAGTTGAGGCAACTATTATTTTGGACTGCTTTTGCTAGCAACCTTCCACTTTTGTTCCCCTGTTCGTAATATATCTTGTGCCTTAAGATATATTGTCTTTCAGTTTTCAAGTTCTATTTATAATTAGTTACCTTATTTTTTTTAGTAAACATGCATCTTACCCCTGATGGTTGTCAGGAAGCCAAGAAATGTGTCAGGTCTTCAATTAAGGGTGCCTTGCTAAAGCTTGTTTTAATTATGAATTCCATCAATATTACTCTTTCCTGTCTGTATCTTGTCATGTATTTTTGATTTGTAAATGTATTGATTTATGTATTTATTTGTAAGAATTGTATTAATCACATCCATCGATTTGTTTGCATTAAATTCATTTTTATTATTACAAATGATATTGTTTTATGATTATATCTGTACTATATTTTATTATACCCTAAAAATCATGTACTACCCTCAGGGGTTAATGACATCAAATCAAATAAAAATTTGCTTTATTCATTCATACATATGTATTCCCTATATTTTTTTTTTTCATGATGGAAGCATGCCATTGTTATATCATGGTTGTGACAGGTCACTCTTTCTAAATTTTCACAGTTTACTAAACTTTAGTTATGAATGAACACAGTGAGTGATCGATAATGATCACTCATAGTGTTTATTTAGAAAAAGAAGGGGCTGGTAACTGATGTATTTACTGGCCCCTTTTCCACTCTCCATTCTGAAATGATACCCTGAAGCATTTGTTGAGAGTAGAGGAGGGAAGCAGTAGCGCTGCAGAGGACATGATTGGGGGGGGGGGGGCAGCAAGGGTAGCAATCTGCACCGCACAGGGTGATTGCGGTGTGCCCAACATTCAACTGCTATTAATTTTGCAGGGCAAACAGCTGACTGATAAAATCATCCAATTATGGTCATTTGTATCATGATGGTTTAGCACATCTATGAAGCTCTTTGTCATACCATCTTCATATCATAGGCCAGTGGTCTCCAAACAATGGCTTGTGGGCCACAACTCTGACATATTTATTTTAAGAACATAAAATAGTTCCACGGATGCCACTTCTGATCAAAAGGACCCCCACATGGTCTTCATACAATTACCAGGTAAGAAAGAAAGAGATTTTCCCAGGGACCCGCAGTGATCCGGGCTGCCATGGATGACAACGGGTCACTGTAATTATAATAGTTATTTGAAAACGGGACAATCGGCTTTGGAGGGATCATTTTGCCAACTGATCTATGCTCCCCTTTCTTTGGATGAACAGTGAGATCACTCCTGGGATACTATCATTTGCAAAATATATTATGTGACCCTTGTACTAAAAAATGTGGGCACCCCGTGTTTTAGGTAAATGTCTAGTTGACCATTAAAATATACCTTGCACTTTTGTTCTTACTCAGCAAACCCCACTTGGCCTCACTACCTCCTTATCCCAGATACTTTTATCCTGTTATTTTAAAAAGCCAAGTTTTTGGCAAACATCTCAAACCCCAGTGCATGCACAATGGGTAAAAATGTGACTTTTCATAGGTTATAATAGTAACCATTCAGTGCATGTATCCAAGTGCGTACAGGACCACCATTCAGGGCCGTCTTTAATATTGATTGTACCCTGGGCAAAAATTTTCTTGGGGCCCCCCCTCCATGCAGTTTCACTCTCCACCTTATCTGAGACATACAATAAATAGCAGCTAGACTAAAAATCCATTTACAGAATCAGATCAGGCAGAGATTGGTTGCCAGAGGTTACAGTGTATCATTACCGCTCACTGACTGGTTGCTAGAGGTTACAGCCCACATTACAGCTCACTGATTGCTAGAGGTTACAGCACATGATCTCTGCTTACTGATTGTTTGCTAGAGGTCACAGCACATCATTTCCTCCCTGCCTGCCCACCATGGACTGGGGAGGTGAGGGGACTCATTAATAGATAGAAAACTTCTAAGGATCCTAGGACTCCTGGGATCATTGGCAGTGCTGGGGGGAGGGTGTGATCAATGGCAATGCAGATTTTTTTTTTTAACCGACTACCAATATAAAGAGGAGTTTCAACACTGGCCACCAATGTAATAGAGGGTTTACACTGGTTTACACTGGTGACCAATGTAATAGGGGTTTAGACTGACCACCAATGAAGGGAGACATTCACACTTGCCACTAGTGTGAATGTAAGGGTTCTACACCAAGCACCAATATAATGAGAAGATTTACACTGACCACCAATGTAACTGAGACATTTAGCCTGCGTTCATATTTGTGTGTGTTGGGAATGCATGAAAAATCGTTTTCCTGACACCACAGGAACCTGCTTCCCTTTAGCAGATACACAGCAGTGCCATTAATTGTTTTTGTGTGATTTAGAAAAAAAGGTTTGGGACTTTCTTCCACATTTGTAGTGCATAGAGCAGCCTATTGAAATGAATTGGCTGCCTTACACGTGACCTACATCTTTATCCATTCTGACAGTATACATTTACATCCTTAAACCCATGCTAATCTCTGCACCCCGAACCATCCCCATCCTCTCCACTACAATCCCCTTCCCCTTTAACTCTACCTGCCTCCTCTGCTCATCTTTGCACCCAGCTTCCTTACCTCCATACATACCCTCCTTGCTCACCTGTGCACCCCAAACTGTAATTCCTTCTTTGCCTATCTCTGCACACCCCACACGACCCTCCATCTCACTAATTTGCTTACCTTTGCAGAACAGGCTGACGGTAGGCTTAATGACCACAGTTGTAGGCAGGACTTTCAAGCATGCCCCTTTACCTCCCCAGTGGGCAGCATTCAGTATAGGTGATGGTGGATTTGACCTCAGGTGGCATGATATAAATATGAATACTGCCTCTATTTACATATGAATGCTGCTGGTCTGCCACAATTTACTTATGAATGCCAGTATTTACATGTAAACACAGGGTCTGCAGGTGAGTCATCTGTACACAACAATAGGGCAGAGCTGAGCAGCAATAGTAACAGAACTTCGCACTGAGATATCAGGACACAGCACAAGACTAAAACCTCAAGGGACAAGGGAATTTAAACTGGGATAGTTGGCAGCTGCATTGGGCCCCACAACAATGACAGGGCCCAGGGCAGCTGCCCCTTTTGCCCTGTGTTAAAGATGGCCCTGCCAACATTATTGTATGGAGATTTCTGATTTTGAGGACCTGTTAGGAAGGCCATGCCAAGTGATGTTGATTTGGTTACGTAAATATGCACAGACAGAAGCTCAATGGAACAGCAAATGGAATGGATCTCTGCACAGGTCATATGTTTGCCTAACAGCGTGTGCACACCCACAACAATCATTGGCACCAGGCAAGGTATTTAAACTGAGCTGTGCCATGGCTTAGTGCTAAATAAATAGTCTTTAGGTACCTACCTGTGGCCTGAGATCTTGAATGTAAGCTTAATTTTACTTTTGACCCTGCTTTCATTCAAACAAGTTCTGGATTCTTGTCTGCCTGCATATTCCTGCTACTTACCCCAGATGAGGCTTTTAAATATGTGCACCCAGTTCTGTACTTCGCTGCCCCCAAAGATTTTGACCATGGCCAGCTCCAGACCTCAACACGCCTTCTGATTTGGATTGTTACTTGACTCCACCTGAATTATGTGTAGCTACTGTATGTGGTCTGCTGGCTGTATACCTGCACACCACTTCACAATGCTCTCAAGTACCAATACTCAGTCTTCATACTTCCGCACTGGCGTCCCTCCATTGCATTTCCTGTTCCACTCTCCAGGGGTGTGTGGAGTAGCAAGGGAGGTGTCCCTCATCATTTTAGACTTTATACAGATACATAACAGGAGCTTTCTAATATTGAGGTAACTTCACCTTCGGCCACAAGATCCCATCCACCACAGTAAAAGCCCTTTCCTGGCTACATTTAAACGCACTACTTGCTGTGTTTCTCTGCAAGTAAGTGTAGACGCAACTCCAAGTGAGGAACTTCTTTTTTAATATGGAGACAAACCTTTATTATTATTATCAGAATATCTTTAGAAGCATCCTCTTCATGCTTTATGCAGCGTATAACTGTTTCAAGACACAACTTTACAAACCTACAGTACCTATAAATTATAATTGTAAATAATATGAGACTGAAAGAATGTACAAATCTGTAAAAATCATGCTAGAAATTTATTTCAGGTAACTACTGCAATTATACATAAATAATGCAAGTAAATAAATATTTATTAATCATTTAAATACAGATACAACGTGAATCACTACTGCAAAGGCTGTTCTTTCGGAGATATGTAATAAGTCCCCACATACATAAAAAAAAAAAAAAAAAAAAAAAGATTTTAAGAGCTGTGGAATGACTACAGTAAAACATGAAAACAATACTTTTGTGTTCCTCAAATAAAGTAGCATCACAGCAACATTGTGATTTTTGTACCGTGGAACAGATTCATTTACATGGACAGTTAATGAGATAAGATGCATTCCGTTAGATTGTGGCTACACTTATGTGAATAATCACTTGACGACCGCCCCTAGCAAATATACTGCCGCAGGCCACTCTGCCCATAATCATGTATCTGATATATGATCCAGCACTTCCAGGTAGGGTGCGAGAAGGAAAAGAGTCCCTGGCGCCGCACATCTACGCAAGTGTTTGATGTTAAGAATGACAACCTCAGCCAGGCCTCCCACCAGACCACGCCCTCAATGCATTTCGCTCCGCCCCTTGGAGCTTAATCATGGGGCTGATGATTCCCCATGATTAAGCTCCAAGGGGCGGAGCAAAAAACATTGGGGCGTGGCCAGGCTGTGGTTGTCATTCTTACCTTCACAAACTTGCGTGAATGTGCAGCGCCAGGGACTAATTTCTTCTCTCTCCAGCTAACGTAGAAGCCAGAACGAGCTCCACTTCCCTGCCAGCACTCCAGCAGTAGCAGATGCACCTACTACCAACATCACTCCTCAAATCAGCTGTGCCTGAGCGGCACACTACATAATCCAAGGGTCCAGGTAGGGTGTGTTTGTCAAAGCACAGGTCGATCAGCGGGTCCCGCCCAACTAATGATCACCGACACCCACTGGTCAGCTCTGTAACTTCAGGGAAGGGAGCTCTCAACACAAAGCTCTGAACACTGACAGTCAACCTTGCAAAGCAAGGAAAAAAACAGCAGAATTGCTTAGTAAAAGCACAACATAACACACATATTACACATAGTTAGGCACATATTTAACCCCTTGATTGCCCCTAGATGTTAACCCCTTCCCAGTTAGTGTCATTATTATACTGACAGTGCTTAGTATTAGCACTGATCACTATATTAGTGTGCCTATTGATGTTAGTGTCTGGTAGTTAGTATACCCCCCAACAGAAATCAGCTAGTGTCAGATTGCCCACTATACTATCACAGTCCCACTATAAGTTGTTGATTACCACATTACTAGTATAAAAAAAAGTATAATATCTATACCTATCACTTTTGTGAAGACATGTAGTAGAATACAATTTGACCTAAGTTATGAAATCATTTTATTTTTTATTTTATTTTTTTATTGGATATGTTTTATAGCAGAAAGTAAAAAATATTGTTTTTATTTTTTCAAAATGTTTGGTCTTTTATATAGCAAAACATAAAAAACCCAGTGGTGATCAAATACCACCAAAAGAAAGCTCTATTTGTGTGAAAAAAATGATATATTTTGTTTGGGTACAGCATTGCATAACCGCACAATCGCCAGTTAAAATAGCAACAAAAATCTTTTGGAGCTGAAGTGGCTAATATAGATACCGACTGATGTGTACAGTACAGAGAAGTTTGGTGGGGTACATCACAATTTAGAGACCATCTACTGCAGGACATAGATGTAGACAATTTAGAAACAAGGACCAGTTGATGCAAATAGTACAGTATCAATAACTCTTAAATGTGTAAATTGCAACCAGAACATATATTGGTTATAAAAACTAAGGCACTGTGGCTTGATTTCAGTTTATCTGCTGGCAACATATCCAAATACATAGAACCCGCTGACTTTTGGATTTGTTTTTCACTGAAATTAGATACTTATGGCAGTAAAACTACAAGTAGGCAATATTTTAAGTCAAAGTTTCACAGTTACTACAAAACAATTGAGAGCTGAGATCCTGTTTTGAACATATTGAAAATGTTCACACATTTATGCAGTGAAAGAACGGGCATGATCTGAGCAAAATCTCAATTCATGTATATACTCTAGATTCTTTCACCTCTAAAGGCAGAATAACTCACGGAGATGTGGTTACTTTTCAATTGGATTGATTTTATTAATATTAATGTTAAAGCGTTTGTAACCCTTAAAAAAAATAATGCTCCTATTCCTTGAAAGCATGAATAACAGCAGTGCAATTTGTCCCTTTCTATGTCCTAAAATACCTGGTTGAATCAGCCTGTTCCTGTGCCCCCTATGTGAAGTGACCCCGGTAATCATGGCTGCTGATCCATGCTACCATGGCCAGTTTATGTGCCTCCATCATCCCACGGTGTTCTGAGTGTCTCCCCTTCTCCTCCTCCCTCCCTGTCAGCTCCAGTCACTGTGTAAGAGACGATTTGCTCCTCGCTCCTCCACTCTCCTCCTACCTTTATTCTGCTGCAATACATATCCCTGGTACTTGTATCCTTTCTGTTTTATATAGCTTTAAAGTACTGTGTGTCCATTTTTGTTTAAAATTCAAATCCTAAATACCTTCTTTCACTCTGCCGGCTGACATCATTGAGTAATCTCAGCCCCTCCTGCTGCTCTCCTGAGATCAAGAAAGGAGAGCGAAGGGAGGTCACATGACTGCGGCACTGTGAAAGAAGGTATTTGGGATTAGACTTTTAAAAAAACTGACACACACTACTTTATAGCTACTGTATATAAAACAGAGAGGATACAAGTATGGGATGTATGTGACTTCGCAACCACGTTAAGATTGTCATAAACAGAGGTAGAAATCCTACTAAGATGACAGCCGGTATCGTCACTTGGACCCGCCCTGCTTCCTACTGAACAATGGACAGTTGATGAGAAGCCTAAGAAAGGTTCAAATCTGAGTCCTGCAGAAGTTTTCTTATGTAAGCTTAGTGAGAATAAAATAGGACTGAAAACATAAGCAAGTAGAGTTGGGCGAACAGTTCGGGCCGAGCAAAAGTTCGGCCCGAACTTCGCATGTTCGCCTGTTCGGCCAACACCCGAATTTGCAGGGTGCTCAGCAGGATGTTTGCCCACCGAGCTCCCCACAATGGACTGTGTGCTGTACAGTGCATTTTAAGCCCTGACTGGGAAAAGCTTTTCCCAATCAGGGCACAGTAAATAGCTTGTTGTTACGGTGCGGGGCCAGGATGCCGGCGGCTGCGTCCTTAATAACAGATGAGTCATCAGCTGTCAACAGGCTTCCTTGTGATGTTACCGACTGGTGCATGCTGGGTCAGTGACTTCACAGGGGGTGGGGTCACCAGGTGATGTCACCAGGTGGCCCCGGCCCTTCCCTATTTAAGAACTGTCACCTGGCCGAGTTTTCTTTTTCTTTTTTTGGTTGGGTCGGTGCAGCAGGCATCATGATTGACAATGGATTTACATCAAGGGACATTGGTTTTTTTTTTATTTATTTTTTTAAATAAAGGACTTGTCAAAAACTGTTTACTGTTTTAGACACTTTTTTTGGTGAATGAGTAGGGGTTCAATGTACCCCATACTCATTCACATGGGGGGGGGGACTGGGATCAGGGTGACCCCTTGTTAAAGGGGGCTTCCAAATGACGATAAGCTCCCTGCCCGCAGGGGGAAAGGTGCTTTGGAGCGGGTGACCTGAGACAGAAGTGGGAACGGGTACCTGTAAAAACCAGGTACCCATTCCCCCCTAAAAGGTGCCAAATGTGGCAGTGGAGGCGGGTACAGACAAGAGGAGCTCCGCTTTAATGCAGGGAATGCATTAAGGTGAAAAACCTTGACGCTTTAGAACCACTTTTTGTAAGGTCTTCATAATATGCTTTGCAGAATATTGGTCCATCTTCCAAAACAGCACTCTCCAGTGTGTATGAAAGTGCAGAGACAGTGAAGTGATAGAATAATATTTTGAAGTAACAGCAGGATTATTTCCTAATATAGAGTCATAAAAAAATATCATAAATACAGTAAGGGATTGATTTACTATAACTGGAGTGTCTACAATCTGGTGCAGCTCTGCATAGAAACCAATCAGCTTCTACATTTTTTTTGTCAAAGCTTAATTGAACAAGCTGAAGTTAGAAGCCAATCTAGTTTTAGTAAATCTATCTATCTATCTATCTATCTATCTATCTATCTATCTATCTATCTATCTATCTATCTATCTATCTATCTATCTATATACAGTATATACACAAATTGCCAAATCACATTTTCATTCATATTTAAATTCTAGCTTCTGCAAAACAATCGTTTTATCGCCATCTACTAGTTGCACTTTTCATCTTGCGCATATTTATTCCGCACATACAGTACAATGCCTAGAGATGTTCATTTTCATGTATAGAATGAGGAAAACAGATGTCTCCCTTAGAGATTATTTTATATCATTGTCAGGTTATATCACGGTCACTAAACTATCATTTTTTGGCTGCATGAATTCACAAGGGTAAAAACACCTCTGCTTTACTAGCTGTTGTGTCCTAAGTGAAGCACACGAGCTGCATAGCAATGAGCACAGTTGATGTGTTTCAGGTTGATGTTGTGGAGGAGTCTGCTCCGCACACCACACACCCTGTAACTTTACACTTACCAAGCTTTTATTTACGCATTTCTCACTTCATTTCTACTTATCCTGTAGACAGAATTTTTTGTGTATATGAACTAGAAAAAAAAAACTCTGTAATAAAAGCTTTTGAATTAGTTAAATAAATCAGAAAAAAACGTTATGCACCATTTCAAAGGCAACAAAAAATGACAGGACATTGATTTGAAATATAAATGTGGGCTTTCCTAAATTTCATGCAGTATTTACAAGTGTAATTTTTAGATTTTGCACAAATGTATGTCTAAAATTAATGTTCATTGCCCAGAGATTGAATACTAGTATTCATAGTCATGATGTTTTTAGATATGTTAGATTACATGTAGATTACTAAAGAGCTGGAGACCAAAAGCTGGTTCAATAAAAACATGGTAACATTTAATTCTTTGTGTGTTATTAGTTTAAGCAGACTGTGATTGTCTATTGTTGTGACTTAGATGAAGATCAGATCACGTTATGACCAATTTGTGCAGAAATCCATATCATTCCAAAAGGGTTCACATACTTTTTTTTGCAACTGTATATATAGACTTTTTTTATATTTATATATTTGTTGTATGCTTTTGGACTTTTTTGAGGTTTTATCATCATATATACACATTTTCATATGCACTTGTGTGTTGAATTATTGATCATTTATTTTTGTCTGTAGGTTGGTGTGTTTCAGAAGCTTTTTTACTGTCATTATTTCACCTGCAACATATATGACCCACCTTTACTTATTTTTTTTTATTTATTTTTTTCACATAGTCCCTTCAATTTCTATATATATTTTTTTAAATTTTTACACATAAATATTTTTTTGCATTTTTATCATGATTTTTATAACATTACATTAATTATTTCAAGGGTGTTTTTTCACACACATTTTCACGATTTATATTTGCGCAACTTCTTGTGTTTAGTAACATATTGTATTGCACATGCCCCACAAGTAATCAAATAAATTATATTTCCAGTGTTACAATTAAGAAAGGTTTTTATCTTAAATGATCTATGGTTCACAGTAGAGCAAAATTGGTCACCCTTGAGCAATCAAGAGCAGCATGGACAATTATTGGCTCCACATTTATACAATCCAGTGAAATACAACCATGTACTACTGTGTATATGAGAATCAAAATTTCTAGGGTATAATGTGTTGGATAGAATTTTTTGATACCCTTCTCATCTTCATATAAAGCAGAAATATGATGTTCCATAATTTTACTAAATTCTAAACTATAAGCAGTAGAAAAGATGAGGATTGATGTTAAACTCGGTTTCTCTTCTGTAATATGTGCTCTCTAGGTGTCTCTTTGACGATATTTATCGCACTTCACAGTGTATTAGCCCGATAGTCATGGTCACAAAACTTACCTTACATCTCTTCCTTCTCCTGCTGGAAATCTCCCTCATCACTGCAGATCCTGTGCAACCTCAACAACAGACCCACAGGAATACCACGGGTAACATGTTTGGAGTGCCTGGAATCTGCTTGAAGAAGGGTACAGTATTTCCCTATAGGGTTTCCTGTAAGGACTAGGCACAATACAGCCCTCCCTGTGTGATAAAACAACATCCAGGAAAGGAACCGATCTGCTGTCTAAAAGTTCAGTGAACTGAAGGTTTAAACTATTATTATTCAGGTATTGAAAAAAGCCATCTAAAGTATCTACAGTGCCAGAACAGATGAACAGGAGATCGTCAATGTAGCGAAAGTACAACTCAATGCGCGACCAAAGTGGATCCATATCTCCAAAAATGAACACCTTCTCCCACCAACCCATGTGCAGGTTGGCAAGAGAGGGTGAAAAGTGAGCACCCATGGATGCTTCGCACTTTTGGAGATAGAAGAAATTGTCGAAACAGAAAGAATTGCGTGTAAGGAGATAATCAATGCATTCTATGATATATTCCTTCATGTGATGCATAATTGACATTAATTGGGACTTTTAACGAAGCTATGGCCTGGTAAGGTCATGTGTTTCCATCCCACAGGACTTTAAATGAAACCATGGCCTGGTAAAGTCATGCATTTCCATCCCCATTATATTAAAAAAAAAAGGGGAAACAAGGGGAACAAGGGGGACATTGGGACTTTACATGAAGTATGTGGTAGCAAGAGAGCAGAAGGTGAACTAATAGGAATTTTATTAATCATTGCAGTTGGATTTACAAGAGATAAGTACAATGATAAACAAAGTAATAAACAATACATGATAATGGTAATAGTGATAATAATAGTACAACATGAATATCACAAAGTATCATAATAAAACTCCAAAGTTCACCGCAGCAGGATTGAATAAAAGCATATGTAGCATAATGCCTGCAGGACCAAGGTCTTTGTGCACCAATTAGGGTAATGTATAGTAACGTCAGAATCTGAATGTATTCAAAAGAAGCACAGCATATGATAGCTCTACGCACGTTTCGTGGCCTTTATACCACTCATCAGGAGCAGAGCACATGTTCAATCTATAATAAAGAGTAATATGATATTAAGAAGTAAGGTAAATGAAAAATAAAAATAGTAATAAAAACGCATGAAAAAGGGTGGGGTAAACAAGTCACCCACACCTAATACATGCTTACTCACTTAGGTGAGTGCACTGATGGTCTAGTAGGTGGGTGCCGCAAGCAGTCCAATATACACCCCCAACCGGGAACCGTGGTGGGTAACTCAATGGAGATAGCCACAAAAGGCCGCAGCACAAGCAGGCATAGAGTCACCACGAGGCACTTCTATAGAGAGAGTGAAAAATTAGAACCATTAGGAGATTTGCGAGATGTGGAGAGAGCGAAGGAATAAGAAAGATAATTAGAGGAGCTGAATGTTAAGAAGAAAAGGAAAATACAAAGGTGAGGGCTCACCGAGCAAAAAAGTGAGGGGACCAAACATAGCCGTGAATATAGGGGTGGAATAATAAGTGAACCACCGTTAACATACACTAGGTGAAAGTAAAAAAACCAATGATGCCGGTAAATGGAAGTGCGGTGGTGCCTATTAGGGATAGGAATGCAGTGAAGGAGTGAGAGATTAAATTAAAAGACTGCATGTGATCTGGTGTATAAAAAGCCTCGAGTAACCACACCCCCTGGAGAGCCGCCCCCATGAGTACCACCACCGTCACGCCGCATTGCGTGACGTCGACGCACAGTGAAACGTATCCACCCATCAGGCGTCCAATGACGCAAAGGATGGGAGGAGACTATGCGTCGACGTCACGCAATTCACGCAGGATGTGCAGCATCCTTTTATTGCTGCTACATCCTTTCAGTTGAGTTTTACACACTGCTGGCATTATGGGGGTAGTTTGGAGCCGCCAGACCGGAGATACATACTATCCGGCTGACAGAAGCCCTTCTCCCCCCACCCCGCCATGCGGCGTGGGGGGAGAAGGGCTCCTCCCAGCCATGTACAAGTCCACGTACCTCCTCCCAGCCACATACAAGTCCACGGGTTTCTTGGGACTGTAAATCATCCCTACAAGACTGCTGCTGCTGCTGATGCTGAGTGCCAGCCTCCACCTCCATTCTGACACAATCACCCTCCTCTTCCTCCTCCTCCTCCTCATCCTCTTCCTGTGTGATGGGTGGCACAGCAGGAACACTGTCTGGATAAAGGGGGCCTTGAGAGGCAAGGAAGTCCTCCTCTTCCTGCCTCTGTTCTGCCTCAAGTGCCCTGTCCATTATTCCACGCAGCGTATGCTCCAAGAGGTGGACAAGAGGTACAGTGTCACTGATGCATGCACTGTCACTGCTCACCATCCTTGTGGCCTCCTCAAACGGTGACAGGACAGTGCATGCATCCTTGATCATGCCCCACTGGCGTGGTGAGAAAAAATCGAGCTCCCCTGACCCTGTCCGTAGTCGCACAGGTACTCATTGATGGCCCTCTGCTGCGTGTGCAGCCGCTGCAGCATGGCCAACGTTGAGTTCCACCTGGTGGACATGTCACATATAAGGCGGTTCTTGGGCAGGTTCAACTCCTTTTGGAGCTCAGCCAGCCGAGCACAGGCATTAAATGATCGGCGGAAATGCACACAGACTTTCCTGGCCTGCTTCAGGACATCCTGTAAGCCCGGGTACCTGCCCAAGAACCGCTGCACCCCCAGGTTAAGGACGTGAGCTACACAGGGCACATAGGTCAGTTGTCCCTGTCGGAGGGCGGAGAGGAGGTTGGTGCCATTGTCACAAACCACCATTCCTGGCTTAAGCTGGCGTGGCGTCAACCACCTCTCGGCCTGCCCCTGCAGAGCTGAAAAAACATCCGCCCCAGTGTGGCTCCTGTCCCCCAAACAAACCAGCGCAAGCATGGCGTGGCATCGTTTTGCCTGCGTACTTGCGTAGCCCCTGGAAGGCCTACGGAGCACCGCTGGTTCTGAGGACAGAGCACTGGAGGAGGCCATGGAGGAAGAAGAAGAGGAGGGGGTGGAGGAGAGAGGTGTGTCACAACCAATAGTAGCATTTTGGAGGCATGGTGGCGGAACAACCTCCAACACTACTGCACCTTGTCCTGCATCCTTCCTAGCTGCCAGAAGAGTGACCCAATGGGCCGTGAAAGACAGGTAACGTCCCTGTCCATGCCTGCTGGACCATGAGTCAGCGGTAATATGCACCTTACCGCTGACCACCCTGCCCAGCGAGGAAAGGACATTGCCTTCCACATGCCGGTAGAGCGCCGGAATCGCCTTCCGTGAGAAAAAGTGGCATTTGGGGACCTGCCACTGAGGAACCGCACATTGTACAAACTCACGGAAGGGGGCCGAGTCTACCAACTGAAAAGGCAGCAGTTGAAGTGCTAGCAATTTAGCCAAGCTAGCATTCAACCGCTGGGCATGTGGAGGGCTGGGAGTGAACTTCTTTCGCCGGTCCAGCAGCTGGGGCAGGGACATTTGCCTGCTATAATCGGACGTGGGTGTACTGCTAGCAGAGTTCCCGGAAGCACTTGGCTGTGACACACCTAATTCTACACCTTCATTCCTCTCAGAGCAGGTTTCAGAGAGGACTGAAGGTCTAGTGGGGTTGGAGATCCCAGCTGATGAGGAGCAAGGAGAGGTCCGCTTTGTTCTTTGGTGTGGGTCTTTGAGGTACGCTTGCCAACGAGCTACATGGCAGGTCAACATATGTCTGGTCAAGCATGTGGTGCCCAAGCGGCTGATGTTTTGGCCACGCGAGATACGCTTGAGACATATGTTGCAAATAGCAGCGGTGCGATCTGATGCACTCGTCTCAAAAAAGGCCCACACCAAAGAACTTTTAGAATACCGCGGAGAGGCAGCGTCCTGCACAGGCGGAGCTCTGCGGTGTGATTCAGTCGGTGTGCTGCCCCTAAGCTGGCCCCCGGAGGGCATCCTGCCTCATTGGACATGTTCCTCCTCCTTCTCCTCTCTCCTACCAGGCACCCACGTGGAGTCAGTGCCCTCATCATCCCCTCCCTCTTCATCGCTGGAGCAAACCTGGCAGTATGCTGCAGCTTGTGGAACATGACTGCCGGATTGCTGTCCTTGTTGAGCATCCCCTCTCTCTGCATTCACGCTACTGCCTTCCTCTAGCTGAATATCATCATCAGAGCCTACAAAACACTTGGCATCCTCCTGGAGCATGTACCCAACACTGTGCTCAAAGAGTTCAGGAGTCTCCTCAGGAGGACGTGGTGGGTCTAGGGAAGGAGTCACTGATGATGACATTGAGAGGAGGGAAGACGATGCATTGGCAGCTGCTTTGCTAGTACCCTGAGCCTGGGTGAGAGAGGATGAGGAGGATGAAGAGGGCTTGGTCATCCACTCTACCAAGTCGTTGGCATGTTGCGGCTCAACATGTCCAGCTGCCGAAAAGAAGGACAAGCGTGTCCCATGGCCACGTGCTAATGATGACGATGCACCGCGTCCATGAACAGCACTGTTGTCTCTAGACACAGAGCCTGCTTGCCCTCTTTTATCGGCTCGCGCCTGTCTGCCTCTCCTTGCTGGCCTTCCAGACATGGTAATAGCCTGAAGGGAGTTGGGAAAACCAGCAATTGGGTAGTGTATATTGTGCTGGAGGCACACACAACTTCCACTAACTCCTGCAGATGGCGGATGGCTCAAATAGAGAAGAGCTATGTAGGTGGATATAGCGGAGTATACTGGGTTCAGAGCACGCAGACAGCGCGCACAATCTCCTACCACTGACTGCAAGCTCTATTTAAAACGAGCAAGATAGTTAGCTATATAGGTGGATATAGCGGTGTATACTGGGTTCAGAGCACGCAGACAGCACGCACAATCTCCTAACACTGACTGCAAGCTCTATTTAAAATGAGCAAGATAGTTAGCTATATATGTGGATATAGCGGTGTATACTGGGTTCAGAGCATGCAGACAGCACGCACAATCTCCTACCACTGACTGCAAGCTCTATTTAAAATGAGCAAGATAGTTAGCTATATAGGTGGATATAGCGGTGTATACTGGGTTCAGAGCACGCAGACAGCACGCACAATCTCCTAACACTGACTGCAAGCTCTATTTAAAACGAGCAAGATAGTTAGCTATATAGGTGGATATAGCGGTGTATACTGGGTTCAGAGCACACAGACAGCACGCACAATCTCCTAACACTGACTGCAAGCCCTATTTAAAACGAGCAAGATAGTTAGCTATTTAGGTGGATATAGCGGTGTATACTGGGTTCAGCGCACGCAGACAGCACGCACAATCTCCTAACACTGACTGCAAGCTCTATTTAAAACGAGCAAGATAGTTAGCTATATAGGTGGATATAGCGGTGTATACTGGGTTCAGAGCACGCAGACAGCACCCACAATCTCCTAACACTGACGGCAAGCTCTATTTAAAACGAGCAAGATAGTTAGCTATATAGGTGGATATTTTTTTAATGGTTATCTGCTACCGAACATACAAATTTTTCATTACAAATCAAATATCAGTTAACATACACTTTGCAATTTAACAGATAATAAACTATACAAACAAAAGGGAAAAAACAACTTACATGTCATCTTCCCCCTCCTCCTCCCCAGAAGAAAAATTTATAAGTAGAGCATCACCCCTACTGCTAGGCCCTTCTGGTGGCCCAGGATCCACCTCAGGTAACGGGGCCCTTTTTTTCTTCTTCTTCCCCTGCTTTTTCCTAATCGTGACCCAAGCCACTTCACCTTCCTCATCCGATACTTCTTTTGGGCGTTTCTGAGCCCCCTTAACCGAGACTTCCATCTCCTCCTCCCCAGACCTGTCATCCCCAGCCGAAGAATCGGATGAGGAGACAGTGACCAGACGTCTGCCCGGCCTACATCTCCGAGGAAGGGGAGTGGGAGCAGTAACCTGGGAAACAGAACCCTGTGCCCCCCCCTTATCCAAAAAGGGAGGCCCAACTACCTCCACCTGACCAATATCTGGACCGGGCACCTGAACTTCAGTGACAGGGGCCTGGGCAACATCTGCATGCCGTACCCCCTTTTCTCTTTGAGGGACCCTACTTGCCTTTTGGGTTCGAGGTGCACCCTGTGGCTCCGCCGTAGGAGCGCTTCCCTGCCTTTCCCCTCCAGAATTCTGCCCAGCAGGAGGAGGTGCACTATCCCCTCCTGGCCCACCACCTGCTGCAGCTTCACCCCTGTAGGCTCTGGGGCATCTGCTAAAGGGATGCCCCATTTGACCGCAAAGGTTGCAGCAGATCAACCCACACGTGTCACCTGAGTGTCCAAACTTATTGCACTTAGTGCAGCGCACAACTGTGCAATCTGCACTCATGTGGGTTGGACACCCACACCTGAAACACCTACGGGGCTGGCCTGGGTAGAACACCAGGATTCTATCTCGTCCCAGGAAAGCACTTCCTGGGACATGTGCAACCGTGTTGCCAGATCTTCTCAAACGAATCCTGGTGTTCCATGCTCCAGTCCATACCCCACGCTCGTCTAAGCATTTATTTAGAGGACACTGCAACTGGCCGTGTCTCCCCAGCCAAGTTGCTATGTCCTCCGGGGGCAGGCTCTCGTTCCTTACTAACACCGTCAGGTTTTTAATCTCCTCCTGCCTACTCAAAGGAATCAGGCGGAACCCTTTCCAGGGATCAGCCCCTTTAACCAACCCAAAAGCGGTTATAAAACGCTCCATAGTCACAGCGTTGGTGAAACTGACATCAAAGTCAGGGGTGCCAGCTGGGTGGATCACAGCAAATAGCTCAGCCACCCTGAACCCCAACGCCAGGACCATGTCAACCACTTGGCCCCTCGTGGGGCACTGACCTTCACCCTCCCATCTCAGCTGGACCACATTCCTACGCTTGCGCTCCGGACCACCTGTCCCCCTAGACCAAGTACTGGCCCCAGGGGTCTGACCAGCCGGGGGTACCCGAAAGTTACTGGCCCCAAACTGGTGGTACAGGTGGTCCAGAGGCACACTGGACCCAGCCACATTGGCGTAGGAACGCCTTTCACCAAGTGCCGTCAGCAACTTTACCTCCGGTGTCCCCCTTAGTACGGGTCCCGGAGGAGGAGCCTCTGCCACAGACACTGGGGGTACAACATGAGAAGCAGCCCCCCCACTCACGGCATGGGAAGTCACACTCCCCACATCGTTAACCCCAGCCTGAACTTTAGGATAGGTCTCATCCTCAGAGCTATAAAGCAAAGCCTCCCAGGCTTCCTGCCACTCCACCTCCATATGGGCCCCGCAGGAATCCACTGACACTTGGCTCGGCCCTGATTGAGAACCCTCCAAGCCGCGAATGAACGTCATTGCAGGGTTCTCACCATCAAGCTCGCCCATTGGGCAGTCACCCCAGGCCGTAGCTTGTTCTGGCACTGTACAATTAGACATTTCAACATTACTGTTACTGTTACTGTTTACACTCTCTTGACCAGAAAGCAGACCGGAAGTCCTTTGAAAACGACCCTCGGGGTCAACTTCCGGACCCGCCACCGTCACTTCAGGCCGCGGGCTATTCTCGCCATGAACCAGCTCGCGCACCGGAAGTGCGTCATCACCCCTTCCCGCGCTACTATTGGCCTCGCGGTCAGTAGCACCACCCCTCCTCCCGCGGGAAGACGGCGTTCTCTTATTCACGGCCGCCATTCCCGAACTGTCAGATGCCATGCCGCCGGCCGACACTGCACCGCTGCCCACAGCGGCAGCCAAGCTGGCTTGACTCTCATATACCCTAGTCCCCTTACCCTGAGACCGGCTTGCAGCAGTGGCAGCCGACAACGCAACTGACGGCGTGCCCTGCTTGCAACCACCGGCTGGGATCACTGGGGACTGTACAGGTAAGTCCATTTTTCCTTTGCTTACTATCCTAGCAAGCTGCACCACTGGTATCTTCTTAACAACACTCCTGTCTTTAATGTCCTTTTGCTGCCTCCTTCCCACTTCACCGGGGTCTAACCTGCCCTCTGGGGACACAGCCTCATTCATAGGCTGGCAACCCTTAGGCTTACCTGACCCCTCTGCAGGATTAGTGGAGTTAGCAGGGCTAGCAGTCTTTTCACCAGGAATGCTCTTCACATTTTCAGCCTTCACAGCACTCTCTCTCTCCAAAACTGTTTCTTTACACACCGCTGGCTTTCTTTCCACCACAGTCTTTCCCTCTGGTTTGTCACTGGCCACCTTTCTTTCCACCGCACTTTCCTTTTCTTCATGGCTGGCTTCCACAGAGGGACCCGCCATTTCCTCCTCCTGCGTTGTGTTCGGGGCTGGATACAGTCTACGGCGTCTCCCTGCCTGGGTCCCCTCGTCACACGCAATTCTCATCGCTTTGTCCACGTTAGATAGAAAGTCTTTCTCACCAGAAGCACTGTCAATCAGGTTGGATAACAGCTCACCCAATATGTTGCACTGCTTCTTCAATCCGTCTATCACCGTCTTATACTCCTGTCTCTTTACAACGCCTGATCTGTCTCTCCGGTTCCTTAGCTCCGCCAGGACCTTCATTTTCTCGCAGTAGCTGCGGGAAGCCTTTACAATTAAGCTTTTAGCTTTCTTTCTTCTGTCTGCAGATTTCTCCACATCCTCTCCTGGCTGTCTCAGAGACCAATCTGCAAGATCCAGCTGGTTCTCCAAAAACAACCTCTCCTCCTTGACGAGCTCCAGGAGCTTAGGGGCTCCACGTCCTTCATTAGGCTGAGAAACAGGCACCTGGCCTGGGCTGACTGAAGTCATCAGCTCCCTCTCTTTCTCCACCACTCTGGAAGTCCTCAGAGATCAGAGCACGCAGCCAGCACACACAATCTCCTAACACTGACGGCAAGCTCTATTTAAAACGAGCAAGATAGTTAGCTATATAGGTGGATATAGCGGTGTATACTGGGTTCAGTGCACGCAGACAGCACGCACAATCTCCTAACACTGACTGCAAGCTCTATTTAAAACGAGCAAGATAGTTAGCTATATAGGTGGATATAGCGGTGTATACTGGGTTCAGAGCACGCAGACAGCACGCACAATCTCCTAACACTGACTGCAAGCTCTATTAAAAAAGAGAAATATAGCTAGCTATATAGGTGAATATAGCGGTGTATACTGCGGTCAGGGCACGCAGACAACAACCACTACAGAAGAGCAAGATCGAAAAATCGGCCGATAACGATCAGTGTATACTGTGTTGAAGGTACACAGCACACCCACTAACTGCTACAGACGCCAACACACTACACAAGGCCGCCGCGCTGGCGGATTTATATAGTGTGGGGCGTGTGCTACACAGCCTGAGCTTTGATTGGCCACAGGCATCCTGCCTGTGGCCAATCATGGCTCTCCTCGCTGCCGGCGCTGTGATTGGCCAAGCATGCGGGGTCACAGTGCATGCTTGGCCAATCATGAGCCAGCAATGCACTGCGCCATCGCAGTGCATTGTGGGGCGTGAGCGCCACACGAATTTGGCGCGAACGGCCCATGACGTTCGGAATTCGCCGAACGGGCGAACAGCCGATGTTCGAGTCGAACGTATGTTCGACTCGAACACGAAGCTCATCCCTAATGAGTGGTATGAAGGCCACGAAACGTGCGTAGAGCTATCATATGCCGTGCTTCTTTTGAATACATTCAGATTCTGACGTTAGTATACATTACCCTAATTGGTGAACAAAGACCTTGGTCCTGCAGGCATTATGCTACATATGCTTTTATTCAATCCTGCTGCGGTGAACTTTGGAGTTTTAGTATGATACTTTGTGATATTTATGTTATTATCATGTTGTACTACTATTATCACTATTACCATTATTACTTTGTTTATCATTGCACTTATCTCTTGTATATCCAACTGCAACGATTAATAAAATTCCTATTAGTTCACCTTCTGCTCTCTTGCTACCACATACTTCATGTAAAGTCCCAATGTCCCCCTTGTTCCCCTTGTTCCCCCTTTTTTTTTGTATATATTCAGTTTAGATGAATATCCATTGTATGCGGTATCGACAAGTACAGACTGAAGACATCGCTCATGATCCAAAAATCTCCCTCCACCCATTCCATCTGATCACATACATTTATTGTTTTGTGTCTCTCAAATAACTGGGTAGTTGTTTAACTAGTGGCTGTGACAGACAATCAATCCAAAAACCCATGTTTTCTTTCAAAGAGCCAATCCCAGCAACTATAGGATGGATGGTTTTGGGGAGTGGTAGGGGGTGTGTCCTGTACCAACATACTTTTGTTAATAGGTATCCCTCTTTCCCATCTCAAAAGAGAGGTATGTTATAATTATACAGCACTATCCGTATTAATATTATACATTGCTATCCTATTATACATTGCTAAAAAAAGTGTTCTCATATGTAGTCAACAAACTACACCAATTTGTACAACAATAAAGTGTTGCATTGCAGTACATAAACACATACTAATACAGTTAAAGCTATATAAGACTATGGGGGTAATTTACTATATCGGTGCGGCGCTAATTACAGCTAATTACGGCAAATTAGCGCTAAAATGGTATTCACTATAGTGCTGGTGAGAAAATACTCCCAAAATTTAATTTACTAGTTCCTGAAACCAAATAGTGCCCAAACCTTTAAGGCCGCGTACACACGGGCGGACTGTCTGTCCAACTTAGTCCGCTGAACCGTGTTTCAGCGGACAATCCGCTCGTGTGTGGGCTTCAGCGGATTTTTTCAGCGGACAGTCTGACGGACTTAGTCTTTCGGAATTTCCGTAATACAGTCCGTCCAAACTTGGTTTCAGCGGACAATCCGCTCGTGAGTAGGCTAGTTCGACGGACTAAGTTTGGCGCATGCTCAGAAAGGATTTACACGGCGAAGGTTGCATTGCAGTGTATTGGACGTCGAATTTCTCGTCCCGACGTACGTGCCGTACACGTCATCGCGCAAGCTTTCGGCGGACTGTCTGTTCATCGTATGTGGTCAAGTCCGTTCATTCAAAAGTTGAACGGACTGTCTGTCGGATTGTCTGACGAACTTAGTTTGCCAGACAATCCGCCCGTGTGTACACGGCCTAAGCCTTGTACACACGGTCAGACATTCTGACCACAAAATCCATCGGATTTTTTCCGACGGATTTTGTCTGAAACTGGTGTTGCATACACATGGTTGGACAAAGTTGTCGGAAAATCCCATCGTTCAGAACGAGGTGACGTTCGTTGTGTACGACGGGACTATGTAGAGGCTAGTAGCCAATAGCTTTGGTCTCGTAATTTGATCTGAGCATGCGCAGCACTTTGTCCGTCAGAATTCTCTACAAACGATCGGAAAAAGTTAGATCGGATTTTTTTGTCGGAAAATTTTAGATCCTGCTCTCAAATTTCTTCTGTCAGAATTTCCGACGGAAAAAGTCCGATAAAGCCCACACAAGATCGGATTTTCCAACAATATAATCCGATCGGACCTTTTCCATCGGAATTTCCAACCGTGTGTACAGGGCATAACTCTGCTAAAACCTGGAGAATTGCACATGAAAATATTGTTTAAAGCATGATATCATTGCCTAAATAGTACTGAAATATGTGGTATATTATTTAAAGATAATCTGCTTTTGAACTGTGTGAAAAAGTGATTTCTACACTGAAATATCTTTAAAAGTCTGAGAAGAGATACATTCTCAGTTTTTGTACAACTAGGTGTCAACACAACTGAGCATGCTCAGACCTGCAAATAGCTCTCATTTTAGCTCCAGTGTCTTTTTTACAAGGCGCTATAGTAAATAGGAAAATGAACGCTGTGTCTAAGAGCATTTTTTGGAAATGAAAATCTGCGCTATTATAGTCCAAGGCAAGTTTTGATTCTAAAGGAACAATTTTGGCCATTGATTCTAATGGAACGATTCTAATGTAACTTTTACAAATAAATCCTTTTAATGTTGAGAAGAAATGTATCTTTCTCTGAAATAAATTTTCATTTGCAACATTGTTGCTTCTACTTCAAATATTGTGTTTTTAAGAATGCTAGAATGTGGAATGTTTTGATGTTTTGGTAAAATATATTTTTCTCTGTCATTTTCACTTTTTACTCCATCTCACAACAATCTTTACCCAAACTGACACAGGTGTCTTTACAAAGCACAAACAATACAATTTTAAAATAAGTCAAATTTTTTGTGCTTTTTATTATTTCCAAATAATCATAATTTGAGCCCAAAAAATGTGATATGTGTACCAACATCAGAAATCAAAATGTAATTCCCCAAAAATTGAGGGTAATATCACTATTGTACACTCACCCACAAAGAGCCACCAAATAAATCAAGAAGAATAACACTTTAATGTAATTCCATCACCTGTCCAAAGAAATGCAGTATTTATGTGTATTTACAGTGGTGTGAAAAAGTGTTTGCCCCCTTCCTCATTTCCTGTTCCTTTGCATGTTTGTCACACTTAAGTGTTTCGGAACATCAAACCAATTTAAACAATAGTCAAGGACAACACAAGTAAACACAAAATGCAATTTGTAAATGAAGGTGTTTATTATTAAAGGTGAAAAAAAATCCAAACCATCATGGCCCTGTGTGAAAAAGTGATTGCCCCCTAAACCTAATAACTGGTTGGGCCACCCTTAGCAGCAACAACTGCAACCAAGCGTTTGCGATAACGTGCAATGAGGCTTTTACAGCGTCCTGGAGGAATTTTGCCACACTCATCTTTGCAGAATTGTCCTAATTCAGTTACATTAGAGGGTTTTCGAGCATGAACGGCCTTTTTAAGGTCATACCACAACATCTCAATAGGATTCAGGTCAGGACTTTGGCTAGGCCACTCCAAAGTCTTCATTTTGTTTTTCTTCAGCCATTCGGTGGTGGACTTGCTGGTGTGTTTAGGATCATTGTCCTGCTGCAGAACCCAAGTTCGTTTCAGCTTGAGTACACGAACAGATGGCCGGACATTCTCCTTCAGGATCTCTTGGTAGACAGCAGAATTAATAGTTCCTTTTATCACGGCAAGTCTTCCAGGTCCTGAAGCAGCAAAACAGCCCCAGACCATCACACTACCACCACCATATTTTACTGTTGGTATAATGTTCTTTTTATGAAATGCAGTGTTCCTTCTACGCCAGATATACTTGGACACACACCTTCCAAAGAGTTCCACTTTTGTCTCATCGGTCCACAGAATGTTGTCCCAAAAGTCTTGGGGATCATCAAGATGTGTTGTGGAGAAATTGAGACGAGCTTTGATGTTCTTTTTGCTCAGCAGTGGTTTTCTCCTTGGAACTCTGCCATGCAGGCCATTTTTGCCCAGTCTTTTCCTGATGGTGGAGGCATGAACGCTGACCTTAACTGAGGCAAGTGAGGCCTGCAGTTCCTTGGACGTTGTTGTGGGGTCTTTTGTGATCTCTTGGATGAGTCGTCGCTGCGCTCTTGGGGTAATTTTGGGCGGCCGGCCACTCCTGGGAAGGTTCACCACTGTTCCATGTCTTCGCCATTTGTGGATAAGGGCTCTCACTGTGGTTCGCTGGATTCCCAAAGCTTTGGAAATGGCTTTATAACCCTTTCCAGACTGATAGATCTCAATTACTTTCTTTCTCAATTGTTCCTGAATTTCTTTGGGTCTCGGCATGTTGTGTAGCTTTTAAGGATCTTCTGGTGGACCTTACTGTGTCAAGCAGCTCCTATTTAAGTGATGCCTTGATTGTGACCAGGTGTGGCAATAATCAGGCCTGGGTGTGGCTAGAGAAATTGAACTCAGGTGTGGACAACCACAATTATAGTATGTTTTAACAAGGGGGGCAATCACTTTTTCACACAGGGCCATGATGGTTTGGATTTTTTTTCACCTTTAATAATAAACACCTTCATTTACAAATTGCATTTTGTGTTTACTTGTGTTGTCCTTGACTATTGTTTAAATTGGTTTGATGTTCCGAAACACTTAAGTGTGACAAACATGCAAAGGAACAGGAAATGAGGAAGGGGGCAAACACTTTTTCACACCACTGTATGTGTAGGAGGCTTTCACACGTGCCAGCTCTGTGGCTTAGATGTTAGAATTTCTGCTTAGCATCCCTGCGCATCTGGGTTTGAATCCCAAACATGCTGCTTCATGTAGAGATGTTATCTCATCTCACAGGTCCTAAAACTATGTCTAAATGTAGTATTTATGTGTAAGGGGGTTCCACCACCATTGTAAATCTTGCCAGATACACTATCTAGTAAGGAGTATTGTAGTGCCTGCCTTTACACACACATGAACTTTAATGGCAGCCCAGTCTTAATCCGTAGGGTTAAAAATGTATTTGGCCCACCCTTTGCAGCTAGAACAGCTTCTGTGAAGGCTAGGAAGGCTGTTTACAAGGTTTAGTGTGTCTATCGGAAGGTTTGACTATTCTACCAGAAGTGCATTTGTGAGGCCAGGCACTGATGTTGGATGAGAAGGCCTGGCTTGCAGTCTGCTCTAATTCAGCCAAAAGGTGTTCTATTGGGTTGAGATAATTCTGTGCAGGCAGTCAAGTTCCTCCACCCCAAACTTACTCATCCATGTCTTTATGGAACTTGTCTGGCCTGAGACAGAGTCCTGACCTCAACACAACAGAACACCTTGGGGATTAATTAGAGCGGAGACGGTAAGTCAGGCCTTCTCGTCCAACATCAGTGCCTTCACAAATGCACTTGAAAGAATGGTCAAACATTCCCATAGACATACTCCTAAACCTTGTGGACAGCCTTCCCAGAAGAGTTGAAGCTGTTATGGCTGAAAAAGATGGGCCAAATGGATTTTGAACCCTATGGACTAAGACTGGGATGCCATTATAGTTCATGTGCGTTTAAAGGTAGGTGTCCCAATACTTCAGCCAATATATTGTATATTGCTTGTGACACTGAGCATGGCTATGGACTTAGGGTTGGTTCACACCACACAGATGCAGACACCATACGTGAGGCTGCCCACTGTCTAAACGTGTAGCAATTCCATCTAGCAGCACTGGGGTTGCTGGTTCAATTCTCCAACACGCTAATGCTTGTGTTGAAGTTTATATGTTCTCCCTGTGTGGGTTTCTCACCACAATCCAAAGACATGCTGGCATTTTATTTGTCTCCTGTTGAAATAGTCTCTAATGTAATAAAGTTAGTAGAGATGGACGAACTTCCGACAGGACTTTTCGCGAACGGGAACGTGGCCAAAAGTTTGCGAACCGCAAAGTTTGCGGCGGGCCCCATTGACTTCAATGGCAGGCGAACTTTAAAAACCTACAGGTCATATTTTCAGCCACAAAATACTTACTAGCTGTGCACACATAGTCCCACCACATGGCCACTGACATAACACATGTATGAAGTGAATCTGGGAACGACAACTACAAGCATTCTTTTTATATCTGTGAAATTTTGACAATTCAGGACTCAGGAGCGCATGAAGGCAATGGAGGAGAGGAAAGGTCAGGGTAGGCTATGAAGAGGGTGCAGAAGATGATCACCAGCACCGTGATATAGAGCACTGACACCAGCACCGTGATATAGAGCACTGACACCAGCACCATGATATAGAGCACTGACACCAGCACCGTGATAGAGTGCACTGACACCAGCACCGTGATATAGAGCACTGACACCAGGACCGTGATAGAGTGCACTGACACCAGCACCGTGATATAGAGCACTGACACCAGCGCCGTGATATAGAGCACTGAAACCAGCACCGTGATAGAGTGCACTGACGCCAGCACCGAGATAGAGAGCACTGACAACAGCACCGTGATTGACCAGCACCGTGATAGAGAGCACTGACACCAGCATCGAGATAGAGAGCACTGACAACAGCAATGATACCAGCATCTCGCTGCTGGGCCCCAAAAATATGACACCGCTCAACCTCTTCAAACAGGAGGGTACGGGCATATAGTACGGTGTGCTTTTTTTGTACAAGGAAGTGAGCTAAATGTAGAAAAAAGGTCTGTGTGCTTGATTAAATAAATAGTTTATAGAGATATACATGGTCTACTGGTCACATCTGTTGAATTCCCCTGAGATCCATGCCTCATTCATTTTTATAAATGTGAGGTAGTCAACACTGTCGTGAGCTAGGCGAGTGCGCTTATCTGTCATGACCCCCCCTGCTGCGCTGAACGTCCTTTCGGACAGGACACTGGACGAGGGGCAAGCCAACAGTTCCATTGCAAATTGGGCAAGCTCTGGCCAGAGGTCAAGCCTGACCACCCAGTAGTCCAGGGGTTCATCACTCCTCAGAGCGTCCACATCGGCCGTTAACCCGATGTAGTCGGACACCTGTCGGTCTAGGCATTCCCTGATAATGGATCCGGATGAGACCTGTTGATGGGTCGGCTGAAAGAATGACCTCATATCAGAAGTCACCAACACATCTTCAAACCGCCCACTTCTTGCAGGTGCTGTTGGATTGGTACCCGCAACTCTTTCTCTGGGAGTAGGAATTCCTCCTCTACCAGCGCATGCAAAAGCAGAATGCAGCATTTCTCGAAGCAAGGCCTGGAAGTGCTCCATTCTGACAGCCCTCTGTGACGGTGGTAACATTTCCTCCATTTTGGGTTTGTACCGGGGGTCTAAGTATGTTGCCACCCAGTACTGGTCCTTGACCCTTATGCTTTTTATACGGGGGGTCCCTGTTAAAACACTGGAGCATGAAGGCCCCCATTTGCACTAAACTGGAAGCGGTGTGGTGGCCTGGCTCCTGCTCATCATCCAGGATAATGTCATCCTCCTCGTTCTCCTCTCCCCATTCACGCACAACAGGGATCCTAGAAAGGTTTAAAGCATGCTCTTCTTGCTCCTCCTCATCCGCCCCGGCACCATCCTCCTATGACTCCTCTTCAGACTCCTGTTGTTGACTTGTCTCAGATAGAGTAGCCCCCCCTGGGAATTCATCCAGCATTGCGACTTCCTCATCTTCCCGCTCCTGCTCCTCCATGGCTTGATCAATGACACGACGCAATGCACGCTCCATAAAGAAGGCATAAGGTACCATGTCACTGATGGCGCCATGGCTGCGACTGACCAGTTTGGTGACCTCATCAAATGGCCGCAGAAGTCTGCATGCATCGCGCATGAGCAGCCCCTGGCGCGGTGAAAAAAAACCCAGCTCCTCAGAACCTGTTCTGCCGCAGAGTTTGTACAGGTAGATGTAACTGCATGTTTCTGCTGGAGCAGCCTATCAAGCATATAGAAGGTTGAGTTTCATCGCGTCAGGCTATCGCAAATAAGACGTATGACCGGCAGATTGTGTCAGCAAGGCGAGCCCTGGCCGTGTAAGATCTTCTGAAATGGGCCAAGATTCTCCTTGACTGCCGCAAGATGTCCTGGACCCCAGGGTATTTGACAACGAATCGCTGCACGACCAAGTTTAAGACATGTACCATGCATGGCACGTGTGTAATTTTGCCCTGTTTCAATGCGCTAAGCAGATTGGCACCGTTGTCACACACCACTTTACCGACTGTCAAATTGAGTGGTGTTAGGCCGCGTACACACGGGCGGACTGTCTGTCCAACTTAGTCCGCTGAAACGTGTTTCAGCGGACAATCCGCTCGTGCGTGGGCTTCAGCGGACTTTTTCAGCGGACAGTCTGGCGGACTAAGTCTTTCGGAATTTCCGTAATACAGTCCGTCCAAACTTGGTTTCAGCGGACAGTTCGCTCGTGAGTAGGCAAGTTGGACGGACTAAGTATGGCGCATGCTCAGAAAGCATTTACACGGCCGAAGGTTGCATTGCAGTGTATTGGACGTCATATTTCTAGTCCCGACGTACGTGCTGTACACGTCATCGCGCAAGCTTTCAGCGGACTGTCTGTTCATCGTGTGTGGTCAAGTCCGTTCATTCAAAAGTAGGACGGACTGTCTGTCGGATTGTCTGACGAACTTAGTTGGCCAGACAATCCGCCCGTGTGTACGCGGCCTTAGCCACTGATCTGCCTGTGAACGCAAAGCTGAAAAGAGTGCAGGGCCAGTGTAGCTCTTGGCTTCCAGGCAAAACAGACGCAGCACAGCATGGCAACGTCTCACCTGGCATGTCGAATAGGTTCTGGGGAGCTTGGGCGGCGCAGCGGAAGAGACACTAACAGCGGAAAAGGAGGATTCAGCCAAGGAGGAGAGGGAGGAGAATGGAGTAGGAGGAGGAGAAGAAGAGGCAGGCCTGCATGCAATCCATGGCGGTAAAACCAAATCTACACGGGTGCCACGGGTTACATGCTTGACGGCCGTCAGAAGGTTCACCCAGTGGGCAGCAAAAGAGATATACCTTCCTGACTGTGTTTGCTAGACCACGTGTCTGTGGTCAGATGTATCTTAGCACCGACAATGTGTGCCAGAGATACATTCACTTGCCTCTGAACATGGCCATATAGCTCTGGAATGCCCTTCTGTGAGAAATACTTGCTTCCTGGAACCTTCCATTGTGGTGTTCCAATGGCCACAAATTTTTGAAAGGCCTCCGAGTCCACCAGTTTATATGGCAGTAGTTGGCGGGCTATCAGTTCTGACAAGCCAGCCGTCAACCGTTGGGCAAGAGGGTTATCCGGCGTCATCATTTTTTACACTGGAATAGCCTGCCTTTTTGCAGAAAAACGTGAGGATGGCGTGATGGAAGGTGGAGTGGAGGACAATTATGAGGAGAGAGGAGAAGGAGAAGTAGAAGACGAGGCTGGACGGTGAGAGCCTGGAGTGTGGCTTTGTGTGTTCCGTTGTTCCCACTGGGCTCGGTGATGGCAGCTCATGTGCCTTCTTATGGCGGTCGTCCCTAGGTGAGTGTTGGGCTTACCGCGACTTATGCGTTGACTGCGTTGACTGCAAAGTTTGCGGATGGCAACACTATTGTCAGCAGCGGACACGTTAAAAAAAGCCAACACTGCGGAGCCATGTGTCGGCGTCCTGGGAGCGCCAGATGTGACCGTACATGGTTGATGCCTCGCTCCTGATACATTTGCAGTCTGCTTTGTGGCTGCGCATCGGAAATGTCTTGATATGGATCGGAAAATAATTCCTGTGACTCAAGCAGAAGGTATATGGTGGTGGTGGTGTTGGTGGTAGTGTGGGGGTGCACATAGCAGAGAGTGAAGAAAAGGGTGCAGATCGAGAGGATGAGGAGGGTGCAGAAGAGTAAGGCTGAGTGTGCCACTCAACCAAGTCTGGTGCGTCCTTTGACGTAATCGCACACACCTTCTGCAATTTGTGACTTTGGCTCAAGCCTGTTGCTCCTGCCCTACCCCTACCACCCCTGCGGAGGGGCCTGCCTCTTCCCCTGCCTGTCATTTTTTAAATGACCCTGTGACAAAAATCTCTAGAGAAGTGCAGTATGTATGTGGAAGAAGGTATATAACACCCCGCTTCAATCTGTCGTTTTTGGGGGCCACTGGTCTATCACACCATTTATAATACTTTTTTTTTATTGCGTTTTTCACTCTTTGTAGTATCGCTGCAGAACCGCTCAGCAGTCACAATGCTGCACAGTGGAAATGCACTATACTATGCTTTCTATATGTGCAAGTATTTTATACGTGTATTACACACCTATAAACTGCACACCAAATAGTACACCTATATCAATCCTTAAAAGGACCTTTGTGGACCTAGTAGCTAGTGATTTTCAGACTGTCCCTCAGTCCCTACACTGATAAAAGACTGCTGTAGAATAGGGCGGCAGTCAGCAGCGGTGCACCACAACCCTATGTACACCTGTACCAGTCCTTACAAGAACCTTTGTGGACCTAGTAGCTAGTGATTTTCAGACTGTCCCTCAGTCCCTACACTGATAAAGGACTGCTGCAGAATAGGGCAGTAATCTGCAGCACAGCCCTGCACCAGCACCCTATACATTGTACACCTATACCAGTCATTAAAAGGACCTTTGTGGACCTAGTTGCTAGTGATTTGCAAACCGTCCCTCAGTTCCTACACTAATAAAAGACTGCTGCAGAATAGGGCAGCAGTCAGCAGCAGTGCACCACAACCCTATATATTGTACACCTATACCAGTCCTTACAAGGACCTTTGTAAACCGAGTAGCTAGTGATTTTCAGACTGTCCCTCAGTCCCTACACTGATAAAAGACAGCTGCAGAATCGGGCAGCAGTCAAGTATAATATTCTTTCTATATTTGGAAGAAAGTATATTATACGCGTATAACCCTATATACTGTACACCTATACCAGTCCTTAAAAGGACCTTTGTGGACCTAATAGTAATAGCTAGTGATTAAACTGACTGTCCCTGCTCCACACAGCGTCCTGTCCCTACACTGACAAAAGACAGGCTGCTGCAATCCCCAGCACAGCAGTGCACTGAACCCTTTAACCACTTAAGGACCGCAAGCACGTGTAAATATACGTCGGCACAATGGCACCGACAGGCACAAGCACGTACCGATACGTGCTTGCCTTCCAGCGGGTGGGGGGTCCGATCGGCGGTCCGTTTCGCTTCAGGAGCGATCTGGGATGAGGGGATGGCCGTTGGTTTCTGCCCATCCCCTCTTGATCGCTCCTGGCGAATGAGAAGCTTCCCCTGCCTGTGTAGTGTAAACACAGGCAGGGAGGAAGTGATGTCACTCTCCTCGTGGCGGTCTTTTTGACCGGACTGCGAGGAGAACACATAGTAAGTGTGCACCTACACTACACTGACACTTAGGTACACATAGGCACTCAAATCACCCCCCGATCACTCCCCCGATCGCCCCCCGATCCCCCCCAGCCCCCTCCCAGTCACAGTGTCACTGATTGCAGTGATCATTTATTTACTGATCACTGCATTTAGTGTCAGTTGTGACAGTAAAAAGTGTCAGGGCAGTTAGTGTTAGGTCCAGGGTAGCCCCCTACCCCCCTAATAAAGGTTTAACCCCCTGATTGCCCCTAGAGTTAACCCTTTCACCCCCTTTTGCCAGTGTCACTAAGCGATCGTTTTTCTGATCGCTGCATTAGTGTCACTGGTGCCGCTAGGTAGCTAGTTATTTTTTTAGGTTCACCGCTAGGTTTTTATAGCATTAGGTACCCCCATATACTACCCAATAAAGGTTTTATTCCCCTGATTGCCCCTAGAGTTAACCCTTTCACCAGTGATTACCGTATAAGTGTCACTGGTGATGATGGATAGCCAGTTAGTTAGTTAGTTATTTAGGTTCCCCGTCAGGTTTTTATATAGCGTCCGTGACCCCCATATACTACCTAATAAAGGTTTTAACCCCCTGATTGCCCCAGGTAACCCTTTCACCCCCTTTTGCCAATGTCACTAAGCGCTCGTTTTTCTGATCGCTGCATTAGTGTCACTGGTGCCGCTAGGTAGCTAGTTATTTTTTATGTTCACCGCCAGGTTTTTATAGCGTTAGGTACCCCCATATACTACCTAATAAAGATTTTAACCCCCTGATTGCCCCTAGAGTTAACCCTTTCACCAGTGATCACCGTATAAGTGTCACTGGTGACGCTGGTTAGCCAGTTAGTTATTTAGGTTCCCCGTCAGGTTTTTATATAGCGTCAGGAACCCCCATATATTACCTAATAAAGATTTTAACCCCCTGATTGCCCCTAGTTAACCCTTTCACCAGTGATCACCGTATAAGTGTTACGGGTGACTCTGGTTAGTTAGTTTTCTTTTTATAGTATCAGGGCACCCACCATTTATTACCCAATAAAGGTTTAACCCCCTGATCACCCCGCGGGTGATATCAATTAGGTTTTAGGGTCAGGTTCTGCATCGCCCCAGGCAGCGCTAGCTTAGTGCCAGTACCGCTAACACCCACGCGCAAAGCATACACCTCTCGTAGTGGTATAGTATCTGAACAGATCAATATCTGATCTGATCAGATCTATACTAGCGTCCCCAGCAGTTTAGGGTTCCAAAAAAATGCATTGTTAGCAGGATCAGCCCAGATACCTGCTAGCACCTGCGTTTTGCCCCTCCACACAGCCCACCCAAGTGCAGTATCGATCCATCACTGTCACTTACAAAACACTAAACGCATAACTGCAGCGTTCGCAGAGTCAGGCCTGATCCCTGCGATCACTAACAGTTTTTTTTGGTAGCGTTTTATATTTAAATCCTGAAGGCGGTGCTTGCTTTTCGGGGTCCCGTACGCGGCTAGGCTCCCAAAAAGTCCCCCACATGTGGTATCCCCGTACTCAGGAGAAGCAGCAGAATTTATTTTGGGGTGTAATTTCACTCATGCCCATAGCATGTGTGAGCAATATATCATTTAGTGACAACTTTGTGCAAAAAAAAAAAGTTTGTAATATTCCCGCAACTTGTGGCAAAATATAAAATATTTCATGGACTCAACATGCCTCTCAGTAAATAGCTTGGGGTGTCTACTTTCCAAAATGGGGTCATTTGGGGGGGGGGGTTTTGTGCTATTTTGGCATTTTATGGCCTTCAAAACTGTGATAGGTAGTGAGGAGTGAAATAAAAAATTTGCACCCTTAGAAATCCTGAAGGCAGTGATTGGTTTTCGGGGTGCCGTATGCGGCTAGACTCCCAAAAAGTCCCACATATGTGGTATCCCTGTACTCAGGAGAAGCAGCAGAATATATTTTGGGGTGCAATTCCACATATAACTATGGCATGTGTGAGCAATATATAATTTAGTGACAACTTTTTGTAAACTTTTTTTTTTTTGTCATTATTCAATCACTTGGGCCAAAAAAAATATTCAATGGGCTCAACATGCCACTCAGCAATTTTCTTGGGGTGTCTACTTTCCAAAATGGGGTCATTTGGGGGGGGGGGGGTTGTACTGTCCTGCCATTTTAGCACCTCAATAAATGAGATAGGCAGTCATAAATTAAAAGCTGTGTAAATTCCAGAAAATTTACTCTAGTTTGTAGACGCTATAACTTTTGCGCAAACCAATAAATATACACGTATTGACATTTTTTTTACTAAAGACATGTGGCTGAATACATTTTGGCCTAAATGCATGACTAAAATTTAGTTTATTCGATTTTTCTTATAACAAAAAGTAGAAAATATCTTTTTTTTCCCAAATTTTCAGTCTTTTTCCTTTTATATCGTAAAAAATAAATTTGCAGAGGCAATCAAATACCATCAAAAGAAAGCTCTATTTGTGGGAAGAAAAGGACGCAAATTTTGTTTGGGTACAACATTGCATGACCGCGCAATTACCAGTTAAAGCAGTGCAGTGCGAAATTGTAAAAAGACCTCTGGTCCTTAGGCTGACAATTGGTCGGGGGGGCTTAAGTGGATATACTGTACTACACCTATACCAGTCCTTAAAAGGACTTTTGTGGACCTAATAGCTAGCGATTTGTGTTACTACAGTCTCTCCCTGCTCTACACAGTGTCCTATCCCTAAACTGACATAAGACAGAATGTAAAATGGCCGCCAGATCAGGTCTATTTATAAGCTAGGGGGAATGTCCAATTGTCCATGTGCTGAAATGTCTCAATTGGCTGTCCTGTACCCCATGATGGATGTGTCATCATGGGTCAAAGTTCTTTCACACTGTAAACACATATGTCCGCTGGGCGAACAGCGGCAATAGTCCGCCGATCGGGTGAATCGCAAACACGCAAAATTCGCCGCGAACTGACCGCCGGGCGAACAGTTCGGCCATCCCTAGTTTTGGACTTTAGATTGGAAGCTCATTGCAGCCAGGGACTAATGTTAATGTGTGTTAGCAGTAGCACTAATTATGCCCAGGAACTTGGACATTTAAAATTATAGGGTTTACACTGCACAGGTACATATGCTTAGAAAACTGTTGCTTTGTTTATGTGCATGCAAATAGACTTCGATCTTTGGACTGTAGTTGGAGATTTGATGTCAAGGGCTAACACAGTTGTATATAGTATTATGTGTTCCTGCTCATCAGGTGCAATCACTTTAGACATACACAAAGAGACAGATTGAAAGATTGAAAGATTCTGGTGGGTGTGTACTCCTATTGGGCATGTTTCAGTGTGCTAACACTACAACCTACCTTATATAAAGGGCTGCAGTAGGGCCTGGCCTTCTCATTTGGCCTGAGAAGGCCAGGTTTTTTTCTGTGATTTGTGGTGAAGGAATGATATTGTGCCTATTGACAAACGCCCAATTAGGGCTGTTTGTATGCTGAAATTCTTGTGCATTTTTTCAATCAAAAGTGGGTTTATGTGGTCATGCTGTCAATGTTGTGTGTGTATTGTTCCTGTCTGACCATGCAAACATGGTTTGGGAGAATGTGCTGACCTTCTACTCTTTGATCTCAATGCTTAATCATGTACACAGAAATGCAGCTTCCAGCATAACATGGTCCCCTATGTATGTATGGGGATTTGTGGGGTGGTTGTGCGTGTTATATGTTGAACATTTTTTTATATTATGTTGGAATGCTTTGTAAGAATAATGACTGTTAAATACGTTTCTATAATCTTGCAGATAAAAATGTGACGTGTTTCCCATTATACACTGAAGGTAAAGCTGTGTCCACTATAAGGTTTAGACACATTTTAGATGGTAAGCTCCTATGAGCAGGGCCCTTAAAACCCAATTGCTAACTGTTTTTCTAAATGTATCACCATATATTCTGTAGACATTTTTTGAAGCTAGTAAAAGATTGTACATATTTTTTTTCTGCTGGCAAAATAAAAGTACATTATTGAGCTTGTTTGTTGTTGTTTTTTTAATTTTTCTCTCTCTCTTTTCTTTCTTATTTTTAATTAGTTTTGAGGGTGGTGGTTTTGGGGAAGTGCTATATCTTTTATATCTTAGAATTTCTATATGTATTTGTGCACCAAAAAAATCTGTTCAACACACCTGCATGTAAATGATAAACATGACATTTTTATATATAACAGCTGTGGAGAATTGCAGGTAATGAATTCAACTGGTGGATAGGCAGTGTTGACAGCCCTGGTTCTCATTGTTGTGATTTGACATGTAAAATCGGTGGCAATTGCAAAATTCTAATTGGTGCAGCGCCCCAATTTCCAAAAGTAGTTTCTGTACTACTTTTTGGCGACTTCGGGTGCGATTTATGTTGACATCAGTGCAGAAACCTGCACAGATGTCTTTGAAATTCCCCCCGCAGTCGAGACTGACATGCAAGAATGGAAATGTGTGAGTTCAGCTGAATTGACACGATTTCCTCCCACTGTCAGTGTGAACCAGGGCTCAAACTGGGCCTTTGTCTTTGTAATTCATCTGATGCTATCCCAGGGACACCATTTCTTATCGAACTCTCTTATGTTTACCTTCAAATATAATTATATGTAGAAATACAGATTTGCATATCTGCAAATAAACAAAAACTAAACAATTCTAATTGTGGTTGCAATCAAAAGAGCGTGGTTTCACCTTCTGACCTGGAAATGAGTCATTGTAATCACCCGGAAGTTCCTGTGCTGGTCAGGATCTCCATCTAGGTGGACATGGCGAGGTCCCTCTTTTCCAAAGAGGAGGTGCTGCTGATTTGCCGGGTTTGTGTAGGATATGCACGTTACTTAATCTGCTCTAACCCCAATACCCTAGAATGTGATGCTTAAACAAAATAAGCAAGACAAACTATATAGACACAAAAAAGATTGCGCAAATTAATACACCCAAATGTGTGAATAAAGGTGCCACTCATTACTACATAAAATTAATCTCTAATGTAAAAAAAAATCCAAAGCATTAAAGGTTAAATACATCTATGATAAAAGGATGATCTTCCCAAAATAAATAAATATATATTCCACACAAATATTTAAGTTAGATGTATCAAAAGAGTGTCCAAAATGCAACAAAATAGAAAAATGTAAAGAGACAAGGAGATTTGATGATGCCGTCCCGTACACTCTGCACAATGGTCCTGTGTTTCAACTCTGGACAGTGAACATACAATCACATGGATGGCCTCTTACTGAAAAAGATGGACCACAGATGATAAGGGTCAAACTCGCCTGGTAGCAGCCAAACACTGCAACAATCCCTTACCTGATCGGCTCCAGGGATTAGATCAGCGGCTCTTTCTCATCAGGAACGCCACACTGGAACGATCATTCCATGTACTCAAATGACTTCATCAGATTAGCTTTAATACTTCCACGTGGTCTGCTGGGCAGGGATGGTGGCTCTTTCACGTTCTCTCATCTTCGTTCCCAGTCAATGCTTTTTACAGGGAAACCCGTCAGTTAGAGAGAACCCCCTGATGTCACCAAGCACCAGCTGATAGCTTGAGAAGCTAGAGCTGTGTGTATATTTCTGCGATGTGCATATGAAAAAAATCTATTTTGAATAAATACCCAGACTTTATTGCACCATGAAGTTCTTCTTCTCTTTTTTTAAAACCAATTAATTTAAAATATCCACCAGAGGAGCCTGTGAAGGGATTATCCAGGCATCTATCACGGGAGAGAGCCGCCATACCTGCCCAGCAAACCAGGTGAAAGTATTACAGCTAATCTGCTGGATTTATTTGAGTGCATGAAGTGATCGTTCCAGTGTGGCGTTCCTGATGAGAAAGAGCCTTTGATCTAATCCCTGGAGCCGATCGGGTGAGGGATAGTTGCAGTGTGTGGCTGCTACCAGGCAATCTTGACCCTTATCATCTGGGGTCCGTCCTTTCCGCTATCCATCACGGGAGAGAGCCGCCATCCCTGCCCAGCAGACCAGGTGGAAGCATTACAGCTAGATTGCTGGAGTCATTGGAGTGCATGAAGTGTGGCATTCCTGATGAGAAAGAGATGCTGATCTAATCCCTGGAGCTGTTCGGGTAAGGGATTGTTGCAGTGTGTGGCTGCTACCAGGCGAATTTGACCCTTATCATCTGGGGTCCATCTTTTTTGGTAAGAGGCCATCCATGTGATTGTATGTTCACTGTCCAGAGTTGAAACACAGGACCATTGTGCAGAGTGTGTGGGGCGGCATCATCAAATCTCCTTGTCTCTTTACATTTTGCTATTTCATTACATTTTGGACACTCTTTTGATACATCTAACATAAATATTTGTGTGGAATATATATATATATATATATATATATATATATATATATATATATATATATATATATATATATATTAGGAGGATCATCCTGTCATTGTAGATTTATTTAACCTTTAATGCTTTGTAATTTTTTTTCACATTAGAGATTAACTTTATGTAGTAACAAGTGGCACCTTTAGTCACATATGTGGGTGTATTAATTTGCGCAATCGTCTTTGTGTCTATATAAGTGTAGGATATGTACTTACTCAATGTGGGCTGGATGTGGTAGTTAATTGATTTGTTTGGCATCACCACACATTTGCCTCTGGCCCATGTGAATACATCACTTCCTACATTTGCCCTGCTGATGTAAATCAGTAAGGACTATGCAAATATAAATGAGAGCTCCTTTCTATTAAAATATATATGACTTGTTTCAAGTTGGGCGACTTTTCCAGCAAATTTGGACCTCAGAGTTGCATGACAAGTTGTACCCGTGATTCTCAATGATAACCATTCATCTCTGTGCTACTTCAAGTTGCAACAACTTCAAAGTAGTCCCTGTACTACTTTGGTGTGACTTTCATGTGACTTGAGGTACATAGGGTGCAATATTACACAGGCATTCTCAGAAGTTGGGGCCAAGTTGCAGCAGCAAAGTGCCAGCAAAATCGTGTGACTTTCAGGTCGCAGCAGTGTGAATGAGATTCATGGATAATACCTTTGAATTAGGCACTATTCTCACTTGTGCATCCTGCAAATGGGTTAAATTCATCCCTGCACTACTTTGGTTTGACTTTGATGCGACTTGAGGTCCATATACCGCAAGATTACACAAGCATTGGTCGCACAAGTGCAAAAGGGGCCTAATTCAAAGGTTTCTTTCACACTTGGCTGACTTTTCATACAACTTGAGGTCCATAAGGACCCTTTCACACTTGTGCGACCTGAAAGTCCAGTGATTTTGCATTGCTTTTTGACATAAATTTGATGTGTTTTGAAACAATGCCAGTGTAATCTTGAGGTCTATGGTCTATGGATGCAGGGGTCGCAGGACAAGTCCCACAAGTTAAAAGGGGCCTTAATGGCGGTCCACACTGCTGTGCTGTCCGACATCAGATGTGATTTGTCCCACACTGCAAATCACATGCAATGTTTGTGTGATACAAACTCAGCCATACAGATTGTATGGTTGAATTTGCATCGCATTTGGACCAGACTCGCACAGGACCCTTTTTTTGGTCCGCAGCAGAATCGTATCTCGTGGGTGTTGTCTGAATTTGCAGTTTGCTCTGCAATAAGCAAACTGATTTGGTGGTGTCATTAGCTTTCTACTGACACTCCCAGCAGTTCGCATATGGCAGTGTGAACTGCCTGCGAGTTGTATGTGATACAGGAACCCGCACTGGATTCGCAAGGTTCCTGCATTGCTCCAGTGTGAACTGGCCCTGACCCTACCTATGCATTTTTTTGTGAGTTTTGCAGTTTTCAGAAACACTCTACAGTCCATTTAATATGGTTTCCTATGATACATGTTCACATCTATGCGTTTTGCAGCCAGTGCATTTTTGAAAATGGTTGGGGACTTTTTTCACGCTATTTGTGGGTAATATATTTGTTGATGTCATTAGCTTTCTACTGATACTCCCAGCAGTTTGCATATGGCAGTGTGAACTGCCTGCGAGTTGTATGCGATGCAGGAACCCGCACTGGATTCGCAGGGTTCCTGCATCGCTCCAGTGTGAACTGGCCCTGACCCTACGTTCACACCTATTTTTTTTGTTGTGAGTTTTGCAGTTTTCAGAAACACTCTACAGTCCATTTAATATTCCTATGATACAAGTTCACATCAATGCGTTTTGCAGCCAGTGCATTTTAGAAAATGGTGGGGGACTTTTTTCACGCTATTTGTGGGTAATAGATTTCAATGGAACCACACCAGAAATGCAACTGTTGCGTTTGTGATGGGATTTTTGATGTGTTTTGCGGTTATTATTTTAACACTGTATATAGCTGGTTGATAACCAGGGGGCCGAGAAGCCAGCTGCCGCATCCTTAACAACCAATGAATCTTCAACTGTCAGCAACTTCCCCACTGAAAGCCAAAAAAAAACACAAAATAACTGCATGGGATCCCTCCCCCAGGTCTATACCAGGCCCATAGGGTCTAGTATGGATTTGAAGGGGAGCGCTCACAACAAAACAAAACGTGGTGTGGGGTTCCCCCCCCAGTCCATTACCAGGCCCTTTGGGGAATTAAGGGGAACTCTGCATCAAAATCCATACCAGACCCTTATCCGAGCACGCAACCTGGCAGGCCACAGGAAAAGAGGGGGGACGCCCTGGTGCTTTCTCTCTTGCCACCATCTTCTGTCACTGTCTCTCCCACCACTGCCTATTTCTCCCTTCCTTGCCGCCGCAATCTTACTTGCCACCGTGTTCTTCCTCCTGTGCTGTCTTCCTCTGTTGTGTTGTCTCCGCTGTCTAGCGTCTCTTACACAGCCATGGGGCATGACCATCCATTTACATCACACGGAAAGGGCGCCCCCTTTTTTCCAGAAAATAAAGGGGCGGGCTCTGTGTGTGACATCAACGGATGGTCATGCCCCATAGTTATGTAAGAGATGCCAGACAGCGGGGGACAACACAACAGAGGAAGACCACAGCGGTGAGGAAGAACATTGCAGCAATGAAGAACAAAGCAGCGAGAGAAGTAGGCAGTGATGGGAGAGACAGCGACAGAAGATGGCAGCAAGAAAGACAGCACTAAGAGAAGATGACAGCAGGAGCAATGGCTCGGGGGAGAAGACCACTCAGAGCTATTTTACAGTAAAGGAATAGTCAAACCGGCTATGGCTTTTTGTCATATTTCACTGCTTTTTTTTGGTGAATGGGTAGGGGTACAATGTACCGATACCCATTTACATAGGGAGATCGGGATCTGGGGTCCCCTTGTTAAAGGGGGCTTCCATATTCCGATAAGTCCCCCACCCACAGACCCCCACAACCACTGGGCAAGGGTTGTGGGGATGAGGCCCTTGTCCCCAGCAACATGGGGACAAGGTGTTTTGAGGGGACCCCAAAGCACCTCTACATGTTGAAGGCATGTGGCCTGGTATGGTTCAGGAGGAGGGGGCTGCTCTCTCATCCCCCCCCCCCCTTTTCCTGGGTTTCCCTTAATATCCATACCAGACCTGAGGGTCTGGTATGGATTTTGGGGGGACCCCCACGCAATTTTTTTTTAAGCTGGGTTCCCCTTAATATTCATACTAGACCCAAAGGGCCGGTAATAGATTGGGGGGGGGGGGCTCACACTGTTTTTTCCAAGGATTTTTATCTATATTGTCAGGATTCGAGAATACATTACAGACAATACCCCCACGCCATTTTTTTTTTTTCAAATTTTGGTGCAGGCTTCCCTTTAATATCCATACCAGATCACCTATGCCATTTCAAAGAAAAAATTGGTGTGGAGTTCCCCTTAATATCCATACCAGATTTGAAGGACCTGGTATGGACTGGTGGGGGGAACCTATCCCATTTTTTTCTTTGATTTTAACTCTATATGGCCGGGAACTGGCAATTCATTACAGCCGCAAGCAATTTTTGATTAAATGTTTTCCTTTAGAAATGTTGCTGCGGTACAGTAATAAACACGGGAAAGGTGTGCTACTTTAGAGGCATGCTATAGACACCCCCTCCCCCCAAGTACAATATTTAAAGGAATTTTTACATTTTATTTTTTCACTTTAAGCATTATTAAAATCACTGCTCCAGAAAAAAACGTCCGCTTTAAAAACATTTTTTCTAATTGATACATGTCCCCTGGGGCAAGAACTTGCATATAAGCCTTCAGTGAGAACTTTGGATTTTGTAGGTTCGAACCCTATCGACTTCCACTATTCCCGCATATGTGATGTGACAGGCATTTTTGCCGGCAATAGCACTGCTTTCCATTTGCATTAGCGCTCAGTTTCTGAGAGTTGAAGTCTTAATTGGCATTAATTGGGTGCTATTTTCTGGGACTGCAGGATAATTTTTCATAGTAAATGACCCCCCACTGTTGTTGGACACTTGCTACATTGGTTATATAAAAAATAATAGAAGTGTGTTGGATCGCATATTTTTTTATATAAAGATGATTTATTTTTAGATTTATTTTTTTGTCACAAAATCAATGCATTTTTATTTCAATATGGTTTTCACTGTATTGGTTTGAATTTATGTAGTGCTCAACAACACTTTATTTGCTTATAGATTGGTAAATTTTATATTTTGATACATTTGAAAAGACTTTTTTATTTTAGTGGATAGCTGTATATAGAGTTTAACATTTAGATATCAGAGAGGTATAATTTACAGCAGCTGGCTTGTGATAGTTGTATGAGAGAGCAGGTGTAGGAAACATTGTTTGTGTACAAAAGAACCTGTGGGGATGGGGGGGACTTAGATAACATACTTGCTTTTCCCTGGCTTCCATAGTGTGGCAGATGGCATCATACTCCTGCAAACAAGATAATTAAGAATGGTCAGTAGCCCAAATCTCGCAAGAAGACTCTACAGCTCAGTAAAGGAACATGCAAAAATCTAGTGTATCTGTGCAAGTTAACCAATCAGCTTCTAACTTCTGCTTGTTCAGTTAAGATTTGACAAAGAAACCTGGAAGCTAATAAGTATCTATCCACAGATATGATGAAGGCCTGTTTCACATGGGGTTTAGCTTGTATAATAGCAGTGTAGCACCAGTACTCCTGAAGAGTACGCTCTATGTCTGTAAATGTATTTTTTCCCAAGACTATAGTTGAGTCTTGGGGATAATTGCTCTACATTGTGGTTTTGGCATCAGTTTGGCTGGGCTGTACTAATGATCTGCCTGGTCATAGGTGTAGTTAGCACCTTTGACAAGCATTGGAACGCAGTCTGGTTGGACGCATTGGGTACCAATCTCTCTCTCTGAGCCAATCAGTGGGTGCGTTGTCTCACTGTGCATTCCGGGAGAGGGTACTTAAGGTGCCAAAGTCACGTGGTTCTGGGTTTCCGGTCCAGAAGTATGTTCTGACTCCATGGTCCTGGTCCTCCTGACCAGCCCCCAGAGGCCCTCATGGCCTGGGGTGCGGATCCATCCGTTTCTGAGTCTCGGAACTGGCTAGTCCGAAGCATGGTAACTGGAAGAAGGATTCTAAAGTGGTCCGATGCTGTCTCGGGTTTTGGAGAGGCCCAGCAACTCATCATGCAACCAGGGGAGGACTCTTCGGAAGAGGGCCACGCACGAGGCTGGCTGCTCGGTAAGAGCCTGGATGTTGAGCTGTATGGACACTAATTGAATCCACAGCCGAACCGGCTGCAAGATACTGGTACCGCAAGAAGGTTCCTATTTCCATCCTTTTGTTACAACTAAGTTCCTGTGAGAGACTTTCTGTGTTCATCTAAACGTTTGCAACCAAGTCTGTGGCAGAGACTTTGCTAAGTTTGAGTCATGTGTCAGCTGCTAAGTCCATTAACTAGGATTTATCCGACAGTGGAAATATCCAATTTCGAGTGGCTACTCCCTGGATTACCTAGAGAGAGACATTTATTAAGTGTCAGCAGTTTCAAAGTGCCTGAGCTTCCATACCTATACCCTCTATTCCCAACTGAGAGACTGTGTTTCTGTTCAACGTTTTAAGCAAATAGAAATTCCAAAAGGAATTCAGGTGTCGGTCTCTGCAGTTATTGGGCCATCAACCTCGGGAACCCCTAGACAAGAACGACGAGCTACAAGACGGAGGAGGTAAACGGTAAGCCCAAGAAAACCAGCAGCTCCTTCAGGGGTCAGTGCTACAGCAGTGTGAACAGCAAGCTTTGCCAAAGCATTTTCAGAGCATTTTCAGAGCTTTAAGCATACTTTATTAATTTTAATATACTGTTCAGCTGCAGTTTGAGAATGTGGAACATAGATCCTAATGGGAGTGCTGTTTGCCACTTTAGGCTGGGTTCACATCTCTGTGTGGAGCAGGTCACAGCAGGGGTCTGGTCTGGTGTGTCCCCGTTCACCGTTTCAGGTCTGATTTCGGTCTGAATTTTTGGCTAAATTCTGACCTGAAATGGACCAGAAGAGGCACAGGATTCCTGTGCAATTCGCTCCACAGCTGTCCCGGAGATATGTGAACCGGCTCCATTGAGAGCTGGTCACAGGCTCCTGACATGTAAGTTGGACGCGGGGAAACGCACATTGTTGAAGGCTTCCTGAAGCCAATCAACACTCAACATCCAATTAGGATCTGTGTTCAATATTTACAAAAGGGAGTTGAGTGGTACTTTAATAGCTTCAACAAAAATTGCTGAATGTTCTGAAAATACTTTGTCAAAGCTTTCTGTTCACGTTGCTCTTATATAAGCTGAAGCCCAAGTGAATCAGGCCTAGTACAGTAAAAAGGATTCTTCATTGTACTAGGAGGTCTATTGTTTCTTTTTAGCCATCCATAGCTTGTAATATAGGCATGTTTGATCTGCTAGTGGGCGTTCCCTGCATTCCATCCAACTTTTCTGCTTTGTGTCAACTGTATGTGTTAAGCTGGGCTACTGTATGTTCTATTCAAAATGCACCTAATAGATGATTTCCCCCTACTTCTTGTCCCGCTGAAACTCTGAATGTAGTGCAGTGATAGAATAAAAATGTGACCCCTTTTGTTATATAGCACTACCCCCGAAGAAGCTGCTGGTTAGATTTGATTTGGGCTTACCGTTACCTTCTGTTCTCCTCATTTCACGTCTAGGGGTGTCCGGAGGTAAATGGCCCAGTAACTCGAGAGACCGACAACAGATCCACTTGAATGGATTTTATTTGCAAAACGTAGACAATGAACGGTCTCTTAAATTGGAATCAGAGGGTTGGAAAGGAAGTTCAGGTACTTTTAGTGTCAAAGTCAAAATGTTGAAGAACTTGCTTACTTTGACTGCATCCAGAGAATAGCCATTTGCAACTGGATGTTCACTCAAGTTGGACAGTCCCTCTCTCACAAGGCCTAGCAGCCAACAAGGTGCTTACTCAGGAACGTCTCTGCCACAGACGTTGTTGTAGAATGTACAAGATAATGTCTCTGCCACGAACGTTGTTGTAGAACACGTAGGAAAACTAACTTGAAGAACACTCGTAGGATACCTGAATCTTTCAGCCAGCTTGGTGATATCCACGAGACCGGATTCTCTTGGGTACTTCAGCCTTTCCAGGCTCTTACTAAGAAACCAACCCGTACGTGGTGTTCTTCTGAAGCGTCCTCCCCTGGAATGCTTGAAGTTACTGGGTCTCTCCCAAACTGGAGACGGCACCCAACCACCTCAGAATCCTCCTTTAATTTCCTTGCCTCGGGCTAGCCAGCTCAGAGACATCAAAATCGGGTGGATCCGCACCCCAGGCCATAGCCTTCCTGGGGGCTGGTCAGGAGGACCAGGACCATGAAGTCAGTACATCATTCTGGACCGGAACCCCTGTGTGGGGGCTCCGAGAGAGAGTAACTTAAGCACCTAACCAGACCATAGTTCCATACCTGCCAAAAGATACAGTGTCTCCCTGTGGCCAGGCTGAACATCTCACAGTCCGGTCAGACTGATGCCAAAGTCTAATTTAGGCAATTGTACCCAAACCAAACTGCAGTTCAGGCATAACTTTAACTTTGAAAAACGCATAACGCATGCTCTTCAGGAGCCACTGCTACAGTTATTAACGTGAACATTTTTTAAAAACTAAAGAGGCTTCATCAGACCTTACTATCATCGCCCACCTGTATATTTTTCTCTATTACATAGAGGCCAATTCTCCCCAATTAAACATGTCCTGCTACTGGACAATTTCACACTGTTATATCATATGGTGCCTCTTAAAGTGGCTGTAAACCTCTGCACTGGCTCTTTAATATTTATATTTATGCAAGCCAAAAGTTCTAATTTACCTGGATGATCCTGCCTGCACTGCTCCTCCTACAAGTAAACTGACCAGGCTAGCATAGAAGCCGACCCATACCGGCCCCCCAAACCGACCACAATGTATTGTGGTGCTGAACAGTGCATTGCAAGCCCTGATTGGCTCAAGCAGTGAAAGCTTCAGCCAATCAGGGCACATTCTATCCAGCCACAGGATGCAGAGGAGGTGGTGGACTGGCTTACTAAACCTTCCTCACCCTCCTCGTCTTCTCTCACGCAAGCAGAGACAAGTGTGCAGTCCCCTGCAGTTGCCAGAGTGGATAAACCTGCCTCCTTGTCCACATCTATTCCTGCCATAGCCTCAACATCAACCATTGAGGGGTCAGCTGAGTTATTTGACCACAGCAACAGACACTTGCTCCTTGATGATGCCCAGCCATTAATGGATTCAGATGTTGGTTCTGAGTATGAGGATGACAAGAACATGAGCCTAGAGAGAGGGAGGAACACTGGTAGACAAATTGTCATTCATGTTCCCCAAGCCGCAGCGTATTGCCAAGTTGTCTCCAGTGGCAATGATGAAGATGGAGGAGATGGAGATGATGATGATAAGGTCATTGATGCAAGTTGGGTTCCAGATAGAGGAGGAAACTGAAGGTGAGGCGGCACAACCTCAAGGAGGCCGACATCAAGAATGAGTTAGAGAGCAGGCACCCTATTCCATCACATTCTGCAGCTGTTATCTTCCGGCCCATCCCCAAAGTTCAGCTGTCTGGGCATTCTTCAGCACATCTCCAGCAGATCGTACTGTTGCTATCTGCAAACTGTGTCTCAGGCACATCAAACATGGCAAAAACACCAACCATTTGGGTACCACATGCTTAACAAGGCATTTAACAAGACACTTTATTAATTTAATTCTGATGGACACTATATATATTTTTATCATTTGCATATATGATGATACTTTAGGCACAATCATGATGGATATTTATTTTTGTTAATTTTGAGCATATTTATGTAGTCACTATTGCTAGCGCTGTTTTCACTGGTATAGCAATTTTTGAAGTCTTAGCACTTTTACAGCTGCAAAATTATTTCAATTTCATTTTATTTTATTTCACTTTTTGTGTGGATAATTAGCTTTTTATTTTGTTTTGTCACTCTGAGCGCCAGTTTTCTGTTTTACTCAGTATGCTATTGAGTTATTGGGCTGCCCTGCATCCAGCGTGCTTTTCGAATGGGCATTCAGTGCTGCAGGAGGTTTCGTTACTGATCATAGAACCCGTCTGTCCACAGACTCCGTGGACTGTTAGGTCGCTTACACACGATTGGATTTTCCAACAAAAAATGTTGGATGTGAGCTTGTTGGCAGAAAGTCCGACCATGTGTACGCTCCATGGAACATTTGTTGTCGGACTTTCTGCCAACAAATGTTGGCTAGCAGGTTCTCAAATTTTCCGCCAACAAATGTTTGTTGTTGGACTTTCTGATCGTGTATACACAAGTCCATTGGACAAAAGTCCACGCATGCTCAGAATAAAGTACAAGCCGTAAGCACTCGGTCTTGTAAAACTAGCGTTCGTAATGGAGACATCGCGTACGTCTTGTACGTCACTACGTTTGTAATTGTTGGCCAACATTTGTGTGACCATGTGTACGCAAGACAAGTTGGAGCCAACATTCTTCGAACAAAAATCCACGGTTTTGTTGTCGAAAAGTCTGATTGTGTGTACAGGGCATTTGACTTTTATAAACATGAATCAGTCCAGCTATGAAGCCCCTGATGCCGATGTTACTGATTAAGTCTTTTTGGGATGTGGATTCTCTGCAGGTCTTCGAGGCTGCCTAGCTTTGAGGGTGTTCAATCATTTCATCTGGTAGAATGTTTTTGGTATAGGTTTCATAGGCACAATAAACAACCAAAGACCCATTTTTCTGCACCTGTTTGACAGGTGCATATCATTGCAATTTTTTTACAGCATGGCCAATTCTTGCTTTCATCAAGATTACCTCTAAAGGATTACGGTGGGAAGGCGCCATCGACACCAAATTTACACACCCGTTACTTCTATCCAAAGTCAAAGTGACACCAGAATGTATCCAAAAAATCTCTAATCTTGTTCCCAGTGCACTGCATTGTGGCCTCATCAAACACACTGGCTCCCCAGCTGTTGTTGAACAAAATAAAGGCAGCTTGCAGGGAAATGTTTATTTTTTTTGGCTTTATAAATGCAATTATTGCTGCAGCAGATTCAAGACATGTACAGATCTGCCACTTTACGGGTAGACTAAGGGGACCCCCTAAAAAAAACTTTATTCATGATACATATCAGTACATACCTAGATAAAAAGTAAAAAAAAAAAATGCATAGAGCTCAGCTTTAAAACTGAACTCTAGACAGGTATAAAAGACTAAAATGAATGTGGCTCTATAATCATTAATAAAAGCATGTATTATTTATAAGTCCCTAAATTCAACCTGGTATCAGCCTTGTGCAGTCCTTGTTCAGCAGGGTTAAAGTGTGAGGGAAAGCTGCAGCAGTAGGACATAGTAGGGTGCAGTGGTGTGCAGCAGCAATTCACATAATTCACACAGTCCATGGCAATGAAGATCATGAATTAAAACAGCACAGTAATGCCCTGTACACACGGTCTAACATTCTGATGACAAACTCCGTCTGATTTTTTCCGACAAATTTTGGCCCAAACTTGTCTTGCATACACCCGGTCGCACAAAGTTGTCGGAAAATGCGATCATTCAGAATGAGGTGACGTACAACACGTGCGACAGGACTATAAAGAGGCCAGTAGCTAATAGCTTTTGTCTCGTAATTTATTCTGAGCATGTGTGGCACTTTGTGTGTCAGAATTGTCTACACACAATCGGAATTTAAACTATTGGATTTTGTTGTCAAAAAATATTAGAACAAGTTCTCAAACTTTGTGTGTCGGAAATTCCAATGGAGCCCACACATGATCGGAATTTCCAACAACACAGTCCAATCGCACATTTTCCGTCCCAAAGTCCAACCGCGTGTACAGGGCATAACAGTCCACAACAAAACCAGTGGGAAGGCTGCCCAACCAGGTATACTCATGGTCTCCAGTGATGAGAAGAGAGCAGGAATCAAATAGACTGACAGCATCTGTTAAGAGAGCAGAATGCAACTTGGTCATCTCATGCCCAAATGTCATGATATCCAAAGGAGTTGCGACCCTATGCATTACCTCCTCATCAGGAGCATCTCCCTACTGTTATCGCTGTCCCTAACAAGGGGGGTACCTGTTCCTACTCTACCAACTTACAACAGAAGTGCACCAATCTCAGGAGCTTGGGACCTAAATAGGCTCTAGCTGACCAAAGATGGCTGCCAGAGTCACATGGGATGGCAGCATCCCACTGGATTGCCTCCCCAGTGACCCAGAAAACCATAGAGGAATTGTGTTCCACTTGACTTCCTCTCACTGTACAAGGCTGCTGCTGCTGTTGTGTGCCATCTGCAGTGGAGAAAGTAGACTGCACCTACCTACAAGTTCATGTGCCAATAAGTAGAGAAAGTAGAGGGACAAGGGAGATGAGCCCATCACTGTGCTGCTTCTTCTCTCACTGTCCTATCCCAAGCTATGGCAGAGGGGGACCTGGGCATAGAAGGAGTGGGTTGAACAATGTTGGCCATCAAACTGAGGGCATCTTGTGATGGAAATTAAGTACTGTGGGGAGAGCTCCAGTTCAGAAGTAAATATTGCAACAAAAGATGCCTTTTTTAATGGACTATTACTTTTTAGCATGTTATTTTTGGCTGGAGTTCTGCTTGAAAATCAAGAACCCCTAGTTACTTCAGGGTCAAAGGTATATTTCTAATGATTAGCAGTGATTTTCTGAGAGATCATGGCAAACACTGGAACACTGGAGCAATTAGCCAGACATTGCTTTAGGGCTCAACACTATACAAGGAACTCCTAAAGCTTTTGCTGCTTCAACATGGAATGACCATGTCAATATGCTCAATTAATCTGACATACAAGACATAAAAAGCATTGGAAAGTCCTGGTTTTGGCTGGTGAAAAAAAGCAGTTACTACACACAGAGTTGAGATTTTTTTTTTTTATGACTGTTCAGCCATCTTGTTGAAGCCATGTAACATCCTAACTTTAATCTAACTGTCAATCACTGAAATATTTTACCATGGGGAACATCTGAAATAGACCAGCAAGAACAAAATCAGTCTAGCAGCTCACAATGTGTTCTATAACATCATATTGCTTTTAACAAGAGAAATACAACAGCCTGGGGAATTGTTGGCAAAAAAAAGTTTTACTATGAAATAGAACAGAACTAAAGATTAAAGTATATCCCTCACATAGACAAGTGGAGGCAGCCATCTTGCGTAATGAACTGATATTCATGAATACATCTTGTCAGTTGTTGAATTGCTGAGATACTAAAATAATAAAATAACAGGTTATTCAAGCAGTGCTACTTATTCTACACATTTATTACAACCTAAACTACTATAAAACTGTGAGGTGTGCCAAATCAGGAGAGACAAGATACATCCTGGCTACTGGATCAGTCCACCCTACACTGATATTTTAATTATAAGTGAAACATTTGCTGACTCAAAGTTTCCATGTGCTAATATCCAAAACCTCCTATTGCAATCTCCATAATACAGATACTCCTCGTTTAACGACTTACCTGTTTCCCAACCACTTGGACTTACGACCAGCTCTCCTTACCTGAAAGACACACTATACATCATTGTATTGTACAGTACAGATTTTTTGTTTTGTTTTCTGTACTTATGCAAATGAAAACAACGCTATTGAGCAGGAGTTTTGTGTTTAGACCTTTTTTTTCACAATACAGTAGTTAAGAATGTTTAAAATATTGATTACTTGTGCCTCCTCGTTTACCGACCAATTCATTTAACGACCTGGTCATTGGAACGGAACCTGGTCGTTAAGTGAGGAATACCTGTATACAATAAAAAATTTAACAAAAAAAGTGAGAAGCCCTGATCATAGTCATCAAGAGATATAATAAACTGCTATTTGGTTTAACTCCCCAGCTTCCACTGAAGACCAAAACATCAGTTTTGTGTGGATCAGTACCTTAGGATGACAATATTATTAATAATAATTATAATAATAATAATAATATTATTATTATTCAGGATTTATATAGTGCCACCAGTTTGTGGAGCGCTTTACAACATGAGGTTAGACAGTACAGTGACAATACAATTCAATACAGGAGGAATCAGAGGGCCCTGCTCATTAGAGCTTACAATCTAAAACTGTAATAACAGTGGGGGAGGGGGGGGGGCTGATGGTGAAAACAAATGTACCGTTTTTAGGGTTTTCAACGATCGCCTAAAAGTGGACAGAGTAGGAGATTATTGAATTGGGGTAGGGCGTTCCAGAGGATGGGGGAGGCTTGGGAGAAGTCTTGGAGGCAAACATTGGAGGTGGTGACAAGTAAGCTAGAAAGCAGGAGGTCTTGGGAGGAATGAAGAGAATGTTTTGGATGGTATTTTGGTATTTGGTGTTTTGAGATGAGGTTAGTGATGTAGCTGGGAGCCGAGTTGTGGATGGCTTTGTAAGTTATTGTTAGTATTTTGAATTTCATTTGTTGGGTGAGCGGAAGCCAGTGGAGGAATTGACAGAGAGGGCTGGCAGAAACTGAACAGTTGGTAAGGTGGATGAATCTGGCAGCAGCGTTTATAACAGAAGGGGGGATATATAAAGGTAATCCAATGAAGAGGCGGGAGATAACTAGGGAGGGAATTTGAAGCTTTGTGGCGTTATTGGTTAAGAAGGGGTCTATTTTGGAGATTTTGGGTAGGCTGAGGTGCCAAGATTTGGACATTGATTGGGCATGGGGCCAAAAGGAGATTTAAAATATTCATTTTAAACTCCAATATGTGCCAATATCAAGTCCATACATAGGCCAGCCCCTGGCAGTTGGGCCCAACACATATCCACTTGTTATTTTGTTAAAGCCTGTCTTTGAGACTCTGCAAACCCAAAAAATGTGCATGGTATTCTGCAGTTTACAGAAAAAAAGCTGGAAAGGCAGACAACATTGATATTTCAGTTCAATCCACAAGGAAACTTAATTTCTGGCAGGATCAATGGGTATTTTTTCAGTAGCTGCCTGAAAACAGGAAAACAAATACAGCCACTGCTTCACCATATTATAACATGAAAACAGTGCATCGGTCATAATATCACAAGGATGATGTTATCATAGAAAACGAAAAAAAAGTTGATGAAATAATTGATCCCTTAAAAGAAAGAATATCCAATAGAACACTCATAGACAACATTTTCAATTTTATTTTTCATTCATGCCTTTAGGTTCAATAAACCCATTTTATGTTAACAACATGCTTGATTATTACACCAATAATGCTTTGCAGACTTTAGGTCCAGAAAACTGAGACAATCCCTATAATTTATTATTTTGCTAGAATACCAAACACACAATTTAATTTCATTATTTAATTTGCTTAAAAATGCATAAAAAAGATCTGTAAGTCAGCTGTGTCAGTAAAGCCTGAGGCTAGTTGATGCTGTTTGTCACAAAAAAAAACTCCAGAGAAAGAATCTAATACAAATATACCAGTACGTCCGGCATCTGTCTCACTATTCAGCTTTTTTTTAATTCCTGCATAATCTCTCCTCTATCTTGGGGCTCTATTTTTGTTATTCTCCTTCTGTTGTAATTTTCTGCTGTTAAGTTCTTCATTTTGGTAGTGTAATTATCTAATATGGCCAATTCAGAATTCTGCTGCATCAGAGTATCAGTAGGCTGTTTGGTTGGACCTCAAGCACTGTAAAATTAAAGGACAAGGCTATTGTCTCTTTAAAACTGTAATTTTACCTTGTGAAGACTACAGTCCCCTGAATCCAATGTGCTCCAATACCTGATTGGTCAGGTTGTCTAAATTATCACCAGTCCTATTAGATATGTCTTCAAAAATTGCCCATAGTTTAAGTTTACTTCACATATAGTTAACTAGGAGCAGGACAGCAGAAAGCGAATCATATCAATTACATGACATTTACAGTATTTATATAAAACAGCAACTCATAAATGCATGTTTTCTTTAGGTATAAACATATCACATCATGTGTGATCACAATCTTTAATCGAGGGACATTTAGGTAAACCGCTTCCAGACCAGCCGCCACAGTTTTACTTTGACAGGTTGGCTCCCCTGCGCTCATGGCCGGTGGTCATCTCGGCGGCCACGGCGGTACAGTTACGTGGGTTTGCAAGGTTCGGGCAGCAGGCACGCATTCATGCTCCCGCTGCTCAGTGGGGTGGCCGATGGTCGAGATGACCGCCGGCCAAGAGCAATCATGAGCTGGAGACACAGAACATGGACGAGTGTATGTAAACACACACTTCCCTAATCTGTTCTGATAGAAGAGACAGAGCGTGTGTTCCACCACGATCTGTCACTTCCTGTAGTTATTCCCTCCCCCTTCAGTTAGAATCACCTCCCAGGGAACACAGTTAACCCCTTCACTGCCAATGAATTTTTTACAGTAATCAATGCATTTTTAATCGCACTGATTGCTGTATTAATGCCAATGGTTCCAAAAATGTGTCAAAATTGTCCAATGTGTCCACCATAATGTCGCAATCATGATAAAAATCGCAGATCACCACCATTACTAGTAAAAAAATAAAAATAATAAAAATGCTATAAATCTATCCCCTATTTTATAGACGCTATAACTTTTGCGCAAACCAATCAATATACGCTTTTTGCGTTTTTTTTTAAACAAAAATATGTAGAAGAATACATATCGGCCTAAACTGAGGGAAAAAAATGTTTTTTTTAAATATATTTTTGGGGGATATTTATTATAACAAAAAGAAAAAAATAATGCGTTTTTTTCAAAATTGTCACTCTATTTTTGTTTATAGCGCAAAAAATAAAAACCGCACAGATGATCAAATACCAGCAAAAGAAAGCTCTATTTGTGGGAAAAAAAGAACGTCAATTTTGTTTGGGAGCCACGTGGTTAAGTGGTTAATCATCTGGCCAATAATGATCATGTCTCTAAGACCCATTTCACACTGGAGGCGTTTTTCAGGCGCTTTAGCGTTAAGATCAGTGCCTGTAAAGCGCCCGAAAAAAGCCTCATCTGCAATCCTGGTGTGAAAGCCTGAATGCTTTCACACTGGGGCGTTGCACTGTGTGTGCTCTGTGTCCCTCCGCCCCGTACATTGATGGCTGACTTAACCAAAAGCCTCCTCATTCGCTCTTCAAAGCCTTCTGGTCATAGTTAAAAGGCCATGGAGCGTATTTTGAGAAATTGAACCCTATGTCTAGTTATTTGTTTTGTGTAGCAATGCCTAGAAAAGCAGATACTGTACAAAAACACATTTTTATTAATCAAGATTTCAACCACTATAACTGCTTTCCAAAACAAACCTGTCATCTATATACCACTGAGAAGAAAAAACACACACAGCGGCTGTTTGCAAATTATTAATTTTAATCTTAAAGTTCAGTTGTCTGCAAATTTAAAAGCTTGGCTCAAAATTGATGCTATAAAAAGATATAGACAATAAAAAAAAGTGATCAGGTTTATATTGCACTTTCTAGGGAATAGTAAATCAGCTATTTTTAAGGATGTGTTTCATTTTTGTATTCCTCCAGGCATCTTCTTTACTTCCAGAAAGAAAAAAGAATCATTTTATAGGTAACTGTAGGACTGAAATGATTCATATAATAGCGACAGCAGGCAGCACAACGAGTCCCTAAAGTGGCAATATCGTTACTTTTTGTTTTGCTTTAAGACTGGAAAGTGATGTGCAATTTATCTCTGATGCTTTCTATTTGAATACTTATAGGGAGTTTAGAAAAACATTATCATTGGCTGAAAATTCATTAGGAAAATATGGTTTATTCAACAGCAGCAGCCATTTGCTCACATGGGAAACGGCAATCAGAAAATAGCCAGCAAACAATAGAATGCAAATGAACTGTCGGTATTCTTGGAAATGGAAGCTGCTCTTTGTACGGAATGGAATTTGTGAGGCGAAAGTTTGCTATTCAAAGTCTGAAACGCTAATTGTGCCTGATTTGGCCATTATTTTACCATCTAAACTGGATACTTGCTTTTTTTTATGTGGCTTTGTTCCTTTCTGGATGCATGAAAAGATTTATAAGTCAGTCAAAGAAACTTTTACAGAAAACTACAATTAGAGTTTAAAGCAAACCTGTCACAAACTTAGAAAAATAAACATGAACATATAGTACAAAAATGCATAACTATAGATTATCTTATAAATAGTTAATATTAAAAGATTCACTACTCCAAATTTATGCTTCCTTCCCCTTCTAGGCCAACTGTCAAGTGCATTTCTACCCTTACCACCCCTATCCAGTCTCTAGCCATAGTATCATACAATATGGTACGAGATAATAGCCATAGCTGAGGCTGTGAGCAGACATGGAGAAAGAGATAGCATGTCCACTCTGTAACACTGTACTAAAAACTAGAAAACAGGGCATGAACAGCCACCCTACTTTCTTTGCAGTTTAGATATAGATGTACAGGGACAGAGTAGGTAAAATGTACACAAAGATGGCAACCACCCCAATTTATAAGTAGCCTTTGCAATAAGGTGCACATCAAGGGCAGGGCTTTGCACATCACAAAGAAAAAATTCCCAGCACACTTACCAGCTAGCCTGCTGAAAAACCAAACTGAGGGGTTGATTTACTAAAGGTGAATAGACTGTGCACTTAGAAAAGTGCAGTTGTTTCAGAGCTTAGTAAAATGGGCAGCGGTTCTGCTGACTTCCATCATCCAATCATGTGCAAGCAAAAATGCTGTTTTTTAATTATCCTTGCATGTGATTGAGTATTCTTTACAAAGTGAAGTTCTGCCTTATTTACTTAAGTTCACAGTCTATTTGCCTTTAGTAAATCAATCACAGAGGGTTTAGTTGCACACATTTGCAACTATATGTGGAAGCTGCAAGCTAACTGGTAAGTGTGCTTGTAATGTTTTTTGCTTGTAGGTGAATTGTATGTATCCTGTACACTATTTTAACAACAAACTGTGGGCTTCAAGTCCTGAATTTATTGGAGAGCTAGATATATGCAATTGAGTTAATATACTGTAAATAGATCAATCTTCTTGTAAAAGTTACCCTCTTTGGGTAAACAGGCCTTTCTGTTTGGCCATCCATCCCATAAAGAGCCAAAAGGGCAATTAAGGTAGGTGGGAAACTGAGGGAACAGATGTATTGAAAATAAACACCCACGCCAAAGTGAGTACCTAAGACTGTGAGATTAACAAAAGGTTTCAGCTGCTGTCTATTGACTCAAACCAGAGATTGTAAACATGAACAAATAATAGCTAAACAGCGCTTGCTGTGAAATGTGAAATATTACACTCTTTTCAAATGCTTTTACAAAAACTGCTAGTCAATCGTGTTATTCACTTAAAGCATATAAAATTGGTGTGATGATAAAATACATATGAGTAAACACACATAATCCATAAAAAAGTCCTGATGAGTTAATGTGCTTAGTGCCTACTCCCAAATCAATCTTCAGGTTGCTTATGCACCACATGCTCTTGTGATATGCACTGCACTCACCGGATGCCAATGACCCCCTTATGCACAGCAAGAGAAGTCAATAGCACTTCTTAGGTCACTATGGGAATTATCCTGATGCCTGATGACAGAGGTGGAGTTAGACATCAGGATAGGCTCCATAGTGACCTAACAAGCACTATTGATTTCTCTTGCTGTACCGTAAGGGGGTCACTGGCATCTGGTGAGTGCAGTGCATATTGCAAGAGCATGTGGTGGATAAGCATCTTGAAGATTGATTTGGGAGTAGGCACTAAGCACTTTAACTTGTACATTTGATCAGTATCTTTTTATGGACTATTTGTGTTTACTCATATGTATATTTCATCACACCAATTTTATATGCTTTAAGTGAATAATGCAATTGACTAATGGTTTTTGTAAAAGCATCTGAAAGGAGTGTGGAATGGAGGGGAAAAGCACAACTACAGGAAAAATACATCATTTTGAATATAACTCTGCAAAGTGTTTACTGTTGGTTAAACTCTGCATAAAGATTTTTTTTTTTAAATCAATTATAACTAAATAAATCAGGGTAATTTAAATGATTATATGTTACAATTAAACTATTATATTGTCGATGTACTACCTGACCTGGGGGTGATTTACTGAACAGAAAGGGCTAAATTCAAGTGAATCATTGTCCATATCAAATGCCGAATTATGTGAAAGCAAATATTAAAAAGGTTTGACATGAGCACATATACTTTACTTTGGTAAACCACTTGTGTTTTTCAGCAGTACTAAGCACATTATTCAAGAGATCTTCTATAAATTGGAAAGATTTGAAAGTCTAATACACAATGCTAAATATAGCAATATGTCAGCTTACAAGCTGATCCAGGCACACTGATTGATTCAACAGCTACATGGCAAGGGATATCCAACATGGATACATGTAAAGTTCAATTTGAAGGCCTAAACATGTATGCATTTGAAGACCTCTTCTGGGGGGCGGTTATGAAAAATGTCCCTCCCCAAACAGGATATTGCGCTAAACCTGTAGAGAACCAGAATTTTCACTAAGTAGAAGAGAGTGTTTGATAATAGAGTTGTCAGGGCCTCCACCCAAGATGGGGCCTCTGTGAACAGAGGAGATTCCCTTCCTGGGAACCAACAATCTAATCAAAGTAATTGAAAGCAGATAAACTACTGCAGCCAGCATATCACATTTACCATAAGTATATAGATGCACACCAGTATGAAGATAATAATAGCTTTATATAAGAAGAGATTATTAACAGTACATACATCACATGTACAAAAAGGTATTATTGGCAAAAAGCACAACAAAAGTCCTGGTGGAATTGTGCAGATATACCCAGGTGTATATAGACATTAATAAAGATACATCCAAATAAATGCTGCAGCAGAGTTAAATTGCAGGGGCCCCTGGGAATAATTGGAATGAGGAGTCCACCTTGGTCCAAAAGTCCTTATTCAACCAGACTGGAATGTAACTTTTCACCAGGAGAAACTATGATTCAACTAGACTGGAACTCAGAGTCAGCCTATCTACTGTACTCTAATCTGCATCTAAAGCTGGCCATGCATTATACAATTATCTTATTGAATGTCCTTTAGATTTACCTTCAACTATGTAGTGCAAGCGCCTGCCCTTATTGCACAGAAACTAAAAATGTTTGCATTTGACCTCATATTATATGTTTTTTGTAAAGCTAAAGGAAAATAGTATGTAGCAAGGGCCCCAACCCTAGCGGCCTAATTGTGACCTCCAGAGTCAGGGAGAGCCGAACATCCTTCTTTGTAGAGTAGGTTACTAGGCATAGTGAATGTAATGCTAGATAGAATAATTTGGCGCCAGTCATTTTTTGAATGTGAACAAAAGAGATTTATTGTCTCGTAACAAAAACTGGGGGAGAGAGGGTTAGGGCCTGAACACCCTTAGACAGATGCAGTAGCAATTGGCAGACTCCGAGACAGAATAGGAAGACAGCTATACAGGTTGAGGGCCTTTAAGCTGATTGCAGCACGGTATTTGTAGAAACTGCTATCTCCTATGGCAATTGAACTTGTAGGTTGACTTCAACTCAGATCTGTACACATACCAGACTTGTTGTTTAGGACCTGGCCACCATCTCACCAGACATTCAGATCCCAGCCGCCCACTGGATCTCCCAAGCTTTTGCACAGCTAACCCACTGTACACTCTAAGCACCACTCATGCTACCTGCTGGGTACCTGGCTTAGCTCTCAGCTAACCCGCTGAATCCTCTTCAAATGTCACCCACGCTCACCCGCTGGGTCCCTGACTTGAACGCTGAAGCTTTCCCAACTTGTTTACCGTCCCCAGCTAGTTAAAAAGTCTGCTCTGGTACTTCTTCAGACTTCACAAACCTGGCCTCTGATAACAGGAGTAGTTGTCCCTTGCTTGTGACTGTGTCCCCTTTATCTCTGATCTCTGGTTCTCACTTGCCTCTGGTAACAGGAGTGGTCATCCCATGTGGCAACTGCTTCTCCTTCAACTCTGTCAACAGTGAATTCACCGTCTGGCTGAACCCCTGCAACGATCAGGCTCCCCTCCGACTGAGCCTCTACACACGTGGCTAGGCCTCAGGCTTAGGCCTAACCTTCAGCTGCTGCTTCACATACAGACCCCAGGCCTCGGCCTGGGTCTAAAAGAACACGGATCACCTGACTCCTTCCCCTTAAATAGACTCTCCCAGCATGCTTAGCCAGAAATATGATTGGCTGAGAAATTATGTCTATTCACAACCTGAACTCACTGTGCTCTTGCCATTCTAATGCCAAAGGCAGCAGTGCCACTTATTAACAGAAGAGAGGAGTGCAGCAATTCCAGAATTAGGGGGAAGTCAGTGGATCTCCTAATAATTAGCCAGGACAATTACTACCTGGCAAACTAAATTTGTTAGCAGTCCTGCCTGAACACCAGGGTGCTACATGTACAACAAAATTGTAGAATGTATTGCCAGACTTAGTCTCTAGTAGCTTCTAAGCAATCATGCAATCAGACATTTAACTATCAAGTGGCCTATGCTAGTTATTGAGCCCTGAGCTAAAACTAGCTATAGAATCCCAGACCAGAAGGGACAAGGTGAACTAAAATAACAAGACCTGGGGGCGGAGATAGCCGGAGTCCAAGATGGACGTTTAGTGGAGGAGCTCCTGATCCAGCGGGAACATTACGGCTAATAGCATCCAGCCCAGGGCTCTAACCGAGCTACAAACACAGCGATCCAATCCCCCAGCACCCAGGGAACACACCGTGGAGATGCCGGGGAGAAAAAACAAAATGAACAGGCCGGTGCGCCTGACGGAGTACTTCTCCTATGGGACCAAGCAAAATGGTGCTCTCCGCACATCCACGCTGGCATCAGCCGCTCTGCTCCATAATAAACAGCAGAAGACACAAAAAAGAGGCAGCCCAACTAACGTCTCGGGACTTCCCCTGCTTCACCATCCTCAGGGAGCCCAGAGAAGGCGAGATTCAAGCCGGATGCAGCGGATGACAACGATGAGGTGAGCTCCCTCCATGATTCAGGGGGTGACACAAGGGAGTTACCAGACTCCATTGATGCATTCCCAACAAACGGTCAGCCAGTAATTGACACAATACTGAAGGAGATGTTAGTGTCACTAAGGGGATCGCTTCACTCAGATATAGTAGCATGCATGCATAAATTTGGCACTGAATTCCGATCTGTATCTGATAAGGTGACCCATATTGAACACAGAATGGGGGAATACGCCACAACTATCAATGATCTGGTAGATGCAAATGAAGCTAAAGATGATGAGATAGAAGAAATCAGAGCCAAAATGGTGGCCATTGAGGACAGATCTAGGAGAAATAATGTGAAAATCAGAGGGGTCCCAGAAACTGTCCAACAGCATGATCTGAGGGACTACGCAGTCCGGCTTTTCACTGCAATCCTGCCTGATCTATTGGCTTTAGATTTCATGGTGGACAGAATCCTCAGACTCCCGAAACCTAGCTACCTTTCAGATACTATACCAAGGGATGTCATTTTAAGATTACATTTCTACCACACAATGGAAAGACTCATGTCAGCCACCAGGCAGAAAGACACAATTCCACCTGAATACTCCAACCTGCAATTCTATGCAGATCAATCACAATATACGCTGCAAAAATGCAGAAACATGACAACCATAACAAAAGCGCTCAGAAATCATAAGCACGGTTGCAGATGGGGCTTTCCAACCAAACTGATAGTTACACGGGAAGGCAAGGAGTATGTAATGGACTCTGTAACCAAAAGTATGGCTATGTTAAGCTCCTGGGGAATCATTACAGAAACCCAAAGTTCCTCACGCCAAGGCAGTCCCATCAGCAGACAGGACACTGAATGGTGTACTGTAAACCACAAAAATGCTCATAAACACAGTTAAATGAAAAATTTAACCCGCTCAGGAAGAAGTATATTTGCTCCGTTAAGTTTGTTACAACCTTGAGTGACTGAGAGTCACACTTTACCACCCCTTCCAAGTGGTTGCTTATTTTAATTTTTATGTTTTCTTTTTTATTTCCTTGTTGTTGGTGGCACTTAGCCACAATGTTGAACCTTAAATTACAGAAATCTCATTTCCTATCTCATCAGTCAGAAGAATTTATCCATTCTGAGGTGGAACCGGAACCATAGCAAGAACTGGGTGTATACCTTCGGAACAACGGGATTATGGACCATCAACAAGCCCTCACCTTCAGGCCTCAACAACTGTAAGTGATGCACCTACCCACGCAACTCACATCCTTTTACTGAACCACACCCATGGCAGTGAAATTTTTAACAATTAATGCCAAAGGCATTATATGTGGGGACTTCAACATGGTACCTGATCCCAAGCTATGCCGCATACAAACATGGTACCTGATCCCAAGTCTATGTCGCATACAAAAAGACTCCCGCCATCCCTTCTTCCATTTATGCGCAGATACTCATTATATGATACATGGAGATGTTTAAACGCTAATGGCAAAGACTACTCATTATTTTCTCATAGTCACAGAACCCACAGCAGGATCGATTTATTTTTGATTGATAAACAGCTGCTGTTCAAGTGTGAATCTACAAAAGATTCACAACATAACTTGGTCGGATCATGCTCCAGTGGAGCTCCAAATGGGGAACCCAATAGCTAATAAGAATACTTTTGTTTGGAGAGCCAACCCCCGGCTCTTCCACCATGGTCCAACCAAAGATTATATTGAGCGGCGGTTGAAAGAGTTCTTCAGCACCAACCTAGGGTCAGTGTCAGGGTTTTACCCGCAAGCCAGGCATCGGCGCGCGTGCTTGCGCCAGTGCGCATCCCAGGGGGCGTATGTACACGTTAGTGCTGTTTGGCCCCAGTGGCCCTACTTAAGGAGAGCAGCTGCACTTGCTCAGTGCTGTTTGTCTGCAGCTCTGTATCTGAGTCTCCTGTTATCCGCCTGCTGATTGCATTTCCTGACCCGGCTTTAGATTGACCTTGCTGACCTCTCCTGTCCTGACCCTGGACTGCTTGACCTTGCTTTGGATTGAACTTCTCTTACTGAACCCCTGCCTGCCTGTACCCCACCTCTGCCTGCTGAACATACATGATTGCTTTATCTGTTGTGACCCAGCCTGCCTGATCATCCCTCTGTTATTCAAGTGTGCTGCATCTTGGTCCTGCTGCTGTTGCTCCTGTGTCTGCTGACCACTGACTGCTGATCCATCATCTACCCTGCAGTTCCAGTCTCCAGAGCACCCAGCTGCTGCTTCCAGTTCAGACACTCCTACCCCGCTGCGCTCACGGGGCCACTGTTTCCATTCCAGTGGTCCCTGAACCAGAGCTGTAAGAGAGGTCTTCTTCCGTCAAGTCAGGCTCACCACCAGGTACTTAACAGTCGGTCTTGGATCCTTTTATATTTAGCAACAAGATATAGCAGATGCATTCAGCTGCTATTATAGCTCTCTGTACAACCTCAAAGATGACGCCACTGTACAATAACCAACTGCAGACAGTATAGCTGAATTCCTACAGACACAAAATTTACCCAAGCTCACAAGTGACCATCTCCATACACTGAACGCCCCTATTACAGACACGGAACTAACTCAAATTATACGTGATGTACCACTTAACAAATCCCTGGGCCCAGATGGATTTCCAGGGGAATATTATAAATCCTTCCAAAATATCTTAATCCCACACATGGTGGATGTGTTTGGTTCTGCTGTTGCCTCCTCCTCATTTTCTCAGGAAATGTTGAAAGCCACCATAATTGCATTGCCTAAACCAGGCAAAAGCCCGGACGTTCCACAGAACTTTAGGACAATCTCATTATTGAATAATGATATTAAGATATATGCAAAGCTACTGGCTACCAGATTGATGAATATTCTTCCTGACATAATGGATGTTGACCAATAGGAATTTACTAAGGGGAGACAGACTTCTGACGCCACCATACGTCTGGTCAATGTGATCTACACTGTTAACAGAAATGGAACGCCTTCTCTGCTTCTAGCTTTGGATGCAAAGAAAGGCGTTTGACATAATCCATTGGCAATTTCTCTCTCAAGTACTAGAGGGGTTTGGATTCAGTGGAGCAATATACTCAGCTATTATAGCCTTATACACACATCCTTCAGCTCAGGTATTCATGTCGGGAGCAATGTTCACACCATTTCAGATCACTAATGGGACAGGGCAGGGGTGTCCTTTATCCCCCCTGATCTTCAATCTATTACTGGAACCACTTGCCACCTATTTGAAAACACATCAACATATACACGGTGTCTGCATAGGTCAATAGGCCATAAGGAACACATAATAAGTCTGTTCGCGGACAACATCATTTTGATGTTTACTAAGGCTGACGTTTCCTTAGCAACAGTACAGCAAGCTTTGCATACCTTCCACAACATATCGTATTATAAAGTAAACTAATCTAAATCATACATACTTATTCTAGGAATTCCAGAACAAACCAAACACAAACTAGAACAAAAATTCCCTTATAATTGGAAACAGGAAGGGATCAAATACCTGGGTATTACACTCACCCCTAAAACCGGAGATCTGGTAGCGGCCAACTACACCCCTATGCGGAGATCATTAGAGAGTAAGCTAAAAGCTATAGCTAAAACTGAACTTTTGTGGCTGGGTAGGCTTGCGGCTTTTAAGATGCAGCTATTACCTCAGCTGCTTTATATATTCAGGACACTACCTATACTTTTACCTAACTCATACTTCAGCTCTTTACAACCTATATTGAATAGGTATATATGGCAGGGTAAAAAGACTAGATGTGCCTTTAGCAGACTAATAAAACACAAAAGGGCTGGGGGGGTGGGACATGTTCACATCCAAGACTACTATGAACACTTTGGTCAGAGATTGAGCAATCACGGATAACAACAGGCTCCTTGAGGGACTTCCTACTGACAGATCACATACAGTCTTCTCTAGATAACAAATTGTCACCAACAATCTTAGCAGCGATAAGAGCCTGGTAACCCTGAAAAAACACTGCAGAGGGTCGGGAATACAACTACCACTCAAACTACCCATATTAGCACTTAAGCAACTAATACCAGACATCAATATTAAACTGTGGGAAGATAAAGGTATCCAACACATAGAAGACATGTTAACTGGCACAACACTAAAATCTTTTCCTACTCTTCAGAAGGATCACAGTCTACCAGAAAAGGAATACTACAAGTATTTACAGATTTCACAACTTCTTAAAAACAACAAGAACTTGACCACCACACTTCCCGTAAAAATATTCCAATATTATACATATAATCAAAGTAAAATAAAGGGGATCTCAACCTTATATATAGGACTTCAGGGGAAAGACCTATGCGAGAAAACACAGACTATGTTAGCAAGGGGAAAGGGAATGGGGAAAAAGTTCTTTCAGTGGATCAATGGTAAAAAGCATTTCTACCAAAAGCACCAACCTGCGGGAGATGCAACAAAAAATCTCTCTCAGATGGTACTTAACTCCTAGCCGCATCTCAAAGATATACCATAATGCGTCCTCTGAATGTTGGAGATGGTGTGGATGGTATGGCACTTTGAGCCATGTTCTCTGGAATTGCCCCAAGGTTAGACCACTTTGGACCCAAATAGAAGGAGTAATACATAACATCACAGGCTTACAATGGGTACTAGATCCAGCAACGGTGATTCTATCACTAGTAAACTGGCAATATGAAAAAACTGAAAGTCCTTTATAATACTGCAGCAGCGCTACCCATACACTGTCCAATATGAATTGTCAGTAGTTGATAAAAGACGTGAACTGGTAAGAAAGATATGTTTTATCGCTGTGCTGAAAAGCTTCCACCAAGAATCACCCTGTGCAATGGAATCTCCCCTTTGGGGGTGCACTCACCAAACCGCCAAGAAATCTGCGCCTTTAAGAGAATAATAATTCCACCTTTCACCAGCTCCTCTCTCACTATCCACCAGATGTCAGTATACAATTTCAAAAGGGCTCCAGGTTCATGTGAAAAGAATGCAATATCCACATAGTGTAAACCCGTAAACAAATTAAATTCACAAAGCCCCCCTTGTACAAAGTGTGCGTACCAAAATCAAGTAAAATTGGAGCATAGATCGAAAAAAGTGAACTGTGCCTGTTTCAGGAGGGATTCTGGAGCCTGAAAGAACTCTAAACGTCCCCTGGATACAGCAGATATGTGTCTGAATGGCTTCCTGCTGGCCAGACCGCACCACTGGAATGCCCGCGTCACTTCCGGTAAGCCACGTCACTGACGCGTTTTGTCATTTCCAACTTCGTCATGAGGGCGTGGCTTCCCTACCGGAAGATGGCCTTTTATGTAAATCTAAAGGGGTGTTCATTGTGGGCAGGTTAATAGAACATCAGATTTTACTATATGGATTCTATCACTAGACCTAGACTATATTCCACCCTCTAACAGAACAGTAATCTCACATATATTGCAACCAGATTAACAATTTTCAGACACTGGCAGGACACAGAAGCTCCATCCATGATAGAATTGTTTACCACCACCCACACACACGGTATATATGAAATACTACATGCATCTGCACAGCGGTCATACGAGAAGGCACTAGAACTATGGTCACCATGGCACCAATGGTATCCAAGCAAATGTTTATGAGATAAACCCACCATACCCGAGAATGAGAATTAACAGGACTAGTTAAAAGAAATGACTGATTTCTGAGTTCCAATTTTGTTTATTGTTTTAACATTCATTTAATCTTTGTATTCGAGATGAGGAAAGGTACTATCACACAAGAACATTAAAAGGCACACATACACAACAAACCATCAAACCTGGTATAGTGAATAATTAATAGTAGGACATCGGCTCGGAAGCCGCGACCATAATGAGAGATCGCGTAATTCTGACGAGGCAGAAGTACTACTCACTTATAATCATTCAAACAATATGTCTATAAATTGTAAGCTCACGGGGGGGCGTGGCTACCGCGCTGCTGGATGGACGTCTGCTAGCACAGCTCCGCTCCAGCAACGGGAACCGAGCGACATACACTCACCACTGCTGACTTGTAGACACCTTACAGATCACCTGAAGGCCCGGGCACCCGGGTGGAATGTCCAGAAAGCGGAGAGGAGCGGTGGCTCCGAAGAAACTGGATGATTTCTGCGACCCGCGGCAAGATGGCGCCGGCCCATGCTCACGCGCGGCCTCCTCCTCAGACAGCTCTGCAGCAACCAGCCCGGAGAATGGAGAGGCAGATTACCGCCGCTCCCCGGAGGTCTCCACGCCGCTGTCTCGCAGCCCGGCCAAATCCAAGCCACGAATGGCTTCGGACACCACACAGGTGAGCAAGGGCCGGGATCCATTAGAGGACACGAGGGAACTCATTGACCCTTTCACTGCCTTCCCCACCACGGACGGGCCTATATCTGACACAACCCTGAAAGAGATGCTTCTCTCACTCCGCACCTCCATGCACAATGATATGCTTCATTGCCTTAATAACTTTAAAACTGAGGTAGGAGAACTGAGCTCAAGAGTTATTCATATCGAATCTAAAATGGGAGACTGAGCATGGCTCAAAGCTAAAGTCGCAGACTTAGAAGACAGGTCCCGCAGAAATAATATTAAGGTGCGGGGGGTCCCGGAGGATGTCCTCCCTGCACAACTTCAGCAGTATGCCCAGGACCTAATGAAGGCATTCCTCCCCTCCCTGCCCCAAACAGAGTTGCAAATAGACCGTATACACCGGTTGCCCAAACCTGCTTTTCTCCCTGACAATATACCTCGTGATGTCTTAATGAGAGTTCACTTTTTTCAAACGAAGGAGCAACTCATGTCTGCTTTCCGCAAACAACAGAACCCCCCTGCAGAATACGCTCGCATCCAATTGTTTGCCGACCTCTCACAGTTTACTATGCAGAAGCGCAAATCCCTTCTGTCTGTAATTAAGGCCCTGCGTAACCACAATATTCAGTACAGGTGGGGCTACCCAGTTAAACTGACGGTCACCCACGAGGACAAAGCTACTGTGGTCACCTCCATTGATGAGGGCCTCGCATTGTTGCGATCATTGGACATTCTCCCTGCCCCGTCTTCAGATGGTGCTTCCCCCTCCTCCAACGACCATTTACAGATGGACTGGCAAAAGGTGGTGCGCAAGAAGAAAAACAAATGAAGTCAGCTTTGGATACACATCTGTGGATGTGTTTATGTTCTTTTCTCAACGATAGTGTTCCTGTTGCACTGAGACCCCCAACTCAGTGTGTTTATTCCCCCCCCCCCTTGAATATGGGCAGCTGTTATGCCTCTACGTGCAGGTTTGCACCTACTTTACAGAACTTTGTTTGCTTGTTTTTATTTTTATTTTTTTTCTCTTCCCCCCCCTTTAATCCCTTCCTAAAGGGTCTGGTCGGTCTACCTGTCTTTCCATTCACCACTCTCCCAGCAAGTCTCCTTGAAGTATCAGAAGAAGACCTTTGGGACACTCTGGAATCATGCCTGAGGTACCCTCATTATCTTTTTATTCAGCTTTGATGATTAATGATGGCTATTAATATAGTTTTGTTTAATGTTAATGGTCTCAACCACCCTGCCAAGAGGTCTTCTCTTTGGAAAGAAGCGGTAAAATTAAATGCCGATGTTCTCTGCATCCAGGAGACCCACTTTGCTGCCGACTGTATGCCCCAATTTCGCCACAAAAACTTTCCGCACATTTTCATGGCATCTTGCGCCAAGAAGCAAAAAGGAGTCCTAATCGCTATCAAGGATTCAGTCGCATTCACCATGAAGGACCTTCTAGCTGACCCGGAGGGTCGTTATCTTATCCTGGTCTGCGAACTCAACAACAAACCCTACACTGTAGTAAACCTGTACGCACCCAACTCTCACCAACTACGATTTCTGAAACGCCTTCACAAGAAAATTTATGCCAACAAGAAGGGATCGGTAGTGATATGTGGAGATCATAACCTGACGCCAGATCACAATATGGACACTACCTCCACAGCTAGACGACAACCACCTTCACTTGAACCTCTCCTGCATGCGGAGGACTTGTTTGATGTCTGGAGATGTCAGCACGCAAACGAGCGTGATTATTCCTATCACTCTTTAAGGCATAATTCATATTCCAGAATTGATTTAATTTTAGTTGATAAACATCTCTTGCAGGCAGTGTCCTCCTCCACTATACATGACATCACATGGTCTGATCATGTTCCTGTTTCTGTCGTGGTGGTGGAGGGGCACACTCCAGACCCTGCGTATCTATGGAGGGCTAACCCTCGTATTTTTCAAAAACCGGAACACTCTGCGAGTGTAGCCGCTAACCTCTCTGAATTTTTCTCCTTAAATGACCAGTCGGTTTCAGATCCAATGTTGCTATGGTGTGCACACAAAGCATATATAAGAGGTGTAATGTTACAAATATGTGCAAGAGAAAAGAGGCAGAGGACACAAAAACTTGACCAAATTCTCCATAAGATTAGATCGTTAGAATCACTTAATAAGACATGTGTGACTTTGCAACTTGCGCAAAGTCTTGCCCAATATCGCTCTGATCTCAGACTTCTTTTGATAGAACAATATGACAAACATGTCAGATATTTCAAACTGTCCCACTATTCCTCCGGGAATCGGGCAGGCAAGTTTCTTGCCCAAAGGCTTAGAGCAGCAAGAATTAAGTCAAAAATTTCGTACCTTATACATCCTCCAACTAAACGGAAAATCTATAACCCCAAGGAAATAGCAAACTCCTTTGCTGAGTACTATGCCTCACTCTATAATCTAAAAAACGACCCCAACACCCCTCAACCGAATGAACATACTATAAAGGAGTTCTTAGCGAAAATTTATTTGCCCTCCCTTACCCCTGATCAACTTAACTCCTTGAACTCCCCGATTACGGAGCCTGAGATTAGAAAAATCGTTAGAACCCTCCCTCTGGGGAAGTCTCCAGGCCCAGATGGGCTCCCCAATGACTATTATAGGTCTTTTCAAGACAACCTTATCCCAACACTTATGAATGTTTATTCAACAGCAATGTCCTCTGCCTCGTTTCCTGCAGAAATGCTTAAAGCATATGTAGTTACCATCCCGAAACCAGGAAAAGAACCCACTTCACCAGCCAACTTTAGGCCGATCTCTTTGCTTAACTCTGATGTTAAGCTATATGCGAAAATCCTCGCACACAGACTACTCACGATCCTGCCTGGACTGGTAGGTGCTGACCAGACGGGCTTCACTCCGGGCAGGCAAGCTTCTGATGCCACGAGAAGAGTTATTAACATTATGCAATACGCCGGGGCCTGTCGGGTGCCTTCTCTGCTCCTCTCTTTGGATGCGGAGAAGGCATTCGACAGGATTCATTGGGGTTATATGAGACTCACATTACAAAAATATGGATTTACAGGCCCTATCCTATCGGCCATAATGGCCCTCTACTCGTCCCCCTGTGCGCAAGTGTATACATCTAATATGCTGTCGACCACGTTTACCATATCTAATGGTACCAGACAGGGGTGCCCCCTATCCCCTTCTATCTTTAACTTACTCATAGAGCCCCTAGCGGAAAGGATTAGAACTCACCCTAATATTGCTGGCTTTGACCTTCCGCATGGTTCACATGTTATCAATTTATTCGCGGACGATATCATTCTGTTTCTAACCTCACCACGAACCTCCCTTCCCTACGCCCATAGCACACTTATAGAATTTAGTAATGTATCCTACTATAAGGTCAACTGCACGAAATCGCTTATTTTCCCATTAGGACTTCCCTCCCCCCTTTGTGAATCTTTACAGAACGCTTTCCCCTACACCTGGAACAAAGATGGTATAACATACCTTGGCCTAAAAATTACTGATATCAAGACGATAGCAGACGCTAATTACGGGCCCCTCATAGACAAACTTACTAAAGAAGCCAAAAGCTTGGCTAATACGGAACTGACCTGGTCGGGCAGACTTGCTACATTTAAAATGCTACTTCTCCCTCAAGTGCTGTATGTCTTCCGGACCCTGCCTATCCCGGTAAAATCGAAGCATATCAAAGCTCTCAATTCTCTACTTAAAAATTTCATTTGGAAAGATTCGAGACCCAGATGCGCAAAACCTTTACTGACCAAACACAGATCGGCCGGGGGGATGGGTCTGGTCGACATACAGGACTACTATAGAGCTTCTATCCTAAGGCCGCGTACACACGCGCGGACTGTTGGCCCAACTTTGTCCGTCCAAGGCCGCGTACACACGCGCGGACTGTTGGCCCAACTTTGTCCGTCCAACAGTTTGAGCGAACAGTCCGCTCAAACTTAGCATGGACGGACATGGCCACACACGACAGACGAACAGTTTGCTGAAACCGTGCGCGATGACGTGAACGGCACGTACGACGGGACGAAAAATACGACGTCCTATACACTGCAATGCAACCTTCCGACGTGGAAATCCTTTCTGAGCATGCGCGAGACTTAGTTGGCCGAACAAGCCTACACACGAGCGAACAGTCCGCTGAAACCTTGTTTCAGCGGACAGTTTTTCGGAATTTCCGTAAGACCTTGTTCGGCCAACTGTCCGCTGAAACTGTCCGCTGAAGCCCCACACACGAGCGGACTGTCCGCCCAAACACTGTTCAGCGGACAAGGTTGGGCGAACAGTCCGCGCGTGTGTACGCGGCCCAACAGTTTGAGCGAACAGTCCGCTCAAACTTAGCATGGACGGACATGGCCACACACGACGGACGAACAGTTTGCTGAAACCGTGCGCGATGACGTGAACGGCACGTACGACGGGACGAAAAATACGACGTCCTATACACTGCAATTCAACCTTCCGACGTGGAAATCCTTTCTGAGCATGCGCGAGACTTAGTTGGCCGAACAAGCCTACACACGAGCGAACAGTCCGCTGAAACCTTGTTTCAGCGGACAGTTTTTCGGAATTTCCGTAAGACCTTGTTCGGCCAACTGTCCGCTGAAACTGTCCGCTGAAGCCCCACACACGAGCGGACTGTCCGTCCAAACACTGTTCAGCGGACAAGGTTGGGCGAACAGTCCGCGCGTGTGTACGCGGCCTTACTCAATTGCGGAAGTGGTTCCACCAACCGTCGGACACCCCTTGGTGCAGTGTCGAACGTGCCTTGAGCCCGACCAAAGATCTTAAACAGCTTCTGTTGGTCGACGCCCTACATCCAACTCCCACACATGGTTTACCTCCCACTCTCCGTGCCTCCCTAGATGCCTGGAGGACTTTTTTAAAACTTCCTCTGCCATCTGACAGGCTGACTACCATCCCAATACCCTTATCGATCCTACAACAGGCCATACCCAACTTGTCACTCACGAGCTGGCAGGAGAAGGGACTACAACTTATCTCTGACCTATATGATGGGAACTCCCTTATCCCGTTCGACACTCTCCAACTTCGTTTTAACTTATCATCATCTGATAAATATAAATATAACCAAATCCATCACTTTTGCAGATCCATCGCTACACCCACCATTCGGCTTTCAAAAGAGGCCTGGCAATTTTATAATACTACCCCTATATCTGTTAAAGGTATCTCCTTATTTTATAATCTATTCCAATGTAAAATGGACTTTGTTAAATCACCCCTCTATCTCAAATGGGAAGCCGACCTGCAGACAACCTTTACTATTCCACAGTGGAAGGAGGCTTTCAAGTGGCTATACAGAGCCTCTAAGTGTGTGAACCATTGGGAACTGTCACAAAAGATTGCCCTGAGGTGGTATCTTACCCCATACAGGATTGCCCAGTTTAGTGGGGATGGCTCACCGTTATGCTGGAGGAGTTGTGGGGAGGTAGGCAACTTACTCCACATGTTTTGGACTTGTAAACATCTCACTAGCTACTGGAATTCCATATTCCGCTCGCTCTCCAGCATCACGGGCATTATCACTCCCCCCAGCCCGACCCTGGCCATACTAAATTTGGGAATAGATTCTTTTCCACCAGAATTTAGAGTAGTGGTTACCCACGTATTGATAATTGCCAGGTCTCTAATCACAAGACATTGGAAGAGCAACAAAGCCCCGGATGTAGCCAAGGTTTTTACTACTATGCAGACCCATTATACCTATGAGTCACTAATAGCAGCAGCAGGGGGGAAACAAAAAATATTTTGATAACAAATGGAAATGTTGGACAACTTGGTATAAACGTAAGAACTGATTGGTACCCCCAGCCGGGTAGACTGGACCAGACCGACTACACCCTCCCCATCCCCTCTCTGACTCCCTTCCTTATGCCCCCTATTACAATTTCTTGTGTGCATAATATTCGGTAGAATAATGTTATAGCTGAATACTGGTATGACTGTGCTTCCGCAGCCCAGGGATGTCGGATGGTTAGCTTTACGTATGGGTTAATATATATATGATTCACATCCTGATATTCCCTGGTCTGCGCATCTGTTGCAATTTGCATCTGTTGGTTTACTCACATCACTGTACCGATATTCTGTAACTGGGGTTTCTGTTTTGTGTTTTGTTTTTTTTGTTTTCTCCTGTTGTTGTTTTTTCTTTTTTCTTTTCTTTCCCTTTCTTGCCAGTATGCCTAATACAATGTGGAGATCGGCATCTGTTAATTGCTGGGCAATGTATTTTCTTTTCGCCCTATGTATCCTGTATTTCTGTACACTAAAAATTTAAAGACTATTTACAAAAAAAAATAAAAAATTGTAAGCTCACAACACGAGAGTTGACTTTGTAATGTTAAGAAATATTCAATTGCTGGTTAAAGGGAAGCATACTAATGTGAAACAATATGTCAATGTTTGTAAAGTTTTGTACCTTATATAATTCAATAAAAACTATTCAAAGTTAAAATAACAAGAGCTGTTTCTAAACACTATTGCAATAAACAGGTTAATCTACTAACATACAGCAAGATAGCACATGTGAGACTACTACAAGGTGATACTTATATCACCAGTCTCTGTCTCTCTTTCTCTCTCTCTCTGTATATATATGTAGCACTAACCCCCTAAGGAGCTGCTGGTTATTTTTGGGCTTACCGTTACCTTGCGTTCTCCTTGTGACACGTCTAGGGGATGTCCCGTGGTAGATGACCCAGTAACTTGAGACTGACAATAGATCCACTTGAATGGATTTTATTTGCAAAACTCAAATCATTGAACAGAACTTGCTTACTTTGACTGCATCCACAGAATAGCCACAGCTGGATGAACATTCAGGTTGGACAGTCCCTCTCTCACAAGGCCTAGCAGCCAACAAGGTGCTTGCTCAGGAACAAAGTCTTTGTCACAGACGTTGTTGCAGAACACGTAGGGAAACTAAGCTGTAGAACACTTGTAGGATTCCTGGATCTTTCAGCCTGCTTGGCGATATCCACAAGACCGGATTCTTTCAGTTACTAAAGCCCTTCCAGGCTCTTGTTAAGAAAACCAACCCGTACGCGGTGTTCTTCTAAAGAGTCTTCCCTTGGAATGCTCGAAGTACAATGGGTCTCTCCCGATTTGGCATGCGATTTGACATGTTTAAACCATTATACCACATTGATGGAAAACCAAAAGGGCTCCCTTAATTAGAGATTGGTTCTTTAAGATCCAGTAGATCAGATAATGATCACCAGACCCATCAACTATGAGACCAATATGATACATTTTATAGTATCTGAGTGGCTTGGATCCACTTCACGTTCACAGACGTGTTTGGGGAATCTCTGGACTAGTAGCAGCAACTAATCAGAGTCAGCATTAGAGACTATTCAGAGTGGGATATTTTTGCAAATAGAAGAGGATGTGACAAGAAACATAATGTGCTACAGAAGAATGTGCAGGATGGAAGGATTCCTGGGAGCAAAAATCTGCAGGAGTTACACGGAGGAGGAGCAAAAATCTGCATGGTGATGCAGGGAAGAGACTGTAGATGTTATACATGTACATCATTTCTTCAAGGCTCAATCAACGTTCTAAATTATAAATATTATGGCAAAGTGATTTGATCTATGGGCATCCCATATACCCCTTTCCCCAACCAAGATATATCCCCCCAATAAACAAAAACAAAACAAAGAAAATGACTGTTCATTGTCTTAGATGTGATATATGAAGGTCTGGCAGCGGGATGATTTGGTGGATGTTAGTAATTAGTGGCAACACACTGCTACAATAGAATTAACAGCCATAAAAAACAGCACAGAGGGGCGTGGCTTGGAGCCGACGGGAGATGGCTGCCTGATTCTCCTGCTCTGTCCAACAGAGGTCTCGCGGTCTGACTAACAGAGCAGTAATCAGCAAAAATATGGTGAAACAAAGGGGGAAGTCGCCACAGTCGTGGTCCCGCTCCCCGAGAGGCACAGACCCGCCGGGCCCGATGATGCGAGGCTGCGGCTTCCTCTCAGGCCTACACGGGAACCTGCTCCTCCAGCCTCAGCCTGTCTACCAGGAGAGGCTCTCAACGTGCAGAGAGCCCCACCGCTGCTCATCTATTAAATATGCAGGATCTCAGGGCGGTGGCAGCAGATATAAAAGAATCCCTTACAGCTGTCATTTCAGACCTCAGGAGGAATATACAAACGATGCACATAAGGATAGGGAACCTGGAGGACACGTCAGCCCGCCATGACACCACCATGCATCAGCTACAGCAAGTATCCCAGACCCACAACATCCAACTCAGGGATTTACACAGACACATGGAAGATCTGGACAACCGCGGACGCCGCCATAATCTCCGGGTAAAAGGCATTCCCGAATCCGTAGATCAGGCCCACTTAACGCAAGCCACAGTCCAGATCTTCAATGACCTGCTGGGCAGACCCCCTGAAACCCCCATCGAATGCGAACAGCTACATAGAGCTCTCAAACCCAGGTAAACTTCAGATTGAAGGAAGACATCTTGAGAAAAGCCAGAGACCGTTGCAACCTGAACTACCAGGGAGCAGAGATCAAGATTTTCCAGGATCTGTCTCCAATAACCCTGCAAAATAGGAGAGACCTGTGCCCACTCCTGGATGTATTACGCCATAAAGGGATCCAATATCGCTGGAAGTTCCCCTTCTGCCTGTCCGCTTCAGCAGCCGGACTCACTGCAAACCTGGAAGTCCCGGAAGACCTCAGAGGGTTCTGCAGCACGCTAAAAATTCCACTTATCGAGCTTCCAGATTGGTACAAAGCCTACCATACTCCGCAGTTACTGAGAACCAGCTCTATGGATGTCATACCAGTCAGAGATGACTTCCACATCCGGAGGCGAAGATCGTCTTCCCCAAGACCACCGACTCAAAGTGATCAAAGAGATAGGGACCACCAAAGCCCCACAGCTTCCCCAGCTCATAGGAGAGCATGGCCAAACAAGGTCTAAGGGCACCCCATAACAATACATGCCACCAGCACCAACTCTACCCAGATCTACCGTCTGTCTCAGAAACTTCCTGTCCTCTCTTCCTGCTCAAGCTATCCAGGGTGTTTGCATAGATGGACATTCATCTCAAGATCATCCTGCATCTACCTACCCAGAGGGATGCATGCCAAGTATACATGAACAGAGCTCAATTACTCCTCAACTTGGAAGAACGCTATGAGGATCATGGACACTCTCCCGACGCACTGACCTAATAGCACAATTGCCCACCTAGAGAAAAGTTTCCTCTCTACGAACTCATGCAGGATCAGACCTTGACCACTGCCGGAGCCTGACCGTTGATGGACAGCTTAAGTCAACCCTCATCTAACCCAAGCCTGAACCGCCTTGGATGAATCTAACAATTTAAGACTTCCTCTCCCCCCTATCGCTTTGTTTTCTGTCACCTATCCTTCCTCTCCCCTCATACCCAGGACTCCTATCCATGATCATTCGAACCAGTACACCACTATGAGGCACACAACAGAAGAGGATAGATGCAAAGTCCACAACTAGAGAGTCCACAATATGTTTGCAATGGTTTATATCGATCAATGTACTACCCTGATTCGTTTTTAACCCTCTTTTTCCAACAGGTTCCCTCCTACTGACTACACCTATTGGGGGGGCTCACCTTACATGGAAAATACTCAATCCCTCAACCGCCGCACGACTTCACAGTAGCACCACAGTAATGACCCCCAGATGGGTTGACCCCCTGAAACGCAGCCATACGTTATTACTCTCCCTACACTCCCTACCCATGACATACAGATAGATAACAACCTACATGCTAAGGGATGACGTTCCACTCAGAATAAGGCCACTGCTGAGAAATACGACTGCTTTAAGTGAGGCACCGGATTAACTCCCACATTAGCCTTCCTATGATTGCATTGAAACCACAGTGTATAGTAAATCCCTACACCCTATTCCCTGAGATAGACCTTCCTAGCTTGTGCACCGAAGACTGGTCAGGATAGACAATATTCTCTCCCATGCCTTTAATGCCTTTGCGAACTTATGAGGAGTCACACAAACTTAATCTTCAAAAGGCAAAGCACACCACCTCAAGTGGCCTGACCTTCGTTGAAGCAACCGCATTCTGCTTCGCCATAGTTACATAGTTCCTCCGGTTCCAAAAGGGCAACTTTCATGACGGTGCAATTCCTAAACGCGCCCTCATGAAGTCATACTCCCTCTGTTCTTAACCTAGTATGCAATATGTTAAATGTTTGCACCATTGATTGTTTGTGCTCACACGACATCGTTCTGAGATCTGTGACTTATTGTGCCTAACCTTTCTCTTCTCTTGCCAAAAATAGGCTCCTGCTCCACAACCTAAAGAATTTAATATTGACCTCCCACGGACCAGACGCACCACAGAACGACACTCGGACACCTTCTACCCCCCCGCACAACAGGATAGTGACTACCGCCGTTGACTTATACCGGACTGCACCACCTTTACTAGGGTAAGGTAGCTGGACTACACATACCCCCGGTTTACCCCCTACCCCACAAACAAACCTCACTTTACCAGCCCCTATCCCCCTCCCTCCAACCTCATTCCCGGCAGAACTCCTACCCCTTCCCCCGCGTGCATTTTCTCTCCGATCCCGGGTCTCTCCTTCTCGGTCGCCACAGTAGCATCCTCACAGGGCTCCTAGCCTCCTCGGACACTCTCTACTCACTCTAACTTCACAGAGGGCCGGGTTACTGAATGTCTAACCCATTTTCACAGAGCCCAAGCGCCATGGACACCCCAAAACTTAATCTACAGCAGGCCACACTGAAAGTGGTCTCACAAAATGTTAAAGGACTAAACATCCCCGAAAAATGCAATCAAGTCTTAGCCCACGTACACACGGTCGGAGATTTTGCCAACCAAATCCGTCGGATTTTGCCCGTCGGATTTAGTCCGACGGATTGTGTCCAAAACTGTTGCATACACACGGTCGGGCCAAGTTGGCGAAAAATCCGATCTTTCAGAACATGATGACGTAATTTCATTACGATGGGACTACATTCAGGCTAGTAGCCAATAGCTTTGATGTAGGAATTTGATCTGAGCATGCGTGGCACTTGGTCCGATGAAAATGCTCTACACATGATCGGATTAGGTCCGTCCGGCCCAGTTGGTCGGGAAATCTTTCCAACATGTTGGAAAATTGGATCGGACGGAGATTCGGACGGAATCAGTCCGATGCATACCACACACAGTCGGATTATCTGACGACACGGTCCGATAAGACGCATTCCGACAGATTCTCCAACCGTGTGTACAAGGGCTTAGACATGATGGTCAAATTAAAAGCGGATGTTGTCTTTTTGCAAGAGACTCACTTTCACACGAAAAGCACTCTGAAATTCTCAAACCGCTTATATCCGACATCCTTTCATGCAACCAACCCTTTGGCAAAAACGAAAGGAGTCTCAATCCTGCTTTCAAAAAATCTCCACTGGCGAACGATAGACACCATTATAGACCCAGAAGGCCGATACTTATTTTTGAAAGGCATCGTTCACAACCAGACGGTTACTTTGGCCAATATACACAGCCCCAATACCGCCCAGGTCAGTTTTATCCGTTCTATTGCTTCTACCCTGACAGGTTTCCAATCTGGAATCCTAATCCTTGGAGGAGATTTTAATGTGACCCTACAACCCCTCCTAGATTCATCATCCGGGACCACAACCCTGCCATATAGAGCACTAAGACAAATTAAAACGCAACTGCAAGACCTTCTCGTACACGATACATGGCGAACCTTACACCCGAACGAGAAGGACTACACCTTCTTTTCTGCACCCCATGATAAGTACTCTAGATTAGATTACTTTTTTCTCTTACAGAAAGCTCTCCCCCTCATTAGAGCTGCACGATTCTGGCTAAAATAAGAATCACAATTTTTTTGCTTAGAAGATAGATCACGATTCTCGCAGTGTAACATCTTTCACATTAAAACAAACATTTTTTGCTAACTTTACTGTTTTTTTAATTTTTTTTTAATTATTGAAGTGTATTTCTTCCCAAACAATTGCATTTGAAAGACTGCTGGGCAAACACAGTGTGACATAAAATATTGCAGCAATTGCCATTTTATTCCCTAGGGTCTCTGCTAAAATTATATATATATATATATATATATATATATATATATATATATATATATGTATATATATATATATATATATATATATATATATATCAAATATAATTTTTATTTATTTATTAATGTTTGGGTGTTCCAAGTAATTTTCTAGCAAAAAATATTGATTTTAGCTTAAGAAAGAAGTGTCAGAAAAAGATTTAGACTTTAAACTTCCTGCATTCGCAGACTGCCCAGGTTATTTTTTTACACAAGAAGTTCTATGCCTTTGATCTAAGGCTTCATGCACACGAGACGCAGATGCAAACGCTGCTGGACACATGTTGAAACCGGCGTTTAGAAACGCGCGTTTTGCCGCGATTTTTACCGCGATTTAGCGGCGTTTTACCGCGTTTTACCGCGTTTGCGTCTAGAAGCGTTTAGTTAAGCTAACATTATAGACCCTCCCCAGCTCAAAAATTAACTATTTCAGCAATTTTGTGAGACCAGAGTGAGTAGCAGCAGCTGTGAGAGCTGCAGTGTACTTGTATTTAGCGTGTCACTTGCCACGGTACCTGCCACAAGTTGTGGATTGTCCACTTGCCACGTGACTTGCCACATCACCTGCCACGTCACTTGCCATGTCATCTGCCACAAGTTGTGGATTGTCCAACTGCCACGTCACCTGCCACAAGTTGTGGATTGTCCACTTGCCACGTGACTTGCCACATCACCTGCCACGTCACTTGCCACGTCACCTGCCACAAGTTTTGGATTGTCCACTTGCCACGTCACTTGCCACGTCACTTGCCACAAGTTGGGGATTGTCCACTTGCCACATCACCTGCCACGTCACCTGTCACAAGTTGTGGATTGTCCACTTGCCACCTGCCATGTCACTTGCCACAAGCTGTGGATTGTCCACTTGCCACGTCACTTGCCACGTCACCTGCCACGTCACTTGCCACGTCACCTGCCACAAGTTTTGGATTGTCCACTTGCCACATCACTTGCCACATCAGCTGCCACGTCACTTGCCACAAGATGTGGATTGTCCACTTGTCACATCACCTGCCACATCACTTGCCACATCACCTGCCACGTCACCTGCCACAAGTTGTGGATTGTCCACTTGCCACGTCACTTGCCACATCACCTGCCACGTCACTTGCCACGAGATGTGGATTGTCCACTTGCCACGTCACTTGCCACGTCACCTGCCACGTCACTTGCCACGTCACCTGCCACAAGTTTTGGATTGTCCACTTGCCACGTCACTTGCCACGTCAGCTGCCACGTCACTTGCCACAAGATGTGGATTGTCCACTTGTCACATCACCTGTCACATCACTTGCCACATCACCTGCCACGTCACCTGCCACAAGTTGTGGATTGTCCACTTGCCACGTCACTTGCCACATCACCTGCCACGTCACTTGCCATGTCATCTGCCACAAGTTGTGGATTGTCCAACTGCCACGTCACCTGCCACAAGTTGTGGATTGTCCACTTGCCACGTGACTTGCCACATCACCTGCCACGTCACTTGCCACGTCACCTGCCACAAGTTTTGGATTGTCCACTTGCCACGTCACTTGCCACGTCACTTGCCACAAGTTGGGGATTGTCCACTTGCCACATCACCTGCCACTTCACCTGTCACAAGTTGTGGATTGTCCACTTGCCACATCACTTGCCACCTGCCATGTCACTTGCCACAAGCTGGGGATTGTCCACTTTCCACGTCACTTGCCACGTCACCTGCCACGTCACTTGCCACGTCACCTGCCACAAGTTTTGGATTGTCCACTTGCCACGTCACTTGCCACGTCAGCTGCCACGTCACTTGCCACAAGATGTGGATTGTCCACTTGTCACATCACCTGCCACATCACTTGCCACATCACCTGCCATGTCACCTGCCACAAGTTGTGGATTGTCCACCTGCCACGTCACTTGCCACGTCACCTGCCACAAGTTTTGGATTGTCCACTTGCCACGTCACTTGCCACGTCAGCTGCCACGTCACTTGCCACGAGATGTGGATCGTCCACTTGCCACGTCACTTGCCACGTCACCTGCCACGTCACTTGCCACATCACCTGCCACAAGTTTTGGATTGTCCACTTGCCACGTCACTTGCCACGTCAGCTGCCACGTCACTTGCCACAAGATGTAGATTGTCCACTTGTCACATCACCTGCCACATCACTTGCCACATCACCTGCCACGTCACCTGCCACAAGTTGTGGATTGTCCACTTGCCACGTCACTTGCCACATCACCTGCCACGTCACTTGCCACAAGATGTGGATTGTCCACTTTCCACGTCACCTGCCATGCCACCTGCCACAAGTTGTGGATTGTCCACTTGCCACGTCACCAGCCACATCACCTGCCACAAGTTGTGGATTGTCCACTTGCCACACCACTTTCCACGTCACCTGCCACGTCACCTGCCACAAGATGTGGATTGTCCACTTGCCACGTCACCAGCCACATCACCTGCCACAAGTTGTGGATTGTCCACTTGCCACATCACTTTCCACGTCACCTGCCACGTCACCTGCCACAAGTTGTGGATTGTCCACTTGCCACGTCACCTGCCACAAGTGGATTGTCCACTTGCCACATCACTTGCCACATCACCTGCCACAAGTTGTGGATTGTCCACTTGCCACGTCACCTGACACAAGTTGTGGATTGTCCACTCGCCACGTCACTTGCCACATCCCCTGCCACAAGTGGATTGTCCACTTGCCACGTCACTTGCCACGTCCCCTGCCACAAGTGGATTGTCCACTTGACACGTCACCTGCCACGTCACCTGCCACAAGTTATGGATTGTCCACTTGCCACGTCACATGCCAGTCACCTGCCACAAGTTGTTGATTTTTCCACTTGCCAGGTCACCTGCCAGGTCACTTGCCGCGTCACCTGCCAGGTCACTTGCCACGTCACCTGCCACAAGTTGTGGATTGTCCACTTTCCACGTCACTTGCCACTTCACCTGCCACGTCACTTGCCACAAGTTGTGGATTGTCCACTTGCCACATCACTTGCCACCTGCCATGTCACTTGCCACAAGTTGTGGATTGTCCACTTGCCACGTCACTTGCCACAAGTTGTGGATTGTCCACTTGCAATTGCAATTGTTTAAAATATTTTTCTAATGGTTTTTCATCATTTGCAATCATTTTTGAGATTTTTAATGTAAAAAAAAGGTCACCTTTAAAAACGCATATAAACGCAAACGCGGCTAAACGCGGTAGCGGCGTTTTGCCGCGTTTTACCGCGTTTTGCCGCGCTTTGCGTCTGAAACGTGGACATTTTTGCTTCTGAACGCATTTTTTTGCTTCTGGAAAAACGAGACTAAACGTAACTGCATAAAAACTGAAAAAAACGAGACTGTGTGCATGGACACATAGGATAACATTGAATGAGTTCAGGGGCAGTTGAAAAAACTGTCCAACTGCATCTGAACGCGCGTTTAACTGCGTCTCGTGTGCATGAGGCCTAAGAAGTTAGTTACAATGTTTCATGCAAGTTCTAAAGTTGGCAGATTGCCCGGGATGCTTTATTTTGACAGCTGAGTGAGCAGATAATCTCTCCACTTGTTTATATGAAAGAATCGCCTATTCTCAGTGGGAGAGATGGTCAGAGGAGAGAATCGAGATAGTGGTTTTATAACGATTAATCGCGCAGCTCTACCCCTCATAACATCAGCCACAATTGAACCTTTACTCATCTCAGACCACCACCCAATAACCCTCTTCCTAACATTCCCAGAAAGAAATTTAGCCACCAAAATATGGAGATTGGACCCCTCGCTCCTCACATCAGAAAGAGACATCACATACATTCGCACAAGCATAAATGAATACTTCCAAGAAAATGACAATACAGAGACAACCCCCCTTACCCTGTGGGAAGTGTGTCATCCGAGGTAAATTCCTAAAACTCAAAGCCAACCGGAAAAAAGAGCAACAGGCCACACTACTGGAACTAACCAACAAAATAAAGAAACTAGAATTGGCCCACAAACAGTCACAAGCCCAAAACACATATTTGGAACTTACGCAAACTAGGAAACTACTCCTAGAAATACTTGATCGCAAGACTCAACGCAAATTCACACTGAACCAAAAACTTTTCTACGAACAGGGGAACAAATGTGGGAAGTTATTAGCAAGAGCAATCCAAGCTAAAAAAGCCAGCACCAATGTCCATATCATAAAAGATTCTAAAGGTAAATCATACTCGGCCACAGCTGACATAGTGGCTCAGTTTGAGCAATACTTTAAGGAGCTATATAACTTACCTCACCAACCTGAAACCCCCATAGGCCAAACCAAAAGACAAACACTCATCACGGACTTCCTTAAAAAGTACAGTCCCAAACCCATCCCCCGAGAGGAGGCCCACGAACTAGACAACCCCATATCCGAAGATGAATTTAAGAAGGCCATCAAACAATTAAAGACAGGCAAAAGCCCGGGCCCAGACAGCGTCTCAGCATCCTATTTCAAAACTTTTACAGATCTCCTATCAGCCCCATTCCTGAAGGCATTCAATTCCCTTACCCCAACCTCTACACCCTTCCACAGACTACTAGAGGCGCACAGTCAGTCACTAACTACAGACCAATTTTCCTACTTAATGTAGATATTAAATTATTTGCCAAAATCTTAGCGAACCACCTATTACCCTTCCTACCCTCAGCTATAGAGAAAGACCAAGTTGGTTTTGTCCCTGGCAGGGAAACCAGGGACAACACCATCAAAGCAATTAACCTACACCATTGGCTAACCACCCCAAACCGAAAAGGCTTCTTCTTGTCCCTGGATGCGGAGAAGGCATTTGACAGGCTGGCCTGGGACTACCTGGGGGCGGTGTTATGCCACCTGGGGTTACAGAACCAAATGTTTGACTTTGAATTATGTCCCTATACACCGCACCAATGGCAAGAGTCCGGGTTAACGGCCACCTGTCAGATGCCTTCTCCATCCGAAATGGAACGAGACAGGGATGCTCCCTATTCCCACTCCTCTTCATTTTAACCTTAGAATCCCTCCTCCAGTGCTTACCTTCCAATGATAATATAAAAGGTATCCCAGTAGCAGGACATACCTACAAGCTCGTGGCTTTCGCCGACGATATCCTACTATTCTTAAACGAACCACTAACATCAATTCCCAACCTACTTAAAGATTTTGACCTATTCCGCCGCATATCTAACTTAAAGATTAACTTCTCTAAATTCCACGCCCTCAATATCTCCCTACCGAAGATCTAGTCGCCCAATGCCAGAATAACTTCCCCTTCGTATGGAAAAAAGATGCTATCACGTACCTGGGTATCCAATTAACCACACACTTGTCAGACTTGTATGCAAAAAACTTCGCCCCATTGATCCATTCTATTTCCGTTGACCTACGCAGATGGGACAAACCCCACTTCTCTTGGTTCGGCCGTGCGGCCATCCTTAAAATGAACATCCTCCCCCGTATATTATATTTACTACAAGCAATTCCCATTAAACTCCCAGCAGCATTCTTCCAGACAGTTAAACGACTATCTTTAAAGTTCCTATGGAAACAAAAACGCCCAAGGATACGTTTTTCTCAACTCTCCAGACCCAAAACTAAAAGGGGAATCGGCCTCCCAGATATCCACAATTACTCCCGAGGTTGCCACCTTGGAAGGATAGTAGACTGGTCATTACACAAAGAGAGTAAAGACTGGGTAACCTTAGAGGAGTCCTTCTCTTGCTTGCCACTCAAATCCAAGCCTTGGATTCCCTTCTGCCACATTCCTAAAACTCTGAAAGAGCACGCCCTTATAGCAGCAACCCTGAGATGCTTTAGAGAGGTGTGCAAGGGATTTCGGATCTCCTCTTACCCGGGACCCCTCACACCTATACGCCTCAATGCAGCTTTCACCCCTGGAATGTCCAGCAACTTTCTGATGAATAAATGGCCACACAAAGAAATCCTAGCTCGGCACTTCCTCCAAGGTGGCAAACTCCTAGACCGTAGCGCACTCCCAACTCACCTGAACAGTCCCTCCTTCCCATACTGGACTTACTTCCAGATCCGCCATTTCCTCATAACAAACAACCAGGATTCACGTCTGTCACGAGATCTTACCCCATTTGAAAACCTATGCTCCAAATCCAACAACACATGATCTCCAACATTCACTCAATGCTTTTTACATCAGTCTCCCCTAAAGATGGGAAAGCATGCCAGTCGTGGGAAAAAGATCTACAATTTGATTTATCTGAAGAGAACTGGGAGCGCATTTTCACGATAGCTCATAAAGGCTCACTTAATGTCGCGACACAAGAAAATAACTACAAAACCCTTACCCGGTGGTACCACACACTCAAACTCTTAAATAAATTCAAACCAGGTACATCAGACAAATGCTGGAGATGCTCAAAGGACACAGGTACACTCATACACATCTGGTGGTCTTGCCTCTTACTCCAGACCTTCTGGATACAGGTACATGACATAACCTCTCAAGTAACCACATACCCCATAGACTACACTCCAGCCCGGCTTATTCTCCACCACTCTTCCACTTCAGCCCAATCATACAAGAGGTCCCTTGGGATCCAAATGATCAACACAGCTAAACTGTGCATCTCAACCCACTGGGGCACATCCCACACTCCATCTGTACCCGAGTGGCTCACACGCATTGGAAGAATAGACGAAATGGAAGAATTGATCCACATTGCCCAAGACTCCCGATCAAAATTCTTACAGACGTGGGCCTGTTGGACCCATTTCTGTACCTCAGACAGATACTCCTCCATAATGGGTTTAAATCGCCCTCAGCGCTCCGAAAGCTAAACAAGAATACCTCAAACAGCCTTCCCCTGATAGACACTCTACATAACTGACACTCAGAGCCCCTCACATGCCCTATACAGGGTCCCAGGGGGAGCTCCCGCTGGTCGGGAACCCTTACGTGGGACCTTCCCCACATCAAATGCGCGGTGGAGGCCGGGAAGGCGACACCCCTGGATAACCCTCATCCCCCTCCCCCGCTACCTACACAACCCCCCTCCCTTGTAATTTCCCTCCCCGATGCCCCTCACACCCCCCCAATCAACGACTGACTTACCCCCCCATGATTAATCTAGCCCAGACGACTGACCACTCTCCTTACCCCCCTCATCTACTAAGACAGATGAAACCGCCCTTCCATTCAGAGTCTCCCAACCTGCTAAACTCGACACAGCTACTAATGCTCGCAAACTGACATATACATATATGACCAATACCCTGTCTACCTCAAACACCACATCTTGGGAGCCATGGCCTAGAGGGCCCCCTTGTCTTAATCAGCTGCAGATCCCAGTATACAGTGGAGACCTATAAATTTGTTAAACTACCAATCAGTTCTGTTGGTTTCTTTGTACAAGGTCAGACTAAGCATGTCATTGTTTACGATGTTCAAATAACGTCTGTTTGTTTATATAACAACGTTGTATGCTCATTTTATTCTAAATAAAAATTTTCATGGAAAAAAAAAACAGCACAGAGGATATTAACCTTCCCCACTTTGTCTCAGACTGAAAAAAAAAAAGTTTGGGCTATAAATACCCATACCCATTAATTGAGAGCAGCATCTACTCCGTTCTTCATGTCTAGAAGTGTTGTGCTAGTGTTATGCTTGCACCACTTTTTTATTCCCCTTATTAAACCTTTTCCCCTGCATAGTTAAACATATTTACATTTTCAAATTAGAGGAAATCTTACCAACAGAGGCATAACCGGTTCCCGACCAGCGCACGCCGATGTACAGTACGTCGGCAGAATGGCATGGCTGGACAAATGGGCATACCTGTACATCCCTTTAAATTTGCTGCCATGCCATTGCACTCACGCCGGCCGGGACCTCCGTGGGTCAGGTCCCGCGGACTCGATGTCTGTGAGGATACCTGCGATCGCCTCACAGAGAGGAAGAACGGGGAGATGCTAATGTAAACAAGCATCTCCTTGTTCTGCCTAGTGACAGTGTCACTGATCTCTGCTCCCTGTGATCGGGAGCAGAGATCAGTGACGCGTTACACATAGCCACGCCCCCTCCACAGTTAGAATCACTCCCCAGGACATACTTAACCCCTACACTGCCCCTAGTGGTTAACCCCTTCACTGCCGGTGTAATTTACACAGGAATCAGCACATTTGTATAGCACTGATTTTTACATAAATGACGATGGTCCCAAAAATGTGTCAAAAATGTCCGATGTGTCCGCCATAATGTTGCAGTTACGATAAAAATCACTGATCGCCACCATTACTAGTAAAAAAAAATTATTAATAAAAATGCCATAAAACTATCCTCTATTTTGTAAACGCTATAACCAATTAATAAAAGCTTATTGTGATTTTTTTTTACCAAAAATATGTAGAAGAATACGTATCGGCCTAAACTGAGGGAAAAAAATCAATAATCGCTTATTGCGATTTTTTTTTAGCAAAAATATGTAGAAGAATACGTATCGGCCTAAACTGAGGGAAAAAAATTTTTTTTTATATATTTTTTGGGGATATTTATTATAGCAAAATGTAAAAAATAATGTGTTTTTTCAAAATTGTCGCTCTTTTTTTGTTTATAGCGCAAAAAATAAAAAACGCAAGGGTGATCAAATACCACCAAAAGAAAGCTCTATTTGTGGGAAAAAAAGGACATCAATTTTGTCAGTTAAAGCGACGCAGTACCGAATCGCAAAAAGTGATCTGGTCTTTGGCCAGCAAAATGGTCCAGGGCTTAAGTGGTTCAATTAAAGGGCAATATATATATATATATATATATATATATATATATATATATATATATAAATAAACAGATGTTGTAACCAATCTTCAGTCTTCAAAAAAGAGAATATTGTTGCCAAAGTTTTGCTTTAACTACTTGACCACTGGGCACTTTTTACCCCCTTCCTGCCCAGGCCATATTTCAGCTTTCAGTGCTCTCACACTTTGAATGACAATTGCATGGTAATGCAAAACTGTACCCAAATGAAATTTTGATATTTTTTTTTTCACACAAATAGAGCTTTCTTTTTGTGGTATTTAATGACCACTGAGTTTTTTATTCTTTTGCCAAATAAATGAAAAAAGACAGTTTGAAAAAAAAACTGGTGACTTTTCTCCTTTACTGATGTGCACTGATGAGGCTGCACTGATGGGCAGTGATAGGTTGCACTCATGGGTACTGATGAGGCGGCACTCATGGGCACTGATGAGGCGGCACTGGTGGGCACTAATAGGGGGGCTAATGGACACTGATGAGGAGGCGCTGATAGGCACTGATAGGTGCTACTGTTGTACACCGATAGGCGACACTGAAGGGCACTGAAGAGGCACTGATTGGCAGCACTAATGAGCACTGATTGGCAGCACTGGTGGGCACTGAGAGGCAGCACTGGTGAGCATTGATAGGTAGCACCGGTGATCACTGATTGGCAGCACTGATGAGCTCTGATTGCAAGAACTGATGGGCACTGATAGGCAGCACTGGTGGGCACTGATAGGCAGCACTGGTGGGCAGAGTTGGGACTGCACCGATAATCAGGACACCGATAAACAGTGCCCTGATTATCAGTGTAGATGTGTCTTTCACACAAGCTGATCATTGGCCCCCCTCTCCTCACGCTGACAGCATGAGGAAAGGAATGCAGATAACCGACTTGTGTTTACATCATGAAGATGTCAAATCACAGCTGATCATGTGGTTAAGGCTGATTGGTTATTTACCCTGATCTGTGAGCAGCTTTGTCCTGAGAACACAGTGATCACAGGTGCAAACCAACCACGCACCGTAGGAAAGACACGCATTGGGCACGATCACTGGGGTACATCATATGAAGCCCCTTCTTAGTACTGGCCAGCCACGCTGTAGCCATTTGGCAATAGTGCGGTCAGCAAGTGGTTAAATTTGAATAATACTCTTCAGGGCACAGGGGTGCGCACTTTTGATTTTGTACATTAAAGTGGTTATAAAGTCACAAGGATCCTGCTGCTGTCAATCAAATCCAGTGAGGAGGCAGCAGGGGGGTGGGGCCGAGCCAGGCTGTGTGTGTCTATAGACGCATAGTTTAGGAGTGAGTCTATATGTCTGCCCCCATAGCAAGCAGATTGCTATAGAAGCAAATATAGAAGAGGAGGAGCAAAGAGCGAAGGTGGAGGACCCCAGAAGAGGAACTAAGGGGACATTCTGTGTGATACCAGTTTATAGAGCAGGTAAATGTAAACCTCTTTTCTTGATCATACATCACGGGACACAGGAGCTCATTACATAGTGGGTTGTATAGGCACCTCTGGTGATTGGACACTGGTTAACCCCAATTAAGGAGAATTCCTCCCCTATATAACCCCTCCCATATGGGAGGCACCTCAGTTTTTTCGCCAGTGTCTATGGTGGTTGGTCACGTAAAACATGTGCTATGAAGAAAGCTCTGTGCAGGTCCCTGTGCAGGCTACAACAAACCGGATCCATATCTTGGGCCGATATTTGACTCCCAAGATGGTATGGTACCCGGGCTTTGTCATCCGAAGAAATGAGGTTTGGCCTGTAAGTCCTCTCCTATTGGAAGACTGGGCTCTGAGAAAACCAGACTTGGTGTACTGTTTACATAGTGGCACGAAAGTTTCTGGCAGAGTCTTTTACAAGGTCCAGGTAGGAGGTTCTTCTCAGAAAGAACCCCCAAAAAACCTGAAGGTTAGCACAACTCTGCCCGCCGTGATGGGTGAAGGCTGGAATCTGTCTGTTTCAGCAATTCCTTCGGCGAGGACAGGTAAGGGAAGTTAATCCTATATATAATTATATTATGGATTTCTTCATTTGAGTAGTACCTGGTTTCCACCATTAGAGGGAGTAAGAGCAGCCTGATGCATACTTACATGCCTTTCAGTACACACGCTCAGTGAAGCCTGGTTCTCCAGAGGTCTCATGTCTCCACTGCAGTCCCTGCCACAATAAGGTAATACAGGGGTCCCACATAGTCTGGGGGTCCCACGCAGCTCTGATGGAGATTCCTTGTCCATCCTGGATTCCGGCGGTCCTCGTGCACGCGCGCAGAGCGCGCTCCCGGGCTAATGGAGGAGGGGGAGTGTGGTTGTGAGCCGTGCACGTTGGTGTGCACGGCGCTGTACTGCGCAGGCACTAGGCGACATTTTTAAAAGCCCAGAGCGCCAGGGGGCTGTAAGTGTGAGACACAGGAGCTGTGGGCAGTAAGCATCCCAAGGGATTGGATCCAGGCAAACCTAAGACACCTACTCAGCATCAAGTTGTGCAGTATTAAGCATATCTATATATTGTGAGACTTTAAGCACAACAGTGATTGCACTTTATACTAGTACCTCTGCTTTGTAGCTTAGGACTATGTCTCCTCGTAAGAGGGTCTCAGGGGGAGGTAACAAGGGCACTGGTAAATCACCGCCTAGGTCCAGGGGTTCTAAAAATGCCTGTAAGTTACCATCCTCCCCTGCAAGACTGGAGCCAGCCTCACAGGATGAGTCAGTGCCCCTGTCAGGCTTTGCAACCTCTCCTAATAGCTCAGCCCCAGTCTACGTCACTGAGGACTCCCTTAGGGCTACATTGGAGGGTTTTGAAGGAAGAATCATGAATTTTATTTCTGCTTCCATGAAAGATAGCAGGAAAAGGGGTAGATCCCCTCCCTCTGCTGAGATTCCTCTTTCAGATGATTCTTCTGACAATGAGGAGAGATCCCTATCTTGGGACAGGGATCTTGAGCAGTCGGAGGAATCAGGGGAAGAGGAGAGAGTCCCCTCCTCCCAGGTGCTCAGAAAACAGGTGCAGTATTATACTGAATTGGTGCGTACCACATTCAGAATGCCTGCTGCTGAAGTCGCTATGTCCTCTGTTTCTTCCCTGGGAGTCAGGAAAGTCCCACAGACTGCTTTTTCCTTTCCAATTCATCCCTTAATGGATAAATTGATGTATGAGGATTGGGGACATCCCGATAAACTGTTTGCTCCTCCTAAAAGGCTTTCTATGCATTATCCTCTGGAGGAAAGTTTCACCAAGAAATGGGGGGTCCCATCTGTCGATGCGGCTGTTTCTTGTGTGCATAAAAACCTGACCTGTCCGTTGGATAATGCTCAGGTATTTAAAGATCCAACTGATAAAAGGTTGGAAACATTATTAAAAGCCTCCTTTTCCATGACTGGCGCTGTAGTGCAACCTACAGTCGCAGCCGTGGGGTTGTGTCAGTTCCTCAAGGAACAGGTTAAGCAGATGCTTGGCCTCCTTCCCAGTGAGGAAGTGGAGAATTATGCAGAAATACCTCAAATTCTGTGTTTCATGATTGATGCGATTTTGGATTCTGTCCAACAAGCATCTTGTTTGTCTCTCCTGTTGGTACACATGCGAAGGGACCTATGGCTAAAGAATTGGGCAGCTGAGCTATCATGCAAGAAGCATTTGATTGGGTTCCCGTTTAAAGGGGAACGTTTGTTTGGAGAAGAATTAGACAAATTCGTCCAAAAAATTTCAGGGGGTAAATCTACTCTCCTTCCAGTCAAAAGGAGCAAACGTCCATCATTTAGGCGTTCTCTCTCTCCCGGAGCATCAAGCTCTAAGCAGTAGCGACGGCCTTGTCAACCCTCCTCTACAGGAAAGGCTCAGGGCCGGGCCCAGGGGCAGAAAAAAGACTTGGGGGCAAAAGCCTGCCAAGCAGAGCCCAAAAGCTTCCTTGTGAAGGGGCGCCCCCGCTCGGCCGAGTGGGGGGTAGGCTTCGGCAGTTTGCGGAAGCCTGGCGGGAAGAGATCCGGGACAAGTGGGTGATCTCTTCGGTATCTCTGGGCTACAAGCTAGAGTTTCAGGAGATTCCACCTTCTCGCTTTCTAAGGTCAAGGATCCCCAGGGATCCAGTAAAGCAAAAACCGCTATTTCTGGACTTAGATCACTTACTATCCCAGGGGGTGATAGTAGAAGTGGACCCAAAAGAACAGGGTTCAGGTTTTTACTCGAATCTCTTCACCGTTCCGAAGCCAAATGGAAGTGTCAGACCTATCCTGGATCTGAAGGATCTGAACCGGTTTTTACGCATCCGGTCCTTCCAAATGCAGTCAATTCGCACTGTGGTCTCCTCCCTGCAAGGGGGAGAGTTTATGGCATCAATAGACATCAAGGATGCATATCTCCATGTGGCAATTTTTCCCACACACCAAAAGTATCTAAGGGTCACGGAAGAGCGGCGCCATTTTCAATTTGTGGCCTTGCCGTTCGGGCTCGCTACAGCCCCTCGAGTCTTCACAAAGATTCTGGACCCTCTCTTGGCAAACCTAAGAGCTCAGGGTATAGCTGTCATGGTTTATCTAGACGACTTGCTTCTCATGGAGAAAACAGTAGCGTTCCTGAACCACAGTGTTTCCAGAACGCTAGAACACCTGGAACACCTAGGTTTGATTATAAACCTAGAAAAGTCATCCCTACAGCCTGCTACCAGGTTGGAATACCTGGGTATGTTTATCGACAGCGGGCAAGGTGTTTTTTCCAAGGCCAAAAGCCTTGGCCATCGGGGATCTGGTGCGCCTAATTCTGGGCAGAAGATCTTCCCCCATTCGGTTGTGCATGAGACTGTTAGGGAAAATGGTCGCCTCCTTCGAGGCCGTTCCATTTGCCCAGTTCCGCTCAAGGCCTCTGCAAAGATGCATCCTTGCGGCTTGGAAGAGGAAGCCCCAATCCTTGGATCTTTCTATGCGTCTATCCCCAGGGACACGCAAGAGTCTCGTCTGGTGGTTACAAACCGAGAATTTGCTGAAAGGCAAAACTTTTCTTCCTCTTCCATGGAAGGTTATTACGACAGATGCCAGCCTGACAGGCTGGGGAGCAGTGTTAGAGGAGATATGCTCGCAGGGGAAATGGTCTGCGATCGAGAAGCTATTGCCCATAAATGTCTTGGAGATCTGGGTAGTTTATATGGCTCTCATAAAGTGGTCTTCCAGACTACGGGGTCTCCCTGTTCGGGTTCAGTCAGACAATGCCACAGCAGTGGCCTATATCAATCACCAGGGCGGTACCAGGAGTCTGGTTGCGCAAAAAGAGGTGAATCGCATACTTGTCTGGGCAGAAAAGCATGTTCCATGCCTTTCTGCAGTCTTCATTCCAGGAGTGGAAAATTGGCAGGCGGATTTTCTGAGCCGCCAGCAGTTGTGCCCAGGAGAATGGGCTCTGCACCCCGACATATTTTTGTACATATGTCGCAGGTGGGATACTCCAGACGTAGATCTGTTTGCGTCCAGGTTCAACAGAAAACTGGACAAATTCGTATTAAGAACAAGAGATACACTTGCTCAGGGGTCAGATGCTCTGACAGTTCCCTGGGATCAGTACAATCTGATTTATGTCAAGAGGGAGGCAAAATCGGTTCTTTTGGTAGCCACGGCTTGGCCCAGGCGACCGTGGTACGCAGAGATCATGAAGTTGGCAGTAGACAGGCCATGGATCCTCCCTCTCCGGCCAGATCTGCTCTCACAGGGTCCAATTTACCATCCTGCTTTACACATTCTGAATTTGACGGTTTGGCTGCTGAGACCCACATTCTGAGAGACTGTGGGCTTTCGGGGCCAGTCCTTTCTACTCTGGTTAATGCCAGAAAGCTGGCCTCCAGGCTTATTTACTACAAAATCTGGAGGGCATATGTTTCCTGGTGTGAACTCAGGGAATGGCATCCTAGAAAGTATGTCATTAGCAGGATCTTGGCCTTTCTCCAGTCAGGCCTAGAAATGAATTTGGCCGTAAGCACTATCAAGGTGCAGATTTCGGCCTTGTCAGTGTTTTTTCAGAAGCCACTTGCATCGCATTCCCTGGTGTGGGCTTTCATCCAGGGGGCTAAGGCCCCCATAAGGCCGCCAGTCAAACCTCCGGTATGCCCATGGGATCTGAATTTGGTTCTCTCGGCTTTGCAGGGGCAACCTTTTGAACCTTTGCATCTGGCTTCATTAGTTCTTTTGACCAAAAAATTGGTTTTCTTGGTAGCCATATCCACGGCTAGAAGAGTGTCAGAACTAGCAGCTCTCTGCAGCAAAGAGCCGTATCTAATTGTTGATAAGGACCGGGTGGTCATGCGCCCCAACATGTCCTTTCTACCTAAGGTGGTTTCGGGATTCCATTTGAATCAAGATGTAATCCTACCATCCTTTTTTCTGGACCCACAGTCAGCAGAAGAAGAATCTTTGCACACTTTGGATGTGGTTAGGGCAATCAGCATCTATCTTCAAGCAACGGCTCAGATAAGGAAAACTGATTGCTTATTTATTTTGCTGGAAGGCCCTAGGAAGGGCCAGGCGGCATCAAAATCCACTCTCTCAAGGTGGATTAGACAGATTATTTCTCAGGCCTATAGTGTTAAAGGGAAAATCCCTCCTTTTCAAGTGAAAGCGCACTCTACTAGGGCTGTAAGTGCTTCTTGGGCAGTGCATCACCAGGCCTCCCTGGCTCAGATCTGTAAGGCTGCAACTTGGTCATCAGTCCACACATTCACCAGATTCTATCAGGTGGATGTCAGAGGGCAAGAGGATATCGCCTTTGGGCGCAGTGTACTGCAGGCTGCAGTTTAGGTCCTCCGGCCCATGGCGGTCTATAATTATTATCTGTGTCTCCCTCCCCTCAATCTGAGCATTGCTTTGGGACATCCCACTATGTAATGAGCTCCTGTGTCCCGTGATGTATGATCAAGAAAATAGGATTTTTATATACAGCTTACCTGTAAAATCCTTTTCTTGAGAATACATCATGGGACACAGGGCTCCCGCCCCTCTTGGGTTTTACGTGGTTTCCTTTTGCTTTGCTACAAAACTGAGGTGCCTACCATATGGGAGGGGTTATATAGGGGAGGAATTCTCCTTAATTGGGGTTAACCAGTGTCCAATCACCAGAGGTGCCTATATAACCCACTATGTAATGAGCTCCTGTGTCCCGTGATGTACTCTCAAGAAAAGGATTTTACAGGTAAGCTGTATATAAAAATCCTATTTTTTATTTTAGGTAAAAACATTGGAGCCTTTAGAATCACTGTAAGGAACCTTAAAGGGTCAGATAAAGGTTATGTTTAACCACAACTGAAGTCACCTTCTAGTTTCTTACATTTTTCTTGCCTACATAAAATATATGTAGGCAGTTACAATGGACTCTCAAACCACATTTAATACTGTGATTTACAATACATTTTAAAGAAAGTAGAAGTGAGACCCAATGGGCAAGATTGACATTGAGAAGAACTCAGAGGGTGCTTGGTCCTGAGCACACTGAATCACGTGAAACAAGTATTTATCTATATGTGAAATATCAGTATTGGATGGGCATGGCCTTTAGAAAAAAAAAGTGTTAACTTTAAACAGAATATTATATTTGCAAGCCTAGCCCGAAAAGAAGTATGTGGAGTCATTGTGAAGTCATTGTGAAGTCATTGTGAAGTATGTGAAGTCATTGTGAAGTATGTAAAGTCATTGTACATTTAATTTACAAAGCCTACGTTTATTTTACATTTTAATTCTGCTAATCATGAAAGCCACTTTTACTGTTCCTACAATAAGAGGACGAGCTTCATAGATTGATGAAATGAAACACATCTTGTATTCAAAATGTTTGCTATTTACGTTCATGCAAATTGTATTTAAATTAGATTTGCCAAAGAATCATTCCATATATCATCCGGAAAGCATTCCTTGTGCATTTACAATGTTCATCACGTTACAGCATGAGCAATATATATATCATATCTTCCCGCCACTTCGACAACCTTGACCTTCAGCTTCTTGCCATGAGAATAATGTTACATCATATCTTCAAAGTACAATGTAATCATCTTGTCTATTTGCAGCACTAAGACAGTCAACAGCACTTGATACAATCAGCATGTGTCTTGATATGGAAGGCACATTGCGACAACTCTAACTGAATGTAGTTATTCCACTGTCAGGAAACGCACCTTATGGTGATAAATGTTAGCTATAAAATTGGGAGACTATAACATAAACATGTTTCATGAAGAAATACACTAACAGAATTCACTGCTACTTTATTGTCAGAAAACCGCATTCCATTTATTGTACAGCAGTTTACACAGTGAATGTCACTTTTCTGATGCTCGTTACATCTTTACAAGTAAGTTATTATACAGAACAGCCACTTTCTTTGTTTCTACCCTCTGCAAAGGATAATTGGGCTGAAATCTACAGCCAGGGACATGATAAAGATATAAATAGGGAAAAGAAATATAAAATAGTTGTTTTACTTGTTTTTGGTTACACGTAACCCTGGCTGTGCACCCCAACTTTTGGATAGCTCTGTCTGACACCCATAACCTGGGCAAAAAGTGAGAAATTATCTCACTCATAGAATCACAGTAGCCAATAAAATATGCACCAAGTATACAGTGCTTACTCTGCGCTCCTTGGGTGAACAAAAGGCCACAGTCCATTAGCCTAAATCCAAAATGGGGACAAGAGTAGGGATAGGAAGGGTCCAATAAGTCCTGCAGCACCTTAGTCTGATCAGGGATGTATCTTCACGCACAGTCAAAAAGACAAAAAAGGGCACTGAAGTTAAAGCGGAGTTACAGTCTTTTTTGTGTTTATTAAAAGTCAGCAGCTACAAAAATTGGAGCTGCTGACTTTTAATAAATACACACTCACCTGTCCCACACTCCAGTGATGTGGCCACCCAAACCCTCAGTTCTCTCCCTCTCTTCTCTCCAGCATGGGCATTTACAACTGTGGGCACCCGGCTGTTACAGCTGTGTGTGCACTGTACATGTCAGTCAGTTGCGCTGTGCCTCCTTAACCTCCCTGGCGGTATGATTATTTCAGATTTTATGTGCTGAAAGCGGTACCATTATTTTGCATGGAAATTTGGCGTTTTATATTGTAGGCCTGCAAATCTTAGGAATAACTCATCCCGGGTATGATAGTAGTTTGAAACACAAAATCATAAATTATAATATAATAAATAACTATACATAATTATACCAAATAATAATATAATAATAATAAAAAAATATTCAATAATCTAATCAGTTGCAGAATTGTCATTGTCATTAGATTTAGTGTTTGATGACGAATTTCCCCAGAAATCGCTACCGCTCAATTCTGCAAGTGATTATAATTTTTTATCACTGTTTTCTAGCTGGTCTATAACCACTTTTGACATAAAGGGACACTTTTTGGTTGCTATGGACAATCTCCAAATTCCAGGCAGAAAAAACTATATTTATAATATAAAAGTGCATGCAGGGCACTGGACAGACCACTAGGGACAAAGGGGGTGTGTAATTTTTTTATACAGTACTGTAATCTGTAAGATTACAGTACTGTATGTGCATTGTGTGTTTTTACTTTTTTGACTTTGGCGCCGATCTCGGGTCCCATGCATCGCAACGTCGCAGGGAACGGAGGTCAGCGGCACTCGAGCACTGTGTGAATCGAGAGGAGGACGGCTCGCACACAGTGGGGAGGACATCGCAGGATCCAGGGGACAAGGTAAGTAACTCTCCCTGTATCCTGCAATGTGACCGCTTATGGTACTGAAATTGCACCCCGAGCCAGACTCAGGAATACTGCCAGGGGGGTTAATGGTCAGGGAACTTCTAGGACCGCCCCATAAAAAATGACATGCAGAATGTGGCAGGGGGGGGGGGGGCAATGCTTAAAGTGGAACTTCCCCTGCAAGAACACCTTTAATTAAACAAAGCACATTTACATTAATTACTTTATTAATAAAATGAATTAATCACAGGTACCAGATGGCCTAAATCCAAGGGTACTTGGGGAATTCAGTCAAGTAATTGCCAGACCATTGTTCTTAATTTTTACTCACAGTCTACTGACTGGAATGGTACCAGCTGATTGGAGTAATACCAGTCCAACTAGTCCCAAACCCCCAACCCTCACCATAATCCCAGTCCCAGTAGTCCCAAACCCTCACCACAGTCCCAAATCCACAACCCTCACCATAATCCCAGTCCAATTAGTCCCAAACCCCCAACCCTCACCCTAATCCCAGTCCCAGTAGTCCCAAACCCCCAACCCCCACTCTAATCCTAGTCCTAAACCCCCAACCCTAACTCTAATCCCAGTCCAACTAGTCCCAAAACCCTAATCCTAGTACAACTAGTCCCAAACCCCAAACCCTAATCCCAGTCCAACTAGTCCCAAACCCTCAACCCTCATCCTCATCCCAGTCCCAGTAGAACCAAACCCCCAACCCTCACCCTAATCCCATTCTCTGTAGTCCCAAACCCCAAATCCTAACTCTAATGCCAGTCCAACTAGTTTTTAAAGGAGCTGTGATTTAAATGATGCTTAAATTGCAACAATGAAAAAGGAAAAATGATTTTAACCACTTAAGGACCAAGCCTCTTTTTGAGATTTGTTGTTTACAAGTTAAAACATTTTTTTTTTGCTAGAAAATTACTTAGAACCCCCAAACATTATACATTTTTTTCTAACACCCTAGAGAATAAAATGGCGGTCGTTGCAATACTTATTGACACACCGTATTTGCGCAGCGGTCTTACAAGTGTACTTGTTTTGGACAAAATACACTTTTTTGAATTGACAACAGTAAAGTTAGCCCAATTTTTTTTTTTATGTTATGCCAAGTAAACTGATACCCAATATGTCACACTTCAAAATTGCGCCCCGCTCGTAGAATGGCAACAAACTTTTACTCTTAAAAATCTCCAACATTTAAAAAAATTCTACAGGTTGCATGATTTTAGTTACAGAGGAGGTCTAGGGCTACAATTATTGCTCCCACAAAAAATTGTCATTTAAAAAAAATGGCCCTTTAAGATCTATGGGTGGAAGTGACGTTTTGACGTCGCTCCCACCCTGCAGTGGTATGGAGACGGGTGGGTGCCATCTTCCCCTTACTCATCTCCCTGCCAAGGAAGGAGGAACATCTGATTCGCCGCAAGATCACTTTTATCGGTAGCAGAAGAGGGGGGCCCTCTCCCACCGCCGATAAAAGTGATCTTGCGGTGAATCGTGGCAGAGGCCACTTTTATCTGAAACTGGACTTACGCCCAAAGAAGAGGATTATTGCAGCTAGCTGCTGCCATAACAATGATATTCCTCTTCAAAGTTAGGATGTATATCGGCGTGCGGCGATCAGTAATGCCGCGTACACACGGGCGGACTGTATGGCGTACTTAGTCCGTCGAAACACATTTCAGCGGACAGTCCGCTCGTGTGTGGGCTTCAGCGGACTTTTTCAGCGTGCAGTCTGGCGTACTAAGTATTTCGGATTTTTCGAAATTCTGTCCGACGTACTTTGGTTTCAGCGGACAATCCGCTCGTCAGTAGGCTAGTTCGACGGACTAAGAATGGCGCATGCCCAGAAAGGATTTACACGGGCGGAAGGGTGCTTTGCTGTGTATTGGACTTCCTATTTCTAGTCTTGTCGTACGTGCTGTACACGTCATCGCGCAAGCTTTCGACGGACTGTTTGGGTATCCGTGTGTGGTCAAGTCCGTTCAGTCGAAAGTATGACGGACTGTCCATCGGATTGTACGACGGACTAAGTACGCCATACAGTCCGCCCGTGTGTATGCGGCATTAAGTGGTTAAATACATTGTCTGGGGGTCCACTTAGTATGCCTGTAAAGTGGCACATCTGTAGCATGTATAGAACATGCTGCAGCAAAAAATTACATTTATAAAGAAAAAAAATGAGTCAAATCACATTTAAATGGACTTGTGGCTGCAATTGCCGGCACCCCGCTATGTAAGAAAAAAAGAAAGGAAGAAAAAGATTTGGGTCCCCCCCATCCAGTCCATACCAGATCCTTTGTGTCTGGTATGGATTTTGAGAAGAACCCCACGACAAAAAACAAACAAAAAAACCCACCGTGGGTTCTCCTTCAAATCTATATCAGACCCTTATCTGAGAATGCAGCCTGGCAGGTCAGAAAAGGGGGGGGGGGGGGGCTAGCGAACACCTCTGTCCTCCTGAACCATACCAGGACACATGCCCTCGACATGGGGGGTGCTATGGGGTGAGGGGGCACTTTGTTGATGGGGACAAGGGTTTCTTCCCCACAAACCTGGGCTGTGGTTGTGGGGGTCTGTGAGCAGGGGGCTTTTTGGAATCCAGAAGCCCCCTTTAGGAAGGTGGTCCCCAGATCCCAGCCCCTCCTATGTGAATGAGTATGGAGTACATATTACCCTACCTATTCACAAAAAAGTGTCAAAATGTAAAAAAAACTGAGAGTTTTTGAAAATTCCTTTCTTAACCACTTGCCTACAGGGCACTTACACCTCCTTCCTGCCCAGGCCATTTTTCAGCTTTCAGCACTGTGCACTTAAAATGACAATTGCGCGGTCATGCTACACTGTCCCCAAACAATGTTTTTATCATTTTCTTCACAGAAATATAATAATAATAATAATATTTAATCACTGCTGTTTTTTTTCTCCTTCACTGATGTGCACTGATGAGGCGGCACTGATGGGAACTGATAGGCTGAACTAGTGGGCATTGATGAGATGGCACTTATGGGCACTGATAAAGCGGCACTTATGGGCACTGATTAGGTGCCACTGATGAGGAGGCACTAATATGCTGAACTTATGAGCAATGATAGGTGGCACTGATATGTGGCATTGATGGGCACTGATAGGCAGCACTGGTGGGCATTGATGGGCACTGACAGGTGGCACTGATGGGCACTGATAAGCGGCACAGATAGGTGGTACTGATGGGCATTGATGGGTGGCACTGATGGGCGATACTGATGGACATTGATCGACAGCAGTGATGGGCATTGATGGGCAGCACTGATAGGTGGCACTGATATCCAGTACAGACTGGCATCGCTAATGGGCACTGATTGGTGGCACTTGTGGGCAGTGGTGGGCACTGATTGCTGTCACTGGTGGGCACTGATTAGTACACAGTTGTCGCTATATTACAATCAGGGCATTGATGATCATTGCCCTGATTACATGTGTAGATGTCCCCGTGCATGGAGATGCTGCTGATGGGCTCTCCTCACCACACACTGTGTAATGTGAGGAGCGCTGATTACGAGATCTCCATGTTTACATGTGACCGACTGTGATTGGACACAGCCACTCACTTGGTTAAACAGCCACGGACGTGACTCTTTACAGAGAAGCTAGGACACGGCGCAGCCACGATTGGCGCTCTGCTTTCCCCCCGCAGACGCGTCAGAGTGGCTGTTCTGGGACACCATCATTTGACAGTGGGCGGATGGCACGTTGCTGCTGCACCACCGAAACCCGAAAAATAAATTTAGCATGAGTTCGGGCTGAACTGTTTGCCACACACTATATATAGATACACACACATATACACTATATTAGCAAAAGTATTGGGATGCTTGCCTTTACACGCACATGAATTTTAATGGCATCCCAGTCTTACTCGGCAGGGTTTAATATTGAGTTGGCCCACCCTTTGAAGCTATAACAGCTTCAACTCTTCTGGGAAGGTTTAAGAGTGTGTGTCTGTGGGAATGTGTGACCATTCTTCCAGAAGCACATTTATGAGGTCAGGCACTGAGGTAGATTAGAGGGCCTGGCTCGCAGTCTCCACTCTAATTCATCCCAAAGGTGTTCTATCGTGTTGAGGTCAGGACTCTGTGCAGTCTAGTCAAGTTCCTTCACTCCAAACTCACTCTTTCATGCCTTTATGGACCTTGCTTTGTGCACTGGTGCACAGTTATGTTTGAACAGGAAGGGCCATATCCCGAAACTGTTCTCACAATGTTGGGAGCATGAAATTGTCCAAAATGTCTTGGTATGCTGATGCCTGAGTTCTCTTTATTGGAACTAAGGGGTCAAGCCCAAGCCCTTAAAACAACCCCACACTATAACCCCCCCTCCACCAAATGATTTGGACCAGTGCACAAAGCAAGGTCCATAAGGACACGGAAGAGCAAGTTTGGGATGGAGGAGCTTGACTGGCCTTTTTATGGACCTTGCTTGGACCTCAGCCAGTGAGGTGCAAGTTGACTTTCCAACTTCTTTGGCCCCTCAAGCCATCTGAAGTTTCTTCATGGCACTTCGATCCACGGGTTTCACAAGCCAGGCCTTAAAGTAACACGAAAGGCTTGTTTTAAAAAAAAAAACGAAACAAACAAAAAAAAAGTTATACTTACTGGCTATGTGCAGTGGTTTTGCACAGAAAAGCCAATCTCCTCCTCTTCTCAGATCCCTTGCCGGCACTCCTGGCCCCTGCCTTCTGATAAGTGCCCCCACAGTAAGCAGCTTGCTATGGGGCATCCGAAGCTGAGCCAATGCTCTCTATGTCCAATCAGACACGGAGCCATGATTTGGCTTCGCCCCCTCTCTCCTCATTGGCTCACTGACTTTGATTGACAGCAGCAGGAGCCAATGGCACCCACTGCTGTCTCGGCTAATGAGGAGTGAGAGTCCTGGACAGCCGAGGCTGTTGTGGACATTGCTGGATCGAGATTGGGCTGAGGTAAGTATTAGCTGCTGCACACAGAAGTTTTTTTTATCTTAATACATAGAATTCAATAATAAAAAACCTTCTGCCTTTAAAACCACTTTAAACTCAGGAGTTTATCAGGCCTGAGAGGATTTAACAGCTAACAACATCCCTACCCTAGGCAGGAGACCCAGGGGAGAATTGACCACAGTCACTTTCTAAATTTGTATACCCTCCTCTCCTAGCCTGTCCCACGGGCAATATACCTCCTAGTGGTTGGCCAAGGAGAAATAAATATTTGTACTGTTATGATGGAAAGTGAGGGCTATTGGTAAAAGAGCAAAAACTATTTGTAAAGAATGGGCGTTCACACAGTAGTTTCCATAGGTATGTTTAAAGTATATCACATAGATACATATATAAAATATAAAAAGATCTTTATTAATACATGCAATATATCATATATGCAGAAGCTGCCAACATGTTTTGCGGTACAGGCCGCTTCTTCCGGACTTTGTTATCTATGTCTGACTCAAAACACCTAATTTATATATATATACAGAAACAAAACACAATTACACACTATACAGTTTTCAGCCCTCAAATCCATGCTGGATTTATGGGCACTGATTAGGCTTCATTGATAGGCACAGTTTACGCTAAATTGATGGGCACTGGATATGTTGCATTAATGGGCACTGGTTATACATTGATGGGTACAGGTCAGGCTACATTGATGGGCACTGGTTACTCTGCACTGATGGGCACAGGTCAAGCTGCATTGATGAGCACAGGTGAGATTGCATTGATGGACACTGGTTACACTGTATTAATGGGCACAGGTATGGCTGCATTGATAGCCACTGGTTATGCTGCATTAATGGGCACAGGTCATGCTGCATTGGTGGGAATTGGTTAGGCTGCATTGATGGGCACTGGTTACACTGTATGATGGGCACAGGTCAGGCTGCATTGATGGGCACTGGTTACGCTGCATTGATGGGCACAGGTCAGGCTGCATTGATGGGCACTGGTCACGCTGGATTGATGGGCACTGGTCACGCTGCATTGATGGGCACAAGTCAGGCTGCATTAATGGGCACTGGTGAGGCTGCATTGATGGGCACTGGTGAGGCTGGTTACAGAAAATCCAAACAAAGACAGGATCGTGGAAGGGGGAGTGATAATCTGTGAATATAAATGCAAATACCGGAGGCTAAACCCTACAATGGCCAACTAACACAAACACCATATAACATCAAAATAAAACAAGATTCAACCAACCATTACAACTGAGTATAACTCAATACAAGAGAAAAAACACATTATGGCCAAATGAGACCTTGCAACATCATATATATAAAAAAAAAACAACAACAATTATTTGAAAATTGGGAGGGGGGGGCAAAAAAAAGAGGAAGAAGGGGAAATGGGAAGGAAATATGCTATGCCTACCATATGGCGTACAATGTGTAGTCCATATAGAAACACCTCAGTATTAAACGTACATAAAAAAGAACAGCCCAGACATAAAGTTGTTTAGGAATAAAATATCATATCAGAGCTTAGAGAAAGGGAACATAGCTGACAAACCCATTCAACCGGGGGGGGGGGGGGGGGGGGCTGGGGTCAGCCCTAAGGGTGAAGATCCACCGTGATTCAGAATGCAAGATAGCGTTATCAAAGTTGCCACCCTGGGAATTGGGGTGAATCTTGTCAATAGCCAAAAAAACTATACTGGCCAGGTCACACATACAACATTCCTCAAAGTGCCTCGTAATGGGACTCTCAGGGATACCATCATGAATATTATCCACACGTTCTTTAATATGTTTCCAGAACATGTGTTTGGTCTTCCCTACATAAAAAGGCATTGCACCCACCCGTAAAAAGATACACAATGCCCTTTATTTCACAGTTAGTGAAAAGTTTGGGCCCAATAACTATGGGATCTTTATGGATACCTGTGTTGCGGCAGTATTCACAGTGACCACAACGGTAAGTACCAGGGGGACTTAGGTTTTTCCTAAATGTGATATGTGGACTTGGGTCAACAAAATGTTTAAGGCTGGGCTCACACCTATGTGAATTGCATGCGGGTTTCCCCGCGTGCAATTTGCAAGCAGGAGAATGTGACCGACTCTCTATGGAGCAGGTTCACATATCTCCGGGGTGGCTGAGGAGTACACTGCACGGAATCGCTGTGCGTCTTTGGCTCTGTTTCAGGGCCAAATTCAGGCAAGGATTGATCCATCCCAGAAATGGAGTACAGAGACGCACAGTGTTCCTGTGCGATCCACGGCCTGTTTAGGTGTGAACTGAGGCTAATAGTGTTGTCCTGAGTCAACAGGTGCCAATGTTCTCGCAGGATAGTCATTATCCCATTGTGCTGTTTATTGAATTTTAGAAAAGGTCTGGTCTTAACTAGGGATGGCTGAACAGTTCACCCCGGCGGTCGTTTCGCGGCGAATTTCAGCTGTTCGCGGTCCGCCCAATCGGTGGACTATTGCCGCCGTTCGCCCGGCGGACTTCCGTGTTTACTGTATAAAAGAACTTTGACCTATGATGACACATCCATCATGGGGTACAGGACAGCCAATTGAGACATTACAGCACATGGCCACTTGGACATTCCCCCTAACTTATAAATAGACCCGATCCGGTGGCCATTTTACATTCTTTCGTATGTCACTATAGGGAGAGGTTGCTGTGTGGAACAGGGAGAGACTGCAGTGACCCAAATCGCTAGCTATTAGGTCCACAAAAGTTATTTTAAGAACTGGTATGGTATAGGTGTTAGGTGTAGTTCAGGATATAGGTTTGAGGCACTGCTGTGCTAGTGATTGTTGCAGCAGCCTGTCTTTTGTCAGTGTAGAGAGAGGGACAGGACGCTGTGTGCTGAAGGGACAGTCAGTTTAATCATTAGCTGTTACTATTAGGTCCACAAAAGTCCTTTTCAGGACTGGTATGGTAAAGTAGTACAGGATATAGATTTGAGTGCTTTCCAAGTTATTGTTCCAGCAGCCTGTGTTTTGTCAGTTTAAATAGGGACAGGCAGGAAGCTGTGTGTGGCAGTGAGGGACAGTCAGTTTAATCAGTAGCTGTTACTATTAGGTCCACAAAGGTTCTTTTCAAGACTGGTATGGTAATAGGCTTGTACACGTATAATATTCTTTCTTCCAAATATAGAAAGAATATTATACTTGAATGCTGCCCTTCTGCTGCAGTAGTCCTTTATGAGTATAGGGACTGAGGTACAGTCTGCTAATCATTCCCAACCTACTAGTTCCACAAAGGTCCTTATAAGGACTGGTAAGATATAGGGTACTACAGTACATAGGGTTGAGTGAGGTACAGTCTGCTATTCCTTAAGGACTGGTATAGGTCCACAATATATAGGGTTGAGGTGCACTACTGCTGACTGCTGCCCTTCTGCTGCAGCAGACCTTTATCAGTATAGGGACTGAGGTACAGTCTGCTAATCATTCCCAACCTACTAGTTCCACAAAGGTCCTTATAAGGACTGGTAAGGTATAGGGTACTACAGTACATAGGGTTGAGTGAGGTACAGTCTGCTATTCCTTAAGGACTGGTATAGGTCCACAATATATAGAGTTGAGGTGCACTACTGCTGACTGCTGCCCTATACTGCAGCAGTCCTTTATCAGTATAGGGACTGAGGTACAGTCTGCTAATCATTCACAACCTACTAGTTCCACAAAGGTCCTTATAAGGACTGGTAAGGTATAGGGTACTACAATACATAGGGTTGAGTGAGGTACAGTCTGCTATTCCTTAAGGAATGGTATAGGTCCACAATATATAGGGTTGAGGTGCACTACTGCTGACTGCTGCCCTTCCGCTGCAGCAGTCCTTTATCAGTATAGGGACTGAGGTACAGTCTGCTAATCATTCCCAACCTACTAGTTCCACAAAGGTCCTTATAACGACTGGTAAGGTATAGGGTACTACAGTACATAGGGTTGAGTGAGGTACAGTCTGCTATTCCTTAAGGACTGGTATAGGTCCACAATATATAGGGTTGATGTGCACTACTGCTGACTGCTGCCCTATTCTGCAGCAGTCCTTTATCAGTATAGGGTCTGAGGTACAGTCTGCTAATCATTCACAACCTACTAGTTCCACAAAGGTCCTTATAAGGACTGGTAAGGTATAGGGTACTACAGTACATAGGGTTGAGTGAGGTATAGTCTGCTATTCCTTAAGGACTGGTATAGGTCCACAATATATAGGGTTGAGGTGCACTACTGCTGACTGCTGCCCTTCTGCTGCAGCAGTCCTTTATCAGTATAGGGGCTGAGGTACAGTCTGCTAATCATTCACAACCTAATAGTTCCACAAAGGTCCTTATAAGGACTGGTAAGGTATAGGGTACTACAGTACATAGGGTTGAGTGAGGTACAGTCTGCTATTCCTTAAGGACTGGTATAGGTCCACAATATATAGGGTTGAGGTGCACTACTGCTGACTGCTGCCCTTCTGCTGCAATAGTCCTTTATCAGTATAGGGACTGAGGTACAGTCTGCTAATCATTCACAACCTACTAGTTCCACAAAGGTCCTAATGAGGACTGGTAAGGTATAGAGTACTACAGTACATAGGGTTGAGTGAGGTACAGTCTGCTATTCCTTAAGGATTGGTATAGGTCCACAATATATAGGGTTGAGGTGCACTACTGCTGACTGTTGCGCCTTCTGCTGCAGCAGTCCTTTATCAGTATAGGGACTGAGGTACAGTCTGCTAATCATTCACAACTTACTAGTTCCACAAAGGTCCTTATAAGGACTGGTAAGGTATAGGGTACTACAGTACATAGGGTTGAGTGAGGTACAGTCTGCTATTCCTTAAGGACTGGTATAGGTCCACAATATATAGGGTTGAGGTGCACTACTGCTGACTGCTGCCCTTCTGCTGCAGCAGTCCTTTATCAGTATAGGGACTGAGGTACAGTCTGCTAATCATTCACAACCTACTAGTTCCACAGAGGTCCTTATAAGGACTGGTAAGGTATAGGGTACTACAGTACATAGGGTTGAGTGAGGTACAGTCTGCTATTCCTTAAGGACTGGTATAGGTCCACAATATATAGGGTTGATGTGCACTACTGCTGACTGCTGCCCAATTCTGCAGCAGTCCTTTATCAGTATAGGGTCTGAGGTACAGTCTGCTAATCATTCACAACCTACTAGTTCCACAAAGGTCCTTATAAGGACTGGTAAGGTATAGGGTACTACAGTACATAGGGTTGAGTGAGGTATAGTCTGCTATTCCTTAAGGACTGGTATAGGTCCACAATATATAGGGTTGAGGTGCACTACTGCTGACTGCTGCCCTTCTGCTGCAGCAATCCTTTATCAGTATAGGGACTGAGGTACAGTCTGCTAATCATTCACAACCTACTAGTTCCACAGAGGTCCTTATAAGGACTGGTAAGATATAGGGTACTACAGTACATAGGGTTGAGTGAGGTACAGTCTGCTATTCCTTAAGGACTGGTATAGGTCCACAATATATAGGGTTGAGGTGCACTACTGCTGACTGCTGCCCTTCTGCTGCAGCAGTCCTTTATCAGTATAGGGACTGAGGTACAGTCTGCTAATCATTCACAACCTACTAGTTCCACAAAGGTCCTAATGAGGACTGGTAAGGTATAGGGTACTACAGTACATAGGGTTGAGTGAGGTACAGTCTGCTATTCCTTAAGGACTGGTATAGGTCCACAAAATATAGGGTTGAGGTGCACTACTGCTGACTGTTGCGCCTTCTGCTGCAGCAGTCCTTTATCAGTATAGGGACTGAGGTACAGTCTGCTAATCATTCACAACTTACTAGTTCCACAAAGGTCCTTATAAGGACTGGTAAGGTATAGGGTACTACAGTACATAGGGTTGAGTGAGGTACAGTCTGCTATTCCTTAAGGACTGGTATAGGTCCACAATATATAGGGTTGAGGTGCACTACTGCTGACTGTTGCGCCTTCTGCTGCAGCAGTCCTTTATCAGTATAGGGTCTGAGGTACAGTCTGCTAATCATTCACAACCTACTAGTTCCACAAAGGTCCTAATGAGGACTGGTAAGGTATAGGGTACTACAGTACATAGGGTTGAGTAAGGTACAGTCTGCTATTCCTTAAGGACTGGTATAGGTCCACAATATATAGGGTTGAGGTGCACTACTGCTGACTGTTGCGCCTTCTGCTGCAGCAGTCCTTTATCAGTATAGGGACCGAGGTACAGTCTGCTAATCATTCACAACTTACTAGTTCCACAAAGGTCCTTATAAGGACTGGTAAGGTATAGGGTACTACAGTACATAGGGTTGAGTGAGGTACAGTCTGCTATTCCTTAAGGACTGGTATAGGTCCACAATATATAGGGTTGAGGTGCACTACTGCTGACTGCTGCCCTTCTGCTGCAGCAGTCCTTTATCAGTATAGGGACTGAGGTACAGTCTGCTAATCATTCACAACCTACTAGTTCCACAGAGGTCCTTATAAGGACTGGTAAGGTATAGGGTACTACAGTACATAGGGTTGAGTGAGGTACAGTCTGCTATTCCTTAAGGACTGGTATAGGTCCACAATATATAGGGTTGAGGTGCCCTACTGCTGACTGCTGCCCTTCTGCTGTAGTAGTCCTTATCAGTATAGGGACTGAGGTACAGTCTGCTAATCATTCACAACCTACTAGTTCCACAAAGGTCCTTATAAGGACTGGTAAGGTATAGTGTACTACAGTACGTAGGGTTGAGTGAGGTACAGTCTGCTAATCCTTAAGGACTGGTATAGGTCCACAATATATAGGGTTGAGGTGCACTACTGCTGACTGCTGCCCTATTCTGCAGCAGTCCTTTATCAGTATAGGGACTGAGAGTTTTGTCACAGGGTCATTTAAAAAATGACAGGCAGAGGAAGAGGCAGGCCCTTCCGCAGGGGTGGTAGGGGTAGGGCAGGAGCAACAGGCTTGAGCCAAAGTGGGAAGTTGCAGAAGATGTGTTCAATTACTTTAAAGGATGCACCAGACTTGGTTGAGTGGCTCACTCAGCCTTACTCTTCTGCACCCTCCTCATCCTCTCAATCTGCACCCTCTTCTTCACTCTCTGCTATGTGCACCCCCAAAGACACTACCACCAACAACACCACCACCACCACATACCTTCCGCTTGAGTCACAGGAATTATTTTCCAATCCATATCAAGACATTTCTGATGCGCAGCCACTCTTGGCACTGGATCAGGAAGAGGAGGTAGCAACAACCGCCACTTAGCAGTCTGACGACAGTACCCAGATCAGCCCAAGGAGGTTGGTCCCCGGTGTTGCTGCCTACTCCGAGATCTCTACTTATAGCGGTGGGGAAGGTGACGTTGATGATGACGTGTCTAGTGATGTCACGTGGGTGCCCACAAGAGAGGAAGAGGAGGGGAGTTCAGAGGGAGATATGGACCAGTAGATAGGGAGGAGAAGCAGGAATAACTTACATTGCACAGGAGGGACAAAGCAGACTGCTAATGTATCAGGAGCGAGACATCGACCATGTGCGGTCACATCTGGCGCTCCCAGGACGCCGGCACATGGCTCCACAGTGTGGGCTTTTTTTAACGTGTCCGCTGCTGCCAATAGTGTTGCCATCTGCAATCTTTGCAGTCAACGCATTAGTCACGGTAAGCCCAACACTCACCTAGGGACGACCGCCTTAAGAAGGCACATAAGCAGCCATCACCGAGCCCAGTGGGAGCAACGGAACACACAAAGCCACACTCCAGGCTCTCACCGTCCAGCCTCGTCTTATACTTCTCCTTCTCCTCTCTCCTCACAATTGTCCTCCACTCCACCTTCCAACACGCCAAGCTCACGTTTTTCTGCAAAAAGGGGGCTTCTGTGGGCCTAATGTTCGAGCGTAAAAAAATTATGACGCCGGATAACCCTCTTGCCCAACGGTTGACGGCTGGCTTGTCAGAACTGATAGCCCGCCAACTACTGCCATATAAAATGGTGGACTCGGAGGCCTTTCGAAAATTTGTGGCCATTGGAACACCACAATGGAAGGTCCCAGGAAGGAAGTATTTCTCAGAGAAGGGCATCCCAGAGCTATATGGCCATGTTGAGCGGCAAGTGAATGTATCTCTGGCACACATTGTCGGTGCCAAGATACATCTGACCACAGACACGTGGTCTAGCAAACACGGACAGGGAAGGTATATCACTTTTACTGCCCACTGGGTGAACCTTCTGACGGCCGTCAAGCATGTAACCCGTGGCACCCGTGTAGATTTGGTTTTACCGCCACGGATTGCATGCAGGCCTGGCTCTTCTTCTCATCCTCCTCCTACTCCATCCTCCTCCCTCTCCTCCTCGGCTGACTCCTCCTTTTCCGCTGCTAGCGTCTCTTCCGCTCCACCGCCCAAGCTCCCCAGAACCTATTCGACATGCCAGGTGAGACGTTGCCATGCCGTGCTGCATCTGTTGTGCCTGGAAGCCAAGAGCCACACTGGCCCGGCACTCCTTTCAGCTTTGCGTTCACAGGCAGATCAGTGGCTAACACCGCTCAATTTGACAGATGGTAAAGTGGTGTGTGACAACGGTGCCAATCTGCTTAGCGCATTGAAACAGGGCAAAATGACGCACGTGCCATGCATGGCACATGTCTTAAACTTGGTCGTGCAGCGATTCGTTGTCAAATACCCTGAGGTCCAGGACATCTTGCGGCAGGCAAGGAAAATCTCAGCCCATTTCAGAAGATCTTACACGGCCATGGCTCGCCTTGCTGACATTCAGCAACGACACAATCTGCCGGTCAGACGTCTTATTTGCGATTGCCCGAAGCGATGGAACTCAACCTTCTATATGCTTGATAGGCTGCTCCAGCAGAAACGTGCAGTTAACGTCTACGTGTATGAACTCTGTGGCAGAACAGGTTCTGGGGAGCTGGGTTTTTTTTCACCACGCCAGTGGATGCTCATGCGCGACGCATGCAGACTTCTGCGGCCATTAGAGGAGATCACCAAACTGGTCAGTCGCATCCATGGCGCCATCAGTGACATGGTACCTTATGCCTTCTTTATGGAGTGTGCATTGCGTCGTGTCATTGATCAAGCTGTGGAAGAGCAGGAGCGGGAAGATGAGGAAGTCGCAATGCTGGATGAATTCCCAGGGGGGGCTACTCTATCTGAGACAAGTCAACAACAGGAGTCTGAAGAGGAGTCAGAGGAGGATGGTGCCGGGGCGGATGAGGAGGAGCAAGAAGAGCATGCTTTAAACCTTTCTGGGATCCCTGTTGTTGTGCGTGGATGGGGAGAGGAGAATGAAGAGGACGACATTATCCTGGATGATGAGCAGGAGCCAGGCCACCACACCGCTTCCAGTTTAGTGCAAATGGGGGCCTTCATGCTCCAGTGTTTTAATAGGGACCCCCGTATAAAAAGCATAAGGGTTAATGACCAGTACTGGGTGGCAACGTACTTAGACCCCCGGTACAAACACAAAATGGCTGAAATGTTACCACCGTCACAGAGGGCTGTCAGAATGGAGCACTTCCAGGCCTTGCTTCAAGAAATGCTGCATTCTGCTTTTGCGTGCGCTGGCAGAGGAGCAATTCCCACTTCCAGAGAAGGAGTTGCGGGTACCAATCCAACAACGCCTGCAAGAAGAGGCCGGTTTGAAGATGTGTTGGTGACTTCGGATGTGAGGTCATTCTTTAAGCCGACCCATCGACAGGTGTCATCCGGATCCAGCATCAGGGAATGCCTAGACCGTCAGGTGTCTGACTACATCGGGTTAACGGCCGATGTGGACGCTCTGAGGAGTGATGAATCCCTGGACTACTGGGTGGGCAGGCTTGACCTCTGGCCAGAGCTTGCCCAATTTGCAATCAAACTGTTGGCTTGCCCCTCGTCCAGTGTCCTGTCCGAAAGGACGTTCAGCGCAGCAGGGGGGATCGTGACTGATAAGCGTACTCGCCTAGCTCACGACAGTGTTAACTACCTCACATTTCTAAAAATGAATGAGGCATGGATCTCGGAGGAATTCAACACATGTGACCAGTAGACCATGTATATGTCTATAAACAATTTTTTTAATCGAGAACACAGACCTTCTTTCTTCATTTGGCTTACTTCCTTGTCCAAAAAAAGCACACCGTACTATATGCCCGTACCTCCTGTTTGAAGAGGTTGAGCGGTGTCATATTTCTACTGGGGCTGCTTATTATGAGGGGCTCCCACCATCCCTGTGCTGTGCTGACTTCCTCCTGGGGCTGCTTATTATGAGGGGCTCCCACCATCCCTGTGCTGACTTCCTCCTGGGGCTGTACCTCTTCTGTGCATATTATGAGGGGCTCCCACCATCCCTGTGCTATGCTCATTATGAGGGGCTTCCACCATCCCTGTGCTGTGCTGACTTCCTCCTGGGGCTGCTTATTATGAGGGGCTCCCACCATCCCTGTGCTATGCTGACATCCTCCTGGGGCTGCTTATTATGAGGGGCTCCCACCATCCCTGTGCTATGCTGACATCCTCCTGGGGCTGCTTATTATGATGGGCTCCCACCATCCCTGTGCTGTGCTGACTTCCTCCTGGGGCTGCTTATTATGAGGGGCTCCCACCATCCCTGTGCTGTGCTGACTTTCTCCTGGGGCTGCTTATTATGAGGGGCTCCCACCATCCCTGTGCTATGCTGACATCTTCCTGGGGCTGCTTATTATGAGGGGCTCCCACCATCCCTGTGCTGTGCTGACTTCCTCCTGGGGCTGCTTATTATGAGGGGCTCCCACCATCCCTGTGCTATGCTGACATCCTCCTGGGGCTGCTTATTATGAGGGGCTCCCACCATCCCTGTGCTGTGCTGACTTCCTCCTGGGGCTGTACCTCTGCTGTGCATATTATGAGGGGCTCCCACCATCCCTGTGCTATGCTCATTATGAGGGGCTCCCATCATCCCTGTGCTGTGCTGACTTCCTCCTGGGGCTGCTTATTATGAGGGGCTCCCACTATCCCTGTGCTATGCTGACATCCTCCTGGGGCTGCTTATTATGAGGGGCTCCCTCCATCCCTGTGCTGTGCTGACTTCCTCCTGGGGCTTCGCCTCTGCTGTGCATATTATGAGGGGCTCCCACCATCCCTGTGCTATGCTCATTATGAGGGGCTCCCACCATCCCTGTGCTATGCTGACTTCCTCCTGGGGCTGCTTACGGTGCAGGTGTCAGTGCTGTATATCACGGTGCTGGTGTCAGTGCTGTATATCATGGTGCTGGTGTGAGTGCTTTATGTCACGCTGCTTATGTCAATGCTCTCTATCATGGTGCTGGTGTCAGATAACTCTATCACGGTGCAGGTGTCAGATCACTCTATCACGGTGCAGGTGTCATTGCTGTATGTCACGCTGCTGATGTCAGTGCTCTCTATCACGGTGCTGGTGTCAGTGCTGTATATCACGGTGCTGGTGTCAGTGCTGCATATCACGGTGCTGGTGTCAGTGCTCTCTATCACGGTGCTGGTGTCAGATCACTCTATCACGGTGCAGGTGTCATTGCTGTATGTCACACTGCTGGTGATCATCTTCTGCACCCTCTTCTTTGCCTACCCTGACCTTCCCTCTCCTCCATTGCCTTCATGCGCTCCACAGTCCTGAATTATCACAATTTCACATATAAAAAAAGAATGCTTTTAGTTGTCGATCCCAGATTCACCTCATACATGTGTTATGTCATTGGCCATGTGGTGGGACTATGTTTGCACAGCTAGTAATTATTTTGTGGCTGCAAATTTGACCTGTAGGTTTGCAAAGTTCGCCTCCCATTGAAGTCAATGGGGCCCGCCGCGAACGTTACGAAACGTCCCGTCGGAAGTTCGTCCATCACTAGTCTTAACTTCCCCGGACTATGTTTCCCCTGAAAAAGTCACGTGCCCATTTGTAAACCCTTTTAAGGGCTCTGTGGCTATTGCCCCTCTTGAGAAATCTCTCTTTCAGGAATTTAGCTTGTATCATAAAGTCACTATTACTAGTGCAATTTCTTTGGATGCGTAGGTTTTGGCCTACAGGTACGCCCCTAATTAGATGTCAGGGATGGGAACTCCCTGCATGGAGCAGGGAATTTTATGCTGTGGTCTTTCTAAAAAGGCTAGTAGCTATGGATCAGGTGCTTGATAATAGTGAGGTCCAGAAATGGCAGCAAATTTGCATTAACATTGAGTGTAAAATGCTATTAATCATTAATGTTGAGCATACTCAGGAAATCTGATACTAAGTCGTTAGGGCCTGTCCAAAATATGAGGATATTGTCAATGTACCCCCACCATAAAAGAACTTGGCGAAGGTACATCGACAAGTCCTCACCCCCCCATATACAGGTTGGCATAAGAGGGGGCACCGGTAGTGCCCATAGCCACCCTCTGTACCTGGAGGTAGTGGGAGCGGACGAACATAAATGCATTGTGTATCAAAATGAACTTGAGTAATTCCCATATAAATATATTATATTCCTGATGGATGTTGCTCCTTTCATTTAGGAACATTTTGAAAATTGCAAGGCCCAAATAGTGGGGTATACTGGAGTATAGGGCTTCAACAACAATAAACACCAGCAGTGTGTTGGTACCCACATGTAGGCTATCAAAAATATTGAGAAGAAGGATAGTGTCCTTAAGACAAGTAGGTAAACTCTCCACATGTGGTCATAGGTGGTCATCTACAATGGTACTAGCCTTGGGGGTAATACTCATGATTAGAGATGAGCCTCATGTTCGAGTCGAACATACGTTCGACTCGAACATCGGCTGTTCGTTCGTTCGGCGAAGTCCGAACATTTTGGTCCATTCACGCCAAATTCGTGTGCCGCTCACGGCCCACAATGCACTGCGATGGCGCAGTGCATTGCTGGCTCATGATTGGCCAAGCATGCACTGTGACCCCGCATTCTTGGCCAATCGCAGCGCTAGCATCGAGGAGAGCCATGATTGGCCACAGGCAGGATGCCTGTGGCCAATCATAGCTCAGGCTGTGTAGTGCACGCCCCACACTATATAAGGCCGCCAGCGCGGCGGCCTTGTGTAGTGTGTTGGCGTCTGAAGCAGTGGGTGTTCTGTGTACCTTCAACACAGTACACACCGATCGTTTTCGGCCGATTTTCGATCTTGCTGTTGTGTAGTGGTTGTTGTCTGCGTGCCCTGACCGCAGTATACACTGCTATATTCACCTCACCTATATAGCTAGTGATCTATCTTTTATAATAGAGCTTGCAGTCAGTAGTGTTAGGAGCTTGTCCGTGCTGTCTGCGTGCTCTGTACCCAGTACATACCGCTATATCCACCTACATAGCTGTTCTCTATTTCAGCCCACTTGCCATCTGCAGGAGTTATTGGAAGTTGTGTGTGCCTCCAGCACAGCACAGTATACATCTATATATACCCCTTTATCTCTGGTGTTCTATAATAAAGGCATCTGCAGGAGTTAGTGGGTGTTCTGTGTACCTTCAACACAGTACACACCGATCGTTTTCGGACGATTTTCGATCTTGCTGTTGTGTAGTGGTTGTTGTCTGCGTGCCCTGACCGCAGTATACACTGCTATATTCACCTCACCTATATAGCTAGTGATCTATCTTTTATAATAGAGGTTGCAGTCAGTAGTGTTAGGAGCTTGTGCGTGCTGTCTGTGTGCTCTGTACCCAGTACATACCGCTATATCCACCTACATAGCTCTTCTCTATTTGAGACCACTTGCCATCTGCAGGAGTTATTGGAAGTTGTGTGTGCCTCCAGCACAGCACAGTATACATCTGTATATACCCCTTTATCTCTGGTGTTCTATAATAAAGGCATCTGCAGGAGTTAGTGGGTGTTGTGTGCCTCTAGCACAATATACACTACCCAACTGCTTTTTTACCCAACTCCCTTCAGGCCATTACCATGTCTGGAAGGCCAGCAAGGAGAGGCAGACAGGCGCGAGCCGATAAAAGAGGGCAAGCAGGCTCTGTGTCTAGAGACAACAGTGCTGGTCGTGGACGCGGTGCATTGTCATCAGCACGTGGCCATGGGACACGCTTGTCCTTCTTTTCGGCAGCTGGACATGTTGAGCCGCAACATGCCAACAACTTGGTAGAGTGGATGACCAAGCCCTCTTCATCCTCCTCATCCTCTCTCACCCAGTCTCAGGGTACTAGCAAAGCAGCTGCCAACGCATCGTCTTCCCTCCTCTCAATGTCATCATCAGTGACTCCTTCCCTAGATCCACCACGTCCTCCTGAGGAGTCTCCTGAACTCTTTGAGCACAGTGTTGGGTACATGTTACAGGAGGATGCCCAGAGTTTTGTGGGCTCTGATGATGACACTCAGCTAGAGGAAGGCAGTAGCGTGAGCACAGAGAGAGGGGATGCTCAAGAAGGACAGCAATCTGGCAGTCATGTTCCACAAGCTGCAGCATACTGCCAGGTTTGCTACAGCGATGAAGAGGGAGGGGATGATGAGGGCACTGACTCCACGTGGGTGCCTGGAAGGAGAGAGGAGGAGGAGGAGGAGGAGGAGGCACATGTCCAACGAGGCAGGATGCCCTCCTGGGGCCAGCTTAGGGGCAGCACACCGACTGAATCACACCGCAGAGCTCCGCCTGTGCAGGGCGCTGCCTCTGCGCGTTATTCTAAAAGTTCTTTGGTGTGGGCCTTTTTTGAGACGAGTGCATCAGATCGCACCGCTGCTATTTGCAACATATGTCTCAAGCGTATCTCGCGTGGCCAAAACATCAGCCGCTTGGGCACCACATGCTTGACCAGACATATGTTGACCTGCCATGCAGCTCGTTGGCAAGCGTACCTCAAAGACCCACACCAAAGAACAAAGCGGACCTCTCCTTGCTCCTCATCAGCTGGCATCTCCAACCCCACTAGACCTTCAGTCCTCTCTGAAACCTGCTCTGAGAGGAATGAAGGTGTAGAATTAGGTGTGTCACAGCCAAGTGCTTCCGGGAACTCTGCTAGCGGTACACCCACGTCCGATTATAGCAGGCAAATGTCCCTGCCCCAGCTGCTGGACCGGCGAAAGAAGTTCACTCCCAGCCATCCACATGCCCAGCGGTTGAATGCTAGCTTGGCTAAATTGCAAGCACTTCAACTGCTGCCTTTTCAGTTGGTAGACTGGCCCCCTTCCGTGAGTTTGTACAATGTGCGGTTCCTCAGTGGCAGGTCCCCAAACGCCACTTTTTCTCACAGAAGGCGATTCCGGCTCTCTACCGGCATGTGGAAGGCAATGTCCTTGCCTCGCTGGACAGGGCGGTCAGCGGTAAGGTGCATATTACCGCTGACTCATGGTCCAGCAGGCATGCACAGGGACGTTACCTGTCTTTCACGGCCCATTGGGTCACTCTTCTGGCAGCTGGGAAGGATGCAGGACAAGGTGCAGTAGTGTTGGAGGTTGTTCCGCCACCACGCCTCCAAAATGCTACTATTGGTTGTGACACACCTCTCTCCTCCACCCCCTCCTCTTCTTCTTCCTCCATGGCCTCTTCCAGTGCTCTGTCCTCAGAACCAGCGGTGCTTCGTAGGCGTTCCAGGGGCTACGCAAGTACGCAGGCAAAACAATGCCATGCCGTGTTTGCGCTGGTTTGTTTGGGGGACAGGAGCCACACTGGGGCGGATGTTTTGTCAGCTCTGCAGGGGCAGGCCGAGAGGTGGTTGACGCCACGCCAGCTTAAGCCAGGAATGGTGGTTTGTGACAATGGCACCAACCTCCTCTCCGCCCTCCGACAGGGACAACTGACCCATGTGCCCTGTGTAGCTCACGTCCTTAACCTGGTGGTGCAGCGGTTCTTGGGCAGGTACCCCAGCTTACAGGATGTCCTGAAGCAGGCCAGGAAAGTCTGTGTGCATTTCCGCCGATCATTTAATGCCTGTGCTCGGCTGGCTGAGCTCCAAAAGGAGTTGAACCTGCCCAAGAACCGCCTTATATGTGACATGCCTACCAGATGGAACTCAACGTTGGCCATGCTGCAGCGGCTGCACACGCAGCAGAGGGCCATCAATGAGTACCTGTGTGACTAAGGCACCAGGACAGGGTCAGGGGAGCTTGGTTTTTTCTCACCACGCCAGTGGGGCATGATCAGGGATGCATGCACTGTCCTGTCACCGTTTGAGGAGGCCACAAGGATGGTGAGCAGTGACAGTGCATGCATCAGTGACACTGTACCTCTTGTCCACCTCTTGGAGCATACGCTGCGTGGAATAATGGACAGGGCACTTGAGGCAGAACAGAGGCAGGAAGAGGAGGACTTCCTTGCCTCTCAAGGCCCCCTTTATCCAGACAGTGTTCCTGCTGTGCCACCCATCACACAGGAAGAGGATGAGGAGGAGGAAGAGGAGGAGGAGGATGATTGTGTCAGCATGGAGGTGGAGGCTGGCACTCAGCATCAGCAGCAGCAGCAGCAGCAGTCTTGTAGGGATGATTTACAGTCCCAAGAAACACTTGGACTTGTACGTGGCTGGGAGGAGGTAGCTGCGGATCATGTTGTCCTTAGTGACCCAGAGGACTCTGGACCGAATGCCTCAGCTAACCTACGCTGCATGGCCTCCCTGATCCTGCAAAGCCTGCGGAAGGATCCTCGTATTCTTCGGATCAAGGAGAGGGACCATTACTGGCTGGCCACTCTCCTTGATCCACGGTACAAGGGTAAGCTTGCCGACCTTATCTTGCCATCGCAGAGGGAGCAGAGGATGAGACATCTCCGGGAGGCCTTGCAGAAAGGTCTGTGCAATGCGTTCCCAGAGACTGGGAGGTTACAAACTCCTGGTCCTGGACAACGTGTTGCTGAGGCATCGGTCAGAAGGAGCGGTGGAGAAGGTGGCCGTCTGACTGATGCTTTCAGACAATTTTTTAGTCCGCAGCCCGAAGGTATGATCGGTTCCAGCACCCATCGCCAGCGTCTGATTTACATGGTGCAGGAATACCTAGGGGCAAGGTCAGACTTGGACACCTTTCCCACCGAAAATCCTCTGGCTTACTGGGTCTTGAGGATGGATCACTGGCCAGAGCTTGCACAGTATGCAATTGAGCTACTGGCCTGTCCTGCATCCAGCGTTCTTTCGTAACGCACCTTCAGTGCTGCTGGTGGCTTTGTTACCGATCACAGGGTGCACCTGTCCACCGAATCAGTTGATCGACTGACCTTCATCAAGATGAATCAGTCTTTGATCACCCACAGCTACCAAGCACCTGAAGCTGATGTAACAGAATAATTTTTTTTGAAATATCAGATCCCTTTAAGACTGTCTATGCTGATGCTGAGTGACTGTCCTGTTATGTTGATTGTCTATCCTCTTCCTCCTACCCTGATATGTTGGAAGAACATTTCTGGTTCTGGTTGATGCCATCAGCCCAATTTTTCTGCCCTTGTTTAACAGGGGCGTTTAAGTACAATTTTTGATGCAATGCTTTGCAGCAGGGCTAATTCCTGCAATCAAACAAGAGTATATGGGAGAGGTTGCAGTGTGGTGGCACCAGCACCAGTGCCTAAGGCCCAATTTTTCTGCCCCTGTTTAACAGGGGCGTTTAATTACAATTTTTGATGCAATGCTTTGCAGCAGGGCTAATTCCTGCAATAAAACTAGAGTATATGGAAGAGGTTGCAGTGTGGTGGCACCAGCACCAGTGCCTAAGGCCCAATTTTTCTGCCCCTGTTTAACCACTTGCTTACTGGGCACTTAAACCCCCCTCAGTCCCAGACCAATTTTCAGCTTTCAGTGCTCTCACATTTTGAATGACAATTACTCAGTCATGCAACACTGTAACCAAATGATTTTTTTGTCCTTTTCTTCATACCAATAGAGCTTTCTTTTGGTGGTATTTGATCACCTCTCGGTTTTTTATTTTCTGCGCTATAAATGAAAAAAGACCGAAAATTTTGAAAAAAAATGAATTTTTCTTCGTTTCTGTGACAAAATTTAGCAAATTAGCAATTTTTCTTCATAAATTTTGGCCACAATTTATACTACTACACATCTTTGGTAAAAATAACCCAAATTTTTGCATATTATATGATCTGTGTGAAATTTATAGAGTCTACAAGCTATGGTGCAAATCATAAAGATTTGCAAAAAAAGATCACATCTGATGTACTAAGGCCTATCTCCATTCTTGAGACCCTAACAAGCCAGGAAAGTACAAATGCCCCCCAAATGACCCCTTTTTGGAAAGTAGACATTCCAATGTATTTAGTAAGAGGCATGGTTAGTTATTTTAAGTTGTCATTTTTTCCCATAATTCTTTGCAAAATGACGATTTTTTTTTTTTTTTTTTCACAAAATTTTCATTGTAATAGCTTATTTCTCCCACACGGAATGTGCATACCACAAATAACACCCCAAAATACATTCTTCTACTCCTCCTGAGTATAACGATACCACATGTGTGAGACTTTTACACAGCCTGACCACATACAGAGGCCTAATTTTGAAGTAGCACCTTCAGGCATTCTAGGAGCATAAATTACACATTTCATTTCTCAACCACCTATTACAGTTTTGAAGGCCCTGGAACACCAGGGCAATGGAAACGTCCAGAAAATGACCCCATTTTGGAAAGCTAACACCCCAACGTATAATCTATGAGGCATAATGAGTCTTTTCAATGGTTCATTTTTTTCCAGAAGTTTTCGGAAAATGTGGAAAAAAATGAAAACGCATTTTTTTTTACACAAAGTTGTCCGTTTATAAGATATTTCCAACGCATAGCATTTACATAGCAAAAATAACACCCCAAAATACGTTCTACTACTCCTCCTGAGTATAACGATACCAAATGTGTGAGACTTTTACACAGCCTGACCACATACAGAGGCCTAATTTTGAAGTAGCACCTTCAGGCATTCTAAGAGCATAAATTACACATTTCATTTCTCAATCACCTATTACAGTTTTGAAGGCCCTGGAACACCAGGGCAATGGAAACGTCCAGAAAATGACCCCATTTTGGAAAGCTAACACCCCAACGTATAATCTATGAGGCATAATGAGTCTTTTCAATGGTTCATTTTTTTCCAGAAGTTTTCGGAAAATGTGGAAAAAAATGAAAACGCATTTTTTTTTACACAAAGTTGTCCGTTTATAAGATATTTCCAACGCATAGCATTTACATAGCAAAAATAACACCCCAAAATACGTTCTACTACTCCTCCTGAGTATAACGATACCAAATGTGTGAGACTTTTACACAGCCTGACCACATACAGAGGCCTAATTTTGAAGTAGCACCTTCAGGCATTCTAAGAGCATAAATTACACATTTCATTTCTCAATCACCTATTACAGTTTTGAAGGCCCTGGAACACCAGGGCAATGGAAACGTCCAGAAAATGACCCCATTTTGGAAAGCTAACACCCCAACGTATAATCTATGAGGCATAATGAGTCTTTTCAATGGTTCATTTTTTTCCAGAAGTTTTCGGAAAATGTGGAAAAAAATGAAAACGCATTTTTTTTTACACAAAGTTGTCCGTTTATAAGATATTTCCAACGCATAGCATTTACATAGCAAAAATAACACCCCAAAATACGTTCTACTACTCCTCCTGAGTATAACGATACCACATGTGTGAGACTTTTACACAGCCTGACCACATACAGAGGCCTAATTTTGAAGTAGCACCTTCAGGCATTCTAAGAGCATAAATTACACATTTCATTTCTCAATCACCTATTACAGTTTTGAAGGCCCTGGAACACCAGGGCAATGGAAACGTCCAGAAAATGACCCCATTTTGGAAAGCTAACACCCCAACGTATAATCTATGAGGCATAATGAGTCTTTTCAATGGTTCATTTTTTTCCAGAAGTTTTCGGAAAATGTGGAAAAAAATGAAAACGCATTTTTTTTTACACAAAGTTGTCCGTTTATAAGATATTTCCAACGCATAGCATTAACATAGCAAAAATAACACCCCAAAATACGTTCTACTACTCCTCCTGAGTATAACGATACCAAATGTGTGAGACTTTTACACAGCCTGACCACATACAGAGGCCTAATTTTGAAGTAGCACCTTCAGGCATTCTAAGAGCATAAATTACACATTTCATTTCTCAATCACCTATTACAGTTTTGAAGGCCCTGGAACACCAGGGCAATGGAAACGTCCAGAAAATGACCCCATTTTGGAAAGCTAACACCCCAACGTATAATCTATGAGGCATAATGAGTCTTTTCAATGGTTCATTTTTTTCCAGAAGTTTTCGGAAAATGTGGAAAAAAATGAAAACGCATTTTTTTTTACACAAAGTTGTCCGTTTATAAGATATTTCCAACGCATAGCATTTACATAGCAAAAATAACACCCCAAAATACGTTCTACTACTCCTCCTGAGTATAACGATACCACATGTGTGAGACTTTTACACAGCCTGACCAAATACAGAGGCGCAACATGCAAGAAACACCGTCGGCGTTCCAGGGACACATAGCCTGCACATACCAAGAATTACACCCCCAAATACATTATGCTGAGCAAAGGGTAAAGAAAAGATTACCTGTGGTTTTAGAAGCGCAGTTGTCCACAGGAGGATATCACTGGTCCAGGCAGCAGGCAGGGACTTGGTCAGCAACAGCGAACACAGTTTTTCAGGCAGCAGGCAGGGATACTGTCCATATTACAGTCCAGGGTTAGTGCAGAGATGTCAGCAGTGCCAAAAATATTGGTCCTGGTAGTAGGCAGGTCCTTGTGGTGTGGTCAGTGCGGCATGATGGCAGTAAGTCCTACAGGCAGCAGACAAAAGTAGAGCCTCGTTCAGGACAGAATGGGGATAGGGGTAGAGGCTTCTCCCTCCCAAATCTCTTTGAAGCCTCCGAGTCTCCAGACCCTAATCTAGGAATAAGAAAACAAAGAAAATTGTTTTCTTCTTCCAGAAAAACTATACTGGAGCCCCTCACATATGTGAGACCCCGTGTTGAATCCCACTAGTCCAGTTGCAGAATACAAGATCAGTCCAAGAGGCAGGCAAATATCGTGGTCAAACAGTCCAAGGTCAGTTCCAGATCAGGCAGAGATATATACAGAATCGTTAGACAGAAGCATGGTCGAATAACAGTCCAGGGTCAGTTCCAGATGAGGCAGAGGTATGTACAGAATCGTTAGGCAGAAGCGTGGTCGAATAACAGTCCAGGGTCAGTTCCAGATCAGGCAGCGGTATGTACAGAATCGGCAGGCATAAGAGTGGTCAAATAACAAGCCAGGGTCCGTTACAGAGCAGGCAGTGGCATAAGGGGTGTGAAGGTGTATGAAGGCAGGAACTGAGGATTATGTTTACCATACTTCACTAAAAATTTATTGAAGTATGGTAACGCCGAAAACAGTCGCCTATACAGAGGCCTGGTTGGGAAGGACATTGTGCACAATAATAAGATGTGTCTTTTCTGACTCCTGCTTTGGTACACACCTTACATCTTTTTTGGCGTCTTTTGCCTGCTGGTGTGGGGGGAATTTTATCCGGAAAGTGGCGCTCGGAGAGTCGACTTACAACGTCTGATCGGATATTTTCTGGTGGGCCGTTTGGGAATAAAAGGGCTGTGAAAACTTCCTCCTGGTAGCCAAAGAAACGTTTGGGGTTTTGGGTGGCGTTGCTGTAAATTACATATGAATTGTAAATGGCCAATTGAAAAAAATAAATTACTACTTTTTTGTACCAATGATATGTCCGTCTTGAGACCAGATATGGTTCCATCATTTGGTCGTTGAAGTCGACTCCTCCCATGAACAAATTATACTCTGAAATACATTTGGGTTTCTTTACGGGGCCATTCCTTCTGGGGATTTCCACGAAGGTATCGTTGTGGATAGAAGATAACATGTACACATCTCTTCTGTCCCTCCACTTCACTGCCAGAACCTCCTTGTTTCTTAGACTTGCGGTTTCTCCTTTCCGCAGCTTCTTGTTCACCAGACTTTGAGGAAAGCCCTTCCGGTTCTTTTTTACAGTGCCACATGCTGGCGTCTTCTTCCGGTGAAGGTTGTGGAACAGGGGCAGAGATGTGTAGAAGTTGTCTACATAGAGGTGGTAGCCTTTATCCAGTAGGGGGTATATGAGGTCCCAAACAATTTTTCCGCTGGATCCCAAATAATCCGGACAATTAGGGGGCTGTAGCTGGGTGTCCTTCCCTTCGTACACCTTGAAGGAATATGTGTACCCTGTGGCTCGGTCACATAATTTGTAGACCTTCACCCCATAGCGGGCCCTTTTGCTGGGCATAAATTGCTTCATCCTAAGCCTGCCACTAAATTTAATAAGGGACTCATCCACACATATGTGTTGGTCCGGGGTAAACAATTTGGGGAATATTTCTGAAAAATTATTTAGTATTGGTCGAATTTTGTAAAGGCGGTCAAAATTTGGATCATTTCGTGGAAGGCATTGGGAATTGTCACTGAAATGTAAGAACCTCAGGATCATCTGATATCTGTGTCTGGGCATTACCGCGGAGAAGAGCGGTGAGTGGTGGAGGGGGTGGGTTGACCAGTAGGTACGTAATTGGTTTTTTTTGTTGAGTCCCATATTAAATGTGAGGCCTAAAAAAAGCTTGAACTCCTCCACCGTTAGGTCTCTCCATTCGTAGGGACGGGCATAATAGGAGGTTGGATTTTGAAAAATACATTGTTGTGCATACAGGTTGCACTGGGCCACAATTGACGCCAACATGTCCTCCGTAAAAATTAAATTAAAAAAATCGATGGGGCTAAAATTCTCCGTGTCCACCTGGACTCCTGGCTGGGCGGTGAAAGGGGGAACATTGGCCTCTCCTGAATTAGGAGGAAGCCACAAGGGGTTCTGAAGGGCATAGGGAAGGCCAGCATGGCTCCTAACCCTTTGGGGCTGAGATGACACCCCACTGGTACTTGGCCTTTCTTGCTGGGGCACTGCGGTGCTGGTGGACGGCATTGCGGTGCTGGTGGACGGCACTGCGGTGCTGGTGGACGGCACTGCCTCACTAGAACGCCTTCGCTTGATGGGCCGGATATCTTCCTCCTCGGATTCATCAGTCAGTGTTTCACTGCTGAGGACTGGCTCATAAGTTACGTCGGCTTCAGAATCCGAATCCGAAAAGGAATCGGAAGAGGAGAGCTCCCCGTTGCTCTCGTCGGCCGCGGAAATAATTTGGTACGCCTCCTCAGCGGAAAAGACGCGTTTAGCCATTGTAGCACTGATGGGCACTGATGAGGTGGCACAGATGGGCGTTATTGAGGTGGCACAGATGGGCGCTTTTGAGGTGGCACAAATGGACACTGATGGGTCGGCACAGATGTGCACTGATTTATTGCACAGATGTGCAGATTTGTTGCACGGATGTGCACTGATGAGGCGGCAGATGGGCACTGCTGAGGCGGCAGATGGGCACTGCTGAGGCGGCACAGATGGGCACTGCTGAGGCGGCACAGATGGGCACTGCTGAGGCGGCACAGATGGGCACTGCTGAGGCGGCAGATGGGCACTGATGGGTCGGCACAGATGTGCACTGATTTATTGCACGGATGTGCACTGATTTATTGCACGGATGTGCACTGCTGAGGTGGCAGATGGGCACTGCTGAGGTGGCAGATGGGCACTGCTGAGGCGGCAGATGGGCACTGCTGAGGCGGCAGAGATGGGCACTGCTGAGTCGGCACAGATGGGCACTGCTGAGTCGGCAGATGGGCACTGATAGGTCGGCACAGATGTGCACTGATTTATTGCACGGATGTGCACTGATAAGGCAGCAGATGGGCACAGATGGGCACTGCTTAGGCGGCACAGATGGGCACTGCTTAGGCGGCACAGATGGGCACTGCTGAGGCGGCACAGATGGGCACTGCTTAGGCGGCACAGATGGGCACTGCTGAGGCACAGATGGGCACCGATTGGTACAGATGGGCACCGATTGGCACTGGCTGGCACTGGCTGGCACTGGTGGGCACTGGCGGGCACTGGCGGGCACTGGCGGGCACTGGCGGGGCACTGGCGAGCACTGGCGGTGCACAGATGGAGCACTGGCGGTGCACATGTGGGCACAGGTGGGCACAGGTGGGCACAGGTGGGCACAGGTGGGCACAGGCAGGCACAGGCGGGCACAGGCGGGCACAGGCGGGCACAGGTGGGCACAGGTGGGCACAGGTGGGCACTGGCAGGGTAGATCTGGGCACTGGCAGGGTACTGGCAGGGTAGATCTGGGCACTGGCAGGGCACTGGCAGGGTAGATCTGGGCACAGGTGGGGTTTTTATCTGTTTACTGACAATTTTAAGCTTACAAGGCACATTCGGTCTCCTCACACGCTATCGCTGTGTGAGGAGACACGTTTGGCAATGGGTGATGATCTCATTTGTTTACATTTGAGATCATCACCCATTGGAGGAGGCGATCGCGCTGTAAACGGCTGCTGTGATTGGCCGTTTACAGCGATCTGTGATTGGCTATGTCCAGCGGACACGGCCAACACAGATTTTCCCCGATGCGCGCTCCCGGGAGCGCGCGGGGAACTCTTAAAGGGGACGACGTCAATAGACGTAGTCCTGAAAATTGAGATCCGCGCTATACACGTCATTTTACTATAGCGCGGATCTCAAGTGGTTAACAGGGGCGTTTAATTACAATTTTTGATGCAATGCTTTGCAGCAGGGCTAATTCCTGCAATAAAACTAGAGTATATGGGAGAGGTTGCAGTGTGGTGGCACCAGCACCAGTGCCTAAGGCCCAATTTTTCTACCCCTGTTTAACAGGGGCGTTTAATTACAATTTTTGATGCAATGCTTTGCAGCAGGGTTAATTCCTGCAATAAAACTAGAGTATATGGAAGAGGTTGCAGTGTGGTGTCACCAGCACCAGTGCCTAAGGCCCAATTTTTCTGCCCCTGTTTAACAGGGGCGTTTAAGTACACTTTTGATGCAATGCTTTGCAGCAGGGCTAATTCCTGCAATAAAAGTAGAGTATATGGGAGAGGTTGCAGTGTGGTGGCACCAGCACCAGTGCCTAAGGCCCAATTTTTCTGCCCCTGTTTAACAGGGGCGTTTAATTACAATTTTTGATGCAATGCTTTGCAGCAGGGCTAATTCCTGCAATAAAACTAGAGTATATGGAAGAGGTTGCAGTGTGGTGGCACCAGCACCAGTGCCTAAGGCCCAATTTTTCTGCCCCTGTTTAACAGGGGCGTTTAAGTACAATTTTTGATGCAATGCTTTGCAGCAGGGCTAATTCCTGCAATAAAACTAGAGTATATGGAAGAGGTTGCAGTGTGGTGGCACCAGCACCAGTGCCTAAGGCCCAATTTTTCTGCCCCTGTTTAACAGGGGCATTTAATTACAATTTTTGATGCAATGCTTTGCAGCAGGGCTAATTCCTGCAATAAAACTAGAGTATATGGAAGAGGTTGCAGTGTGGTGGCACCAGCACCAGTGCCTAAGGCCCAATTTTTCTGCCCCTGTTTAACAGGGGCGTTTAAGTACAATTTTTGATGCAATGCTTTGCAGCAGGGCTAATTCCTGCAATCAAACAAGAGTATATGGGAGAGGTTGCAGTGTGGTGGCACCAGCACCAGTGCCTAAGGCCCAATTTTTCTGCCCCTGTTTAACAGGGGCATTTAATTACAATTTTTGATGCAATGCTTTGCAGCAGGGCTAATTCCTGCAATAAAACTAAAGTATATGGAAGAGGTTGCAGTGTGGTGGCACCAGCACCAGTGCCTAAGGCCCAATTTTTCTGCCCCTGTTTAACAGGGGCATTTAAGTACAATTTTTGATGCAATGCTTTGCAGCAGGGCTAATTCCTGCAATAAAAGTAGAGTATATGGGAGAGGTTGCAGTGTGGTGGCACCAGCACCAGTGCCTAAGGCCCAATTTTTCTACCCCTGTTTAACAGGGGCGTTTAATTACAATTTTTGATGCAATGCTTTGCAGCAGGGCTAATTCCTGCAATAAAAGTAGAGTATATGGCAGAGGTTGCAGTGTGGTGGCACCAGCACCAGTGCCTAAGGCCCAATTTTTCTGCCCCTGTTTAACAGGGGCGTTTATTTACAATTTTTGATGCAATGCTTTGCAGCAGGGCTAATTCCTGCAATAAAACTAGAGTATATGGCAGAGGTTGCAGTGTGGTGGCACCAGCACCAGTGCCTAAGGCCCAATTTTTCTGCCCCTGTTTAACAGGGGCGTTTAAGTACAATTTTTGATGCAATGCTTTGCAGCAGGGCTAATTCCTGCAATAAAACTAGAGTATATGGGAGAGGTTGCAGTGTGGTGGCACCAGCAGCAGTGCCTAAGGCCACATTTTTCTGCCCCTGTTTAACAGGGACATGTAATTACAATTCTTGATATAATATTTCACAGGAGGGCCCCTTCCTGTGCCCACCCAGAGTAACGGTGAGGACTTATAGTGTTGTGGCACCAGCACCACAACCACCAAAGGTCAATTTGTCTACCACTGTTCAACAATGGCATGTAATTACAATTCTTGATATAATCGTTCACAGCAGGGCGCTCCAGCGCCCACCAAGAGTCACTTTGAGGGCTTAAAATGTTGTGGCAAAACCAACACCTTTTTCCGCCATTTCTGCAGAGCATATAGGGCAGGCCCCTACTTTCAAACATCCAATTTACAAACATCTCCTACTTGCAAATGGAAGGAGACAACAGCAAGTGAGATGAAAAAAGATGGACGACAAAACAAATTATACAGGGGTGATAACCCTTCCCTATGTTTTCCAAAAAGCTTAAAAATAGTTTTTTTGACTGGAGCTACACTTTAAAAATGTACCAGTTGAAAGTTACAAACAGATTCAACTTAACACAACAAACCTACACAGTCCCTGTCTTGTTTGCACCGCCTGTATACTGCTGTTCTGAGTATATAGGGCCTGGGGGCCACACGCATTTCCTTTTTTTAATATGGGTACAGGGTTCCCCTTAATATGCGTACAAGACCCAAATAGGCTGGTAATGGGCAGGGAGGGCTACCCATGCCATTTTTCTCAATGATTTTCAACCATATTGCAGGAACCAGATATAACATTAAAACCGCAAGCAGTTTTAAATGGTGTTATTTCCATTTAATGTCATTTTGTGCAGGGACTGTTCTAAACACGGGAAACACGTGGCACTTCACAGGCATACTACAGACACCCCCCAGGCACCATATTTAAAGGAATATTTCACTTTTTTTTTTCACTTTAATCGTCATTAAAATCAGTGCTCCCGCCAAAACGGCCATTTTTAAAAACATTTTAGGCATTGACCCATGTCCCCTGGGGCAGGAGCCAGGTCCCCAAACCCTTTTTAGGACAGTATCTTGCATATTAGCCATTAAAATTAGCACTTTTAATTTCGAACGTTCGAGTCCCATAGACTTCAATGGGGTTCTAAAGTTCGTTCGAATTTGGAGTCCGTTCGAAAGTTCTGGTGCGAACCGAACCGGGGGGTGTTCGGCTCATCCATACTCATGATCCCAGAGACAATGAAGGGTCTGAAAGATTTTTCTTGCACCTTAGGGAGCATGTAGAACTTGACATAATAGTGTGTTTTATAATCCAAAAATCCCTCATGTTAAGGTCGTATCAACTAAATTACAAACATGAAAATTAACAGGATTTAGAGGGGAGATTTTTTTATGCCGAGCTGAGTTGGACAAAATCTTCTCACACATCCATATGTATGAGTCCTATGAGTTAAGATGACAATATTTCTCACTTTTTTGGAGGGATTAATAACAATATTGTGATGTTCCTGTAATTTTCTCAGAGATTCTCTATGTTATTTTTAAGGACCAGATCTAACCTTCCTTTGAATTAAACTTATTCAAATCTCTCATTACAAGCTTTAAAAATAAATTAACTCTAGGATTATTTTGAGTAGGGAATCTCTTATGCCGCGTACACACGGGCGGACTGTATGGCCTACTTAGTCCGCCGAAACACATTTCAGCGGACAGTCCGCTCGTGTGTGGGCTTCAGCGGACTTTTTCAGCGCGCAGTCCGGCATACTAAGTATTTCGGATTTTTCTAAATACTGTCCGTCGTACTCGCATTTCAGCGGACAATCCGCCCGTGTGTATGCCAGTCCGCCGTACTTTTGAAATGAGCGGACTTTTCCCGCCCGGAGAAAAGTCCGCTCATTTCGAGCGGGTATCCAGGTAGGCGGGGCCCGCGAAGGACACGTCGCTGGCCCCACAGCCTGGTATGGACTTAAAGGGGAACCCCAACGCCGAAAAAAATCGGCGTGGGGGTCCCCCCCAAGTCCACAACAGACCCTTGTCCAAGCACGCTACCCGGCCGGCCAGGAAAGGGGGGCGAGCGAGCGCCCCCCCCCCCCCCCTCCTGAGCCGTACCAGGCCGTGTGCCCTCAACATGCAACATGTCCTGGAGAAGAAGAAGAACGGAAGGCGGCGGCGGCGGCGACAGAAGACCGGGCCACCGCCTGTAAAAGAGCTATAAGAAGGCGCGGTGGCCCGGCAGAAGAACGGAAGACGGGGACAAGACCCCCGAAGTCGGGAGAAGAGGCCGGGGGCGAGGAAGAAAGCCGGACTCCTCCGCTAGCAAAAGAGCTACAAGAAGATAGGAGTCCGGCGAGAAGACCCCCGAAGACGGAAGACCCCCGGAGCTGTGCAATAAAGTATTTTATCTCGTGTGTTGTGTTTTTTTTGTACTTTTATTTTACAGGTGAATGGGTAGGGGTACATTGTACCCCATACTCATTCACATAGGGTGGGGGGCCGGTATCCGGGGCCCCCTTATTAAAGGGGGCTCCCGGATTCCGATAAGCCCCCCGCCCGCAGACCCCGACAACCAACGGCCAGGGTTGTCGGGAAGAGGCCCTTGTCCTCATCAACATGGGGACAAGGTGCTTTGGGGTGGGGGGGCCACGCGGCCCCCCCTTCCCCAAGGCACCCCCCATGTTGAGGGCACGCGGCCTGGTACGGCTCAGGAGGGGGGGGCGCTCGCTCGCCCCCCTTTCCTGGCCGGCCGGGTAGCGTGCTCGGACAAGGGTCTGTTGTGGACTTGGGGGGGACCCCCACGCCGATTTTTTTCGGCGTTGGGGTTCCCCTTTAAGTCCATACCAGGCGGCGGGGTCAGCGACGTCTCCTTCGCGGGCCCCGCCTACCTGGAGACGCGCTCGAAATGAGCGGACTTTCCTCCGCGTGTGTGGGCGAGTCCGTTCATTTCAAAAGTAGGGTGGATAGTATAGCGGACTTAGTACGCCGTATTAGTCCGCTCAAAAAGTGGTGTGTGTGGTAAAGTCCGTTCATTCGAAAGTATGACGGACTGTCCGTCGGATTGTTTGACGGACTAAGTAGGCCATACAGTCCGCCCGTGTGTACGTGGCTTTAGACTTGTTTTTGTAATTAACCGGCCATATTGGGGATTCACTGTCCAATATAGCCAGGTCCTCAGGATCCTCATCCTTCATCAGTGCCTCAAAATCTACTTTGCCACTCTCCCTCACAATTCCCTTAGAGCTTTTAAAGCTCTGCATATAGGGTGAGTGAATTTGCGACATTCAAAACATACAATTCCTCCTGCGAGTTCATCACTGGGACAGTTAGAATTTTCAAATGGATGTTTAAAATTTAATTTGCATACAAATAGATTAAGAACTTTGACAACATTGAAGTGATCCATGTCAGCCTCGGGACAAAAATTTTGTTCCAACCTTAACATTTAACTGCCAATTTGTCCAATGAAAACTCAGATGGTGTGAGATTTATGATTTCAAAATCATGCTCATCTAATGGTCTGGATGCATCATAAATCTTTTCCAGTATTGTATTGGTCTGGGTTTTGTCAGTAGGGAGCAGGTTTAAAAATCTTTGTTTGTGTAATCGGGTCATGTGAGAGGCGCCCTAGTATCATATGTATCTTTCCTTCTAACCGACCTCTCACTTTTACCAACACCCAAATGCTTGTGAGTTCTATCTGGATGTCCATCCCCTGAAAGGAACGGGAGTATGATTATAATCACCACGTGACTCACCACCACCAGTTCTACCCTGACTTCCACATGTATGACTACCAGATCTACCACCCCTCAAGTGAGACGGTCCCTGAAACGAAAAAGCTGAAAGTTCACTCTCTGATTTATCCTCCCCTCTCTGTATGAGGGTTCTATTCTTTCTGACGTTCTGCCATCTATATGTATGTCCTGTTTGAAAGGCTATCAAATCTTTAGTAAACTTTTTGTCCTTATTTGATAAAATCTGTTGGTTAAACCTCTCCAGGTTATCTTTCAGTCTAGCATTTTCATTTTTTGTATACAGCAGACTCCAGATAATTTACTGGAAATCTGTTGTACTTCATTGTCTAGATATAACCTCGTCTTCATAGTGATGCTTAAAAATACTCAGCATGCGTAGAGAGCATGCTGTGAGATTTTGTTCCCATTTGTCCTTCAAATACTGTGAAGGATTCTGGACTGTCTGGAAGATTTGTATACGTAATCCGAAGGAAATAGTTTTAGCTTACAGATATTGTTGGAAATAGGTGGCATGCCAGTAAAATCTGGACTTCTGTTCCAACAGTTGTTTCAATTGTGCAAAATAAGCCAAAATTTACATTATCATTAGAGGTGCCTGTTGAACTGGCCTTGATACGATCAGCAAAGCCAATCTAACCTGATCCTATGAATTCAGTCATGTCAAAAAAAGACAGAAGTCTACTTATTTCATCAAAATAGATGACCTCACAGACAGTACTACCAAAAGAGAATAAGGACAAAGACAAGAAAAATATACATACAGTATCTCACAAAAGTGAGTGCACCCGTCACATTTTTGTAAATATTTTATTATATCTTTTAATGTGCCAACACTGAAGAAATTACACTTTGCTACAATGTAAAGTAGTAAGTGTATACCTTGTATAACAGTGTAAATTTGCTGTCCCCTTAAATTACTTTAGCACACAACCATTAATGTCAAAACCGCTGGCAACAAAAGTGAGTACACCCCTAAGTGAGAATGTCCAAAGGTGTGTTTGGGGTCATTATCATGTTGGAATACTAACCTGTGGCCCAGTCTCCAAAGGAAGGGCATCATGCTCTGCTTCAGTATGTCACAGTACATGTTGGCATTCATAGTTCCCTCAATGAACTGTAGCTCCCCAGTGCCAGCAGCACTCATGCAGACCGTGACACTCCCATCATCATGCTTGACTGTAGGCAAGACATACTTGTCTTTATACTCCTCACCTGGTTGCCGCCACACACACGTGAACCAAATATGATTATCTTGGTCTCATCAGACCACAGGACAGTTATCCATGTCCTTAGTCTACTTGTCTTCGGGAAACTGTTTGCAGGCTTTCTTGTGCAACATCTTTAGAAGAGGGATGACAGCCATGCAGACAAATTTGATGCAGTGTGCGGCGTATGGTCTGAGCACTTACAGGCTGACCCCCCATCCCCTCAACCTCTGTAGCAATGCTGGCAGCACTCATATGTGTAATTACCAAAGACAAGCTGCGTTTTCCGTGTCTGACTCAAAACATCTAATATATATATATATATATATATATATATATATATATATATATATATATATATATATATATATAAACAGAAACTAAACACAATTACACACTATGCAGTTATCATATATTAAAATGTATACATATGTATATTCAATGCCCTATCCCCTGACAGGCAAAGGGAGGGAAAAGCCAGGAGGGAACATGAGGGGGAGGGGGAATTTAATAAATAAAATACCTCTATACAGCATTGGATGTGTTCGAGCTAGGGGGAGACCATTATTAACACTTCACCTTGTTGATATTGAATAGGAATAAGAGCCAAATATCAGATATAGTATCTGATTAAAAGACGGAAGGGAACAGCATATAAGGGAAGGCTGATAAGAGAATACCCAAGACTTAGTTCAACTATTAGTGTTCATGGGAGAGGCACATTGCCCTAAGTGTGAACAGTCAACATTATACTAACCTGAATAAGAAGAAGACATGCTCAGACATTAGGAGACAGAACTCCAAGAGTTGCCTAGGGTCAGTATAAACCACCAGTATATGACAGGTAAGACCGCCGCTGAATACACAAAGAAAAAAATGCAAATAGCTAATGCCGCGTACACACGAGCGGACTGTATGGCGTACTTAGTCCGTCGAAACAAATTTCAGCGGACAATCCGCTCGTGTGTGGGCTTCAGCGGACTTTTTTCATCGTGCAGTCCGGCGTACTAAGAATTTCGGATTTTTCGAAATTCTGTCCGTCGTACTTTGGTTTTAGCGGACAATCCGCTCGTCAGTATGCTAGTTCGACAGACTAAGAATGGCGCATGCCCAGAAAGGATTTACACGGCAGAAGGGTGCTTTGCTGTGTATTGGACTTCCTATTTCTAGTCCCGTCGTACGTGCTGTACATGTCATCGCGCAAGCTTTCGACGGACTGTTTGTGCATCCGTGTGTGGTCAAGTCCATTCAGTCGAAAGTACGACGGACTGTCCGTCGGATTGTATGACGAACTAAGTTCGCCATACAGTCCGCTCGTGTGTACGCGGCATAAGTTTGTGTTCTAGCCATAGCCCTAGACCTGCTATTTAATCAGGTAAAAGAATATATATGGTCAGTACCCTATTTTGAGGATAGTAATTGCATTCAGCCAAATGTCATAACAACATGTATATATGAAAAGTGAACCCAAATATTGCGAACATCAACAAATGGTGTCTGGGTCTCCCGAGGACCAAACGATCCAGCAGCTAATCCCCAAACAGACCAGCCCTTAAAAAGGCATAGATCAATATTTGCAGCTCTGATTATTGCAGCCTATCGTACTATTGTCAGAGGCACCAGTGACACCTACTGGTAGCAGACAGAAACTAAAAGTAAGCAGAGCCTAGAAGAGACCTAAGAAAGCTAAACTGTCAATTCAGCTAAACTGGTTGCAGCATAGAACCACTAAATTTAAACAGACATACATGTATGGGGCAGGATGGCTACATTTCAATATACTCCAGAATAAAAAAAAACAACAGCCAAAATAAACTATAACAACCACATATCACTAATCCATATTACTTGTTCACTGTATTGTCATAATAATAGGAGGTCTTTTTTTAGGATCTTTTTTTGGAAATTTCATCCCATTTAAGCAATAATAACTTTTTTCCCGATCAAGCTAAAGAAGAAGATAGACAGGAGCACATACAGAAAAATATACATATAGATAATTTCATCTGTATCATCCTAAACGTATCTACAGTATACGTCTTTCTTCCACAATCTCTTCCTTTATGCTGCACTGTAAATCGTAGCCAGAAATTATTAAAGCACACATTAACTAATAAGTAAACATGCTATGAGGTTTGCTGCTATTCATTTTGAATGGCGCCTCAACAGACATACCCAGTAAGCAAAATGCACCGGCACTATGGTATTAGTAATAAATATTATGGGGGAGAGTTACACACTTTCAAAAGGCCATGTGTTGTGGTTGCCAAAATAGTGTAGGTATTGTTTTCCTTGTCCTGAGATGCACTGATAGCCAATTCAAAATGAATGGGCTGCCTTAACACAATAACTAATAACACATTAAAAAAAAAGTGTGTTAATGCACCACAACAGTAGAAGAAAGCACCTTAGATATCTCTTCTTTGTTTCATTGCATCGCAGTAATTGCTATTGCTATAGGTTGTCCCATTCATCTTCTTCTGGGGTCCCCTGATCCTTCTCTTCTGCGTGTGCCCCATAGCAAACTGTTTCTATGGGGGCACACGTGGGCGCACCCCTTGACTGGGCTGTGTGCATCCATAGACACACACAGAGCAGCTTGGACACCCCCTCACTCTCTCCTCACAGGATTTGACTGACAGCAGCAGTAACCAATGGCTCCTGCTGTGCTTAGTGAAACCTGTGAATGTAAGAAGAGAGGAGAGCAGAGCTGCTGGCAGGGACAGCACTGGATCGAGAGTGGTGTCAGGTAAGTGTTTGGGTAAGGGGGGGGGGGGGGTGCACAGCAAGGAGAAAAATTATTTTTTACCTTAAAGTGGATGTAAACCCTCTCCTATCCCTAGTGAAGTGACTACCCTTAGATGATACGCAGAGATAAAAACGAATCTCCTATATAAGTTTTATTTGTATATCTGCTGTCTTCAGCATTATATACGGTTTAGAAAGTATATATAGTGTTAGAGTTTTCTGTTTCAGCTGTGGGAGTGGAGTCTTGGCATACACTGTGGGAGAGCTGATTGAAGGAAGGTCCCCCCACCCATCCACATAGGTAGAGGAACGAAGATACTTGCAGAGCTGTGCTGTGAATAGACCAGCTCTCTGCTAATCTATTTGTAGCACTCACCCAACACAAATTTTCAGCTGCTTTTATCTCCTGTCTTGGAGCACTTTTCAGAAGTTATTATGCTGATAACAGAAGAACAGAGCAAAATAAAGAAAAGGCTTTGGAGCAAGATAAGTAAACAATACAGATATATGTGCCCAGGTCAAATTTCATGAATCCGGTTTACATCCACTTTAATGTATGGAATGCCTTAAAGCAGTAGAAAGCCGTACAAAAAAAAAAAATAGGGCCCTTGCAGGAAGCCCTCCAGTGGCCCGCTGTCACTGCTGACAAGGCTTCCATCTTCACCCAGTCTTCCTTCTGGGTTCACAGGCTCCGGCCCTTTGAACGGCCAAACCATGGTGATGTCACTCCCGGGCATGCATGCGGGAGTCGCGGCCGCAGCACAGCTATCTCAATAGATGACATGCTGGCCATTGAGAGCACAGTGAGTATGCGCTGGTGAAGTCACCAGGTACTACACTTGTAAATGTAAATATCTCCTAAACTGCGTACCTTTAGGAGATATTTACTGTACCTACAGGTAAACCTTACACTGGGCCCAGCCACCACCTGGCTGACACTGGGCACGGCCTCCTCCTGACTGCCACTGGGCATGGCCTCCTCCTGGCTGCCACTGGGCATGGTCTCCTCCTGACTGCCACTGAGCACAGCCTCCTCCTGGCTGCCATTGGGCATGGCCTCCTCCTGGCTGCCACTGGGCACGACCTCCTCCTGGCTGCCATTGGGCATGGCCTCCTCCTGGCTGCCACTGGGCATGGCCTCTTCCTGGCTGATGCTTTCCAGACCCTCCTCCTGGCTGAGCTTATCCTGTGTATAAAAAAGAGACATAGTTGTAGTTTTTGCTTCATCAATCACACACAATTTTCAGCTCATGACTTGCAAATTGAATGTTAATAAATAGAAAAGACTAACATTCTGTCCCAAACATTTTTGGCCACTACTGTCTAGTAATATGTATACATCATTTTTTGGAAAAAAATCATTAATTTGTAAACAAATTATAACATCTAGTTAACATCATTAATATTAGAACAATAAAGATGTCAAAAAATCATATGCCTGGCTCCAGCTGGGCACATCCACTTCTTCCAGGATGGAAGGCCCAGGTTGTTCCTCGTCTGCCTCTGCTGGGGTGGAGGGAAGGTTGGAGGGAAAGCTGCAGGGAAGGGTCGAAAGAGATTCCCTGGCTTCAGTCTGGTCATCCAGAAACCGCAGTTTGTTGAAGTACCACAGCCTGGGGACATAAACATTCTCTGCTGATGCTCCTGATCGGAGTGATTTCTGGATCTTATTATGCTCCTTCTTATAAATGTTCCTCAAGATCCCAATTTTATTTTACAAAAACTTCATGTTTGCATCAGGGACCCGAGTCTTCACAAATTCCAGAAGTTTCTCCAGCGATGACCTCCTAGCTTGTTTATTATAATATAAGCTGTGTTTCACCTCCCACAAATTCCCCATCTCCCTGTATCTGTCTATGAAACTGCCCATGAATTCTGGGTCCTTAAAGTAATCTTTGCTGTAAGACAATATACAAGACAAAAACACTAATGTGAGTCTAAACTCTCATTATCTTATCTCAATATAGGCCTCAATCTTGAAGCAGTATAGGCCACTGTGATGGGCCAAGTTCAAATTTTACTTTTTTTTTAGCATGCTCGCCACCTCCGTTCTCCCTTCCTCCACACACAGATTGTATGTAGGACACATGCGTGTTAGCTTGATATACACTGCACATGCGTGAAGCTCCACCCACGTCGCTCAGCCCCTGAGGTTCTTTTTCTCAAATATTCCCTGCCACTTCTCTCTTCGGTGCGCAGTAGGAGCAACATGTCGGAGACCAGCAGGTGTGTGGAAATGATTCGAGTAACAAGGAGGAAAGCCCGGAGCCCAAAATGACAAGATCCCGGAGGAGGAGATTTAAAGCCTCCAATATGGCCTTTGAAAAAATGGTGGAGATGATGGACATCTTACGGAGGAATGATTATGATGGGAAACATGGACCATACACCCAGCCCAATTTGCGCAAGGCCAAGATCATGACAAAAGTTGTGAAGACTCTGCGGCAGAATTTTGGGGTACGACGCTCCAAAGACCAATTAAGGAAACGCTGGTCTGACCTTAAACTGAGGGAGCCAGATCAGTATAGAAGAATAAAGAAAGTGCTTCAAAAAAGTAAGTACTTGTCGTGTGTTCCTATTATGATGATTAACTTGCATGCTGTTCCATGTGCTTTTCTTTACTTTTGTACAGTTTTAAATGGCTTCTTCATGTTCGTGGGCACAGTAATCGTTCGTAGGAAACATTGTTTGTTTGCAAATAAATACAATATTTTTAGCTGATGCAGGGTTAACTAGATTTTGGTCATGCTAATTTGTCTTAAAAGAAGTTTAGGACATTATTGTCTAGATGTCTTTGAAACTAGAATGACACTCAGCAGCTATTTACACATCTGGACTCAGAAGCACTAGTGTGGGACACCAGAGCACATTTTTTTCGGGTGACCCACACAGGTGCTCCAGTGGATACTTGGGGTTAGACATGTGCATTCGTTTTCGTCCGAATGCATTTTCGTCCAAATTTCAGCTATTTTCGTTTTCATTTTGACAAACGATAACGAAAGCACAAAATCCGAAAAACAAAAGATCCGACATAAATAAATGCTTTATTTTCGTTTTCATTGTTACAACAGTTCGATATAGAATAGGCGATTCGACATCATGACTCTGACAATAACAATCTGTGTCTATAGAACCTGTGGTCGAATGTGCCTAACCTTACCTCTATTAGTCCAAGATTATATAGAGAAAATATTCGACAGAGAAAAAAGATTTGACAGAGAGAAAAGATTCTGCAAGTTACTGTTCTAAAAAGTGTTTGGGGACCCGGGTCCTGCCCCAGGGGACATGTATCAATGCAAAAAAAAGTTTTAAAAACTGCCGTTTTTTCGGGAGCAGTGATTTTAATAATGATTAAAGTGAAACAATAAAAGTGTAATATTCCTTTAAATTTCGTAGGGGGGGGGGTTGTCTATAGTATGCCTGTGAAGGGGCTCATGTTTCTGGTGCTTAGAACTGTCCCTGCACAAAGTGTCATTTATGCAGGAAAAAAAGTCCTTTAACCACTTGCTTACTGGGCACTTAAACCCCCCTCAGTCCCAGACCAATTTTCAGCTTTCAGCGCTGATGCACTTTGAATGACAATTGCGCGGGCATACAACACTGTACCCAAATGAAATTTTTATCATTTTTTTCCCACAAATAGAGCTTTCTTTTGGTGGTATTTAGTTACAGCTCGGAGTTTTATTTTTTGCTAAACAAACAAAAAAAGATGCAAAAAAAAAAAAATCATGTTTTAATAGTTTGTTATAAAATTTTGCAAACGGGTCATTTTTCTCCTTCATTGAAGTGCGCTGATTAGGCGGCACTGATAGGCTGCATTGGTGGGCACTGATGGGCTGCATTGGTGGGCACTGATAGGCTGCATTGGTGGGCACTGATAGGCTGCACTGGTGGGCACTGATAGGCATAGTTAAGGCGGCACTAATAGGCACAGATAAGGCGGCACCGATGGGCACAGATAAGGCGGCACTGATGGGCAAAGATGGGCACAGATAAGATGGCACGGATGGGTGGCACGGATAAGTGGCACGGATGGGTGGCACGGATGGGCACTGATAGGTACCACAGATAGATGGGACTGATGGGCACTGATAGGTGGCACTGATAGGTGGCTCTGATAGGTGGCACTGCTGGGCACTGATGGGCGGCACTGCTGGGCACTGATGGGCGGCACTGCTGGGCACTGATGGGCGGCACTGGGGTGCAGCACCTTTGAGGCAGATTGTGGGCACTGTGGGTGGCACTGTGGGGTGGCACTGTGGGTGGCACTGTGGGTGGCACTGTGGGTGGCACTGTGGGCACTGACGGGGGCACTTACTTTTATTCAGGATGGCACTGCGGGAGGCAGGTGGGCACTGGCAGGTGGCAGGTGGTCCCTTGTATTGCTGGCCGTGATCGGGACTGATGTCCCGATCACGGCCGCCGGTGATCGGCTTTTTTTTTTCTCCTCGCGCTGTCAGCGCGAGGAGGAATAATAGCCGATTACCGGCTCCGTTCTATCACATGATCAGCTGTCATTGGCTGACAGCTGATCACGTGATAAGGGGTCGGGATCGACCCCTTGCACGGATCGGTGATCAGGCGAGTCTCATGGACTCGCCGATCACAGAGCGCGCCGCGCGCGCCCCTCAGGGGGCGCGCAGGCCGCTCGTACACGGGACGACGTCAATAGACGTAGTCCCGGAAATGTAGGTCCCCGCTAATGCCGTCATTTGGCAATAGCGCGGATCCCAAGTGGTTAAAATCACTCGCAGCTATTATGAATTGTCGGCTCCCGTAATACAGAGAACACTCATTGAAAGTCATTGATAAAAAATAAAAATAAATAAATAAATAAATAAAAAAGCGTAGGGGTCCCCCAAATTCAATTACCAGGCCCTTCAGGTCTGGTATGGATATTAAGGGGAACCCTGCGTCAAATTTTAAAAAAAATTGACGTGGGGTCCCCCTAAAAATCCATACCAGACCCTTTATCCGAGCACGCAACCTGGCAGGCCGCAGGAAAAGAGGGGGGGACGAGAGAGCGGCCCCCCTCCCTCCTGAACCATACCAGGCCACATGCCCTCAACATTGGGAGGATGCTTTGGGGGTCTGTGACCCCTCAAAGCACCTTGTCCCCATGTTGATGAGGACAAGGGCCTCATCCCCACAACCGTGGCCGATGGTTGTGGAGGTCTGCGGGCGGGGGGCTTATCAGAATCTGGAAGCCCCCTTTAACAAGGGGACCCACAGATCCCGCCCCCCCCTGTTTGAAATGGTAAGGGGGTACAAAAGTACCCCTACCATTTCACAAAGAAAGTGTAAAAAATTGTTAAATAAGACAAACACACTTTTGAAAAATTCCTTTATTAAAAATAAAAAAAATAAAAAAAAGATTCCAGCGGCGGTAATCCATTCTTGCTATCCAGCGACGGACGGTCATCTCTCCAGCGATGGCTCATCTCATCCAGCGCAGCGAATACATCCTTCTTCTGTCTCCGCAGAGGAGACACTGCAAGGATTCCGGTGGCCTGACGTTTCTTATATATGGAGGGCGGGGCCATCCGTCACCTGACCCCGCCCCCCTCTGCCGCAAGGGGAAACCCGGGGTTCCCTGTGACGTATGGGTGACCCCGCCCCCCTCTGATGTAACGGAAACCTGCCTCTGTTACATCCGGTCGGCCAATATGGCGACCAAATGAGGCTATGGTTAGACAGGTGGAGTTCTTAATTTGATTCAGCTAATTGAACGACACATGGGATATTTATATCCCACCTCCTCACACTGGCAATTCACTCTGCTTACTACAGGATAGCATTAGCACTGACTTTAGGCGCAGGGTAAGTCACTGGATTATTTTACTGAATGCTTTACTCCTCTCCTTACTGCCTATATATAGCTCTGCTTGCAGGAGTTTAATACTATCTCTTGTTTATTTGCAGATAAAAGGTCTTTTCTGTCCTATGACAGTATAAGTATCTGAGGGGTCTGATTGGAAAGCTCATTATTTCTAATCAACCAATATGGCGACCAAATGAGGCTATGGTTAGACAGGTGGAGTTCCTAATTTGATTCAGCTAATTAAACGACACATGGGATATTTATATCCCACCTCCTCACACTGGCAATTCACTCTGCTTACTACAGGATAGCATTAGCACTGACTTTAGGTGCAGGGTAAGTCACTGGATTATTTTACTGAATGCTTTACTACTCTCCTTACTGCCTATATATAGCTCTGCTTGCAGGAGTTTAATACTATCTCTTGTTTATTTGCAGATAAAAGGTCTTTTCTGTCCTATGACAGTATAAGTATCTGAGGGGTTTGATTGTAAAGCTCATTATTTCTAATCAACTACTATCCCCATTATATTGCCCCTTTTTGGGCTCTGCTACATAACGTGCACTTACTTGATATTAACCACAGGTATATATATACCACCTTCTTCCACACTTACTTTTGTTACGCTGGGGCACGTTGCACTCCAGAACATGGTGTATTCTTATTTTACTTTTCACCATCTTACTTTCACCACTAGTCACGCTGGGGTTATTAGATTCTGCACATGCTGTGTCTTTATTTCACTTATTTTCTTCTTTGTCATCTGGCGTTGTCTGTCGTTGCTGACTCATCACTGGGCACTTACAATGATCTTTAGCTTTTATTATCATCTGCTTAAACTCTAATCGTGTATGGCATGCTACACTCAAATAGTATGGCTTACCTCTATATCTATATACCCGTCATATTACATGTGGGTATATTTTCTGTCCCCCTACACAGGGGGGACAGCCCCTGAACAGGGATTTTTCATATATATATATATATATATATATATATATATATATATATATATATATATATATATATATATATACATCCTTATATCTTCTTTTGTTTTTATTGTAGGTTGTCCCCCTCCCGACTTCTGTCTACCTATACCTATACCCTCCTCCACTATTTCATATTGGAGGTAGCAATAGCGATGTGATCCCCTGTAAGCTACTTATCCCCTGAACTCCGTTCCCTTGCTCTCCCTTTTCGGTAGAGCATAGCGACCAATTTCAACTATACAAGTTTGGCGCATCTGTGAAGGATATGGGAGAAATGGCGGAGCTTATTTCTGTCTTTTAAAGAGGATCTCCTACGTGAATGATATAGGTATCTACTATGCAATGTATACCAATTGACTGTTAATTATGTAACCATGCAATGTTTGGTGTATATTCTGCTTACAGCAGATTATTTCTAGTACAGTACAGTGCACCATGTATGGATATGTATTTATGGTTGTCTTCCTTTTGTTACAATAGATAAAAACCTTCTGAAGAAGACCCCCGAGAGGGTCGAAACGCGTAAAGGGTCCACATTATCTATTTTTTATTGTATCTACAGTGGTATTATGGTTTAGGCATTATAACTGTATTCTGTTTATCCATGTAATATCATATATTTTTATTCACATAGTGGAGCTCAGTCCCTGACCACTGTGTCACCTGTTCAATCCTCTTTTTTACTAATAAACATTTGTATTATTAGTTTCTTGCCACATGTCAGTATTTATTTCCATATATACATAAACTAGCCTCCACAGGTAATTTACGCTGTTAAAAAACCCCACTTTGGGGATACTATTGTTTTTTGTTTTCAACATACCAGGGGTGATCAGCGCCCTCTGACCCTGCATTGGGGTGTTACCGTCCATTTTTTCCAGACCCCCAAAGCATCCTCCCAATGTTGAGGGCATGTGGCCTGGTACGGTTCAGGAGGGAGGGGGGCGCTCTCTCGTCCCCCCCTCTTTTCCTGCGGCCTGCCAGGTTGCGTGCTCGGATAAAGGGTCTGGTATGGATTTTTAGGGGGACCCCATGTCAATTTTTTTTTTAATTTGACGCGGGGTTCCCCTTAATATCCATACCAGACCTGAAGGGTCTGGTTATGGATATTTAGGGGGAACCCCACATCAAATTTTTTCTTAAATTTGAGGCAGGGTTCCCCTTAATATCCATACCAGACCTGAAGGGCCTGGTAATTGAATTTGGGGGACCCCCACGCTTTTTTATTTATTTATTTATTTTATCAATGACTTTCAATGAGTGTTCTCTGTATTACGGGAGCCGACAATTCATAATAGCTGCGAGTGATTTTAAAGGACTTTTTTTCCTGCATAAATGACACTTTGTGCAGGGACAGTTCTAAGCACCAGAAACATGCGCCCCTTCACAAGCATACTATAGACAACCCCCCCTACGAAATTTAAAGGAATATTACACTTTTATTGTTTCACTTTAATCATTATTAAAATCACTGCTCCTGAAAAAACGGCCGTTTTTAAAACTTTTTTTTGCATTGATCCATGTTCCCTGGGGCAGGACCCGGGTCCCCAAACACTTTTTAGGACAGTAACTTGCAAATTAGTCTTTAAAATTAGCACTTTAGATTTTGAATGTTGGAGTCCCATAGACTTTAACAGGGGTTCTAAAGTATGCTATATACTAGCTCCGTCGAATCTTCTTTATACATTCGACAGACACCATAAGCCTTCAAAGACAGATTTGACCGTAATTCATGTGGATTTTCGGACGAATGCAATTTTTGAACGAAAAACGAAATAAATAAAAACGAATTTCGGGAGTAACTAAATAAATAAAGTTTTCGGACAAAAACGAAATTCCGAAACGAAATATTTTACTCTGCACATGTCTACTTGGGGTGTCTCCATCTGTGAAACTTGGCCAAAAAAGGTAAGTATTCCAGCTTGGCTAAAAAGGAATTAATCATGTTTTCAACTTGGTTCTCTGCCCAAACAGACAATTCTACACCACTTCCAAGCAAAGTTTCATATTCATATTTCTGGACTCAGATATCTGTGTGCTAAGTATACCTTTTGTTTCACTTTCATTGGGGAGAAAAGACTCAGAGGACACCATTCAGAGGACTCCCCACATCCCCAAGATTGGGAAATCAGCCCAAGCCCCCCCCCCCCCCCCCAGGATCTGGAGGAAGGAGAGGTGGAGGAAGTGGACGAGATGGTTACCCAAACAGGTGAGTGTCTGACACCTCAGCTTCAGGTAATCTATATATGCCTGCATATTTCTAAATACATGTTTTTTAACCAAGTTTTAGGTGATGTGCTGGTTGTGGAACAGGAAGCTGAGCCTTTCACTAGGGCCAGAACCCAAAGGCTCATCCACAACATCATGCTGTGGAATGGGGAAATTGACAATATTCAAAATAAACTGAATGTTATGGAACAACAAATGAAGAACATGATAGATGTGTTGGGGAGAATCAAAATTTTTGGCAAATCACATCCATTTTCCCATTTGTTGGACTCCCAAAAAAAAAAGTTTTTTTCTACATTTAAAAGCCAAATTTTGAAGATGCACATGGTGTGTCAATATGTGCCATCAGGGGATCTCAATTTACATTTTTTGTGGGTGCAACCCCTTCCTCATAACTCTAGTAGGTGAGAGGAAGGGGTTGCACCCCCAAAACACATCCATTGATCCCCCACGCTGAACTTTGTAAGTTCCAGAGTTGTGTATATTATGTTTTAAAACATGCCTGTTTATAAAAAAAAATAGGAAAACAAAATATATATATATTTTTTTATTTTTTTTCTAAACGCACATGTGAATGTGCACGGAGTAAAAATTTTGAGAAACAACAATGTGTGGCTTCTTCTTTCAATGCTCAATACCAGTTTTGTAAGTAATTTTGTGTTTACAATGACAATGGGGCTTATTTACTAAAGGAAAATCCACTAGGCACTTCAAGTCCACTAGGAGAACCTAGGAGACAGCCAAAAAGAAAAGCAAGCAATAAAGAAAGTTCTAGATTTTATCTGATCATTTTTTTATTAATAAAAATTAGACACATTGGCATTGCAATGGCCCCCCTACCCGGAAAATAATTAACATATTTCTCCCTAACTTTACGGGCCCTTGGGGGGCCAAGCCAGTACGGCCAGTATCCAGGCCCGCCGGGGAATTCTCTGTAATAAGTCCGGCCTCAGGCCCGACTGAGGCTATATAATTCTGTAAATTTTTTCTTAAATAATTGTTCAGTATGCAGCAGCATAGGATGATATGGTTGATTTTATAGTCCACCATATGGATTGCTTTTAGAAACAGGTGGAACCAGCTCGCTATTATCTTGAAGGCATTCTCAACGACTCTTCTCGCTCTGGCCAGCCGATAGTTGAAAACCCTCCTCTCTGGGGTGAGGGTCCTTTGGGGTAATGGTCTCATCAGGTGCTTGCCCAGACCGAAGGCTTCATCTGCAATAAAGACGAAGGGGAGTCCTTCCACGTTATCCGTATCAGGTGGCAATGCCAGGCCACCAGTCTGGAGACGCTGGTAAAACTCCATCTGGGCAAAGACTCCTCCATCCGACGTCCTGCCATTCTTCCCCACGTCCACATAGAGGAACTCATAGTGTGCCAACACCACCGCCATTAACACCACACTATTAAACCCCTTATAGTTATAATAGTAAGACCCCGAATGGGGTGGTGACACAATGTGGACATGCTTCCCATCTATAGCCCCTCTACAGTTGGGAAAGTCTCAACGGTCAGCAAAATGGGAGGTCACAGTCTGCCATTCCTGTGGTGTTGAAGGAAACTGTGGAGTCAAACAAGAAAAAAAGTACTTTTGCACATAACATTGCAAGCAGATTACACAAAAAAAAATCTTGTGCAACATCAGTATAAAAATTATTTTTTAAGAAATATTTAATGACATGATGGCCCATTGATAAAATTGTATGGGGGGAAGGGTTTGAAGTGACTTTGGGAGCAAAAAAAAGTGCCTCCAGCACTCTGCCTGAATTTAAGGACACACATAACATTTGGACACATTTTAGGGGTTGTTTCGGGGAAAGCAGTACAATGGAGCTGACAATATACATTGTTAAGGGACTAGGCTATAAGTGTATATGGGCCCAGGATAGCATGCTGGAGAGGTTAGTGAAGGCAAATATGCATGTAGGCCAAAAAAGGAGCATTAAAAGCTTCCAGCATGCATGAGGATAAAGGGGACATTCACAGCATATTCCAGTCATGGTAATTAGGGAATGATGAAATAAATATAATACATTAGCAAACATTAAATACATATAATTTGATGTTAAAGGAGAAAACTTACCTTAATATAGTCCTTCTGCAGGATCTGAATTATGGCAGAACAGGTCTCTGGAATAATGATCCCCAGAGCCTGGGGGGGAGATGCCTGTTAAGAACTTGAGGTCCTGCAGACTTCTCCCAGTCAGCAAGTACCGCAAAGTGGCAACTAGCCTCTGCTGGCTTGCCGCATACAGGTATCCTGCCTGCTGATATAAGGGGTGGGTAAAGCCAACAGATGGGGAAAAACGGGGTCCGTCATCCTGAGATATTTCCTGAAATCATCAGGATTATTCTCCTGGATCTCACGAAGCAAAGGCGTGTGCGAGAATTGTTCACGCTGGAGTAACCAAGTCTTGGTCCATGAACTCCTCCTCACCTTGTTCATGGACTGGGCTTGGGTCAAAGTATGAACCCTAACACCAAGCCCCCACATAGCACGAACTCTATGAGCAATACGTACCCGCATTATGGTTTCAAAATGGTCGGCTGGTCAGAACGAACTTAACAGAATGCACTGAAGAACAGCAAGGCCTGTGAAGAGCGAGCTTAAAATCAGCAACGATTGGACCAGAATGCAAGGAAAAACAGATACGAACTGACTACATGCAGTAGAACGATCTGAAAAAGCTGGAGTTTGAAAAGCGCAAATTGTCTCTAACCAAACTTCTACTAACACGAGATTAGCAGAAGGAGATCAAAGGGTGGCGCACTAGGTTGAACTTCCTTTTTCTAATCCCGTCGTACGTGCTGTACATCACCGCATTCTTTGATGATCGGACTTTGGTGTGATCGTGTGTACGCACGACAGTTTCAGTGGAACTCCAGCGGAACTCCGTCGGAAAAACCTTCAGAGTTTATTCCGATGGGAAAACTGGTCGTGTGTACAGGGCATTAGATGTGATGGATTTGTTTTCTTTTTAAGGCTTTCTTTACTTTATTTTCATCTGGTGATCTGGCAAGTTCATCTATTGTTTTTCAACAGAACAAGCTCTCCTGCAAATGTATAGTTAGAGTGTTGAGACAAATTATTTACCACTGACAGGGATGCTAACAATAATCAGCTTTTATTTTTACATGGTAAACCTTTATCCCTAAAAAAATAAAACTGCTGCTGTAATTGCTTATTAAGTGTGAGCTGAAGTTTGGCTTCAATTTGTTAGTGTACCTAAATTTGTTAGAACATCTAACACTTCCCTCCCCCAGACTGACAATGTTGCTGTCCTTCATCCAGAATGGAGGCACCCTAACACAGGAGGTGTTTTACTGGTTTGATCACCAGGTAAAAACAGAGTAGAAAAGTCTAAAAAAGAAAACTACTGCAGCCACAACATCTCAGGATTGGTAAGCTGCAATATATTACATATTTTGTTTTGGGTTTAATCCTTCCAGAAAGTTACACCCAAGCACATAAACCCCCCCACCCCCCACATATACACACGCACAAATGTAAACGCATGCATCGGGCGCCTACACGTGAAAACATTGATTGAGAGACACATGTTACATATCGCCACGCGCATTGGAGTGAGCGCAATCATTTTAACACCAGACCTCCTCCTTAACACTAAACTGATACCTACAGAGGGCTTTTGAAGTGTCGCCTATAGAAAATATAGGGTACTGAAGTTTGCCGCCATTTCACGGGCGCACAAAATTTAAGGTTTGGCATGTTGGGTATCTATTTACTCAGTGCAACCTCATCTTTTACATTTTACCACAACTTTAGGTAATATATTGCGTTTGTTTGCCCTAAAATTCACGTTAGTGTGTTTTTTACTGAAACTTTTTCATTTCCTAGGCCTTTGCGGTTAATATCATGTGACATAAAAAATTGGAACTACCACTATTTTATTCTCTAGGGTATCTGATTTCAGAAAATATATAATAATATTTGTGGGTTTTGTGTAATCTTCAGGCCTAAAATAAATTTTTAAACATGTGTGCAAAAAATAAAAAATGCAAAAACGGCTCTGGCAGCGTAAGGGTTAATACCACTTTAACTGCTCATCTCATTTTAGTTTTAGGCATTGCATAGACACACCCTACTTTTAAAATTACTTTCTTGCAGTAACCTGTTCTGTAATCCTAAATCTGTAATTCTACAGACCAAGGATTTTTATCTTTGCTCATGAAAGTATCTATTAAATATAACTATGCTCATCAATTAATATCACAAAATAAATAACTGACACACTGCTATATACAGGCAACATTAACAATTACGAATCAAATACAAAGAGATTAAAGCTGAACTCCAGGCAGACAGATTAAATACAAGAGCTGTTATATACACGCAGTGATGGCGGGACTGGGCCTTTTAAACTCAGGCCAGTAATGCTTACAAATTAAATGAAACTGGACTTTTTTTTTTCCTTATCTCTCCCCTTGGCTGCTTTTACAGCTGATGATGGACCCATCTTGAGAAACCTTAAGATATAATGATTTCCTACTGGGCCAGTATGGACTTTGATTAGCTGGCAGGTTTAAGCCTGGACCATCACTCAGGGGGATGCTCAGAGAGTGTTAAGCCTGGTACACACGATCAGACTTTCCGCCAACAAAACCACAGAATTTTGTCTGAAGGGTTGTTGGCTCAAACTTGTCTTGCATACACATGCCCACACAAATGTTGGCCAACAATTACAAGCGTAGTGGCATATTAGACGTACTACATGGTTTTTCTGCTCTTTAGCGCCACTCTTTGGGCTCCTTCTGCTAATTTAGTGTTAGTAGAAGTTTTGTGAGTGTTGATTTGTGCTTTTCAGTTCGTTTCTTCTGAACGTGTGTTCGTCAACCAGACATGTTGTGGAATTGGAGGAGATAACGTGTTATTTATTATTGGCCTTGGAGTCATTGCTTTGACATCATTTTTTTGGTTGAATAACGATTTGATTTGGTATATTTTCTATATGTTTGGATGCATAGAACGCGCTTTTTGGTTAAGTTCTATTGGCAGATAGCATGTCTATTTTTTTTTTCTTTTTCTTTTCTTTTTAATTCACAATAAAAAAAAATTTGGAGAATAATACTTGGCTATGTGTTTTACTTCAAATGACAGTTTGGGAGTAGGCAGTTACATTTAAAAAAATACAATGTAAAATTGACAAGGGACATCAACATAGTTGTATCTGTGTTCTTAAAAACTATGGGATAGTGGTGTGGTAACTTGCACAAATAAAAAAAAAAAAAAAAAATAATAATAATATTATTCTTGATAGCACTAGGAAAAAAAAGGCCTTGAAAATTCGTTTGCAAAAACACCATCAGAATCACCAGTAAAGCAGTTTCATTATTATCCCATTAAAGAAGAAGAGAATGTGCACTGCATTTGGAGATTTCATAATTTGCCACGTCACGAATGTTAATTCTCCATTACAAACGCTAGTTTACAAGACCGACCGCTTCTGCTTCAGAGCATGCGTGTTTGTACTTTGGACTTTTGTCCAACGGACTTGTGTAAACACGATCGGAAAATCTGATAACACACATTCGTTGGCAGAAAATTGTCCAATGGAGCATACAGCCTGACAGCCAACATTTCCCGTCAGAAAATCTAATTGTGTGTACAAGGCTTTATAGTGCTTCTGGACCCACATGGAGTGCGGGAAAGGCGTGGAAGCATTCCCTTATGTTGTTGGGCCTGTCCCTGTGTGTACTAAAAGCTCAGAAAGAGAGAAAGCTGTTTTTGCTGCGCGGGGGGGGGGGGGGGGGGTCTGTTGTGTGTCCAGAACCAGGACCACGTGCCCATGTTGTGCCTGCTGCATGTTCTGCTAAGAGAGACCTGCAATAATACACATGCTGCTTTCAGACATTGTCTGCAGAAGGAAAACTGCAATAGGACTTTGCTGCCAAGAAAGCATGGCTGTGGGTGTGTTTGAAGGGCCCCAGAGCTGCATGCCTTTGAGAGGTGTTAATTCTGCAGTTGTCTGATGTTCCAGTGTTCCAGCTATAACGAAAGTTAAAGCTGTGGAGAGCTGTCAAGGGAGGTAGGACCCTTTCATTTGCCACTGAGGGACTGCTTGGGACAAGAACTGAAGACACCAGTTGTGTGGCCACCCTTTGTTTCTTCTGCATTGAGTGCTCCAACGCAAGGATCTCAGTTTTCCATTAGACATTGTTATGCCCAATTTAGTCTGTGATTTCTTGTATTGCTGTTATGTGCTGTTGTTACTATTTACCTTTCCATCTCTCCTAACAAAAGGAGTTGTAATTTTGGCCATCCCTAAGATTTATTCAACTCGTCCATACAACACAGTTCTGCCTGTCAAGAGAAGGGATCTCAACTTTCTTTGCTGCAGTTTTTCTTTCACTAACCCCCCCCCCCCCCCCCCCCACACACACACACACACTTTACCCTATAACTGACCAGTGAAAGGAGCAGTAGTACACTGAGCTCTTCACTCTGTCACTCTGTTCTCACCTCCTATCATCATGTTCCTCATATTGCAACACACTCAAATGCTCCTTGTGATGCTTCTTGCTCCCCCTCTCCTGCTGTACAGGAGTCTGAAACGAAATAAAATTAGGGCACTCATAAACACCTCCCAAAGCATGGCAGTAAAAAAGCCATTGAAGGGTGTGGCTTGGCACGCAGCGCGGATGGCTGCATAGAGACAGAGCTCCGCTCTTCTCGTAGCCTTACAGCCACACACTGACCACTCCGATCCAGATAATGGGCAAACATAACAGACCTCAGGTCGGCGTACCAGCAAGGAACTCGCCCTCGGCACAGAGATCACACAGTATACCGGATCTTTTCAGATCTCGGCATCAGACGGTCCGGGGCTCCGAGGCTTCCAAGATGGCAAATAGATGAAGGATGAACAAACTCTGGACGCCTCTGAGACAGTCTCCAATCTAGTGATAGCCTTAGCCCTTTTCTGTCCCGAGCGTTCAATAGCATGTGTCTTCTCATTCAGGGCTAGACTGTCAGCCTTTAGTTCCGCTGACAGGCTAGGTTTAGCGTGAAACGCGTCAGTAATTTTGTTTTTCTTTTTCTCCCTTTGTTGCTGTTATTTGTGTGATGTGAGGTTATTTTAGTTTGAAGAAATAAAAGGCACTTTTTACTTTTCATCTGATCCGGAGTGCGACTGTCCAGAGTTTGTTCATCCTTCATCTATTTGGTTTGTGCAATCAGCCTGCACCTGGGACCCTTACCTGCTTGGAGAGTGAGTAGTCTTTTGGTGAACTGACCTGGAGCGGTGGTCTTTTATTTTGCTTCCAAGATGGCACAGGACGACCATGAGGACTCGCAGGAAGCATCAGAGGACCTGGTAAGGCACCACCCCTCACACAATCAGCCCCTGACATACACGGATATGTCGGCATTTGTTGCCGACATAAAAGATACCTTCTTTTCAGCCATCGCGGAACTAAAGGCTGACAGGCTAGCCCTGAATGAGAAGACACATGCTATTGAACGCTCGGGACAGAAAAGGGATAAGGCTATCATTAGATTGGAGACTGTCTCAGAGGCGCATACGGCCCAACTGATAGCAGTTAATCGCCATTTAGAAGATTTGGACAATAGGGGCAGGCGATATAGAATATAAGGGTGAGGGGGAGTCTCACCAGAACAGATCGTCCCAGCCCTAACGTCCATATTTAATCATTTATTGGAGAGCCCAGTGGACACTACGATAGATTTTAGGCATGCACACAGGGCCCTTAGGCCCAGACCAAATGAATCAGCACCGCCCAGAGATGTGATTTGCTGTGTCACAGACTACAAGCTCAAAGAGGACATTCTAGCTCATGCACGTCAAAATGAGCTGATTACCTTTAATGAGCACACAATCACATTGTTCCAAGATCTCTCTCCAATTATATTGACCAATTGCAGGGCTCTGTGTCCGCTATTGGAAACCCTGAGAAGCCATCAGCTCACATACAGATGGAAATTCCCTTTTGCCCTGTCAGTCACATTAGAAGGGATGACACACACGCTCAAAACTCCAGATGAGTTACCATCATTCTGCTCTGCTCTACAACTGCCACTTGTGGATTTACCCGACTGGTATCGAGAATTTCGGTTCCCACCTGCGCCCCATAGCCCGCTGGTCTGACCACACTCCACACTACAAAACCTGTGCCTAAAAAGGGGAAATTTCAGAAGCTGCAAGGTACTGAAGTCATGAGACTTTCCCAATCGTCCAGGAGTACAAGAAACAGAGAGCACACATGAGGTACTTTCACAATGTAATCTCCATTCTTATAAATGAAAGGTACTAATGCGCTCCACCTAACTATTAATAAATGTGTAAAAAATTTCTAAAAAAATAATAAAATATGTGTAAATGTGTGGAAGCCGCCAGCAAAAAAATAGTGATCTCTACACCAAAGAAATATTATGTAAATTGAATAAATTGCGGCGCTACCTAAAAAAATTAGTAAACTAAAATAACAAAACACATATAGTGCAAAAGTGAATCCACCTCACTAAAGTGATAAATGTGCAATATTGAACAATAAATAATGTAGCATCTAATAGGATAATATATGTGCATAAATAATCAAAAAATATTGCGTGAAATAATATCAAAGTACAAAATACAAAAATAGCTGAATAAATACTAATGTGCAAACAATGCAATAATAAATAGTGCTCCTCAAATGAAGTCCATGCAACTGATTAGTGAGCATAAAACAAAGTCCATGCAAAAAATGTATAGTGACTTCCAAATGCGTGACTGTCCACCGAGCAACTTCAGTGCCAAACTTGTGCACCACCAGTTTCCCCCAGCCTCTCACCTCAAATACCTAGTACACAGGCACTGTATGTAACCAGATGCTAATCCATCCTTATCCGTCCAGCCTCAATAGCATACCACTGCACACATACGGTCAATCCTTCCTCAGTTTCTTCAAATAGATCCAATTACAGTTGGTGGTACATAAAGCATGGAAGAAAGACAAGGGGGGGCTCTCATGTGTAGTAACCAATAACAACGATTTAATAGATAAAAATCTCCACTTACATAAAAGCAGATGACAGCGAATTTCGTAACACAACCCGGACTTCCGGTCTCGGCCGCGACCGGAAGTGATGAGTGCAACACCAAAGCTCCTTCCCTGACACGTTGCGTCACAGCCTCACAACCTCGTGACTTTTTCAAAGTCAAAACTTTGAAAAAGTCACGAGGTTGTGACGCAACGCGTCAGGGAAGGAGCTTTGGTGTTGCACCCATCACTTCCGGTCGCGGCCGAGACCGGAAGTCCAGGTTGTGTTACGAAATTCGCTGTCATCTGCTTTTATGTAAGTGGAGATTTTTATCTATTAAAACGTTGTTATTGGTTACTACACATGAGAGCCCCCCCTTGTCTTTCTTCCATGCTTTATGTACCACCAACTGTAATTGGATCTATTTGAAGAAACTGAGGAAGGATTGACCGTATGTGTGCAGTGGTATGCTATTGAGGCTGGACGGATAAGGATGGATTAGCATTTGGTTACATACAGTGCCTGTGTACTAGGTATTTGAGGTGAGAGGCTGGGGGAAACTGGTGGTGCACAAGTTTGGCACTGAAGTTGCTCGGTGGACAGTCACGCATTTGGAAGTCACTATACATTTTTTGCATGGACTTTGTTTTATGCTCACTAATCAGTTGCATGGACTTCATTTGAGGAGCACTATTTATTATTGCATTGTTTGCACATTAGTATTTATTCAGCAATTTTTGTATTTTGTACTTTGATATTATTTCACGCAATATTTTTTGATTATTTATACACATATATTATCCTATTAGATGCTACATTATTTATTGTTCAATATTGCACATTTATCACTTTAGTGAGGTGGATTCACTTTTGCACTATATGTGTTTTGTTATTTTAGTTTACTAATTTTTTTAGGTAGCGCCGCAATCTCCATTCTTGTCTTTCTCAAGACAATTTGCATCGTGGAAGTGCGCAATGTGCATAGCTGAGGGGGCCATTACACCCCCCAAATTCCTTCTACCTGAAACTTCTGTTGAAAGCGGAGCCCCTCTAAATGCTTGATTGCTACTTTGGCGGGCACTTGAACGTTGCTCACGGTTTCCGAAACCGCCACTCCACCTCGAGGGGCTTCCGTCATACAGGTATGGGAACCTCTGCAGCTCAACAACATGGTGTCTCCACCCCCCCTCCTGGGGCGCGATGAGGAGTTGTTACCATAACTTGATGGTTATCCATACCCATTGCTTGACTCATGGTTTGATGGCTTACTGTGACTTGTATATTACGGCGCCACTTCAACGATGCACCCTGCCTCTGAGCTCCCCTCCTATCGAGGTTGAGCCGGTGGCTATATGCGCTCATGTTAACATTCCTTTTTGGGCTCCATTTGCTATCTGGATCCTTAATTTGTAAACTTAAGGTTATGCTTATCTTGTCAGTGTTACAGTTATATGTGTTTAACGTTTTCTTATAAGTTGCGGAAGGAGATTGCTATATGTCTTTCATGTAGATAGACCACTTGACACCTTTACCAACCCGCTAGTTACTCCCACGCAATCCCACACTGTGCCTTAACTTGGGAGCTCCCATGGGGGGGGTTTTCTTTCCTTCCACTCGGTTTTCCTACAGTTCTCATGAACCGTGGGCCCTAAAGTGAGCACAACTTGAGGAGCCCCTCTGTGGTTTATAGAGGTGTGCCTGTTCGAATTTAAGAATTGAATCCCTCTGTATATCCAGGGGGTCTCTCGTCTCCTTTTTCTCTTTCTCAACTCCCCCTCCCCCCTTTCCTTTTTTTTTTCTTTCCCCCCATCTCATTGGTGAGTAGAGATCCTTAGACTCTAGCTTTCCTGCACAGACGCCCTAACTAGAAGGGACAAAAATGCTTACTCGTCATTAACGCAGATGCCCCACATTGATATCACACAATCTCAGAGGCCTTAACATACCGGAAAGACGGGTATCCCTACTAAGGGAATTGAAAAAAAGCTCAACCTACTTTTGTGTTCATACAAGAAACACATTTTTGCTCCCAATCGATCCCAAGACTATTTGACAAGCATTTCCCAGAGGTGTACCATGCGCAAAACCCAGATCATAAATCTAAGGGAGTTTCGATTTTATTGCACAAACATGCCAACTTTAAGATCACTCAACATTATGCAGACCCTCAGGGACGATTTCTATTTCTGAAAGGGACCTGGCATAATAGACCAATTACACTAGCAAATGCATATTTCCCTAACTCTGGCCACCTGACATTCTGTCGCCGCTTGGTAGACAAACTAAAAAGCTTTGCCACTGGATGTATCATACTGGGCGGCGGCTTTAATATGCAGCTGCTTCCTTTACAAGATCCCTCCAAGGGCAAATCCAGCATAACCTACGCCATATTGCAGAAAATTAAGTCTCTGCTGAACTCTTTGAATCTGATGGATGCTTGGTGCCTGGTGCACCCAACAGGAAAAGACTTTATGTATTATTCAGCCCTACATAAAAAACATTCCTGCATTGATTATGTCTTTATTACCCAATGAGACCTGCCTCTGCTACGCACCGCCAACATTGGCATACAAATACTTTCGGACCATTACCCGGTATCGATTTCCTTGGCACAAACAGATAGACCTCACAAATCTGGTAATTGGCGACTAAACCCCTCCTTATTATCTGATCCTACTAGCTGCCCACAAATTGCCACAGCACTGAAAACATACTTTCAATTCAACAACACTGATAACATTTCACCTATGACTGTCTGGGAGGTGCATAAGTGCATCATACGTGGCAAACTTATCCGCCTAGGTACTTATAAAAAAAAAGGAGGCTACCAAAGACATCACTTCACTGGCAGAAAAAATTGCATTGTTAGAAACCCAACACAAGCAATCTCGTGTGGAAGCTACACTTGCCGCATTAGATAAGGCCTATACTATGAGCATGGGGACAAGTGTGGTAAAATTCTTGCGAAGGCTCTTAAAGACATACCCCACTCTCAATCCATTTTGTCTATTAAAAACCTTGAAGGCCAAATATTACACAAAACAGACCATATCGCGTCACAATTCCACAGCTTCTATACAAAGCTGTATAACTTACCTCCACCACACAAGCCATCTGATTTTCAGGACACTAGAGAATGTACTTTACGTACCTATATTGCAGAAAGTGGCATGCCCACCTTAACCCCGTTAGAACATGACTCCTTGGAAGCCCCTATTGTTGAAGACGAACTTTTACTGGCTATTAAGACTCTTAAAATGGGCAAAAGCCCGGGCCCCAACGGGTTTACGGCTCACCATTACAAGACGTTCATTGACTTACTCAAGGCCCCCCTTCTTAACGCCCTGAATTTGGACCTAAAAATCTTGGCCAAAATATTGGCCACCAGATTTTCATCCTGTCTCCCTAAGCTAATCGGTCCAGAGCAGGTGGGATTTAAGCTGGGCAGGGAGGCACACGATAATGATACAAAGACCCTTAACCTGATCCATTGTGCGGGTGCGGAGGGTATCAAGGGCTTTCTCCTGTCGACTGATGCGGAGAAGGCCTTCGATCGCGTGGCTTGGGATTACCTGTTTGCTACCTGTGGCCACATTGGCTTGGGCACACGTATGATGGCATGGTTAGCAGCCTTATATCATAAACCCCAGGCGAGGCTTAAAATAAATGGTACCCTCTCTGAGGCAGTAGACATCAATAACGGAACGAGGCAAGGTTGCCCTTTGTCCCCTCTTCTGTTTATTTTATCCCTAGAACCCTTTATACGCACAGTTAACAACAACCCGCACATAAAAGGTTTTCAAATTAAAGATCATAACTTTAAAATAGCTGCTTACGCAGATGACCTCCTATTTTTCCTTACACAGCCCCATATCTCATTCCTGAATCTAATCAAAGCCTTTAAACTTTTTGGCTATATATCCAATATGAAGATTAACTACACAAAGTCAGAAGCCCTCAATCTCACTCTAACACCTGAGTCATTAGCCAGAGCACAGGCCACCTCCTCATTTAAGTGGGTGCCTTCGTCTATTACCTATCTCGGGGTTAAACTTATGGGCAAATTAGCGGATATTTACAATGCCAACTTCCCTCCATTGCTGAGTAAGGTACAAAATGAGCCTAAGGCCTGGACTTCTAAACCCTTTCTTGGTTTAGCAGAGCCGCTATAATCAAGATGGTAATATTACCCAGAATTCTATATCACCTCCACACCCTCCCCATATTGCTCCTATGTCAGTTTTTTAGGAGACTTAAAGCTGTGGCCTGCACCTTCATATGGATGGGGGAAAAAACATGCATAAAACTTCATACCCTTACAAAACCAAAAGAAGAAGGAGGCATAGGTTTCCCTGATTTCAAACTTTACCATTATTGGATACATTTAACCAGAATCCTGGACTGGAATAGTCATAAGGAGCAAAAATATTGGATCTTCCTGGAAGAGGCAGCATCCACTTTGCAGCTGAGATTCCTCCCTTGGATTGCCTGGGAAAAACTACTGCATGACCTACAACGCCACCCACTCATAGGAACGACGCTAAAAACATTTTGTACGATCACAAAACATTACAAACTATCTTCAGCGCCAGGCCCTCTAACACCTATCACTCACAACCCAGACTTCCCTCCTGGGAGGTACTCACAACTAACCTCACCTCATGATCAACATATGCCTCTCTTAATAACACACTGTGTTGAGGTGAAGTAAAACCCTTTGCGGTTTTGAAACAAGAAATGAGTTCTCCAAAATGTTTTACACACTGGACTTACCGTCAAATACATGACTGCATCCACACCTCCACAGACAGGCTACAGCTAACTAGACAGACCACTCCCTTTGAAAACATTTGTCTTTCTGGAACCCCGATAGCAAAATCCATCTCTCTAAAGTACACTTGGCTACAAAGAGATGGTAGTGGGGAAATCCAGGGAGCACGAGTACAGTGGGAAAAAGCTTTTGATATGAACCTTACTGACAAACAATGGCCACAAGCCTCAATCTTTGCACATAAATGTTCCATTGGCACCAAGTTGCAAGAAATGTCCTATAAAGTACTTACACATTGGTATGCTACACCTGTTAAGGTGAAAAAGTGGTACCCATTGTCATCGGATTCCTGTTGGAGATGTGAGCAAGACAAAGGCACAATGTTTCATATTTGGTGGGACTGTCCCACGCTGAGGCCTTTCTGGAACAAGGTGTGCAAGCTGATTAAATCCATTACATACACAAAAATTCCTCTTACACCCATGTGCTGCATTCTGCATACCGTGGATTGCTCTATAAAACGCTATAAAAAATCCTTGACAAGACACCTATTGAATGCAGCAAAAATTCTAATTCCACGTCATTGGAAGTCGAAAGCAGTTCCCTCCATACCAGAATGGTTTAACTCGATAGTAGATATATACCATATGGAGGAAACGGTTACCATTGCTGAGGAATCTATCGAAAGATTCAACAAAACCTGGTCTCCATGGGTGGTATTTCGGTATTCTGACCAATACATGCAACTTGACACGGGTTTAGGTCTTTGTGGCCTATGGTTTTTGGGGACAATGCCTTGTACCAACTTTAGTAGACTGAAACACGGATTGATTATTCTTTAATATAAGAGCTAAATACTTGTTTATAAATACAAAGGATGCTTCATCCATTAACAAATGGGCCGCTAGGTTCTCTCACCGAAGAACACTGTACCCGTCACCTTCTCCTCCTTTAATGCTTCTCTCTTTGCCTTTCTATCTTTTACCCCCGTTTTTTTTTTTGTTCTGCTTTGTTTTCTAATACACAGCTTGATACACTGACTCAGGCTCCTAATATATGACTGAGATAACTTACTCTGTTAGAATGTATTGCCTTGGTCTTATTAGAGCATAGTTCTTATTGTCTAAGTATTGTTATGTTATCACTGTTCCTTTTTCTTTCAACTAAAAATTTGTGCAGCTGTACACTAAATGTGATGATTGAACATATATGTGGATAATTTATATTAGTAAGCTGCTTTCATAATAAAAATACTATTGAAACTAAAAATGCCATTGAAGCTCCACAGATTAAAACCAAACCACCTTTTTTTGTCTATGTTCCATGAGAGGGATTTTCTTTTCGATAATTTTTATTGACATTTTCAATAGAACAGGTAAGTATAAAACAGTGCAATCATTTTCTTTGGTTCATTGTTGTGTACAGTACTGGTTACAAGAGATAATATATTATCAATCAGTAGCATGAAACCAGTAAGTAACCCATTATCAGGTCAGATAGCTGAGCCCTAATTTTCATGGCTCCGTGACAGGGTGTGAACTACTTGAACATGTTCTTCATGGAACAGGGCCTCCGAAGAAAAGAACCCCCCCCCAACAACAAAAAGAACAAAACCTTTGTTTATATATGTCAACATAAGATAAACGTCAACCTATTTGACTCATTAAACCTCCTCAAAACCCCTCACAATTTATCTGGTTATGAGGTTCCACAGATGAGGGGAATTTTCATTCACTCCTTGTCTTGTAGAGACTGTAGGCTTTACTTCTATGCATACAGTTTAAAATATTTCAGAATCGCATGAATCTTTAGTCACCCCAACTAGTTTTTATTACCTATGTTGTTGCTTTTTTTTTTTTTTTTTTTTATATATTTCTGTTCATTTTTGTAGCTCTGAATTTATAGCTTTGTGCTAATTCTAGTGCCATTATAAAAGGGACTAATTGAAGAATAAATTAGCATTTTCATGAGGTATAGTTAGTTTCCAGATGGAAGAACAATTTCGGTTACAAAAATGTTAATAGTACCTGGCTCTGTTTAGGACAATCACTGTGACTTATTCACACTAAGCTAACCACATTGCAACATCTCCCCCATCCAGTTTGGTTTTCCTTGACCAAATCATAGGACTGATGGACAGACAATATTATTTCTGCAATGAACCATCCACTGTACAAGCAGATGTGCAAGCATAATTTGCCTCAGTTCAGGAAGGGGGCACATTTTGGCATCCTCCCCTGGTTTGCAGAGAATATAGTCTCAGAACTAATCACAAGAATTGCCCAGCTGAAATATAAATACTTTAGCGGGTAAAACAGTTCACAGTTCACATGAATCTGAACTACATTTAGCTGTTTGCAGAAGTTCCGCTTCGATGCAGACACTGACAGACTCTATGAAAATACCTTATGTTACTTTTTTCTAATTAGTTAATTGCACCAAATGTCAATTGTACTGTAGGTGACAGATTCTCTTTATCCTAATTTCTATCACACTATTAAGATTTGAACATTTATTACATAAAAATTTGCAAAGGCATTATTTTTTGTTATCCTTTAAACATGTTAAACACATGAAATTGGTTTATGAAAGGTTTTCGCAGCAAGAAATTGAATATACAGAATCATTGCTGAATGGACAGTAAGCACTCAACAGAATTCACAAGATCTTGCCTAATAATTTTTTTCAGTAAGTAATTAGGCTGAAAAAATATGTCTGTAGCGTGAGAGCCTGGTGATCAGGACTTGTATCTGTTAGCACGCACATTTACTCGACTTGTGCCTTGTAAATGATGCATTTCAAAAGCAAGGAAGGGTTGCGTAAGTAATTTTATTTTTCATGATTCAAGCCCTAAAGGTCTTGAACTGTCAGATTTATTGTCCTTCCCATTTTATGACTTTTAGTAGTATTTATTCTTTTATGTTTTCCATCAGTCGTGTTTACGTAGAATCTAGTCTGTCGTCTTTTATAGAGTTAAATCATTTCTTTAAGCTTTAGCTTGCATTCAGCATCAATCCCCTAAGACATATCATTAACATGAATCATTTTGGAAAGTGTTTGGTTCGGTATGAACTTCTGGTTGAATCAATCACTCACTGTGATAGAATGAAGTGATGACCTTCACAGCATCTTTGTACCACGACAGAGAATCCAAGGATGGGCATATTTTTTGTTCTTGTATCAAATGGTCTACTTCCTTACACTTTTAGATTAATGAACAGAAACCAAAGATGTTCAAGTTTCTTCAGTCCAAGATCAACATGCTACTACTACAGAAAATAGTAATAAATGCAACTTTCAACAATACCTACATTTTATTATTTTCACTTTGTGAACTATGTATATATTTTTTGGTCAGTTGTATATTTATTATCAGTGGTTTTGCTAGCACCATAGCACATGCATTGAGGCCAAAGACTGGGGTAATGGAAGATGGCAGAGTTTGCAGTAGATAGCAATTTAATAAATAGTTTTAACATCCCTTCCCTCATGTCAAAAATGCCTGAGCCTGGACTTGAGAAGAGTGGACTACCTCTCTGTAGACTGATAATCTTCAGTAGTTCAGTGTAGCTCTGGCTGATGTGCAGCATGACAGGAGTGGTGAAACCAATCTCTCTATTAGGCACCTGAACTAATGAAGAATTTGACAATGTGAGCTTTAGTAATACACAAGCACCACACCAGACCAGAACTTTTCTAAGCTACTTTGATACTGCCCATTTTTCAATGGCCACCAATGTATTTAAGAGTGTAATTTTCACTGATCATCAATGTACAAAGTTGGCAATTTTTCATTTTTTTCTTTTTACTAACCAACAATATAAAATAGGGCATTTATCTTTCAGCTTCTTTTAATAAGTATGATGAGATCATCTAGATTATCTATGAATATTAAGCATATGATCAAATGAAGAGGAACTTAGTTTCTCCAATGTTTTTTTTTCATCCTCTTACATGTATCATGGTGTTCTCTTTCAACCACATGCTTAGCCACCCAACAAATCCAGCATCTGCGGTTTAGATGACATATCCTGGGTCCTGTGCCACCATCTTGGTCCTCCTAACTGGTGGGAGCTCTCTGCCTCTTCTGGGTTCAGGCAACTAGTCCCCATTTACAAACGCTGGGCTGCTTTGTGTCCCAGGCCCTGCAGCCTCCTGGGAGATGTGCCATGGTATCCCAGGAGAGTACAGAACCAGGGAAAAACATGTTTCAGATTGTGGAGAGAGGGAAGGTTGGAAGGGAACAAACTCCCTTTAGTGGGTGAAAGTCAGCACTAACTGTAAATCAAAGTTAGCATGTTGCATAATGTTTGGTATGCATGGAGCAAACAATATTTTAGTATAAATATGCAACAGTGTGTTTAAATGAGAAAGGGATGTAAGTCACAACAGTTGGTAAAGTATTATAATGTATAATCATATATTTTAAGGTGCCAATAACTTATGGTTTCATTTATCATATTTTATTACAAACATTGTATAGCTATATTATTTTGCAAAATACATCAAAATTGTAATAACATTTGCAGCATGTAAAGAAAGAGAGCTTGTTCTGATGGGATATAATATACAGTATCAGTATCAATGACTGGACTAAATAAAGAAGAGGGGGGCATTGGAGTGACCTTAAAGCTCTATTTTATTGTTTCATTTATTTAAATGGAGAATAAATAAAAAATATATATTTCTTTTATAAATGTCTATGGCCCCATTGGTATTTTCCTTTAATTCCTGTTTGGTCACCAGAACAGAAAATTAATAGTATTTTCTTAATAAAAACTGTTTCTTTAGTACAAAGTTGCTGTTGCTGTTTGTGTCCCTATTGACGGGATTCTTCTACTTTCTTTGTGGTCTACTAGTATAGAAGCAAAGGGGAACTCTCTCCAATGGGACAGAAGTTCTATGCTATTACCATTGTATCTAAAACAGCCATTATAAGTACCTGAATCAGAACAGGGGATTACAAGAGGCCATATTAGCCTCTTATAGCCCCCTGTGCATCAGTCTAAAGCCTCGTACACATGATCAGATTTTCTGACGGGAATTGTGTGATGATAGAAAATCCGACTATTTGTACGCTCCATCAGACAATTGTTGGCCAACTTTACGTGGACAAATGTTGGATGGCAGGTTTATAAATTTTCCGCAGACAAATGTATGTTGTCAGATTTTCCGAGTGTCCAAATTACAAACACGCATGCTCGGGAGCAAGGACGAGCCATAAGTGGTCGGTCTTGTAAACTAGTGTTCGTAATGGACAATTAACATTCGTGACGTGGCAAATTATGAAATCTAGAAATGCAGCGCACAATTCTCTTCTTCTTTAATCTGATAATAATGAAGCTGCTTTGCTGGTGTTACTGATGGAGTTCTGCCAAACGTATTTTCAAAGGCTTTTTTTTTCTAGTGATATCAAGAATAATATTATTATGCTTGTTTTTTTTGTCTTTTTTTGGACAAGTTACCACAACACCATTATCCAGTAGTTTTTAGGATAAAAAACTTTGTTAAGTTTACATTGTATTTTTTTTAAATGTAACTGCCTACTCCCAAACTGTCATTTGAAGTAAAACACATAGCCAAGTATAAGTCTACACATTGTTTTATTGTGCATTAAAAAAAGAAAACAATTAAAATTAGACACGCTATCTGCCAATAGAACTTAACCAAAAATTGCATTCCATGCATCTAAAAATATAGAAAATATACCAAATCAAGTCATTATTCAACCAAAAAATAAAATAAAAGTCTCATGCATGTGTCCTGCTTCTTAATATAGGGGGTCAACAATGCCAAGAGTTGGTGAAAGCAGGGGTCCATCATCTGGAGATAATTCCAAAAATCCCACAGCAAATGCGGGCTCTTGCGCTTGTAGGCAGGTAGAGGTTGCAGCTGCCCCTTTACACTGCCACTGTCAGGAACCTAAGAGTTAAGTGTGTTCCCTGGTTTTCTGCTTGGCGGACTTTACTGGGTCTGGCCCACTGATTCCATGTGTTATAAAATTAACCATGCCCATTATGGAAAAAAATAAAATAATGAACAAGGAACAGCTGGAGTTGGATGGAACATGGGAATTCGGGGGTTGGAACGCTGATAGACTGTTAATGGGGCCGGGAAGACCAGAAAATTGGTGAAATCAAAATTAAACCCACTATGGACTCATCCAATTATGAACCAAATTAGGAAAGAATCATGTTAGGAATGTGTTTCTCTCCCTGTGCTGTAAATAAAAGGGATGAAGACTCTTCCCTCACACTGACATCCTGAATAGGAAAAAAGGGCGCAGACAGGATTCAACATGTAGTCTCCAGCCACTTCACAGAGCTATAGGGTCTGCTGTTGGCAGAAGAAAAGTCACATACATAGTCTGCATGGGAAGAAAGACACAGGCAGCCAGCAAGATGTAGGAGGGTTGCTGGAACTTGCAGTCCTACCTGAAGATGGAAATTCCTGGATTCTCTCAAGTATAGACTTGGTCAAATATGGACTCTTACCTATGGAGGTATGCTGGGGAAGCCTCAAGCCTAAGCTAGGGACTATGGATGTTAGGGTAATGTCTGCACTTTTTTACGAGCTGTTGCCCATGATTGTCATCATGATAATTTATTCTTCAAATAAAGCTTTTGGACTTTTACCATTGCCTAGTCTGAAGTTACTAAAGGGGTGCAATGTAAGTAACTGGCAGGTATGTATGAAGACATCAGTATAAAGGGTTACTGTGAGGAGACACAAGGTATTAAGAGGGCTGTTGTTAAGCAAGGAAACATAAAGAACATGACGCCCACCCTGTCACACCATGACCTTACCTTACATGCTCTCATCCAGTTGCATGCATGCTGGGAACAAGGAGAGCCTCTCACCTGGTGACAGATAATGGGCGCAGTCACTGCTTTCAAATTAGGTGCAATCTCCCTGAAACAATGGAATTTATATCCCCTAAAAATGTCCATGAGTCCTAGGTATTGTGGCAAGCCAGGGGATTAGGGAAAAGGCATTAAAGTAGAAGATCAGATTAAATGGCCTGCACCCACTGCTGAACAAGGTGGATGAAGAGGGACTTTTCTACATCATTTTCTCTTCCTCTCCTGTTTTTGTTTGCTTTTCGGGTCTGCTTAGAAATTCCCACTTTCATTCTGTATAGTTTTAGGCTTATTTTACCAACAGAATGCTTCCACACTTTCCTATATTGTTGTATTATAAAATTATTAATGCACATTTGTTACTATGGGAAAAAGTGTGAAGTACTTGCATTGTTACATTATCGTATATAGAGGTCATGTAGGCATCAATAAAATATTGCATTCTAGTAGCATTTCCATTAAAGTAATGTTTTATTTAGCTGTTCCATATAGGATGCATTACAGATTCTGACAATATATTTATGCTTTATGACAAAAAATATGCTGTATTCAGCATCATAGTGCCAAATGTATGTTTCTATATGCAAAGCTGTAAGTACCATCAAATTTCTAAGGATTATTGTCTTTATATATTTTCTTTTTGTTTATTCCCATCAGTTTCTGGGCAAATCATTTTTACCTTCACTTGAGAAAAAAGTATTGTAGATGGGGTGATCTTTAGAGATTATTTTTTTCTTAATTAAAGGAATTTTGCTAGACTGAATATACAATTACATATTTTTTTTTAACAATGAGGTTGCTATGATGCCAAGCAAACATAGAAAGTATATGGCATTGGCTACTCTGACAGAAACAGAAATATTTTCAATGGCTCTTCTACATAATTTATTGTTGCATTATAACAATGTGCATTAAAGGGGAGACAAGCTCACAATGAAGATGTTTTGCTTTTTTATGTCTGATTGAAAAATTACTTTAAATATAGTGCATGGGGGTCCCCTTAGTCTGCCTGCAAAGTGGTGCATCTGTACCATGTATAGAACCTGCTACAGCAAAACTGACATATATAAAGAAAAATTACATTTAAATATTAATTAAATAGGAAAAAAAAACATTTCCGGCAATACAAAGGTGTGAAAAAAACTGCGTAGGGGTCCCCCTCAATCCTTTCCAGGCCCTTAAACTAGACCCTTACCTAAGCATGCAGCCTGGCAGGCCAGAAAATGGGGGCACAAGTTAGTGCCACATGGTCCCCTCCACCCCAAAGCACCTTGTCCCTATATTTATGGGGACAAGGGGTCTCTTCCCCACAATCCTGGGTGGTGGTTGTGGGGGTCTGTGGGTAGGGGGCTAAAAACACACATTGTTTTTGACAATTCCTTTATTAAAAAAAAAAAAAACAATGTCCCTCAATGTAGAGACCCCCCCGCCCCAAAGCAACCCCCCCCCCATGTTGAGGGCATGAGGCCTGGTATGGTTCAGGAGGGGGGCGCTCACTTGACCCCCCACTTTCCTGGCCTGCCAGGCTGCATGTTTGACTGCATGCTCGGATTTAATTTTAGTGTGGGTGTTCCCCTCAAACTCCAAACCAGACCTAAGGGTCTGGTATGGATTTGGGGGGGGGGGCTTTTTTTTAATTTTGGCTTGGGGTTCCCCTGAAAATCCATACCAGACCCAAAGCAACCAAACAAAAGTGTATACAGCACTCTATACAGCACTAAATGTAATGTAATGCCATTAAACACTGTACTACACTTACACTATACTCACACTACACTAACACTACACTGACACTCTACAATAACACACTAAATAGCTATCACTGAGTCCTGCTCTATCTATATCCATAAACAAACTGCAAAAGGTTCCGTGGGAAGGAACCTTTTATAGTGTGGGGTGGGACTATGAGCACTGAGCCATGGTTGGGCAAAGTCATCATGACTTTGTCCAGTCAGGGCTCAGACAGTGCTCTGTGCCTTGACTGGACAAAGTCTTGCACCTGACCAGTGGTCAGGTGCATTGCTGTATCCAATTATGGCCCTAGAATGCACTGTGCAGAGTACAGTGCATGGTGGGGCACCCAGCGAGCAAACATCCCACCAAGCCCCCATACCCCCCCCGCCCCCGCAAATTCGGGTGTTTGCCGAACAGGTGATGTTCAGGATGACTTATGCTCAGTCCGAACTGCTCGCCCAACACTACTATTTAGATCCCCTATTTTTGTTATAATCCATAGTGGAAAATAATGCACTCAAATTTACTGAACATTGGTCAATATATCCAAAGATATCCATAGCCACATTAGGAGAGTAATTGTCTAGATGCGTAAAATATTTCAAAAAACCTCTGCGCTACCACTGCAAGCCCTTATGAATTTGTTGCACACTCTCCAGCTCATAAATCATTAGTAATGCACATGATTAATGTGGTTAGACTGTGTGTTCCAAACCATTCCTTCCATTAAAGAAAAGCTCCTACAAATCACATGCATAGCATAGATGGAATAACTGATTCATATCTCGTAAGACAAGATCTCTAAATACACGAAAACATGGGATTGCTGGATATACTTTCAAACTACTCCGACATATCAGTCCCTCATGGCAGCTGACACTTACTGAGCCCCCTAATTAAACCCTGAGTTTCACCCAAAAATTAACTTCCGCTGTCTGGATTCCTCCCACCTCCAGTGTCACATTTGGCAACTTTCAGGGAGGAGGAGATACTTGTCTAAATAAAACTTAATATTAAGTATCTGTGGTACACCATGCCCGGCCCCTCTTCTGTCCCCCCCACTGTTTTCTGGGAGACACATAGGTCACAGAAGACAGCAGGGACTACTCAGAATGCGCAGTGTGACTCGTGCATGCACAGTAGTGAACCAGGCTGTGAAGCCGCAAGGCTTCACTTCCGGATTCCCTTGCTGAAGTTGCCAGCACCTGCGCCCGAGAGCCAAGGGACAGGTTGGCTTTGGGTGAGAACATCGCGGGAACCCTGGACAGTACGTGTCCTTATTTTAAAAGTCGGCAGCTGCAGTATCTGTAGCTGTTAACTTACATTTTTATTTTTTTGGTGGAACTCTGCTTTAAGTAGTGGACATTTGGAGACAGTTGTATGGAGATGGGCTTATTTTAGGTCCTGCCCTGCTGCCCTTGCACTGCCTTCTTATTCTATGACACAGGCTTGGGCAACCTAGGTGTGTGCTGAGGGGTGGGGGGAGTGAGGAGTGAGCCCTCCTCTACCCTCCCTCTACCCCACCCAATGCTCCCTTATCCTACTGCCCCTTTCCTTTTTTTCCCTATGATTCCTTCCTCCTTTTTTTTCTTTGTACCCCTTGGTTTACCTTCATTAATACAGAACTTGATGAAATGGCATCGATATTTTACCTTAACGTACCATTGTGTACCCCCCACTTCTGATGAGCATGTGTTTGACCCTATTTTATCCAGCTGAGGAGAAAGTGAGAAAGTGTTGCTGATGCAAACAGCTTGCCTCTTTTTGATAAATGTGCCAAAATAAATACTCACCATGGGGCCCACAAGAAAACCTCGGGCGCTTTCTTTCTGTACTTACTGTACTACCTCTCATTGTATATCTCATATTTGATCCTTTCGATCTGTATAACTGTAAATTCTCAATAAAGTGTTTATGGAAGAAAAATCTGTTGCACACACCACTACAGTCCTACAATATAGACAGTGCAGTGCTGTGCTATAATAACTCTCTATCTGTCATGTACCTGAAGGGAGACTAAAATGACAAGGTGGGCCTCTCTTGTATCTCCAGCCCAGGTCCCGCTGAGGGTGGAACAGAAGGAGCCAAGGGACAGGAGGAACATGAGTGTCTGCAGATGAAGACCCGGAAGCTTGTAGCAGGATCGTAGTCGCAGACACTCGGATGGCAGCGTTGAGCTAAGCAGGGAACAGGAGCAAGGTTACAAGGATAGCCTGGTTCCATAGCAGGTGGGCAGCAAGGTACCAAGGCATCAGGCAGAGGCAAGGTCAAATGGGAATCCGGAATCAGGAGCCAGTAATCAAGTATAACAGAGTCCAGAGACAGGGTCAAGGGAAGCCAAGTTCAGCAATGGGTATCAAACAGGATAAGCACAGGATTCAAGGTATCAGGAGCACAGTTGAAGATCAATCAGCACTGATCAGTGGTTAGGGCACCCTTTAAGTAGGCCTTCTGGTGCCAATTGGCACTAGGGATGTGCTCCTGCGTGTGCACGCTGTCCACCACGCATGCATATAAGCGCCTATGGGCATTTGCATTCACCTGTGAGATCACGAGTATGTGCCAGACGGTTTCCAATGGTTTCCTTACATTGGGATTTCCAGAATCTGGAAGTAAATTGTACCCCACGGTCTGAAGTGATGTTAACAGGAATACCGTGTAGACGTACTACTTCCTTGACAAAAGAAAAGGCTTTAAAGATTTAACATAGTCCCTGCAATTTTGTCTGGCCACCAGAAAGAGTGAATAACTAGTTTTGAAGTTTTATGTACTGCCAAGGGATAATCGTGGTATATGTAGAGAACTGCTGTCCGCAACTGTTCCGGAACAAAGATCTGTTCACCATAAAAATAGAGACCCTCTGTTAGCTGAAGGTGAAGTTCTTGAGAAGGAGGATGATCCAGAACTGCCGTCTTCATTTGAGAGATGAGATTGGTCTGTAACAAAAGAACGTTTTTACCAGGTAAAATGGTAAAAATCACCCTCTCTTATTCTGATCAGGTTATAAGCTCCCCTTAAATCTAATTTGGAGATTATACATGCTTCTCCTAGTCTCTGGAACAATTCAGGGACCAGTGGTAAGGGGTACCGATTTTTAATGGTTACTTTATTTAAGTCCCGTTAGTCAATACAAGGCCGGAGTGTGTGATCATTCTTCTCAAAAAAGAATATTCCCACTCCAGCAGGAGATGAAGATTGCTGGATAAACCACTTGTTAAGATTTTCATCAATATACTTCTGCAACTCCTCTAGTTTAAGTTCAGAGAGTGGGTAGATCCTGCCAAAGGGGATTTCTGCACCAGGAAAAAGTTTGATAGGATGATTGTAAGGTCCGTGAGGGGGAAGAGTGTCAACATTATTTTTATTGAAAACGTCCAGAAAGTCATGGTAAACAGAAGGCACAAGTTTAACAGTTTCAGAGTCCACATTGATGCAGAAGGGTGGTTCTCCAGGACTGGGTGTAGGAGGAAGACAGCATTCTCTGCAATAATTGGAAAGAAAGGTCACCTCCCCCATGGCCCAATTGATGAGGGGGTTATGTGCCTTCAACCAGGGTTGCCCAAGGATAACAGAGAACAGAGTGGATGTAATGACATCCAAACATAGTAGCTCTTGGTGCCCAGAAACTGTAATGCCGCGTACACACGGTCGAATTGTATGACGTACTTAGTCCGTTGAAACACATTTCAACGGACAATCCGCTCGTGTGTGGGCTTCAGCGGACTTTTTCAGCGTGCAGTCCGGAGTACTAAGAATTTCGGTTTGCACAACAATCTTTCCGTCGTACTTTGGTTTCAGCGGACAATACGGTCGTCAGTATGCTAGTCCGACGGACTAAGAATGGCGCATGCCCAGAAAGGATTTACAGGGCGGAAGTGCTCTGTCTTGTAAAACTAGTGTTCGTATTGAAGCTAGCATATTCGTCATGCTGCTAATTTTGTGTTTTTTTTAATATAGCACATTCTTTTCTTCTTCATAATGCAAGAAAAGTGAAGTTGCTTTGCTGCTTATATTCACACAGAGTTATCACAAATGTCTTTATTCATCTTCATCCTATGATTAATATTCCAATTCGAGAATAAATTAAAAAAACAAAAACGGACGAATTAAGCTAAAGTCTGAAAAGCGCAAATCGTCTCTAACCAAACTTCCACTAACGCAAAGTCAGAGGAAGGAGCCCAAAGGGTGCTTTGCTGTGTCTTGGACTTCCTATTTCTAGTCCCGTCGTACGTGCTGTACGTCATCGCGCAAGCTTTCGGCGGACTGTTTGTGTATCCGTGTGTGGCCAAGTCCGTTCGGTAGAAAGTACGCCGGATTGTCCGCCGGATTGTATGACGGACTAAGTACGTCATACAATTCGACCGTGTGTACGCGGCATAAGACATAAGATAGGTACAGTCTGTAGAGTGACAGGTCCAGATTTGACACCTGAACCATCCGCCAGGTGGACCAAGAAGCTGTTTCCTTTGGCACACAGGGGCAGTTCATGCATGGCTGCAAAGGAAGCATCAACAAAACAAGTACAGGCCCCAGAGTCCACAATGGGGGAAACAGTGAGGGTCTTCCTTGCTAACTGGAAGGAGACTGGCAGCAAAGTGTGGTTTTGGCTGGGATTTAGTGCAGCAACTGTAAGAGGGGGAGGAGTGGGTCTCCTGTGATGTCTTCGGGGACAAGTCCGTGGAAAGAGTCCTTCATCGCCACAGTAGATACAAAGGTTGATGCAGTGACATTGAGACTGTTCTTGTTTGGACAGACGAGACCTAGGGAAGCTGGCATGTGGAACCTTCTTGACATAGGTGGCGTTCTGAGGCATGGCCGAGAAGGAGGCAGGTGATGGGGCCTCGGAGCGGGCAGGCATTAGGTGGCGGTTTCCGGCTCTTTCTAACTGTCTTTTTTACGCAGGTGGCTGTCAATCTGTATACAGAGATGAATTAAGTCATTCGGGGGGGGTGGGTGTTTCCACCCTGGCAAGCTCATCTTTAATAGCTTCAGACAGGCCAAGACAAAATTGGAAATGAGTTATTCCACTGGGTATCAGCACTCTACAAATGAAAGTCTGAGACATAATCCTCTACAGGCACTGACACCAGCACCGTGATAGAGTGCACTGACACCAGCACCGTGATAGAGTGCCCTGACACCAGCACCGTGATATAGAGCACTGACACTAGCACCGTGATAGAGTGCACTGACACCAGCACCATGATAGAGAGCACTGACACCAGCACCGTGATAGAGTGCACTGACACCAGCACCATGATAGAGAGCACTGACACCAGCACCGTGATAGAGTGCACTGACACCAGCACCGTGATATAGAGCACTGACACCAGCACCGTGATAGAGAGCACTGACACCAGCACTGTGATAGAGTGCACTGACGTCAGAACCGTGATATAGAGCACTGACACCAGCACCGTGATAAAGTGCACTGACACCAGCACAGTGAGAGCACTGACACCAGCACCATGATAGAGTGCACTGACCCCAGCACCGTGATATAGAGCACTGACACCAGCACAGTGATAGAGTGCACTGACACCAGCACCGTGATACAGAGCACTGACACCAGCACCGTGATATAGAGCACTGACACCAGCACCGAGATATAGAGCACTGACACCAGCACCGTGATATAGAGGACTGACACCAGCACCGTGATAGAGTGCACTGACACCAGCACCGTGATAGAGTGCACTGACACCAGCACCGTGATTGAGTGCACTGACACCAGAACCGTGATAGAGAGCACTGACCCCAGCACCGAGATAGAGAGCACTGACAGCAGCACTGATACCAGCAACTCGCTGCTGGGCCCCAAAAATATGACACCGGTCAACCTCTTCAAACAGGAGGGTACGGGCATATAGTACGGTGTATTTTTTTTTGTACAAGGAAGTGAGCCAAATGTAGAAAAAAGGTCTGTGTGCTCGATTAAATAAATCATGGTCTACTGGTCACATGTGTTGAATTCCTCCAAGATCCATGCCTCATTCATTTTTATAAATGTGAGGTAGTCAACACTGTCGTGAGCTAGGCGAGTGCGCTTACCGGTCACGATCCCCCATGCTGCGCTGAACATCCTTTCGGACAGCACACTGGATGAGGGGCAAGCCAACAGTTCCATTGCAAATTGGGCAAGCTCTGGCCAGAGGTCAAGACTGCCCACCCAGTAGTCCAGGTGTTCATCACTCCTCAGAGCGTCCACATCGGCCGTTAACCCGATGTAGTCGGACACCTGTCGGTCTAGGCGTTCCCTGATGCTGGATCCGGATGAGACCTGTCGATGGGTCAGCTGAAAGAATGACCTCATATCAGACGTCACCAACACATCTTCAAACTGCCCTCTTCTTGCAGGCGCTGTTGGATTGGTACCCGCAACCCTTTCTCTGGGAGTGGAAATTCCTCCTCTGCCAGAGCACGCAAAAGCAGAATGCAGCATTTCTCGAAGCAAGGCCTGGAAGTGCTCCATTCTGACAGCCCTCTGAATGAATGAATGAATGAAATACTTATATAGCGCACAATGCGAACTGAATCGCCTCTGTGACGGTGGTAACATTTCCACCATTTTGTGTTTGTACTGGGGGTCTAAGTACGTTGCCACCCAGTACTGGTCTTTGACCCTTGTGCTTTTTATATGGGGGTCCCTGTTAAAACACTGGAGCATGAAGGCCCCCATTTGCACTAAACTGGAAGCAGTGTGGTGGCCTGGCTCCTGCTCATCATCCAGGATAATGTCATCCTCCTCGTTCTCCTCTCCCCATCCATGCACAACAACAGGGATCCCAGAAAGGTTTAAATCATGCTCTTCTTGCTCCTCCTCATCCGCCCCGACACCATCCTCCTCTGACTCCTCTTCAGACTCCCGTTGTTGACTTGTCTCAGATAGAGTAGCCCCCCCTGGGAATTCATCCAGCATTGTGACTTCCTCATCTTCCCGTTCCTGCTCCTCTACAGCTTGATCAATGACACAACGCAATGCACGCTCCATAAAGAAGGCATAAGGTACCATGTTATTGATGGTGTCATGGCTGCGACTGACCAGTTTGGTGATCTCATCAAATGGCCGCAGAAGTCTACATGCGTCGCGCATGAGCAGCCACTGGCGCAGTGAAAAAAAAAACAGCTCCCCTGAACCTGTTCTGCTGCAGAGTTCGTACAGGTAGACGGTAACTGCACATTTCTGCTGGAGCAGCCTATCAAGCATATAGAAGGTTGAGTTCCATCGCGTCGGGCAATCGCAAATAAGACGTCTGACCGGCAGATTGTGTCGCCGCTGAATGTCAGCAAGGTGAGCCATGGGCGTGTAAGATCTTCTGAAATGGGCCGAGATTTTCCTTGCCTGCCGCAAGATGTCCTGGACTAGTGATGGCCGAACGGTTCGCCCGGCGGTCGTTTCGCGGCGAATTTTGGCTGTTCGCGATTCGCCAGACTATTGCCGCCGTTCGCCCGGCGGACTTCCGTGTTTTCTGTGAAAAAGAACTTTGACCTATGATGACACATCCATCATGGGGTACAGGACAGCCAATTTAGACATTACAGCACATGGACATTTGGACATTCCCCCTAACTTATAAATACACCCGATCCGGCGGCCATTTTACATTCTTTCTTCTGTCACTATAGGGAGAGGTTGCTGTGTGGAGCAGGGAGAGATTGCAGTGACCCAAATCGCTAGCTATTTGGTACACAAAAGTTCTTTTCAGGACTGGTATAGGTGTTAGGTGTATATAGGTTTGCTGTGCTACTGATTGTTGCAGCAGCCTGAGTGTCTTTTATCAGTTTAGAGAAAGGGACAGGACGGTGTGTGCTGCAGGGAGAGTCAGTTTAATCATTAGCTGTTACTATCAGGTCCACAAAAGTGCTATTCCAGTAACCAGTTATTGTTCCAGCAGCCTCTGTTTTGTCAGTTTATATAGGGACAGGCAGGGAACAGTGTGTGAGGCAGTGAGGGTCAGTTTAATCAGTAGCTGTTACTATCAGGTCCACAAAAGGGCTATTCCAGTAACCAGTTATTGTTCCAGCAGCCTCTGTTTTGTCAGTTTATATAGGGACAGGCAGGAAGCAGTGTGTGAGGCAGTGAGGGTCAGTAAGGACTGGTATAGGTCCACAATACATAGGGTTGAGGTGCACTACTGCTGACCGCTGCCCTATACTGCAGCAGTCCTTCATCAGTATAGGGACTGACGTACAGTCTGCTAATCAGTCACACACAACCTACTTGTTCAACAAAGGTCCTTATAAGGACTGGTAACTTGGCCTGTCTAGGGTGCTACAGTACATAGGGTTGAGTGAGGTACAGTCTGCTATTCTATAAGGACTGGTATAGGTCCACAATACATAGGGTTGAGGTGCACTACTGCTGACCACTGCCCTATACTGCAGCAGTCCTTCATCAGTATAGGGACTGACGTACAGTCTGCTAATCAGTCACACACAACCTACTTGTTCCACAAAGGTCCTTATAAGGACTGGTAACCTGGTGTAGCGTGCTATAGTACATAGGGTTGAGTGAGGTACAGTCTGCTATTCTATAAGGACTGGTATAGGTCCACAATACATATGGTTTAGGTGCACTACTGCTGACCGCTGCCCTATACTGCAGCAGTCCTTTATCAGTATAGGGACTGACGTACAGTCTACTAATCATTCACAAACTACTTGTTCCACAAAGGTCCTTATAAGGACTGGTAAGTTATAGGGTACTACAGTACATAGGGTTGAGTGAGGTACAGTCTGCTATTCTATAAGGACTGGTATAGGTCCACAATACATAGGGTTGAGGTGCACTACTGCTGACCGCTGCCCTATACTGCAGCAGTCCTTCATTAGTATAGGGACTGACGTACAGTCTGCTAATCAGTCACACACAACCTACTTGTTCCACAAAGGTCCTTATAAGGACTGGTAACCTGGTGTAGCGTGCTATAGTACATAGGGTTGAGTGAGGTACAGTCTGCTATTCTATAAGGACTGGTATAGGTCCACAATACATAGGGTTTAGGTGCACTACTGCTGACCGCTGCCCTATACTGCAGCAGTCCTTTATCAGTATAGGGACTGACGTACAGTCTACTAATCATTCACAAACTACTTGTTCCACAAAGGTCCTTATAAGGACTGGTAAGGTATAGGGTACTACAGTACATAGGGTTGAGTGAGGTACAGTCTGCTATTCTATAAGGACTGGTATAGGTCCACAATACATAGGGTTGAGGTGCACTACTGCTGACCGTTGCCCTATACTGCAGCAGTCCTTTATCAGTATAGGGACTGACGTACAGTCTGCTAATCATTCACAACCTACTTGTTCCACAAAGGTCCTTATAAGGACTGGTAAGGTATAGGGCACTACAGTTCATAGGGTTGAGTGAGGTACAGTCTGCTATTCTATAAGGACTGGTATAGGTCCACAATACATAGGGTTGAGGTGCACTACTGCTGACCGCTGCCCTATACTGCAGCAGTCCTTTATCAGTATAGGGACTGACGTACAGTCTTCTAATCATTCACAACCTACTTGTTCCACAAAGGTCCTTATAAGGACTGGTAAGGTATAGGGTACTACAGTACATAGGGTTGAGTGAGGTACAGTCTGCTATTCTATAAGGACTGGTATAGGTCCCCATACATAGGGTTGAGGTGCACTACTGCTGACCGCTGCCCTATACTGCAGCAGTCCTTCATCGGTATAGGGACTAACGTACAGTCTGCTAATCACTCACACACAACCTACTTGTTCCACAAAGGTCCTTATAAGGACTGGTAAGGTATAGGGTACTACAGTACATAGGGTTGAGTGAGGTACAGTCTGCCATTCTATAAGGACTGATATAGGTCCACAATACATAGGGTTGAGGTGCACTACTGCTGACTGACCGCTGCCCTATACTGCAGCAGTCCTTCATCGGTATAGGGACTGAGAGTTTTGTCACAGGGTCATTTAAAAAATGACAGGCAGAGTAAGAGGCAGGCCCTTCCGCAGGGGTTGTAGGGGTAGGGCAGGAGCAACCTAGCTTGAGCCAAAGTGAGACGTTGCAGAAGGTGCGTTCAAGTACTTTAAAGGACGCACCAGACTTGGTTGAGTGGCTCGCTCAGCCTTACTCTTCTGCACCCTCCTCATCCTCTCGATCTGCACCCTCTTCTTCACTCTCTGCTATGTGCACCCCCAAAGACACTACCGCCAACAACACCACCACCACCACCACCACATACCTTCCGCTTGAGTCACAGGAATTATTTTCCGATCCATATCAAGAGGACATTTCTGATGCGCAGCCACTCTTGGCATTGGATCAGGAAGAGGAGGTAGCAACAACCGCTACTGATACATTTGCAGTCTGCTTTGTCCCTCCTGTGCAATGTAAGTTATTCCTGCTTCTCCCTATCTGCTGGTCCATATCTCCCTCTGAACTCACCTCCTCTTCCTCTCTTGTGGGCACCCACGTGACATCACTAGACACGTCATCATCAATGTCACCTTCCCCACCGCTATAATTAGAGATCTCGGAGTAGGCAGCAACACCGGGGACCAACCTCCTCCTTGGGCTGATCTGGGTACTGTCGTCAGACTGCTGAGTGGCCGTTGTTGCTACCTCCTCTTCCTGATCCAATGCCAAGAGTGGATATGTCTTAATATGGATCGGAAAATAATTCCTGTGACTCAAGCGGAAGGTATATGGTTGTGTTGGTGGTAGTGTCTTTGGGGGAGCACATAGCAGAGAGTGAAGAAGAGGGTGCAGATCGAGAGGATGAGGAGGGTGCAGAAGAGTAAGGCTGAGTGAGCCACTCAACCAAGTCTGGTGCGTCCTTTGACGTAATCACACGCACCTTCTGCAATTTTCCACTTTGGCTCAAGCCAGGTTGCTTCTGCCTTAACCCTACCACCCCTGCGGAAGGGCCTGCCTCTTCCTCTGCCTGTCATTTTTTAAATGACCCTGTGACAAAAGTCTCTAGAGAAGTGCAGTATGTATGTGGAAGAAGGTATATAACACCCCTCTTCAATTTGTCGTTTTTGGGGGCCACTGGTCCATCACACCAGTTATAATACTTTTTTTTATTGCGTTTGTCACTCTTTGTAGTATCGCTGCAGAACCGCTCAGCAGTCACAATGCTGCACAGTGGAAAGGTACTATACTATGCTTTCTATATGTGCAAGTATTTTATACATGATAAAGGACTGCTGCAGAATAGGGCAGTAATCTGCAGCACAGCCCTGCACCAGCACCCTATATATTGTACACCTATACCAGTCCTTACAAGGACCTTTGTGGACCTAGAAGCTAGTGATTTGCAGACTGTCCCTCAGTCACTACACTGATAAAAGACTGCTTCAGAATAGGGAAGCAGTCAACAGCAGTGCACCACAACCCTATATATTGTACACCTATACCAGTCCTTACAAGGACCTTTGTGGACCTAGTAGCTAGTAATTTGCAGACTGCCCCTCAGTCACTACACTGATAAAGGACTGCTGCAGAATAGGGCAGTAATCTAAGCACATAGCAGAGAGTGAAGAAGAGGGTGCAGATCGAGAGGATGAGGAGGGTGCAGAAGAGTAAGGCTGAGTGAGCCACTCAACCAAGTCTGGTGCGTCCTTTGACGTAATCACACGCACCTTCTGCAATTTTCCACTTTGGCTCAAGCCAGGTTGCTTCTGCCTTAACCCTACCACCCCTGCGGAAGGGCCTGCCTCTTCCTCTGCCTGTCATTTTTTAAATGACCCTGTGACAAAAGTCTCTAGAGAAGTGCAGTATGTATGTGGAAGAAGGTATATAACACCCCTCTTCAATTTGTCGTTTTTGGGGGCCACTGGTCCATCACACCAGTTATAATACTTTTTTTTATTGCGTTTGTCACTCTTTGTAGTATCGCTGCAGAACCGCTCAGCAGTCACAATGCTGCACAGTGGAAAGGTACTATACTATGCTTTCTATATGTGCAAGTATTTTATACATGATAAAGGACTGCTGCAGAATAGGGCAGTAATCTGCAGCACAGCCCTGCACCAGCACCCTATATATTGTACACCTATACCAGTCCTTACAAGGACCTTTGTGGACCTAGAAGCTAGTGATTTGCAGACTGTCCCTCAGTCACTACACTGATAAAAGACTGCTTCAGAATAGGGAAGCAGTCAACAGCAGTGCACCACAACCCTATATATTGTACACCTATACCAGTCCTTACAAGGACCTTTGTGGACCTAGTAGCTAGTAATTTGCAGACTGCCCCTCAGTCACTACACTGATAAAGGACTGCTGCAGAATAGGGCAGTAATCTGCAGCACAGCCCTGGACCAGCACACTATATATTGTACACCTGTACCAGTCCTTACAAGGACCTTTGTGGACCTAGTAGCTAGTGATTTGCAGACTGTCCCTCAGTAACTACACTTATAAAAGACTGCTGCAGAATAGGGCAGCAGTCAGCAGCAGTGCACCACAACCCTATATATTGTACACCTATACCAGTCCTTACAAGGACCTTTGTGGCTACCTAGTAGCTAGTGATTTGCAGACTATCCCTCAGTCACTACACTGATAAAGGACTTCTGCAGAATAGGGCAGTAATCTGCAGCACAGCCCTGCACCAGCACCCTATATATTGTACACCTATACCAGCCCTTAAAATGACCTTTGTGGACCTAGTAGCTAGTGATTTGCAGACTGTCCCTCAGTCCCTACACTGATAAAAGACTGCTGCAGAATAGGGCAGCATTTAGCAGCAGTGCACCACAACCCTATATATTGTACACCTATACCAGTCCTTACAAGGACCTTTTTGGCTACCTAGTAGCTAGTGATTTGAAGACTGTCCCTCAGTCACTACACTGATAAAGGACTGCTGCAGAATAGGGCAGTAATCTGCAGCACAGCCCTGCACCAGCACCCTATATATTGTACACCTATAATAGTCCTTACAAGGACCTTTGCGGACCTAGTAGCTAGTGATTTGAAGACTGTCCCTCAGTCCCTATACTGATAAAAGACTGCTTCAGAATAGGGAAGCAGTCAGCAGCAGTGCACCACAACCCTATATATTGTACACCTATACCAGTCCTTACAAAGACCTTTGTGGACCTAGTAGCTAGTAATTTGCAGACTGTTCCTTAGTCACTACACTGATAAAGGACTGCTGCAGAGTAGGGCAGTAATCTGCAGCACAGCCCTGCACCAGCACCCTACATATTGTACACCTATACCAGTCCTTACAGGGACCTTTGTGGACCTAGTAGCTAGTGATTTGAAGACTGTCCCTCAGTCACTACACTGATAAAAGACTGCTGCAGAATAGGGCAGTAATCTGCAGCACAGCCCTGCACCAGCACCCTATATATTGTACACCTGTACCAGTCCTTACAAGGACCTTTGTGGACCTAGTAGCTAGTGATTTGCAGACTGTCCCTCAGTCACTACACTGATAAAAGACTGCTTCAGAATAGGGAAGCAGTCAGCAGCAGTGCACCACAACCCTATATATTGTACACCTATACCAGTCCTTACAAGGACCTTTGTGGACCTAGTAGCTAGTAATTTGCAGACTGTCCCTCAGTCACTACACTGATAAAGGACTGCTGCAGAATAGGGCAGTAATCTGCAGCACAGCCCTGCACCAGCACCCTATATATTGTACACCTGTACCAGTCCTTACAAGGACCTTTTTGGACCTAGTAGCTAGTGATTTGCAGACTGTCCCTCAGTCCCAACACTGATAAAAGACAGCTGCAGAATCGGGCAGCAGTCAAGTATAATATTCTTTCTATATTTTGAAGAAATTATATTATACGTGTACAACCCTATATACTGTACACCTATACCAGTCCTTGAAAGGACCTTTGTGGACCTAATAGTAATAGCTAATGATTAAACTGACTGTCCCTGCTCCACACAGCGTCCTGTCCCTATACTGACAAAAGACAGCTGCAGAATCAGTATGCAGTGCACTCAGCAATCACCAGCACAGCAGTGCACCAGAACCCTATATACTGTACACCTATACCAGTCCTTAAAAGGACCTTTGTGGACCTAATAGTAATAGCTAGCTAGTGATTATACTGACTGTCCCTGCTGCACACAGCGTCCTGTTCCTACACTGACAAAAGACAGGCTGCTGCAATCACCAGCACAGCAGTGCACTGAACCCTATATTCTGTACTACACCTATACCAGTCTTTAAAAGGAATTTTGTGGACCTAATAGCTAGCGATTTGGGTCACTACAGTCTCTCCCTGCTCCACACAGCATCCTGTCCCTAAACTGACATAAGACAGAATGTAAAATGGCCGCCAGATCAGGTCTATTTATAAGGTAGGGGGAATGTCCAATTGTCCATATGCTGAAATGTCTCAATTGGCTGTCCTGTACCCCATGATGGATGTGTCATCATGGGTCAAAGTTCTTTCACACTGTAAACACATATGTCCACCGGGCGAACAGCATCAATAGTCTGCCGATCAGGCGAATTGTGAACACGTCAAATTCGCTGGGAACCAACCGCCAGGCGAACAGTTCCGCCATTCCTATTAATGACCACAAACACACCTCCAAGATCACCATTGCCTTGCTAAAGAAACTGAGGGTAAAGGTGAGGGACTGGCCAAGCATGTCGAAAGTGGAAGAAATACTGCTATGTGACTAAAACTGAAAAGCAGCAAACATTACCGAGAGACTAAAGCCGCGTACACACGGGCGGACTGTCTGGCCAACTTAGTCCGTCAGACAATCCGACGGACAGTCCGTCATACTTTCGAATGAACGGACTTGACCACACACACCACTTTTTGAGCGGACTAATACGGCGTACTAAGTCCGCCATACTATCCGCCCTACTTTTGAAATGAACGGACTCGCCCACACACGCGGAGGAAAGTCCGCTCATTTTGAGCGTGTCTCCAGTTAGGCGGGGCCCGCGAAGGAGACGTCGCTGACCCCGCCGCCTGGTATGGACTTAAAGGGGAACCCCAACGCCGAAAAAAATCGGCGTGGGGGTCCCCCCCAAGTCCACAACAGACCCTTGTCCGAGCACGCTACCCGGCCGGCCAGGAAAGGGGGGCGTTGGTTGTCGGGGTCTGCGGGCGGGGGGCTTATCGGAATCCGGGAGCCCCCCGTAATAAGGGGGCCCCCGGATACCGGCCCCCCACCCTATGTAAATGAGTATGGGGTACAATGTACCCCTACCCATTCACCTGTAAAATAAAAGTACCAAAAAAAACACAACACACGAGATAAAATACTTTATTGCACAGCTCCGGGGGTCTTCCGTCTTTGGGGGTCTTCTCGCCGGACTCCTCCGCTATCTTCTTGTAGCTCTTTTGCTAGCCAGTGTTGTCACATGAAAAGGTATACTAAAATATAAAAAAAAAATGTGAGGGGTGTACTCACTTTTGTTAGATACTGTATATGTATATTTTTACTACTTAAAAATAAGAGACTATTATGATTTAATAATTTAGAAGTGAGATGGAAATGATAATGTGATATCCTTTGAGACTTAATAATTAATATCTCAAAATTGATCCATGGATAAATAACACATCTTTAGCAAATATCACATTATTAAAATGAAGAAAGATTAAAGATTAAGATCACAAATAATATTATCCACACCATGGAAAGTAGTGATGGACGAACTTCCGACGGGACGTTTCGCGAACGCGAAATGCGAACGGACCCAAACGTTCGCGAAACCGAACGTTCGCCGCGGGCCCCATTGACTTCAATGGGAGGCGAACTTTGCAAACCTTCATGTCGAATTTGCGGCCACGTGGTAATTATTAGGGGGTAAAACGTAGTCCCACCATCTGGACAATGACATAATACATGTATGAGGTGAATTTGGGATCGATAACTACAAGCATTTTTATTTTATTTGGGAAATTGTTCTAACAATTCAGGACTATGGAGCTAATGAAGGCAATGGAGGAGAGGGAAGGTCAGGGACCAGGGTAGGCAAAGAAGAGGGTGCAGGAGATGATCACCAGCAGCGTGACATACCGGAATGACACATGCACCGTGATAGAGGCATCTGACAGCAGCACCGTAATACAGAGCACTGACAGCAGCACCGTGACATACAGCGCTGACAGCAGCACCGTGACATACAGCGCTGACAGCAGCACCGTGACATACAGCGCTGACAGCAGCACCGTGACATACAGCGCTGACAGCAGCACCGTGACATACAGCGCTGACAGCAGCACCGTGACATACAGCGCTGACAGCAGCACCGTGACATACAGCGCTGACAGCAGCACCGTAAGCAGCCCCAGGAGGAAGTCAGCACAGCACAGGGATGGTGTGATCCCCTCATAATAAGAACCCCCAGGAGGAAGTCAGCACAGCACAGGGATAGTGTGATCCCTTCATAATAAGAACCCCCAGGAGGAAGTCAGCACAGCACAGGGATATCATAAGCAGCCCCAGTAGAAATATGACACCGCTCAACCTCTTCAAAGAGGAGGGTAGGGGCATATAGTACGGTGTGCTTTTTTGGGTCAAGGAAGTGAGCCAAATGAATTAAGAAGGTCTGTGTGCTTGATTAAAAAAATAGTTTATAGACATATACATGGTCTACTGGTCACATGTGTTGAATTCCTCCGAGATCCATGCCTCATTCATTTTTAGAAATGTGAGGTAGTTAACACTGTGGTGAGCTAGGCGAGTACGCTTATCGGTCACAATCCCCCCTGCTGCGCTGAACGTCCTTTCGGACAGGACACTGGATGAGGGGCAAGCCAACAGTTCGATTGCAAATTGGGCAAGCTCTGGCCAGAGGTCAAGCCTGCCCACCCAGTAGTCTAGGGGTTCATCACTCCTCAGAGCGTCCACATCGGCCGTTAACCCAATGTAGTCGGACACCTGACGGTCTAGGCGTTCCCTGATGCTGGATCCGGATGACACCTGTCGATGGGTCGGCTGAAAGAATGACCTCATATCCGAAGTCACCAACACATCTTCAAACCGGCCTCTTCTTGCAGGCGCTGTTGGATTGGTACCCGCAAATCCTTCTCTGGGAGTGGGAATTGCTCCTCTGCCAGCGCACGCAAAAGCAGAATGCAGCATTTCTCGAAGCAAGGCCTGGAAGTGCTGCATTCTGACAGCCCTCTGCGACGGCGGTAACATTTCCGCCATTTTGTGTTTGTACCGGGGGTCTAAGTACGTTGCCACCCAGTACTGGTCCTTGACCCTCATGCTTTTTATACGGGGGTCCCTATTAAAACACTGGAGCATGAAGGCCCCCATTTGCACTAAAGTGGAAGCGGTGTGGTGGCCTGGCTCCTGCTCATCATCCAGGATAATGTCGTCCTCTTCATTCTCCTCTCCCCATCCTCGCACAACAGGGATCCCAGAAAGGTTTAAAGCATGCTCTTCTTGCTCCTGCTCATCCGCCCCGGCACCATCCTCCTCTGACTCCTCATCAGACTCCTGTTGTTGACTTGTCTCAGATAGAGTAGCCCCCCCTGGGAATTCATCCAGCATTGCGACTTCCTCATCTTCCCGCTCCTGCTCCTCCACAGCCTGATCAATGACACGACGCAATGCACGCTCCAGAAAGAAGGCATAAGGTACCATGTCACTGATGGCGCCATGGCTGCGACTGACCAGTTTGGTGATCTCCTCAAATGGCCGCAGAAGTCTGCATGTGTCGCGCATGAGCAGCCACTGGCGCGGTGAAAAAAAACCCAGCTCCCCAGAACCGTTTCTTTCGCAGAGTTCATACAGGTAGACGTTAACTGCACGTTTCTGCTGGAGCAGCCTATCAAGCATATAGAAGGTTGAGTTCCATCGCGTCGGGCAATCGCAAATAAGACGTCTGACCGGCAGATGGTGTCGCCGCTGAATGTCAGCAAGGCGAGCCATGGCCGTGTAAGATCTTCTGAAATGGGCCGAGATTTTCCTTGCCTGCCGCAAGATGTCCTGGACCCCAGGGTATTTGACAAGGAATCGCTGCACGACCAAGTTTAAGACGTGTGCCATGCACGGCACGTGCGTGATTTTGCCCTGTTTCAATGCGCTAAGCAGATTGGCACCGTTGTCACACACCACTTTACCAACTGTCAAATTGAGCGGTGTTAGCCACTCATCTGCCTGTGAACGCAAAGCTGAAAGGAGTGCCGGGCCAGTGTGGCTCTTTGCTTCCAGGCACAACAGACGCAGCACGGCATGGCAACGTCTCACCTGGCATGTGGAATAGGTTCTGGGGAGCTTGGGCGGTGCAGTGGAAGAGACGCTAGCAGCGGAAAAGGAGGAGGCAGCTGAGGAGGAGAGGGAGGAGGATGGAGTAGGAGGAGGAGAAGAAGAGTCAGGCCTGCATGCAATCCGTGGCGGTAAAACCAAATCTACACGGGTGCCACGGGTTACATGCTTGACGGCCGTCAGAAGGTTCACCCAGTGGGCAGTAAAACTGATATACCTTCCCTGCCCGTGTTTGCTAGACCACGTGTCTGTGGTCAGATGTATCTTGGCACCGACACTGTGTGCCAGAGATACATTCACTTGCCGCTGAACATGGCCATATAGCTCTGGGATGCCCTTCTCTGAGAAATACTTCCTTCCTGGGACCTTCCATTGTGGTGTTCCAATGGCCACAAATTTGCGAAAGGCCTCCGAGTCCACCAGTTTATATGGCAGTAGTTGGCGGGCTATGAGTTCTGACAAGCCAGCCGCCAACCGTTGGGCAAGAGGGTTATCCGGCGTCATCATTTTTTTACGCTCAAACATTAGGCCCACGGAAGCCTGCCTTTTTGCAGAAAAATGTGAGCTTGGCGTGATGGAAGGTGGAGTGGAGGACAATTGTGAGGAGAGAGGAGAAGGAGAAGTAGAAGACGAGGCTGGACGGTGAGAGCCTGCAGTGTGGCTTTGTGTGTTCCGTTGCTCCCACTGGGCTCGGTGATGGCTGCTCATGTGCCTTCTTAAGGCGGTCGTCCCTAGGTGAGTATTGGGCTTACCGCGACTAACGCGTTGACTGCAAAGATTGCAGATGGCAACGCTATTGTCAGCAGCGGACACGTTAAAAAAAGCCCACACTGCGGAGCCATGTGCCGGTGTCCTGGGAGCGCCAGATGTGACCGTACATGGTCGATGACTCGCTCCTGATACATTTGCAGTCTGCTTTGTCCCTGCTGTGCAATGTAAGTCATTGCTGCTTCTCCTCCCTATCTGCTGGTCCATATCTCCCTCTGAACTCCCCTCCTCTTCCTCTCTTGTGGGCACCCACGTGACATCACTAGACACGTCATCATCAACGTCACCTTCCCCACCGCTATAAGTAGAGATCTCGGAGTAGGCAGCAACACCGGGGACCAACCTCCTCCTTGGGCTGATCTGGGTACTGGCGTCAGACTGCTGAGTAGCGCTTGTTGCTACCTCCTCTTCCTGATCCAATACCAAGAGTGGCTGCGCATCAGAAATGTCCTCTTGATATGGATCGGAAAATAATTCCAGTGACTCAAGCGGAAGGTATGTGGTGGTGGTGGTGGTGGTCGTGTTGTTGGTGGTAGTGTCTTTGGGGGTGCACATAGCAGAGAGTGAAGAAGAGGGTGCAGATCGAGAGGATGAGGAGGGTGCAGAAGAGTAAGGCTGAGCGAGCCACTCAACCAAGTCTGGTGCATCCTTTAAAGTAATTGAACGCACCTTCTGCAACTTCCCACTTTGGCTCAAGCCTGTTGCTCCTGCCCTACCCCTACCACCCCTGCGGAAGGGCCTGCCTCTTCCTCTGCCTGTCATTTTTTAAATGACCCTGTGACAAAACTCTTAGTCCCTATACCGATGAAGGACTGCTGCAGTATAGGGCAGCGGTCAGCAGTGGTGCACGTCAACCCTATCTATTGTGGACCGATAGCGGTCCTTACAGAACAGCAGACTGTACCGCACTCAAGCCTATGTACCGTAGCACCCTATACCAAGTTACCAGTCCTTATAAGAACTTTTGTGGACCAAGCAGGTTGTGTATTAGTGTTTAGCAGACTGTACGTCAGTCCCTATACCGCTGAAGGACTGCTGCAGTATAGGGCAGCGGTCAGCAGTGGTGCACGTCAACCCTATCTATTGTGGACCGATAGCGGTCCTTACAGAACAGCAGACTGTACCGCACTCAAGCCTATGTACCGTAGCACCCTATACCAAGTTACCAGTCCTTATAAGAACTTTTGTGGAACAAGCAGGTTGTGTGTTAGTGATTAGCAGACTGTACGTCAGTCCCTATACCGCTGAAGGACTGCTGCAGTATAGGGCAGCGGTCAGCAGTGGTGCACGTCAACCCTATCTATTGTGGACCGATAGCGGTCCTTACAGAACAGCAGACTGTACCGCACTCAAGCCTATGTACCGTAGCACCCTATACCAAGTTACCAGTCCTTATAAGAACTTTTGTGGAACAAGCAGGTTGTGTGTTAGTGATTAGCAGACTGTACGTCAGTCCCTATACCGCTGAAGGACTGCTGCAGTATAGGTGAGCGGTCAGCAGTGGTGCACGTCAACCCTATCTATTGTGGACCTATAGCGGTCCTTACAGAACAGCAGACTGTACCGCACTCAAGCCTATGTACCGTAGCACCCTATACCAAGTTACCAGTCCTTATAAGAACTTTTGTGGACCAAGCAGGTTGTGTATTAGTGTTTAGCAGACTGTACGTCAGTCCCTATACCGCTGAAGGACTGCTGCAGTATAGGGCAGCGGTCAGCAGTGGTGCACGTCAACCCTATCTATTGTGGACCGATAGCGGTCCTTACAGAACAGCAGACTGTACCGCACTCAAGCCTATGTACCGTAGCACCCTATACCAAGTTACCAGTCCTTATAAGAACTTTTGTGGAACAAGCAGGTTGTGTGTTAGTGATTAGCAGACTGTACGTCAGTCCCTATACCGCTGAAGGACTGCTGCAGTATAGGGCAGCGGTCAGCAGTGGTGCACGTCAACCCTATCTATTGTGGACCGATAGCGGTCCTTACAGAACAGCAGACTGTACCGCACTCAAGCCTATGTACCGTAGCACCCTATACCAAGTTACCAGTCCTTATAAGAACTTTTGTGGACCAAGCAGGTTGTGTATTAGTGTTTAGCAGACTGTACGTCAGTCCCTATACCGCTGAAGGACTGCTGCAGTATAGGGCAGCGGTCAGCAGTGGTGCACGTCAACCCTATCTATTGTGGACCGATAGCGGTCCTTACAGAACAGCAGACTGTACCGCACTCAAGCCTATGTACCGTAGCACCCTATACCAAGTTACCAGTCCTTATAAGAACTTTTGTGGAACAAGCAGGTTGTGTGTTAGTGATTAGCAGACTGTACGTCAGTCCCTATACCGCTGAAGGACTGCTGCAGTATAGGTGAGCGGTCAGCAGTGGTGCACGTCAACCCTATCTATTGTGGACCGATAGCGGTCCTTACAGAACAGCAGACTGTACCGCACTCAAGCCTATGTACCGTAGCACCCTATACCAAGTTACCAGTCCTTATAAGAACTTTTGTGGAACAAGTGAGTTGTGAATGTTTAGCAGACTGCAGCAGAAGGGCAGCAGTCAAGTATAATATCCTTTCTATATTTGGAAGAAAGAATATTATACATGTACAAGCCTATTACTGTACCACTGATACCAGTCCTGAAAAGAACCTTTGTGGAACTAATAATAACAGCAAGTCTTTAAAATTACCCTCACTGCCTGACAACACTGCTTCCTTCCTGTCCCTATACAAATTGGCAAAAAAAGAGAACGATTAGTGGTTACTGGAACAGCTCTTTTGTGGACCTTGATAGTAACAGCTAATGATGATGATGATGATGATGATGATGAAAGACTAATCTGGCTGTCCCTGTAGCATACACCGTCCTTTCCCTTTCTCTAAACTAACAAAAGACACTCAGGCTGCTGCAAGAATCAGCAGCACAGCAAACCTATCAACACCTAACACCTATACCAGTCCTGAAAAGAACTTTTGTGTACCAAATAGCTAGTGGTTTATCTCTCCCTACTCCACACAGGAACCTGTCCCTATCGTAACAGAAGAAAGAATGTAAAATGGCCACCGGATCGGGTGTATTTATAGGTTAGGGGGAATGTACAAGTGTCCATGTGCTGTCATGTCTCAATTGGCTGTCCTGTATCACATGATAAACGTGTCACCAAAGGTTAAAGTTCTTGTATACATTAAACACGTAAGTCCGCCACGGCGAACGACGGAAAAAGGCGTTCGAACGTGCGGACCGCGAATGTCGGAAATTCGCCGCGAAACGACCGCCGGGCGAACCGTTCGGCCATCACTAATGGAAAGCATCCATTCCTACTATTATGAGGATAATACACTGCATCCGTAAAGTATTCACAGCACTTCACTTTTTCCATATTTTTTCATGGTATAGCCTTATTTCAAAATTAACAAAATTATTATTTTTTTCTCAAAATTCTACAAACAATACCCTATAATGACAACATGAAAGACATGTCCACCAGTAAATTCAGATGACTGGACATGATTTGGAAAGGCACACACTTGTCTATATATAAGGTCCCACAGTTAACAGTGCATATCAGAGCACCAACCAAGCCATGAAGTCCAAGGAATTGTCTGTAGACCTCCGAGACAGGATTGTATTGAGGCACAGATTTGGAGAAGGGTTCAGAAAAATGTCTGCAGCATTGAAGGTCCCAATAAGCACAGTGGCCTTCATCATCCACAAATGGAAGAAGTTTGGAACCACCAGGACTCTTCCTAGAGCGGGCCGCCGGCCTAAATGAGAGAATGGGATAGTAGGGACCTAGTCAGGGAGGTTACCAAGAACCTGATGGTCAGTCTGACAGTGCTCCAGTGTTTTCCTGTGGAGAGAGGAGAACCTTCCAGAAGAACAACCATCTCTGCAGCACTCCACCAATCAGGTCTGTATGGTAGAGTGGACAGACGAAAGCCACTCCTCAGTAAAAGGCACATGAGTTTGCCAAAAGGCATCTGAAGGACTCTCGGACCATAAGAAACAAAATTCTCTGGTCTGATGAAACAAAGACTGAACTCTTTGGTATGAAAATGCCAAGTGTCACGTCTGAAGGAAACCAGGCACCACTCATCACCTGGCCAATATCATCCCTACAATGAAGCAGCATCATGCTGTAGGGATGTTTTTCAACAGCAGGAACTGGGAGACTAGTCAGGGTCGAGGGAAAGATGAATGCAGCTATGTACAGAAACACCCTTGATGAAAACCTGCTCTAGAGCGCTCTGGACTTCAGACTGGGGTGAAGGTTCATCTTTCAACAGGACCCTAAGCACACAGCTAAGATAACAAAGAAGTGACTATGGGACAACTCTGTGAATGTCCTTGAGTGGCCCAGCCAGAGCCAAGACTTGAACCCAACTGAACATCTCTGGAGAGATCTGAAAATGACTGTGCATCGATGCTCCCCATCCAACCTGATGGAGCTGGAGAGGTCCTACAAAGAAGAATGGGAGAAATTGCCCAGAAATAGGTGTGCCAAGCTTGTGGCATCATACTCAAAATAAGGCTGTAATTAGTGCCCAAGGTGCTTTATCAAAGTATTAAGCAAAGGTTGTAAATAATTATGTACATGTGATTTTTTCATTTTTTTTTTTTTATAAATTTAAATGATTTTGCAAATATTTCAAACAAACGTTTTTCACGTTGTCATTATTATTGTTATTATAGACGATTTATATAGTGCCAACAGTTTACGCAGATCTTTACAATGTATAGGGGGGGACAACAGAATTACAGTACAATACAAAAAGTACAGGGGGGCCCTTCTGGTAGAGCTTACATTCTAAAGGGAAGGGATGTTGGTACAAAAGGTAATAGCTGCAAAGAATGATTTGATGGGGGTGGCTCAGGGACAGTTAGGTGGGTGTGGGATAGGCTTCCCTGAATAAATGAGTTTTTTAGGGAACTCCTAAAGGTGGACAGGGTAGGGGCTGATCGGACAGACTGGGGCAGGGAGTTCCAGAGGATGGGAGAGGCTCTGGAGAAGTATTGAAGGCAAGCATGAGAGGAGGTAACAAGGGAGCTAGAAAGCAGAAGTTCCTGGGAGAAGCGGAGGGGACGATTTGGGCGATATCTGCAGATGAGGTTGGTGATGTAGATGGGGGCGATGTTGTGGATGGCTTTGTATGTTATGGTTAGTATTTTGAATTTTACACAGTGGGGTAGGGGAAGCCAGTGAAGGGATTGGCAGAGAGAGGCAGCAGTCACGGAACGATTAGTGAGGTGTATTAGTCTAGCAGCAGCGTTCAATAGACTGAAGGGGGGATAGCCTGCTTAAGAGTAGGCCATTAAGGAGAGAGTTGCAGTAGTCAAGACGGGAAATAATCAAGGAGTGAACGAGTTGCTTGGTGGTGTCATTAGTCAGGAAGCGTTGAATTCTGGAGATGTTGCAGAGGTGAAGGTGGCAGGATTTATCCAGTGATTGGATATGGGGGCTGAAGGAGAGGTCAGAGTCAAGGATTACACCCAGGACCCTGGCATGTGTGGAGGGACCAATGGTTGTGTTGTTGACATTAATGGTGAAGTCACGGGGGGGGGGGATCATGAAGGAGGAAATATAACAAGCTCAGTTTTAGAAAGATTGAGTTTGAGGAAGTGTTGTGACATCCATACTGATATGTCATTCAGTAAGTTGGAGATCTGTGAGGAGATCGAGGGGGTGAGTTGAGGAGTGGAGAGATAGATCTGGGTGTTGTCGGCATAGAGGTGGTATTGGAAACCATAGGAGATTATCGACTGGCCCAGGGAAGAGGTATAAAGCAAGAATAGGAGGGGCCCAAGGACAGAACCTTGGGGTACCCCAACAGAAAGAGGAAGGGGAGCGGAGGAGATGGAGTTGTAAGTGACACTGAAAGTGCGCTGAGATAGGCAGGGGGATAACCAGGATAAAGCAGAATCGCGGAGGCCAAGGAAGCGTAATGTGCTGAGGAGGAGCAGGTGGTCAACTGTGTCAAAGGCAGCAGAGAGGTCTAAAAGTATGAGTATGGAGCAGTGGCCGTTGGTTTTAGCAGTTAGTAGGTCATTGGTGAGTTTTAGTAGGGCAGTTTCAGTAGAATGTTATGGGCAGAAGCCAGACTGTAGAGGGTCGAGAAGGTTGTTGTCCATGAGGTAGCGAATCATTTGGTCATGGACAAGGCGTTCGATGAGCTTGGAGGCAAACGGGAGCAGGGAGATGGGTCTTAAGTTGTTCAAACAGGTGGGGTCTAGTGAGGATTTTTGAGTATAGGGGTAACCAGTGCATGTTTCAGCAGGGAAGGAAAGGTGCCAGAGGAGAGGGAGAAGTTGAAGATGTAGGTTAGGGAGTTGAGGATAGAGTGGGAAGGTGGTAGCAGTAATTGTGAGGGGACAGGGTCCAGGGAACAGGTATTGAGGTGGGCCGTGGAGAGGAGTTTATTAACTTCATCTGTGGTAACTGGGCAAAAAAAGGAGAGTATTGGGCGTGGTGTTGGACCTGTTGTGTTGGGTAGGGGAGGAAGTTGAATGCTGGATATCTCCTTGCGAATTGTGTCAATTTTATTATTGAAATGGTAGGCAATCTGTTGAGCGGTAAGCAAGTTGGTGGGTGGGGGCAGTGGGGGGTGAAGTGAGGAATTAAGGGTAGGAAAGAGTTGACAAGGTTTGGGTGAGAGGATTTTGATGAGAGTGTTGTAATAGGTTTGTTTAGCAGTGTGGAGGCAGGAGTTGTATTTGAGAAGGGCAGATTTATAGAGGGTAAAGTCTTGCAGGGACTTAGATTTACGCCATGCTCACTTAAGAGCACGGCTGTGTCTCTTGAGACTTCTGGTGTCGTCTGTTTGCCAGGGTTGTGACAGACGGGGCCTTGTTCTGCATGTAGCAAGAGGAGCTAGTGCGTCTAGGGAAGACGACAGCGTGTTGTTGTAGATGGAAGTGGTTAGGTCTGGGCAGGACAGGGGTGCGATTTTGTCATAAAGGCCATCAGTAGCAGAGTGAAGAAGGGAAGGGTTGAGGTTGCAAAGGTTTCTGCGGGTAGTGGTTTGTAGGTTGGCAGCATGGGATGTAGGAGACAAGGAGAGAGTGAAAAGGATAAGGTTGTGATTAGAGAGAGGAAAGGGTGTGTTAGAGAGATTGCAGGGAGTGCAGCGATGGGAGAATATGAGGTCAAGTGTGTTACCGTTGGAGTGAGTGAGTGGTGGTTTGTGTCCATTGTGTTAGGTTAAAAGAGAGTAGTTTAGAAGTCGTAGCAGTATTAACATTGATTGGAATGTTAAAGTCACCTAGTCATTATGGGGTATTGTTCGTAGAATTCTGAGGAAAATAATGAATTTAATCTCTTTTGGAATAAGGCTGTAACATAACAAAATGTGGAAAAAGTAAAGCGCTATGAATACTTTCCAGATGCACAGTATATCTAGATTTAACCTAGAGATAGAAAATATAATGTCCCATATAAGGTTGAGTTAAATAAACCAATTTTATTTCCAGAAGGCCTAAAATAGGAATTCCTAGTTTTAGAGTGCCATTCAGCGTACAGGTACAGTCAACGCCTAAACAAAAATTAGGTTAAACTATAGAAGTGCCTACCAGTCAGATGTGGGTAAATATTATTATTATTTTTTTTTAATTCTTTATTTCTTCATAGGAGTACAGAAGTAAATCAACAATAACAATAGCACGCTGCTTCTTAACTTCTTCATTTGACAACCATATTTCAAACCAAAGCATAATCTTCAAATCTTAGGTCTGCAATCCTGTTATTTTTATACATACATAAAATAACAATTCCCCTTTACATCCTCCTATTCTGTAGCCCAGGGCTCTGAAACGAGCAGTAAAAAATTTAGCCCACTGAACAAACAAGGGGGAAAAAAAAAAGAATATATGGGCTATAGTACCTCTCTCTTGGCAGCCTCTCCAGCAACTATCTGACATGTCTGGGGAGAATTTGTTCATTAGTGACGGGGTATAATACCAAAGCGTTAATAGTTTGTAATTCAACTCCTGTATCTTAGTACATCCGGATGATTTTAGAGTTAGATGTATTATTTTCTGATGTTGGTCTGGTGAAAAAATTAGCTCCAGAGCTCTCTTCCACTTACCTAGATTTGTCATTCTAAAGTCCTCTGGAGGTGCTGTCAACAGAGTATATATTAGAGATAATGTAATATGGGGAAGGGGCTCCTTCTCCTCACAGTACATCTAAAATTTTGTACGTGGTCGTCCATAACTTTCCATCAGTCCCAGTGTTTCCAAAAAGTGTCTAATCTGTCATGCCTGCCAGAAAGGTATTTCATACTGTCCTCCTGGTTGCATTAGAAGCTCTATTTTTGGCCAATTATTGGACCTCGAAAAATGCATAGCTTGAAAGCATTCTCTCTTTTTCAGTTTTCCGAATACCCCTGGCTCTAGGCCAGGCAAAAAATCTGGGTTGCCCAAAATAGGAAACAGGGGTGAGTTTGAGGAAGAAAATTTAGGGTTCTGAATTACCCTAGATCCTATACAAAGTGTAGGGCCTATCAAAGGGTGTAATTTTACCACGGAGGGTAATGCCGCATAGCACCACATGGCTCTATTTAATGGGACTGGACTTGTTGTTCAATGGCAGTGTACAGTTTACTATCTCCATGATGGCACCAGTCAATTATTCTGCCGAGTTGGGTGGCCTGATAATAATTATATAAGTCCTCCTCCCTCTTTAGGCAGTGTCAGCAGACTTATATTAATCCTTGGGCGCCTACTCGCCCAGATGAATTTTGTAAACACAGCTCGAATTTGACTGAAGAAAGCCAATGGAATAAAAACAGGTAAAGCCTGGAAAAGATACCGGAATTTTAGTACTATATTCACTTTTAATATATTACATCTCCTGAACCAAGAGTGTGTAGATTTATTCCATCTATCTAGTAATATTCTAACTTCCCTCAGTAGGGGGTGCAAAATTCAGGGCATAAATATCTGTTAACTTAGCTGGGATTTGTGTTCCTAAATATTTTAATGCAGTTAATGTCCACCTAAGCATAAAATTATTCTCTAGGCTCATTTGTATGGGGCCCTCCAGAGACACCCCCATCACCCCCGATTTGTTATAGTTTATTTTAAAATTCGACAGAGCTCCTTATCGCTCCGCTTCCTTTATAAGGTTTGGTAGCGCTATTTGTGGGCTAGTGAGCGAGAAAAGTAGGTCGTCCGCATAGCGGAGACTTTATACTCCTGTTCTCCCAAAGTAATATCCCTAATATCGGGTTCTGTCGAATTCTATTTAATACGGGCTCCAACGTCAAAGCAAACAAAAGAGGCAAAAGGGGACATCCCTGGCGGGTCCCATTTAGGTATATCCCAGCTATCCAGTGTAACATTCGATTTCCCAGGTCTATGTGTTTTAACACTTCTACCATAAAGGGCAAATTGATCCTATCAAAAGCCTTTTCCACATCTGCATTCACAAAAACACTCGGCATCTTCCTTTGATTTACATGTTGGATCAGATTCAATACTTTAAGAGTGCTAAACCCCACTTGATCCAAATGTACCAACTGCGTCAGATGGGGTTGTAAACGCAATGAGATTATCTTTATTATCTTTGTGAATATTTTCAAACCCATATTCAGTAATGCTATCGGATGGTAGCTACTGCATACCGAATGACCCTACCTTCTTTTGGGATTACCACAATGTGTGCTCTTAGCACATCCAGTGGAGGGGCTGAAAATTGTCCTAGAACATTAAATGTTTTAACCATGTATGGGCCCAATTATGGAAAAAACATTTGCAATACTGTAAAGAATACCCATCTGGGCCGGGTGCTTTCTCATGTTTCATCGTCTTCATTACTGTAGACACTTCCTTCATTGTGATTGGTGCCTCTAATTCTCTTTGAGTGGGGGACGGCAATCTAGCTAACTGTGAGTAGGTTAAATATTCATCCAGAGATGAAGGGGGGAAAGGGGGGCCCTGAAAGGTTATATAGTGAAATATAATACTCTCTAAATTCCTTTACAATATCTTTGGTCACTGAGAGTTTTTGACCTCCTTTTGTTTTGATATATGGTATATATGACCGTGTCTGTTGTTTTTTTATTTTTCTTGCCAGAACTTTACTGCATTTGTCTCCAGATTCATATAGCACCCTCCTCCCTTGTTGTAATATTGCCTTTGCTTTGTACCAAAGTAGATTGGATAGCTGTCTTCTCAGATGTGCTAATTCGATCCCTATTTCCTTTTCTGGTGTCTTCTTGTGTTGTATTTATATTTCCTGTTTCTTTTCCAGTATTCTTATTGTCTGTTCCTCTCTGGCCTCCTTTATTTGAGAACCATGTTTTATTAAAATTCCTCTAATTATCGCCTTATGAGCTTCCCTTACTATCCCCTGGGTAATCTCCCCATTATCATTAAATTGAAAATAGGAGTTCATTTCTTTGGTCAGATCCCCTCGGATTTCAAGATACTGTAATAGACTTTCATTTAGGCACCATCTCCATTCCATTATTTGGGTTGCGCCTGTCAAGGAGATCCTAATTGTAACTTACGTGGTCTGACCAGGTTATATTTCCTATTAGTATATCCTGTACCATCGGGAGTATCTGGTTTCTAGTGGTTAGGGATGAGCCGAACACCCTCCGGTTCGGTTCGCACCAGAACTTTCGAACGGACCCCAAATTCGTATGAACGTTAGAACCCCATTGAAGTCTATGGGACTCGAACGTTCGAAATTAAAAGTGCTAATTTTAACGGCTAATATGCAAGATACTGTCCTAAAAAGGGTTTGGGGACCTGGCTCCTGCCCCAGGGGACATGGGTCAATGCAAAAAAAGTTTTAAAAACGTCCGTTTTGGCGGGAGCACTGATTTTAATGACGATTAAAGTGAAAAAAAAAGTGAAATATTCCTTTAAATATCGTGCCTGGGGGGTGTCTATAGTATGCCTGTGAAGTGCCACGTGTTTCCCTGCACAAGGGACAGTCCCTGCACAAAATTACATTTAACGTCGTTTAAAACTGCTTGCCGTTTTAATGTTATATCTGGTTCCTGCAATATAGTTGAAAATCATTGAGAAAAATGGCATGGGTAGCCCTCCCTGCCCATTACCAGCCCCTTTGGGTCTTGTACGGATATTAAGGGGAACCCCGTACCCATATTAAAAAAAGGAAATACGTGTGGCCCCCAGGCCCTATATACTCAGAACAGCAGTATACAGGCGGTGCAAACAAGACAGGGACTGTGTAGATTTGTTGTGTTAAGTTGAATCTGCTTGTAATTTTCAACTGGTACATTTTTAAAGTGTAGCTCCAGTCAAAAAAACTATTTTTAAGCTTTTTGGAAAACATAGGGAAGGGTTATCACCCCTGTATAATTTGTTTTGCCGTCCATCTTTTTTCATCTCACTTGCTGTTGTCTCCTTCCGTTTGCAAGTAGGAGATGTTTGTAAGTTGGATGTTTGAAAGTAGGGGCCTGCCCTATATGCTCTGCAGAAATGGCGGAACAAGGTGTTGGTTTTGTCACAACATTGTAAGCCCTCAAAGTGACTCTTGGTGGGCACTGGAGCGCCCTGCTGTGAACGATTATATCAAGAATTGTAATTACATGCCATTGTTGAACAGTGGTAGAAAAATTGACCTTTGGCGGTTGTGGTGCTGGTGCCACAACACTATAAGTCCTCACAGTTACTCTGGGTGGGCACAGGAACGGGCCCTCCTGTGAAATATTATATCAAGAATTGTAATTACATGTCCCTGTTAAACAGGGGCAGAAAAATTGGGCCTTAGGCACTGGTGCTGGTGCCACGACACTGCAACCTCTCCCATATACTCTAGTTTTATTGCAGGAATTAGCCCTGCTGCAAAGCATTGCATCAAAAATTGTAATTAAACGCCTCTGTTAAACAGGGCCAGAAAAATTGGGCCTTAGGCACTGGTGCCACGACACTGCAACCTCTCCCATATACTCTAGTTTTAGTGCAGGAATTAGCCCTGCTGCAAAGCATTGCATCAAAAATTGTAATTAAACGCGCCTGTTAAACAGGGGGAGAAAAATTGGGCCTTAGGCACTGGTGCTGGTGCCATGACACTGCAACCTCTCCCATATACTCTAGTTTTAGTGCAGGAATTAGCCCTGCTGCAAAGCATTGCATCAAACATTTTAATTAAACGCCCCTGTTGAACAGGGGCAGAAAAATTGGGCTGATGGCATCACCCAGAACCAAAAATGTTCTTCCAACATATCAGCGAAGGAGGAAGAGGATAGACAATCAACATAACAGGACAGTCACTCAGCATCAGCATAGGCAGTCTTGAAGGGATGTGATATTTCAAAAAAAATTATTCGGTTACATCAGCTTCAGGTGCTTGGTAGCTGTGGGTGATCCAAGACTGATTCATCTTGATGAAGGTCAGTCGATCAACTGATTCGGTGGACAGGTGCACCCTGTGATCGGTAACAAAGCCACCAGCAGCACTGAAGGTGCGTTCCGAAAGAACGCTGGATGCAGGACAGGCCAGTAGCTCAATTGCATACTGTGCAAGCTCTGGCCAGTGATCCATCCTCAAGACCCAGTAAGCCAGAGGAATTTCGGTGGGAAAGGTGTCCAAGTCTGACCTTGCCCCTAGGTATTCCTGCACCATGTAAATCAGACGCTGGTGATAGCTGCTGGAACCGATCATACCTTGGGGCTGTGGACTAAAAAATTGTCTGAAAGCATCGGTCAGACGGCCACCTTCTTCACCGCTCCTTCTGACCGATGCCTCAGCAACACGCTGTCCCGGACCAGGAGTTTGTAACCTCCCAGTCTCTGGGAACGCGTTGCACAGACCTTTCTGCAAGGCCTCCCGGAGATGTCTCATCCTCTGCTCCCTCTGCGACGGCAAGATAAGGTCAGCAACCTTAACCTTGTACCATGGATCAAGGAGAGTGGCCAGCCAGTAATGGTCCCTCTCCTTGATCCGAAGAATACGAGGATCCTTCCGCAGGCTTTGCAGGATCAGGGAGGCCATGCAGCATAGTTTAGCTGAGGCATTCGGTCCGGAGTCCTCTGGGTCACTAAGGACAACATGACAACATGATCCGCAGCTACCTCCTCCCAGCCACGTACAAGTCCACGTGTTTCTTGGGACTGTAAATCATCCCTACAAGACTGCTGCTGATGCTGAGTGCCAGCCTCCACCTCCATGCTGACACAATCATCTTCCTCCTCCTCCTCCTCCTCCTCCTCATCCTCTTCCTGTGCGATGGGTGGCACAGCAGGAACACTGTCTGGATAAAGGGGGCCTTGAGAGGCAAGGAAGTCCTCCTCTTCCTGCCTCTGTTCTGCCTCAAGTGCCCTGTCCATTATTCCATGCTCCAAGAGGTGGACAAGAGGTACAGTGTCACTGATGCATGCACTGTCACTGCTCACCATCCTTGTGGCCTCCTCAAACGTTGACAGGACAGGGCATGCATCCCTGATCATGCCCCACTGGCGTGGTGAGAAAAAACCGAGCGCCCCTGACCCTGTCCTGGTGCCGTAGTCGCACAGGTACTCATTGATGACCCTCTGCTGCATGTGCAGCCGCTGCAGCATGGCCAACGTTGAGTTCCACCTGGTGGGCATGTCACATATAAGGCGGTTCTTGGGCAGGTTCAACTCCTTTTGGAGCTCAGCCAGCCGAGCACAGGCATTAAATGATCGGCGGAAATGCACACAGACTTTCCTGGCCTGCTTCAGGACATCCTGTAAGCCCAGGTACCTGCCCAAGGACTGCTGAACCACCAGGTTAAGGACGTGAGCCACACAGGGCACATGGGTCAGTTGTCCCTGTTGGAGAGCGGAGAGGAGGTTGGTGCCATTGTCGCAAACCACCATTCCTGGCTTAAGTTGGTGTGGCGTCAACCACCTCTCGGCCTGCCCCTGCAGCTGACAAAACATCCGCCCCAGTGTGGCTCCTGTCCCCCAAACGAACCAGCACAAGCACGGCATGGCATCGTTTTGCCTGCGTACTTGCGGAGCCCCTGGAATGCCTACGGAGCACCGCTGGTTCTGAGGACAGAGCACTGGAAGAGGCCATGAAGGAAGAAGAAGAGGAGGGGGTGGAGGAGATAGCTAGCTATATAGATGGATATAGCGGTGTATACTGGGTTCAGAGCACGCAGACAGCACGCACAATCTCCTACCACTGACTGCAAGCTCTATTTAAAACGAGCAAGATAGTTACCTATATAGGTGGATATAGCGGTGTATATTGGGTTCAGAGCACGCAGACAGCACGCACAATCTCCTACCACTGACTGCAAGCTCTATTAAAAAAGAGAAATATAGCTAGCTATATAGATGAATATAGCAGTGTATACTGGGTTCAGAGCACACAGACAGCACGTACAATCTCCTACCACTGACTGCAAGCTCTATTTAAAACGAGCAAGATAGCTAGCTATATAGATGGATATAGCGGTGTATACTGGGTTCAGAGCACGCAGACAGCACGCACAATCTCCTACCACTGACTGCAAGCTCTATTTAAAACGAGCAAGATAGTTAGCTATATAGGTGGATATAGCGGTGTATATTGGGTTCAGAGCACGCAGACAGCACGCACAATCTCCTACCACTGACTGCAAGCTCTATTGAAAACAAGCAAGATAGTTAGCTATATAGGTGGATATAGAGGTGTATACTGGGTTCAAAGCACGCAGACAGCACGCACAATCTCCTACCACTGACTGCAAGCTCTATTTAAAACGAGCAAGATAGCTAGCTATATAGATGGATATAGCGGTGTATATTGGGTTCAGAGCACGCAGACAGCACGCACAATCTCCAACCACTGACTGCAAGCTCTATTTAAAACGAGCAAGATAGTTAGCTATATAGGTGGATATAGCAGTGTATACTGGGTTCAGAGCACGCAGACAGCACGCACAATCTCCTACCACTGACTGCAAGCGCTATTAAAAAAGAGAAATATAGCTAGCTATATAGGTGAATATAACGGTGTATACTGCGGTCAGGGCACGCAGACAACAACCCCTACAGAAGAGCAAGAACGAAAAATCGGCTGATAACGATCGGTGTATACTGTGTTGAAGGTACACAGAACACCCACTAACGCCTACAGACGCCAACACACTACACAAGGCCGCCGCGTTGGCGGCCTTATATAGTGTGGGGCATGTACTACATAGCTTGAGCTATGATTGGCCACAGGCATCCTGCCTGTGGCCAATCATGGCTCTCCTCGCTGCTGGCGCTGTGATTGGCCAAGCATGCGGGGTCACAGTGCATGCTTGGCCAATCATGAGCCAGCAATGCACTGTGATGGCGCAGTGCATTGTGGGCCGTGAGCGCCACATGAATTTGGCGCGAACGGCCCATAACGTTCGGAATTCGCCGAACGGGCGAACAGCCGATGTTCGAGTCGAACGTATGTTTGACTCGAACACGAAGCTCATCCCTAGTTGTGGTATTAAAAAAAAATCAATTCGAGAATATGATGGATGGGGATTAGAGAAATGTGTATTATCCCTCTCTTCTGCATGGAAGGCCCGCCAATCGTCGATTAGTTGAAGTTCATCTAGCTTCCGAAGAATACTCTTCCTGGTTCTATTAGAGACCGAAGATGTTCCAGTAGAGGTATCTAGTTTGAGATCTAGGGGGACATTAAAGTCCCCCCCTAAAATCAATTTTCCCTCCCTGAATTCCATGAATTTAGAACTTTATTCAAGAAGCTATCTTGGTATATATTTGGGGCATAGATAGTTGCTAGGGTCACTTTTATGCTTCCTATATAGCCTTTGAGAAAGATATATCTTCCCCCTGAGTCTTTTCCCTGAGAATTTAATAAGGGGAATACCTAAACTTAATTTCCCAGCACCTACCTAAGGGTACTTAGTTTCCCGTAGGTGCTGGATATGGGGGGTGGCTAGCTAAAGCCAGGTTGGTAAAGCACTTCCCCCTATCCCTCCAGCCATTCCCTATATACTTTTATCCTCTAGTGCAGCATCTACATTTTCTTTTATCCCTCCCCACTCCCCCCTTCTATTCAGTTTTATGTAGCCCTTTGTAGAAATTTTTTTCCACCCTCCTGCCATATGTTTGCAATCCCCTTACTGACTATCGCATATATCGGTATCGGTTTATCAGTGTCCTCCTTAGAGGGCAGTCTCAGAAATAAATTTTACATCACAACATTACAGCAGCATTACGGGTCCTTCAGGTGCCTCTATCGTTTTATTAACTTGTCAAACCGTCCTGGGGGTATAGCTCCCCAATTCTTGAAGCCTGCCCTATTCATCACAAAAATAATGATCAAAGTAAAGAAAACAACAAAAATGAGAGAACCCCATCCAAGAAGTCTATATTGCTATGTTTATGTTTCCCTCCTCCCCATTCCTGTCCCATCCCCTCTGTGCACCTCTTCCTACGTTCCTCCTGACCTCCCCTTTGAACAGAAGAAAGTGGGGTTCAGAGAGCAGGTACTACCCCCAGAGGCTTCAGCTCCCTTTCCTCTCCCCACAATCAATTGCCCCTCCCCATCATATCCAAACCCCGACCCCCGGCTCCATGGCAGTCCTTATATAGGGAGTGGAGTATTGCATCTATACATATACACATATGTTTCGTTTATATCATTTAATCATACTTGCTCAAGCTACCTGTTTTACTCATCTCCCCTGTGGTAAATTCCCCAATCCCCCTTCTTCTATGCCGAAAACCATAGAAGATATGTGATTTATATTTGATAAGGGCATCTTATATCTTAATTCCTTGTTTATTAATTTGTGCCCCCATCCCCGTTACCCCCCGTTATATGCCCTATATATTTATTTTCTTTATCACACTTCCCTCCACCTCCGGCTCCCCCCCCCCCCCCCACTTACCCCCCTCCCCCTTTCTTCTCTTCCCCCTCCTCAAAAGAAAAAAAAAAACAGCAAGCTATGAGGATGTTTTCCCTATTAGTCCCTGTGATGTATTAGTGGACATTTTATAGTGATACTCTTATATCCTCACTTAAGGGAACCCCCCCCCATTTTGTAGCCATCTTACAGAAAATATATACAGTGGTGTGAAAAAGTGTTTGCCCCCTTCCTCATTTCCTGTTCCTTTGCATGTTTGTCACACTTAAGTGTTTCGGAACATCAAACCAATTTAAACAATAGTCAAGGACAACACAAGTAAACACAAAATGCAATTTGTAAATGAAGGTGTTTATTATTAAAGGTGAAAAAAAATCCAAACCATCATGGCCCTGTGTGAAAAAGTGATTGCCCCCCTTGTTAAAACATACTATAACTGTGGTTGTCCACACCTGAGTTCAATTTCTCTAGCCACACCCAGGCCTGATTATTGCCACACCTGTTCACAATCAAGGCATCACTTAAATAGGAGCTGCTTGACACAGTAAGGTCCACCAGAAGATCCTTAAAAGCTACACATCATGCCGAGACCCAAAGAAATTCAGGAACAATTGAGAAAGAAAGTAATTGAGATCTATCAGTCTGGAAAGGGTTATAAAGCCATTTCCAAAGCTTTGGGAATCCAGCGAACCACAGTGAGAGCCATTATCCACAAATGGCGAAGACATGGAACAGTGGTGAACCTTCCCAGGAGTGGCCGGCCGCCCAAAATTACCCCAAGAGCGCAGCGACGACTCATCCAAGAGGTCACAAAAGACCCCACAACAACGTCCAAGGAACTGCAGGCCTCACTTGCCTCAGTTAAGGTCAGCGTTCATGCCTCCACCATCAGGAAAAGACTGGGCAAAAATGGCCTGCATGGCAGAGTTCCAAGGAGAAAACCACTGCTGAGCAAAAAGAACATCAAAGCTCGTCTCAATTTCTCCACAACACATCTTGATGATCCCCAAGACTTTTGGGACAACATTCTGTGGACCGATGAGACAAAAGTGGAACTCTTTGGAAGGTGTGTGTCCAAGTATATCTGGCGTAGAAGGAACACTGCATTTCATAAAAAGAACATTATACCAACAGTAAAATATGGTGGTGGTAGTGTGATGGTCTGGGGCTGTTTTGCTGCTTCAGGACCTGGAAGACTTGCCGTGATAAAAGGAACTATGAATTCTGCTGTCTACCAAGAGATCCTGAAGGAGAATGTCCGACCATCTGTTCGTGTACTCAAGCTGAAACGAACTTGGGTTCTGCAGCAGGACAATGATCCTAAACACACCAGCAAGTCCACCACCGAATGGCTGAAGAAAAACAAAATGAAGACTTTGGAGTGGCCTAGCCAAAGTCCTGACCTGAATCCTATTGAGATGTTGTGGTATGACCTTAAAAAGGCCGTTCATGCTCGAAAACCCTCTAATGTAACTGAATTAGGACAATTCTGCAAAGATGAGTGGGCCAAAATTCCTCCAGGACGCTGTAAAAGCCTCATTGCACGTTTTCGCAAACGCTTAGTTGCAGTTGTTGCTGCTAAGGGTGGCCCAACCAGTTATTAGGTTTAGGGGGCAATCACTTTTTCACACAGGGCCATGATGGTTTGAATTTTTTTTCACCTTTAATAATAAACACCTTCATTTACAAATTGCATTTTGTGTTTACTTGTGTTGTCCTTGACTATTGTTTAAATTGGTTTGATGTTCCGAAACACTTAAGTGTGACAAACATGCAAAGGAACAGGAAATGAGGAAGGGGGCAAACACTTTTTCACACCACTGTATATGTGTGTGTATGTATATCTATCTATTTCAATTTCGACTCCCCATCAACTCCCTTCAGCTTTGTTTCTCCCCCCCACATCTCTAAAATCCCTCTCTCGACCCCCCGACCCCCCATCCCCTACACCTCTCCTGCAAAGCCCAACCTCAACTCCAATTCCCAAAACCATAGCCCTCCCGGATGAGGGGAGAAGAAAGGGGAGAGAAATTCCATTCACCAGAGGAAAAGGGGAACCACCCCCCTCCCACCAGATTTCCCACAGGTAGAAGGGGGGGACCTACTCTCTCTCCTCGATCCCCCCCCCCACTGCCACAAAACTCTGGAGCCTGATAGTTATAATCTATTTATATAACCAGATTGCTCTACACCAGGGATATGCAATTAGCGGACCTCCAGCTGTTGCTACAAGTCGCATCATGCCTCTGCCTCTGGGTGTCATGCTTGTGGCTGTCAGATCTTGCTATGCCTCATGGTAATTGTAGTTCTGCAACAGCTGGAGGTTCGCTAATTGCATATCACTGCTCTACACGTTTTTTCGATGGTCAATGTTTTTTTCCAATTTACTGTAACAGCTTCACAACATCAAGTATTCCAGGAGAGAGAGGGGCCCCGCCCCCTGAAGTCCATAACATCGTATCTACATCATACATCAGAAGGGGTAGAGATGGATGGGTTAGGATGAGTCAGGACAGGCGATGTGGGTGGGGGGAAGGGGGTCCGCCCAAAGGAAAGTACACTTGATTTAAGTCAAAGTCTACTCCGAAGGATAAACCTAGGACCCTGAAACAAAAAAAATAAAAAATTCCCGGGGCATAAAAAAGTCATATGAGTGGATTAGTGAGTGGAAAATAAATTCATCATAAACATAGTCACATTACGGGGGGGGGGGGGGGGGGCGGGGGGAGATATGTTCCTCTATGACTCACTATCTCTGGGGGGGATCCCCACCTCTGGCGCTTGCTGTGATTGCTGTTCTTCGCCACTCCCTGAGTGAGATTCGGCCACAGTCCTTGGTGCCCCCCTCTTTTGGCTGTTTCTTCTTTATTGACCGAAGCCAATCCTGCACCTCGCATCGCTCTGCTCCCAAAAACGAGAATAAAGCCGAGAGATCCGAAGTAGAAGAAAGGTTGCTGACCCCTTCCTGACCGTCAAGGATATCGGGTAACCTCAGCAATATGTGCCTCCTGATGACTTAATCTTCTCCAAAAGTGGGCGCAGTTGCACTCTCCTCTGAAGGGTGGCCTGGGATAGGTCTGGGAGGATACTAACCCTGGCTCCTTCCTGCATTATCGGACCTGTCTCCCAAGCTTTCTGACTGATCAGCTCTTTATGTGCATATCTATGTAAGTGCCCAATTACATCCCAGGGTCTGGACAAATCTGTGGAGCGGGGTCCCGGGGCTCTGTACAATCTATCAAACTTGATCTCCCTGGGGACTGTAATTACTCATAGATTCTGACAAATAGAGGCCACAGTCCTGTGTAATTATCCCTTCTCAATGTCTTCAGGGATACCTCTAAATCTGAGGTTGTTCCTCCTGTTCCTCCTGCTCCGGTCCTCAGAATCTTCCAATCTTAATTGTATGGTGGAGACTTGGGCTGTCTGTTCTTTTTCTAGCTTAAGCACCCACTTCTCCAGTCTTACTATTGCAGATGCTTCAACTTTTACCCTATCTGTCAGTGCCTGCACCTCCATCCGGACAAGCTGCATCTCCCTTTGGTGTCTCTCCTCCAGGTGGGACACCAGGGCTTCCATCTCATTATGGGTCAGCAGTGCCTGCAAGATCACCCTCAGATCCAGGTCCCCAGGGAGCATATCCATTGCCCCCCATGCTCCGCTTGCCCCCCTGCCCCCGACTCTCTCGCCTCTTGTTCCTGCACCATGTTTGGTGTCAGAGGTAGGCTCATCCAGGGTGCCACCATCGGAATCTCTGTACCAGTTATCTACCTGGTTTCCAGCGTTGATGTCCGAGTCGTTGCCGTTTGTGTACGTGGGAAGAAGCCTTTAATCTCCTGCTGTAAAGGGTCCTTTTGCATGGGCTTTTCTTCTCCCTTTCTCCTTATGTTGCTCCTCCCCTTAGGGTAGTCAGGAGCCACCGTCACCACAACACACCAGTCTTTCCTGCAAAGCTCAATTAGGTCAGGACGCTGGAGGGAACAGACTGCGCTCTGCACATGTTTCTCTCTACGCCGCCATTGCAAAACCACGCCCCCATAGAAGTGTTTTCTCATCGGGTAAATATGTCTAACTACACCCTCTAGACTAGTCCTAAGAAAAGGGAATATTTGAAATAAAAAAGGAAGTTCAGAGAGGGAAGGGGATCGTCATTCTCTCATACTAGAGAACACACTTTCAATTGTCATCACCCTCTTATAAATCTCGAACATCATACTAGCTCGATCTAAGGTTCTAGCTATCTATCTCTTTGAAAGCTTTCTACACATCCTGTACAGGTCATTACAGAAGCAGCCTTGCAATTGTCGGGGTGTGGTTCTCCACTCCACCACAAATAATATTGTTGGTAAAGTATAATTTAATGGGGGGCGTGGCCGAGACCGGCATGTGAGAGGACGTGCATCACGGAGCTCCCGCACTGATCCTGCAACGATCCTCTTCCCAGCCAGCTAAAACACCCGAAATCAGGCTGAACTTAGTGCAGGGGTCCCCACGGAGGTGTCTGGTGTTACTGCTGAGGTTTGTGGAGACCATGATGACCCGAAAACACGCGGAGACCGGGACGCCAGAATTCCAACATGGCGCCGCAGCACCTCTCTCGCAGCGTGCACGAGGCTCGGAGAAGCATAAAGATGCCGGTAAGGCTCCTAAGACCCCTAAAAGTACATCGAAAGACTGCCCGAGGGATATGTTATACTATGCCCAGAAAATAGTGCCCCAGACAGCCCAGGGGAGTGGGGAGGATATGTCTGCCACCCCCGCGGTGTTTCACACTCAGCAGGAGGAGGGGAGCAACGCACAGGGCCCTGTGGCGTCCCCCAGCCAGAGCCTTCCTGACATGGAGGAGGAGGATGAGGGAGAGGAAGCAGCTCAGCCCTCCCTAGCAGACATACTAAGGGCAGTGCAGAGATGCACGGCTTCAGTTCATACTCTACAGGATCAGTTTGGTGGTTTGAAGGAAGAACTGGGGTTTATCAGGCATGACCTACAGAAAACGAGGGAGCGCACTACTGCGGCGGAAGGCCGCATCAGTGAGATAGAGGACAAGCTGACACCCCTGCTGAGAGATACGCAAATTACAACCAGGATAGCCAGAGCAAATTAACTTAAATCTGACAAAATTGAGAACCGCTTGAGGTGGAATAATATCCGTATTGTGGGGCTCCCAGAGAAGACGGAGGGTAGGGACCCCACTGACTTTGTTGAACAATGGCTACTGGAGGTATTTGGGAAAGATGTGTTCACCCCATTGTACTCGGTAGAATGCGCGCACAGAGTACCGCCCAGACCCCTTCCACTAGGGCACCCGCCCCGCACTATGACAGCTAGGCTGCTTAACTTTAAGGATAAAGAAATAGTGCTGCGCCAGGCAAGAGAGAGACGCAATGTCCAATATAACGGGGCACGCATCTCATTCTATCCTGACTACTCAGCGGAGATACAGAAGCGCAGTGCAAGATTCACTGATGTTAAAAAACGATTGCAAAGGCTTAGGGCGACGTATGCCATGTTGTTCCCGGCGAAACTACGGATTACAGCGGGGGGCCAATCCCACTTTTTTGAGGCGGCTGCCGAGGCATCCGCGTGGTTGGATGCTAACAAACACATTATCAGACAAGCGGGCAGAAATGCAGCAGAAGGAGACTGACCAGACCTCCATGTACGCACGATCGTATAGCGGATATCATCACACCATTGGGCTGGGAAGCCATTAGCTACTGTTATTCCACAAGCGATGTGAGCAAGTGAAGTTAATTTGAATACAGTTAAGTAGCACTTTGGATTGGAACATTTAGTAGTTTAAAGCGGAGGTCCACCCTAAAGTGGACCTTCCGCTCATTGGATTCCCCCCCCTCCACAATTGGCACCTTTCAGGGGGAAGGGGGGTGCAAGTACCTGTACAGTACAGGTATCTGCACCCACTTCCAGCGTAGATTCTGCAGAAGGTACGCCCCTTTCCGCAGAATCTACGCCCCTTTCCGAAAGTCCCCCGCTGCCTGCTGGGAAACACACGGATCCCAGAGACAGCGGGGACCATCCTAATTGCACAGCGCGACTCGCACATGCGCAGTAGGGAACCGGGAAATGAAGCCGAAAGGCTCCACTTCCTGATTCCCATACCCAAGATGGCGACGGCAGCACCCGAGAGACGATCGAGAGATCGGCTTCGGGTGCCGACATCCCGGGCGCGCTGGGCGGGTAAGTGTCATTATTTTAAAAGTCAGCAGCTGCAGTATCTGTAGCTGCTGGCTTTTAAGAAAAAAAAAACGGCAGAACTCCCGGTGGACTCCCGCTTTAACCAAAGAGACATTTGGAGTTTTGGGTATGTTCAACCCACATTTTTTTGTATACTCTACCTTGGTTTTTCCCCATTCAACGTAATGACATCTACCTTCTCTTTTGTCGGCCGGAGAGACCACTCTCACTCTTTGGGGAGTGGCCCTCTCTAGGCACCCACGGGGAATGGGAGATTTTTTGTTTTGCAGTTATGATTTTTCTTTTTTTGATCTGTTATTGTCGCAGCTTCTGCTCGAGCAGGAACCAGCAGGCGTACAGGAGGAACTGTGTTATATGTTGTTTCACCTTTCATGCCACAACGGACTCCTTTGATCGGAACTCAGATATTACGATTTTGTCACACTTGGCGCCCCACACATATGCACACCCTAAAGCTCCTAGGGTACGCATGATGCCTTACCTTGTATTGTCTATGAGTAAATATCTTGATGAATACTGTATCTTTGCTGTCCTGGAACATTAGAGGTGCTCAGAATCCTCTAAAATGCTCCATAGTAACCACCATCCTTAGGAAATACTCCCCCGCCATTTATGCACTGCAGGAGACTCACTTAATGCCAGAGACAACCTCCTGCCTGGGTTTTTCCTGGGTGGGTAGTACATTCCATTCCACTCACACCTCTTATTTCAGGGGGGTGAGTGTGCTGGTGCATCGGGCCATAGACTTCCACCTGTTGGACAAACTGATTGATACAGAGGGACGATATGTGATACTACTGTGTAAAATTTACCAATTGCATTGAATAATTGCTGCTATATATGTGCCACCACCTTTCACGACAGAGGTAATGAGGGTCCTGTTGAAGTATCAATTGGGCCACTCGGACATACCCTTTATTATTGTGGAAGACTTCAATTGCTACATGGATCCAGTTATGGATAAACATCCGCCTCCGGCGGCTTCCAGCACAAGGGCTCGAACGGCATTGTGGAAGTTTACGGAGGAATTTGGATGGACTGATCCGTGGCGCAATCGGAACCCACTGCAGAAACAATTTTCTTGTTTCTCGAAAACCCACCTCTCTTTGTCGAGAATTGATCTGTGTCTCTGCTCACCTCCAGCGGCGCATTTTTTGGAGGACATTAAATATCTGGTGAGGGGTATATCAGATCATTCGCCCCTATTGGTTTCTTTGATTGCCAAGCCGGCTACGGATTTGCCAAGGGCACCATGGAAACTCAATGCGTTTTGGCTTAATCTATTTCCTTCTCATGATAGGGTGTTGGCTGAGATATCTGAGTTTTGGCGACGACATGAGGACCACCCTGATTTAAGGCTTGCATGGGAGGCGTTTAAAGCGTTTCTCAGGGGACTCATGATCGATAAGGTGGAGGAAATTAAATCCAAATCACATGCTATCAGGGAACAGACAGAACGACTGGTAAGCCGTCTAAAAGGCTGATTACATCGCCGACCCCTCTGATGCGGCTCGGGTGGCGTGGCTAGCCACGCAGGAGGCAGTTGCCCGGATTTCCAGGGAGGCTGCTGACAGGAAGAGGTTTTTTAACAAGCAGGCCTTCTATGAGGAGGGAGAGCAAACGGGCCGCCTTTTGGCCAAAATTGTTAAGGTTTCCCAGATGTCTCCGTCTATTGGAGCGTTGCGCACTGAGGGGGGAGGTTGGTAAACAAACAAACACTGGTTATGACAGAACTGGTGAGGTTTTACTCTGATTTATACAAATCCAGGGCGACTTATTCGACTACTGACCTAAGGGATTACCTGCAGGGAATTGAACTGCCTAAACTTTCTGACTGTCACAGAGCACTCCTGGACTCCCCAATTAGTCTGGAGTAACTGCAAGGGGCGCTTAGTCTCTTTCCGAACTCAAAGGCCCCAGGGAATGATGGCCTCCCAATGGAGGTCTACAAACAATATGGGGAGGCAATTCTGCCTCGCCTGTTGAGGGTTCTTAACCACGCAAAGGAATGCCAGAGGCTGCCTGACTCCATGACCAGGGCTAATATTGTTCTCCTCCTAAAACCAGGTAAAGACCCCTTAGACCCGGGTTCATATAGACCGATATCACTTTTACAGAGCGCTATCAAACTCCTGGCCAAGGTTTTGGCCTTGAGACTGAATGGGGTTATCTCCTCCTTTATACACCCGGACCAGGCAGATTTTATGCCCCAAAAGTCCACAGCCATTAATCTCCATAGGCTTTACCTAAACCTTCAAACACAGGGAGAGAATGTGGGCGACAGGGCCTTGCTCTCTCTGGACGCCCACAAAGCGTTTGACAGCGTGGAGTGGGAATATCTATGGGCTGTCATGGGTAAGTTTGGCTTCGGTGAAGGGTTCCTCTCATGGGTGAAGCTATTATACTGCTCGCCCTGGGCAACTTTTAGAGAGGCGGGTCACACTTCTGCCCCATTCGCCCTGCATAGGGGCACTCGGCAGGGGTGCCCACTGTCGCCTCTCCTTTTTGCCGTCGCCATCGAACCCATGGCATCCTTGATTAGAGCAAATCAGAGGGTGCAAGGCTTCCAGTATGGGACATTTCAGGAAAAGATCATGCTATACGCAGACGATACCATGCTACTTCTGGGAGACACATCTGATTCCCTACGGGAGGCAATGGAGACCATAGGAAAGTTTGGTATTTATTCAGGACTGACTATAAACTGGACCAAATCCTCCCTGCTGCTGCTGGATGCTAATCCGGAAAGTGGTGGTTGGATGATACATGGCGTGCCTGTGTCCACGGGTATGAAGTACCTGGGCATACAGATCACGTCAGAACCTCTCGACTTTATTTCCCTTAACTTAACCCCACTATTAAATAGAATTCGAAATAAAACTAAAATTTGGTCCCGTCTTAAGATGTCGCTGGTCGGAAGGGTCAACTTGATAAAGATGATCTTTATGCCCCAACTTCTATATATTCTGCACAATACCCCTATGGTAATCCCTCTGAAGTTCTTTCGCATTATCAACTGAATTTTTAGAGCTTTCATTTGGTTAGATAAACCCCCAAGGATAAAACTAGAACAACTACAAAGGCCCAAGGAGGCAGGGGGCCTTGCCCTCCCTAATCCATGGGCCTACTACTTGGCAGCGCAGGCACAGCATATAGCCAGGGCTATACAGGGGGGGACAGGGGGAGAGGAGGGAACTATATGTCTGGACCGAGTTAAGGCCCAGATGCGCCTGGTTTCCGGCCACGGGCATGTACCCTCGGGAATGGAGGCCTTGGCTTTGAAATCAAACAAACGAAAAGCCCACTTATGCTCTTATGCAGAAAATCTAGAATAAACTTAGACAACTACAGGGGGTGGAGGGCTTCACTGAGTACAGCCCCATATGGGGGAATAGGTATTATGAGGAGCTACTATTGCTGGATTGTGGTGCTCGGTGGAGGAGACACGGGGTTCTGCATTTGGGACAAATTTTTACGGCAGGGAGGCTGACTCCCTTCCCCGCTTTGAGAGAGAGATTTCGTCGACCACAGTCCATGCTCTTTTACTACCTGCAACTGCAACATGCAGTGAAGGCGCAGGCGGGGGGGACCCCGTGGACTCTTTCACCGACCCCGATCTTCCGATCCATGGCTAACGTGCCACAGTTTCAGGGATTTATCTATGGAACTTACTATGTGGTCCTGACGGCCTGCCTCGGGGAATTCCCGCAGACGGCACTAAATAAATGGAAGAGGGATTGTGGTACATTTGAGGATGAGCAATGGGAGGAGGCACTACAGGCAGTACAACATTGCTCGTTAAATGTGGCCCAACGGCTGTCTCAATTATATATTGTGCTTAGAGTACACTACATGCCTGACAGACTGTTTAGGATGGGGGTGCGACAGGACCCAGACTGCCCCAGGTGCGCGAGGGATCACGGGGATTTGATCCACCTGCTGTGGAGATGCCCCAAACTACACCTATTCTGGACAGGGGTACTGGACACTATTAACAGTGTGTTTCAGATTACCATACCCTCAGACCCGAAACTGTGTCTACTGGGGTTCCTAGAGGATGTTTCCTTGGGGAACAATAGTGGACAGGCCATGGCAGGGCCTTGTTCCAAGCTCGGAAGATGATTCTTCGGCATTGGAAGGTGTCCGAGCCCCCAACACTGGGGGAGTGGATTGCCCAAATGGGGGACACTATTAGGATGGAAAAGTACATTTTTCAACATAGAGGGCGACCGGAAAAATTTGAGAAAATCTGGGCACTTTGGTTGGATACTCCCGGCCTCTCACCGGTTGATCTGGTTATGGATAGAATGCTGAGATGAGAACAAGGGAAGTGAAATTTATGGTGGGGGGGGGGGGGGCATTAACTGTTAGATACCCATGGTAATGGGATTCGGTATGGGTGAATTAAGGTACAGCTAGGATATACGGGGCCAATATAGGAGGAGGATGGGAGGACGTGGCATGTGAAGTGGTGAAATAAATGTCTGAATATTCCTTTTGGGGAGGTGAATAAGTTTACATGCTGTGATAAACAATGTATGCTCGAGCTGTAACCTGCAAGCTGTATTTATATGTTCTGTTGTTATTAAATAAACTTTTTTCTGATCTAAAATTTTTTTTATAATTCAATACTTACCCTGAAACATTTTCTCTCACTTGAGAATCAAACTAAATGTTTAAAATTGTGAGCAGGGGGGTGTAGGTGTAACATGTAACATGTTACGAAAGGTGTACTTATCCTTTAACCTTGACCTGGAAGAGGCCACACCTAATAAATCAGAATTTCGGCCAGCAAAAGACCGATGAGAGCTTTTCAATCGGAAAATGCAACTGTGTGTATGCGCCATCGGAATTTAGCTGTCTGAATTCCCGCCAGCAATAATTTGATAGCCTGTTCTCAATTTTTTCCCGATGGAAAAACTTTCTATCGGAAATTCCGATCATGTTTATGCAATTCCAATGCACAAAAATTCACACGTGTTCAGATTCAATTACGAGATGGAAGCTATTGGCTACTAGGTATTAAACTTCCTTTTTCTAGTCCCGTCGTACGTGTTGTACGTCATCGCATTCTTGGCAGTCAGAATTTGGTGTGTGTAGGCAAGACAGTTTGAGCGGAATTCCATTGGAATTCTGACGGGAAAACCATCAGAGCTTTTTCCGACGAGAATTCCAATCGTGTGTACGTGGCATTATACTCATCTGTGCTTGCAGGCCAAAGAGTGGACATCTGGAAGGAGAAAAGGCAAATGAGTACGTGGGTGGAGCCTACTTACCCTGCGGGTGTTAGCTTTTACATGGACCATGTTTATCAATGCCTGGGACCAGACGGAGACTGTAGTCCTGTGAAGAATCTAACATTAAGGCAGGTCCCCGACTTAGAGATGAGTCTTCTCTATGTGCAGGAATTAAAAAGTACAGAGCTCCTCTGAAAAGTGTTTTGTCCCATGTCAGCGTACCTCTGCTACCTCACTCCTAGTAACAAAGTGGGGTCCTGCCGCGCACAAAGTGTGTACCTTATGCAAGTACCTATTAACTCCTTCTCTTCCCATACCTCACAACCAGACAGTAGATCTCCGCAATGCAACTATAGTAGTGTGGCTGCCCAGGCATACCTCTGTGAGGCAAGAGTCCATCATTGAATTGTCCATGGCTTGGATATTGGCAAAGTTCCTGGTGTCTTTAATGGGCTGCAAGGTGTAGCAGTCCCAGCACCCTGGACCTCAGACTTCCCCCTTTTTATATCACAGGTGGGCTGGCTATGACCAAAAAGCCTGGGAACTGAGCTTGCAACAGTTACCCTTTCCTCCAGCCTGGTCCAGCAAATATCTTACTAGTATTAATGCATTTAAACCTGCCTACAAGTACTGGGGGCCATGTTAGATGATGATCCTGCCACTAGCCCTCCAGTGACAAGATCACTGGCAGGCTACTTAACTTTATTCATGGAGCACTTGCTGGAATGAATAATGAAATGTTACCCTTTTGTTGCTCCCAGGTCGGCAAGTGAAATTCTGCATTATTCCTGGCCAGTGAGAAATGTCAGTGACTCTGCCTCTGGCAATGGTGAATGGTGACGATAAAAGTCTAACATGGTAAGGCAGAATAGTTGTCCTTTAAATAGCTCTGAAATGTTTGCAAAATGTCACTGGCACTGTACGGATTTAATAATATATAGATTTTAACACTTACTTACAGGTATCCTTCTGTTGTAAACTATTTACTATACTAGGCTAAGGAAACCTAACCTGAGACTGTTTGCAGTGTCCTTTAATGCTATAGTTAATAAGAGTAATGTGGTTGTGTAGAATAGCCTCTCCCCTTCAATCATACAGAATTTAAATTACTGTAAAAGTTATTTTATTATTTTTGATATTAAGATGATTTTTAGGTTCACTAACCTTTTTAGTCCATTTAGGTCATATTTATAGAATTTCCTAATCCCAACACCACATCAGATGACCCATCTCTCAGTACGGTTGTGTGATAAGTTTATTGTGGTCACGTAGATACTTTCTCTTTATTAGCTCTCTGTTCTGAGATTTTCTTGCTACGAGATAAGTATTTCTAATAAGCATAATAGAGCTTTCCTCTCAAGCAAATTTCCATTGCTGGTTTTCAGCAGCCGTTGTGAAGTAATTATTTGGTTTTTCAACGCAGTCATTTATGATGTCAATTAACAATGGAAGCAGACATTTTTCTTTAAAATTAGCTTTGCAAGATTAACAAGACTCGGCATTCATGCAAGTCTAGTTTTACGACAGAATTTTAATCCCTCTCAACAACCGCCATTTCAGTTATTTTGATAATGCAAGAGGGATGAATGAAAACATATAAGTACTGTAAATCAGAACTTTCTTATTGGAATTGTACTAATTAGTTTGGATAGACAAATAACAAAGAAATGTTTCGCCCCCATGCTGTGATGCCCTTTATGTGCCCTGAGCTGAAAGCATAAAAAACAAGTGCTGTACTCCAGTAATTCACACTGCATAGATGAAATTTAAAGAATTGCTGTACATGTATAGTTACTTGCTCATGATTCAACCAATGCATAGTATAAACTCTCCTTGACAATCAAAGATCTCATCTCTAAAGTTAGCTACACACATGGTTATACAGTCTGATTATGTATTCTATTTAAAGCAGAATTCCAGCTCTGAAAATATCATTTTAATGAATTTAAATTTTCAGCAATAATTACCTGCTTTCTGGTGCTGTCCACTATGAAGTCCAACGCTTCTTGTTTTCCAGGTTGAATGTAACCCAGTGTCAATTACCCCCTCCCCTTGAATCCAGGCTGTCATGGATCTGGCACCTAGGGTCATGTCACCACAGTAGCTTGGGTTCACAGGAGAATGCTACAGAGAGCTGTGCAATGTCTCATGCAAAAAAGAGAAAAAACTGCGCTAAACCAAAAAATGGTGAACTACAAATATAAGCTGCTGGCACTCAAACAAACAAAGTCTACAGAAATGAAATAAAAATGAGTGTAGCGCTAGACAGAATGTGACTAGATGTGTGAAGACATCTAGAACTTACCCAAAAAGATAAGATCAAATATAAATCCACTATGTCTCATGAATGATACTATATCACAATACAAGGACTGATGGAATGTGTAACATAAAAACACACTATAACATGTGAATGGTATATTCAAAAAATTATAAACACATATCTAAGTCAATAGTGTTGTTCAAACACTGTGACAAAAAAATAATAATAATAATAAGCATAAGTGTCCAAACAACCAAGTGCAGTGAAAGGGAGCAGCCTCCAGATGAAATCTGAGACATAAAATCCAGATAAATCGATTGGATGCCAAAGAACACTTTAAGGTTGTATAAATAAGAGTTTGGGTACTCTTACCGGATGTGGTGGACACACATACCATATGGCAGTGGGTCAAACAAGCTCGTAATACCTCAATTCCTGGTGTTGAATGCAGTAATCCTGCGACTCTAATCATGCGTTTTCTATACCATACGTCAGGACGGCAATGAGACCGACAGCCTGATGTTCACACTAGATGTAGTTGTTCCGTGACTCCAACCGTACGTCTCCAGACCGTAGGACAGGGTGGCAGTACAACCAGCAACCTCTCACCGGGAACTTCGGGTATGTTTTCATGTTACACATTCTATTGGCCCTTGTATTGTGATATAGTATCATTCATGAGACATAGTGGATTTATATCTGATCTTATCTTTTTGGGTAAGTTCTAGATGTCTTCACACATCTAGTCACATTCTGTCTAGCACTGCACTCATTTTTATTTCAGGAACTGTGACATGACTTGACTGGACCGTACACTGCTGGAAAAAAAACTATCAACTAACTTTATGACCATTTACAGGTTAAGTGAATAACATTGATTATCTCATTACAACGGCATCTGAAAGTGGATGGAATATATTAGGCAGCAATTAAACATTTTGTCCCTGAAATTGTTGTGTTGAAAGCAGAAAATTGGTTTGTAGTGTATAGACTGGTCAGGGTGCCCATGCTCACTTGTGTCCACAGTCAAAAGTGCCTACAATGGACATGTGAGCATCAGAACTGGGACATGGAGCAGAGAAAGAAGATGGCCTGATCTGATGAATCACATTTTATTTTACATCAGATGGATGGCCAGATGCATGTGTGACGCTTACCTGGGGAAGAGATGACACCAGGATGCACATGAGAATAAGGCAAGCATAGGCAGTGTGATTCTTTTGCCAATGTTCTGCCTGGAAACTTTGGATCCTGCCATTCATGTGGATGTTACTTGACATGCACCACCCACCTAAACATTGTTGCTGATCAAGTACACCCCTTCATGGAAACAGTATTTCCTGATGGTAGTGGGCTCTTTCAGCAGAATAATGTACCCTGCCACCCTTCAAAAATTGTTTAAGAATAGTTTAAGGAACAAGAGTTCAATGTTTTGACTTGTCCTCCAATTTCCCCAGATCTCAGTCCAATCTAGCATCTGTGGTATATGCTGGAAAACAAGTCCATGGAGGTCCCACCTCACTAAATACAGGACCTAAAGGATCTGCAACAGATGGGCTGGTGCCAGATACCACAGCATACCTTAAGAGATCTAGTGTCATTCATCCCTCCTTGGGACAGGGCAAAAAGGGGACCTACACAGTATTAGGTGGGTGGTTATAAAGTTGTGGCTGATCGGTGAGTATGTTTGTGTATATATATATGACTGTAGTCATAAAGGAGGGATGGACATGGTCAGAAACTATACTCACGTAGGCCATGGCATATAAACAATGCTTAGTTGGTACTAAAGGGGCCAAAGTGTGCCAAGAAAATATCCGCCACATCATTCACCACCAGCCTGAAATATTGATTCAAGGCAGGGTGGATCCATGCTTGTATGCTGTTTACACCAAATTCTGACCCTATCATTGGGATATCACAGCTGAAATCAAGACTCATCAGACCAGGCAACATTTTTCTAAACTTCTATTGTCCAATTTTGGCGAGCCTGTGTGAATTGTAGCCTCAGTTTCCTGTTCTTAGCTGACAGGAGAGGCACCTGGTGTGGTCTTCTGCTGCTGTAGCCCATCTGCTTCAAGGTTCGATGCTTTGTGCATTCAGAGAAGGTATTCTGCATACCTTTGTTGTAACGAGTGGTTATTTAAGTCACTTTTGCCCATTCTCCTCTGACCTGGCATATTGTGTGGCATTTTCGTCCACACAACTGTAGCTCACTGGATATTTTCTTGTTTTCAGACCATTCTCTGTAAAATCTAGAAATAGTTTTTCATGAAAATCCCAGTAGATCAGCAGTTTTTTTTAAATACTCAGGCCAGCCCGCCTGGCACAAACAACCATGTCACATTCAAAGTCACTTAAATCTTATTTCTTCCGCATTCTGATGCTCAGTTTGCATTTCAACAAATTGTCTTTGCCACGTCTAGATGCCTAAATGCATTGAGTAGCTGCCATGTGTTTGGCTGATTAGCAATTTGTGTTACCAAGCCATTGAACAGGTATATGAGGAGTATATAATAGGCCTGCGATACCCCTACTCAGCGCCATTTTAGCTCCACAGATCTGGCAGCAGAATTCGCACAAAGATATAATAAGTGTATACAAAAATTTTATTTTTTAAGACATCTTATAAAAAATACTATAACTAAGCAGCTGTTAAAAACAAGCAACAAGTAAAATGGAAAATTTTATAAATTACATTTATACTACTGGTTATATATATATATATATATATATAGGTACAGTGCCTTGAATAAGCATTCATACTCACTGACGTTTTCTGCATTTCATCATGTTACAACTAAAAATTTAAATGCATTTTATTGGGATTTTATGTCATAATACAACAGCACAAAGTGCCACATAATTGTGAAGTGGAAGGAAAATGATAAATGGTTTCCAAAAGTTCTTACAAATAAATATGTGAAAAGTGTGGCGTGCATTTGTATTCAATCCATTTACTCTGATTCCCCTAACTAAAATCTAGTGAATTCTTCAGAAGTCACCTAATTAGTAAATAGAGTTCACCTGTGTGTAATTTAATCTCAGTATAACTGTTCTGTAAAGCCCTCAGGGGTTTGTAAGAGAACCTTAGTGAACAAACAGCATCATGAAGGCTAAGGAACACACCAGACAAGTCAGAGATAAAGTTGTGGAGAAGTTTAAAGCAGGGTTAGGTTATAAAAAAATATCCCAAGCTTTGAACATCTTACGGAGCACTGTTCAATTCATCATCTAAAAATGGAAAGAGTATGAAACAACTGCAAACCTACCAAGACATGGCCGTCCGCCTAAACTGACAGGTCGGGCAAGGAGAGCATTAATCAGAGAAGCAGCCAAGAGGCCCATGGTAACTCTGGAGGAGCTATAGAGATCCACAGCTCAGGTGGGAGAATCTGTCCACAGGACAACTATTATGCCGCGTACACGCGGTCAGACTTTCCGATGGCAAATGCGTGATCATAGCTTGTTGTCGGAAATTCCGACCGTGTGTAGGCTCCATCGGGCAGTTTCCATTGGAATGTCCGCTGCACAAAATTTGAGATCTGGTTCTCAAATTCTCCAACAACAAAATCCTTTCGCGTAAATTCCAATCGCGTGTACACAATTCCGATGCACAAAGTGCCACGCATGCTCAGAATAAATTACGAGACGGAAGCGCTCGCTCTGGTAAAACTAGCATTTTTCAAATTTTGAAATCTTTTAATGCAGCGCATTCTCTTCTTCTTTATAATGCTAAAAGAATTAAGTTGTTTTGCTGCTCATATTCACACAGGGTTCTCACAAACTCGTGATCTCAAGAATAATATTTTTTTTTCATCAGATCTCCATAATACTTTTTTTTGTTTTTTTTAATTTGTTTTTTTTTATAAAGATCGTTATTTTTTTATAGTGCTCTCCATAATATTATTTCTTGTTTTGTGTGTCAAGTTACCACAACACCATTATTATCTTGTATTTTTTTACCTCAAGTAGGTTGGTTTGTGTCCCTTGTTAATTTGACATTGTATTTTTGAAATGTACCTGCCTACTTACAAACAAACTGTCCTTTTTGAAGTAAAACACATAGGCAAGTATTTGTGAAATATAAATATCCATTTATTGTATGTGGTCATAACATATGTATTTATAAAATATCCATTTATTGTATATGGTCATAACAAAATAAAGAGGAAGGCTATGCTGGAGAAACTGGGGAAATTTGTGAAGCCTTTGTACCCCAGGGCACACAACAATTATTTTACAGTCAAAATTGGTGGCCTGAGGAGTCCATATAATAATGAGCACAATCCGATCCAGGACTACAAGAGATCAGGGACAGCAGCAGATGATATCTATGTCCCCACGCTGTGGTCATACAACAGCCTGCATCTTTTGCCAGACCAGACTTAACCCAGGCCATCACTCTCTTGTCTTCCTTCCATGCTTCCTTCCAGGCTGTGGCTCTGGTGTTGGAGTTGTGGCAGGAGGTGGAGGAGGAGGAGGACCTGGAGGAGGAGGACCATGGTTCAACTCACAAATGTGGCTTTGGCTTGTGAGTTCGCCCCTCAACCCCTTAGTTAGGGCTTGCAAGATCACTTCCTCACATAAGAGGCGCTGGCCCTCCTCCATTTCCAGCATTTTGCAGGCTGTCATGTAGACATAGTCCTCTTGAACACTGGAGGGGTTTCTGAGGGCCACAGTAGCCTTCAGAAATAGGCCAATTGCTACCTCCTTCAGGTTATTCCTCTTCCTGGCACTTTTTTGTGGAAGGCCGAGGGGAGTGACCTGAGGTTCAGGCAGGCTACTGGGCCCGTCCACCTCCTGGCTGCCACTTTCCACGGCCTTCTCCTGGCTGAGGCTTTCCTGTGTCTGAAAAAGTTTTAGTTTTTGGTTCATCAATCACACACAATTTTCAGCTCATGACTGTTGCAAATTGAATTTAATAAATAGAAAAGATTATCATTCTGACCCCAGCATTTTTCATTCTTGTCACAATCATTTGTGGCTACTACTATTGATATGTAAAACACTATGGGAAATCAGAAATTAGTTATCAAAACTAACATATATTTAACATCATTAATTTGACAACCAGAAATATTTTTAAGAATGCTATACCTGACTCAAGCTGAACTCCTCCACATGTTGCCAGGTTGGTCATCGGAAGCCTCAGCGGGGGGGGGGGGCCTTGAAGGAAGATTGGAGAGTGCTGGCCTGGGTTCAGTCTGGCCTGCCAGAAAATGCAGTCTGTCGTAGTACCACAGCCTGGGTACATAATTGTCATCTTCTGCATCTCCTGAACTCAGGGAATCCTGGACCTTCTTGAGCTCCCTAATATAAGTGCTCCTCATGCCACCAATTAGGGCCTTCAAATAGGGGATGTCTGCCGTGGGGATGACCAGCTTCAAAAATTCCAGCAATTGAACCTATGCTGCCTTACTCTTTGGTTTATTGTTATAAAAGGGGTGGTTTACCTTCCACAGACAGGGCAGCTCCCTGTACATATCAATGAATATGGGGATAAAGTCCTTATCGTGGAATAGATCAATTTTCTCTGCAAGACTCAACACAAGACAAACCCTCATTTCAGGTGAAACTCTCCAAATCTTGACCCAATATAGGCCTCAATCTATAAGCAGTATAGGCCACTGATGCACCAACTTAAAATTGTACCTTCAATATAACGATTGCTGCTTCCGATACTTTGTTCCCCGCTCACAGATCGTACATACGATGCACGCGTGTTCCGCTTTACATACACTGCACATGTCTGAAACTCCGCCCACCCCTGACGTTCTTTCGAGTCTATTACCCGCCCCTTGTCTTTCGGCGCAGTGGGAGAGCACATGGACAACAGCTAAATGCAGAGGAGAGCAGCAAAGACAAAAGGCTGTAGCCCCGTACCTCACGATCCCGGAGGAGATTGAAGGCCTCATTTAAGGCCCTTATAGAGATGGTGGAGACAGTGGACATCTTCAAGAGGGCCGACTATGATGGGAAGTATGGACCTTACACAAAACTAAATGTGAGAAAGGTCAAGATCATGCCTAAAGTTGTGAAGAGTCTGCACAGGAATTTTGGGGTAGGGCGATCCAAGGATCAACTGAGGAAACGATGGTCAGACCTCAAATTGATGGAACAAGATCAGTACAGAAAAATCAAGAGAGTGCTGCAAAAAAGTAAGTATTTTGTCGTGTGTTCCTATTCTTCTTCTTAACGTTTGTGCTGCTCCATGTGCTTTTCTTACTGTTGTGCATTTTAAAATGACAACTTTCATGTTCATGAGCACAGTAATCGGTCGTAGGAAACATTGTTAGTTCGCCCACTTATAAGATGTTTTAGGCAGATATAGGTTAACTACATTTGTTCAGGCCTATTTGTATTAAAATAAGTTTGTTGTCTAGATGGGTTTATAAATAGAATGAAATTCAAACTTGATTCAGTGTAAGGAGAGGACACTCAGCAGCTGTTTACGCATCTGGAGCACTAGTGTGGGACACCACAAACTTTTTAGGATTTCCCACACAGGTGCTCCAGTGGGTACTTGGGGTGTCTCCATGTGTGAAACTTGTCCAAAAAAGTATTCCAGCTTTGGAAAGGAAATAAAAATGTCTTCAGCTTGGAACAGACAATTGTACGACATTTCCAAGCAATGTTTTATATTCCTATATCTGCCCTCTAATATCTGTGTGTTAAGTATACCTTTTTTTATTCACATAGGGTAGAAAAGACTCAGGACATCTGAGGATTCCAGGGACCCCCCACCTCCGAAAGAAGAAGTCACCAAAACACAAGCAGAGGATGAGGAGGGAGAGGTTTTGGAAGTGGGCAAAATTGTCACCACAACAGGTGATTGTCTGAGACCACAGCTTCAGGTAAGATATCTGTTCCTGCATATTTAACAGGTTCCTGACCAGCGCATGCCAATGTGTGTCGGCAGAATGGCACGGGCAGACAAATGGGCGTACCTGTACGGCTCTTTAAATTTGCCGTCCTGCCATCACGAGCGCGCCGCCGGCGGCGCGCTCACATGCTGGTCGGGACCCCCATGAGTCCGGTCGCGGGTCCCGTGGACTTGATCGCCGCAGGAATACCCGCGATTGTCTCACGGGGCAGCTGAACGGAGAGATGCCGTTGTAAACAGCATCTCCCCGTTCTGCCTAGCAACTAGTGACGCTGATCTCTGCTCCATGTGATTGGAGCAGAGATCAATGTTCACTAAATTAAAGCCCAGCCCCCAACAGTTATTAAACACACCCCTAGGCACACTTAACCCCTACACTGCCACCCACTGGTTAACCCCTTCACTGCCCGTGTCATTTACACAGGAATCACTGCATTTATATAGCAGTAATTGCTGTATAAATGACAATGGTCCCAAAAATGTGTCAAAAATGTCCGATGTGTCCGCCATAATTTCGCAGTCACAATAAAAATCGATGATCACCACCATTACTAGTAAAAAAAAAAAATATTAATAAAAATGGCATAAAACTATCCCTTATTTTGTAAACGCTATAACTTTTGCGCAAACCAATCAATAATCGCTTATCGCGATTTTTTATATATTATATATTTTTGGGGGATATTTATTATAACAAAAAGTAAAAAATAATGTGTTTTTTTCAAAATTGTCACTCTACGTTTGTTTATAGCACAAAAAATAAAAACCGCAGGTGTGATCAAATACCACCAAAAGAAAGCTCTATTTGTGGGAAAAAAAGTTAATGTGACAAAAAATAATGTTATACACCAAAGATGTTGGTTTGTTCAAAAACCCTTTTCTAAACACGCATGTGAATGTGCTTTGAGTAAAAAGTTTTCTACACAACAATGTGTGGCTTCTTCTTTCAATGATCAAAAGCAGTTTTTGGAGTAAAAGTTGGTGCTTACAGTGACAATGGGGGTTATTTATTCAAGGCAAATCCACTTTGCACTACAAGTGCACTCGGAGTGCAAAGTGGAATTTCCTTTAGTAAATAATACCCACAGTGCTTTATAATTTGCCACAATCACGCCATTTTCATGACTCCACAAAATTAATTCATGGTGCTAAAAATTATGAATATTTTTGTCAGTAATACATTACATACATTAACAGCAAAAACAAGGTGTGTGTAGCAGACCCACAACATAATAATATGTTGCTGAAGAAGAGATTGTCACCTCATGTATGAGATAAATTACATTTGCACTATTGAAGAAAATGTCCAAAAAGAAAAGTCCATTGGAGAACCTAGGAGACAGCTAAAAGATACCCAGGCAGTAAATCAAAGGAAATCTTCTTTCAGTTTAAGTTCAAAAATTTAGGATAAAATGTTTCTTAAACAGTTTCTGGCATATCAATGGCCCCCCCACCCACAAAGTACTCAACATACCTCTGTCTTACTTTGCGGGCACTTTGGGGGAAGCCAAGATGGCTAGTTTCTTGTTGAAGTTCAGCCTCAGGCCCAACTGAGGCCACATAGTTCATTTAATTTCTCCTTAAAGAGTTGTTTAGAATGCTGCATGCAAGGATTATATGGTTAGGTTTATATTCCGGCATGTTGATTGGCATAAGGAATAGGCAGAACCGGCCCGCCATTATCCCAAAAACTTTCTCCACCACTCTTCTGGCTCTGGTCAGACGGTAGTTATAAACCCTTTGGTCAGGGGTGAGGGTCTTCATGGCTTCAAAATGGTCGGCTGGTCAGAACAAACAAACAGAAAGCACTGAAAAACAGAAAGGCTGGAGCTGAAAATCAGATACAAGCAGACAAGAACGCACTGAAAATCAAATACGTTATAGAAATACGAACCCGCAAGCACAAACTGGAGAGCAGTAACGATCGTAAAAGCAGGAATCTGAAAAGCGCAAATCGTCTGTCACCAAACCTCTACTAACACGAGATTAGTGGAAGGAGCCCAAAGGGTGGCACATTTGGTATTGAACTTCCTCTTTCTAGTGCCATCTTACGTGTTGTACGTCACCGCATTTTTCACGCTCGTAAATTCTGAAACTTTGTGCGACCGTGTGTATTCAAGACAAGTTTGAGCCAACATCCGTCTGAAAAAAAACATGGGATTTTGTTGTCAGAATGTGCGATCGTGTGTACGCGGCATTAGTCGTGCAATCCACAAATCTGGCCTTTATGGAAGTGGCAGGATGAAACACATTGTTGAAAGAAAGCCAAAAGAAGTCCCGTTCGCAGTTTACGATAAGCCATGTAGGGGAAACAGCAAATATATGGAAGAAGGTGCTCTGGTCAGATGAGACCAAAATTTTACTTTTTGGCCTAAAAGCAAAACGCTATGCATGGTGGAAAACTAACACAGCACATCACCCTGAACACACCATCCCCACCGTGAAACATGGTGGTGGCAGCATTATATTGTGGTGATGATTTTCTTCAGCAGGAGCAGGGAAGCTGGTCAAAGTTGATGGGAAGATAGATGGAGCCAAATACAGGACAATCTTAGAAAAAAAACTGTTATGCCCCGTACACACGAGCGGACTTTTCGACATCCAAACTCCGACGGACTGAGTCCGTCAGACTATCCGATCGTGTGTGGGCTGCAACGGACTTTAGCTTTGCTAAAGTCTGACGGACTTTAGAAATGAAGCATGCTTCAAATTTTCCCGACGGAACTCCGCCGGACCCGGTCCCCTTCGAAAAATTCGCTCGTGTGTGTGCTACTCCGACGGACTAAAACCGACGCTAGGGCAGCTATTGGCTACTGGCTATGAACTTCCTACGTCGAATCCAGTCGTACGTCATCACGTTCGAATCCGTCGGAGTTTAGTGTGATCGTGTGTGGCCAAGTCCGTTCGGCCGAAAAGTCTGTCAGAACTCCGTCGGAACTCCGGCGGAACTCCGGCGGAACTCCTTTGGAAGTCTGTCGGACATAAGTCCTCTCGTGTGTACGGGGCATTAGAGTATGCAAAAGACTTAGCACTGGGGTGGAAGTTCACCTTTCAGCAGGACAAAACCCTAAACATAAAGCCAGAGCTACAATGGAATGGTTTAGATCAAAGAATATTCAAGTGTTAGAATGGCCCAGTCAAAGTTGAGAATCTGTGGCAAGACTTGAAAATTGCTGTTCAGAGATGCTCTCCATCCAATCTGAGAGAGCTTGAGCTGTATTGCAAAGAAGAATGGGCAAAATGTTACTCTCTAGATGTGCAAAGCTGGTAGAGAGGTCCCCAAAAAGACATGCAGCTGTAATTACAGCAAAAGGGGGTTCTAAAAGTATTGACTCAGGGGGGGCTGAATACATATGCACGTCACACTTTTCACATATTTATTTGTAAAATATTTCCTTCCACTTCACTATTATGTGACACTTTGTGTTGGTCTATCACATAAAATCCCAATAAAATACATTTACATTTTTGGTTGTAACCTGACAAAATGTGGAAAATTCCAAGGGGTGTGAATACTTTTTCAAGGCACTGTATATACAGTCATGGCCGAAATTGTTGGCACCGCAGAAATTTTTCCACAAAATCAAGTATTTCTCACAGATAAGCATTGCAGTAACACATGTTTTGCTATACACATGTTTATTCCCTTTGTGTGTATTGGAACAAAACAAAAAAAGGGAGGAAAAAAAGCAAATTGGACATAATGTCACACAAAATTCCAAAAATGGGCTGGTCAAAATTCTTGGCACCCTTTCAAAATTGTGGATAAATAAGATTGTTTCAAGCATTTGATGCTCCTTTAAACACACCTGGGGCAAGTAACAGGTGTGGGCAATATAAAAATCACATCTGAAAGCAGATAAAAAGGAGAGAAGTTCACTTAGTATTTGCATTGTGTGTCTGTGTGTGCCTCACTAAGCATGGACAACAGAAAGAGGAGAAGAGAACTGTCTGAGTACTTGAGAACCAAAATTGTGGAAAAATATCAACAATCTCAAGGTTACAAGTCCACCTACAGAGATTTCGATTTGTCTTTGTCCACAGTGCGCAACTTTATCAAGAAGTTTGCAACCCATGGCACTGTAGCTAATCTCTCTGGGCATGGACGGAAGAGAAAAATTGATGAAAGGTTGCAACGCAAGATAGTCTGGATGGTGGATAAGCAGCCCCAAACAAGTTCCAAAGAAATTCAAGCTGTCCTGTCAGCGCAAACTATCCATCGACATTTAAACAAAATGAAACGCTATGGCAGGAGACCCAGGAGGACCCCACTGCTGACACAGAGGCATAAAAAAGCAAGACTACAGTTTGCCAAAATGTACTTGTGTAAGCCAAAATCCTTCTGGGAAAATGTCTTGTGGACAGATGAGACCAAGATAGAGCTTTTTGGTGAAGCACATCATTCTACCGAAAATGGAATGAGGCCATCAAAGAAAAGAACACAGTACTTACAGTGAAATATGGTGGAAGTTCAATGATGTTTTGGGGTTGTCTTGCTGCCTCTGGCACTGGGTACCTTGAACGTGTGCAAGGCATCATGAAATCTGAGGATTACCAAAGGATTTTGGGTCGCACTGTAGAGCCCAGTGTAAGAAAGCTGGGTTTGCGATGTTGACACGTCGCTCCCTCCGGCCGGAATGCCAGAGCCGCGCTGTGCGGTCACTTATATAGTGACAATGGGGCGGGGTCACATGGTATATGTCACATGGGTTGGTCACATGGGTTGATGTCACATGGGGACTATGACATCGTAAGGGGGCGGGGTCACCATGTGACCAACCCATGTGACATATACCATGTGACACCGCCCCATTGTCACTATATAAGTGGCAGCGGAGCGTGTCCCTGGCATTCCGGCCGGAGGGAGCGACGTGTCAACATCGCCTGGAGAAGAAGAAGAAGAACAAGAAGAAGAACAAGAACGGAAGGCGGCGACAGCGACAGCGGCGACAGAAGACCGGGCCACCGCCTGTAAAAGAGCTACAAGAAGGCGCGGTGGCCCGGCAGAAGAACCGAAGAGGGGGACAAGACCCCCGAAGTCGGGAGAAGAGGCCGGCGGCGGGGAGGAAGAAAGCCGGACTCCTCCGCTAGTAAAAGAGCTACACACACATAGCGGAGGAGTCCGGCGAGAAGACCCCCGAAGACGGAAGACCCCCGGAGCTGTGCAATAAAATATTTTTTCCCCTGTGTTGTGTTTTTTTTTGTACTTTATTTCACAGGTGAATGGGTAGGGGTACATTGTACCCCATACTCATTCACATAGGGTGGGGGGCCGGTATCCGGGGGCCCCCTTCTTAAAGGGGGCTCCCGGATTCCGATAAGCCCCCCCGCCCGCAGACCCCGACAACCAACGGCCAGGGTTGTCGGGAAGAGGCCCTTGTCCTCATCAACATGGGGACAAGGTGCTTTGGGGTGGGGGGGCCGCGCGGCCCCCCCTTCCCCAAGGCACCCCCCATGTTGAGGGCACGCGGCCTGGTACGGCTCAGGAGGGGGGGGGCGCGCTCGCTCGCCCCCCTTTCCTGGCCGGCCGGGTAGCGTGCTCGGACAAGGGTCTGGTGTGGACTTTGGGGGAACCCCCACGCCGATTTTTTTCGGCGTTGGGGTTCCCCTTTAAGCCCATTCCAGGCGGCGGAGCCCGCGACGTCTCCTTCGCGGGCCCCGCCTACCTGTACACGTGCTCGAAATGGGCGGATTTGCCTCCGCCTTACGTGGGCGAGTCCGCTCATTTCAAAAGTTGAGCGGACTGTTTGGCAAACAGTTCGTTGAAACAGTCCGCTCGTGTGTGGGCAAGTCCGCTCATGCAAATTTTGAGCGGACTGTTTGCCGAAACTGTTTGACGAACAAGGTTGGGCAAACAGTCCGCGCGTGTGTACGCGGCCTTACTCTCATGAACCCTGTTATAGGTTGGTAATTGTCTCCCTTCTGTGCTCCTGCATTTTCATTCAGCCACATGGGCCTCTGATGGAAACTCTAAGCAGTCATACCAACACACTTTGAACAAGCATGGTCCACTGTTGTCACTCTCAGCAAGCTGTTCTAGAACAATGATGTGTAGCTGACTCTGGAACAAGTGGATGTAGACAGGGCTGTCTTTACTATTGATTGGACCCTGGGCAAAACATTTCTTGCCCACCCACCCCCATAGAATTTCATTCACCTTCTGCTCTGAGACATACAATAAATAGCAGCTAGACTTAACATCAGTTTACTGTATCAGATCAGGCGGCAATTGTGATTGGTTGCCAGCAGTTACAGCATATCTTTACTGCTTACTGACTGGTTGCTAGAGGTTATAGCACACATTGCGGCTCACTGATTAGTTGCTAGAGGTTACAGCAAATGATTTTTGCTTGTTAATTGGTTGCTAGAAATTACTGTACAGTAAAACTGCTCACAGGTTGGTTGCTAGAGGTTGAAGCACATCATCTCCTCACCGCAGGGGGGCATGGTATACATATAAATGCCACCTTTATTTACATATCAATGCCACCGGCCACAGCTATTTACTTATGAATATGCTTCTATTTACATATGTATGCCAGTTATTTACATGTAAAGACAGGGTATGCAGGTGAGTCATCTGTAATAGGGCAGAGCTGGGTAGCATTAGTACCAGCACTTCACACTGATATAATGGGACACAGCACAGGACTAAAACTTCAAGGGACAAGGGAATTTAAACTGGGATAGTTGGCAAGTATGAGGCAGTTGCTTTGGGCCCCAAAACAATGACAGGGCCCAGGGCTACTGCCCCTTTTGCCCTGCCTTAAAGACGGCCTTGCATGTAGAGATTAAGTGACTGAAGAAGACTGGATGAGATCATCCTCGTTGAGATATAATTTTGTATAAAAAGAAGCTGAAAACAGTATTTTATGATGATAAAACAAGGCAGTTGCTCAGTGCTTTAGCAAACTAAATGTTATCTAGTTAGGGTTTAGGTTTATAAAAAAAAAAAAAATGACATATATAAAAGTTGTGCAGATCAATTCTAATGCCGCGTACACACAATCGACTTTCCGGCAGACTTGGTCCAGCGGACAGGGAATCTGTTGGACAATTCAATCGTGTGTAGGCTCCAGCAGACGTTTTTTTCCCAAAAGTTAGATGGATCCAGAAATAAAACATGTTTCAAATCTATCTGACGGACTCAAGTCTGACAGACTAAAAATCGGGAAAACCGTTTATCTGTGTGCTAGTCCGACGGACTAGATATGATGCAAGGGCAGTTATTGGCTACTGGCTATTGAACTTCCTTGTTTAGTCCCGTTTACGTCATCACGTTCAAAATGAACAGACTTTCGAACTGACTTAGTCTGGTCATGTATGGCCAGGTCCGTTCGTTCAGAAAGTCTGTCGGACCTCCGTGGCAGGTCCGTGGGGAAGACCGTCGGAACTAGTCCGTTGAAAAGTCTGGTCATGTGTACGCGGCATCAGAAACGTGTTCTAATCTGCAAAGGACTTATATCTAATCTTCTGTACAGGCATATTTTTTTTTTAATTGCAGGCCTAATTTTTAACTGCACAGACTGCCATACAACTGATACAAGTTAAACAAAAAGATGGTTTCTTGAGTTCTAATGTCATGAAAAGCTTCCTGGCTCCTTCTAGTACCCACTCTTCTCCCTCTTTCACTGTATTCCTCTATCTGAATTTAGCTCAAAATGTCCAGCGATAGATAAATAATGGAAAAATATTGAAATAGCCATCAGTTATACATTTTAACCACTTCAGCTCGGGAGGTTTTACAATAATTAACAGGCCATTTTTTGCGATACGGCACTGCATTACTTTAACTTAAAATTGCGTACCTAAATAAAATTGTTTTCTTTTTTCCCACAAATAGAGCTTTCTTTTGGTGGTATTTGATCAGCGGTTTTTATTTTTTATGCTATAAACAAAAAAAGAGTGACAATTTTGAAAAAAAAAAAACAATTTTTTGGACTTTCTGCAATAAAACATGTCCAATAAAAATATTTTAAAAATCCAATTTCTCAAGCAATTTACGCCAACATGTATTCAGCTACATATTTTTGGTAAAAAAAATCTCAATAAGCGTATACTGATTGGTTTGCGCAAAAGTTATTGCGTCTACAAACTATAGGGTATAATTGTATGCCATTTTTTTTACTAGTAATCAGCATTTTTTAGTTGGACTGCGACATTGCGACAGACAAATCGGACACCTGACACTTCTGACACTTTTTTTGGGAACCAGTGACATTATAACAGTCATCAATGCTAAAAATATGCACTGTTACTGTACTAATGACACTGGCAGGGAAGGGGTTAACATCAAGAGCGATCAAAGGGTTATGTGTGCTCCTAGCTGGTGCTTGCTAACTGTGTATGTGATAGTCTGACTGGATGAAGACAGAGATTGGTGTTCCTGCTTATCTTCTTCCCTGACAGAAATGCAATCTGTTTTGCCTCTCTGGGGAATGATCTCAGGTAGCCGGTGGAAATCAGGTATGCTGGACCCACTCCCCTGTGTCCAATCAGCATGCAATCGCACCTCCAACAGTGCGTGCACTCCACCCAGTGACTATTGCACGAAATGACATACAGATTTTGCAGTAAATATGCAGTAGGCAGTCGGGAAGTGGTTAAAGCCTGCTGTTGTCTTCCCCCTCTAGTCCTGCTGCCCTAGGGACAAGCCAGCAAGTGCCCTACGGTAAATATAGCCTTATATTTGACTCCTATCCTAAAACTGGTTAAATCGGTGTGAATTGATGTTAAACACCTCACTTTTCCCACATTTCAAGACCTTTTAGATAGTGTTTCCTTATGGGACAACCTTATGTTGGCACAACGTAGTGTGAATCCAGGTACTGCATTAAGGAAATCCCATGGTATTGTGACTCTTGAGGACATTTAAAAGTTGCACCAAAGGTTTAATACCCACGCTCTATTCCCAATTGCTACACACTTATCTGTGTAAAACTCCACTGGCTATTAAAACTGAATGGCAGATCCTATTAACCACTATGCCTACAGAGGAATGGGATGAGCTATGCTTCACTCCTATTCTGGTTTCACCAGCAATTAATAATATACCAATTCATATATATATGATATACTACACATATCTATCTCATTTTCAACTTGGGATGTAGTGCCACATGTTATCAACCCCAGGCGGGTTTTTTATGCACCTAATTTTGGGGATGTCAGGTTTGGCTTCTGGCCCCAAGTGGTTTCTGTGTTCTCCACGTTGTTGCAAATTCCTCTTCCCTGTACCCCTGATAAATTTGGTAAACTAAGCAAAGAATAATGGCCCCACTATACTAATTTATTATTTGGAAACCTGTGTTTTTTATGACTTTCCAACCAGGCAGTTAAACAGGACAAGAAGGTTATTTTCTTAAAGTACTTAAAGGTAACAAAGATACAGTTCTTCCAGACATCTCAAACACATTTCCCTGTTCACAGTTCTCTAAGTGGCCCTGTGATAGTGCCCCATGAGATATCCATACCTTGTTTAGGTATTAAAGTTCATCAAAGGTCCTTTGTAAGGCAAGGGTCAATTTTTTGGAGAAAATCCATAACTGGCAACAATAATCCATAAAAGTCCATAATCTAATAGCATAAATCCACATAAATTCTAGCTCTTAGTGGACCCTGACTGAGCTCCCACAAGGGGGAATGAGAGACAGAGTGATGGCTACATCTTGACCTTCTGGAACTCCCTGGGACTCAAGGTGCCCCTTATTTATATGATGTGACCAGGAGGGTGGTGTTCTGTTGAAAATCATGGGACAACCTATCCAGAAGCATTAATCTTGCATTTCAGGTCCCACTAGACCAACAGAGCCACCACAATTAGCATAGCACTCATCTTAGATTGCAATGCACCAAAAATAAAATATACAGAAGTTAGAACTAAAACGAAAGAAACAACAGTAGAACATTTAACACAGAAAATCCCCTTTTAGAACCACCTGCTTACAAGTGCCCCCTTTAAACAGCCTAGGAGAACATTGTTTTCTGTTGCAGCATATTGCCCCTTCCCTGCAACAGATTCTTTTGAATAGGCCAGTGGGCAAACAGGTGGGAAATAAGGTTGCAGAGTAGCAAGAGAATATAGAGTATACAGTATTATGTAGTGCAAAAGTTCATAATAAACATGTAATATATGCAGTTTAAGTGGGCATGTATGAAAAAGTATAACCTGCAGCACTGTGCAGTGTTTCTACAGGGAAAGCAGAGATCAGTCATAAGGATAGTGAACCCAATGGTTTGGCAAATCATGTGTGAAATTCGGTAAACCTGAACTTAGGAGTGAACCCTTCTTAGCCCAGAATCTGTCGGAATGAGTCTTATCGGACCGTGTCGTCAGATAATCCGACTGTGTGTGGTATGCATCGGACTGATTCCGTCCGAATCTCCGTCCGACCCAATTTTCCAACATGTTGGAAATATTTCCCGACCAACTGGGCCGGACGGACCTAATCCGATCATGTGTAGAGCATTTTCATCGGACCAAGTGCCACGCATGCCTAGATCAAATTTCTACATCAAAGCTATTGGCTACTAGCCTGAATGTAGTCCCATCGTAACGAAATTACGTCATCACGTTCTGAAAGATCGGATTTTTCGACAACTTGACCCGACCGTGTGTATGCAACAGTTTCGGACACAATCCGTCGGACTAAATCCGACGGGCAAAATCCGACGGATTCGGTTGGCAAAATCTCCGACCGTGTGTACGTGGGCTTAAAGTGGTTCTAAAGGCTAAAACTATTTATCTTCATGCATTCTATGCATGAAGGTAAAAAACCTGTGTGCAGCAGCCCCCTCAGCCCATCCTAATACTTACCTGAGCCCCATTGCGATCAAGCGATGTGCACGAGAGCCTTGGCTCTTTGGGGACTCTCCTTCTGCATTGGCTGAGACAAAGCCATTGGCTTGCGCTGCTGTCAGTCACAGTCAGTGACTCAATGAGGAGAGAAAGGGGGCAGGAGAGAGCCATAGCTCTGTGTGCGAATGGATGTGCAAAGCAGTGGATCAGGAGCAAGTACTTGGGTGCCCCCATTGCAAGCTGCTTGCTTTGGGGGCACTCAGCAGGAGGGAGGGGCCAGGAGTGCCAGCATGGGGCCCAAGAAGAGGAGGATCAGGGTTGCTCTGTTCAGCACAGAGTTGATGAGTATAACATGTTTGTATTTTTTTTTTCTTAAATTGCCTAAATATCACTTTAGGGCTTTTAAGGGATACAAATCCTGTTATTAAATTGTGGGCATTTTTATTTTATTGTAAGCAATGAAGCTGCTCTTCTTATAGTGGAAAACTATAAAAAGTGAACCAAAAGGATAAAGCACTAATACAATCATTTCATAAAATTAAATAAAATGTTATAATAAGTCAAATAATAAGTCCATAAACAGGTTCAATAATTCCCACACCATGTAGTATAATCTTCAATATTATGGTGAATAATCTTCCAATAAAACACCAAGGACCACCACCAAAGTGAGGAGTGTGCCCTCACCTTCACTCCAGTGACCTCAAAATGAACAACAGTCAACAAGCGCTTTGGGATAGATGATAGCTCATCCACATCGATCACCCCCTCTTCATTAGATCTTCCAAAATTCTCCTATATCTCTCATCATCGCTCCAAGGAAATCACCACATTAAACCAGAAAAGGTACTATAGTGTAGTATTTTTTATCAAGTGTAAATAGGTAACAAAGTATTACACTAATTTGTATAAATGCCCTGACTCGGCACTAATGTATACAGTCTTGGAAGTATTAGCATTGCCGTATCACCCCCAAGGATCGGAATGTGTTCCACCAACCTGAAATTCGAGACGGATGTGATGTCAGATCAGACCTGGAAGTGACAACAGTCATGGGGGGTTATGCCTCTAGAAGAAACAAATGTTATCCGATGTGTCCATGCCCATTAGGTAGTCTAGAGGCGGTTTTTTTTCCTGGCAGAAAAAAAAAACGCTAAACGCTCCTAAATTCCAACAGTTTTTTTTTTTTTTTACCCTGATGTTTTGTTGTAAAAACGCTTATAAACCTTAATGCCACGTACACACGACCAGACTTTTCGACCGACTAGGTCCGACGGTCTTCCCAACTGACTTTTGGCGGAGTTCCGGCGGACTTTCCGAATTAACAGACTTGGACACACACAATCACACCAATGTTTTGAACGTGATGACGTACGACCGAACTAGAATAAGGAAGTTCATAGCCAGTAGCCAATAGCTACTAGCGTCGGTTTTTGTCCGTCAGACTAGCATACACACAAACGGATTTCTCGATAGGAGCTAGGTCCGGTGGAGTTCCGGCCGAAAAATTTGAAACATGTTCTATTTCTAAAGTCCATCAGATTTTTGGACAGCAAAGGTCTGATGGAGCCCACACACAATCGAATTGTCAGACGGATTCGTTCCGTCTGACCTTTGCTGACGAAAAGTCCGGTTGTGTGTACGCGGCATAACACTCAAAACCCTGCTAGAAGTTGCTAAAAAACAATAAATATGAGCGTTTTTTTATACAGCGATTTCTGGCAAGATGACTGCTGTTTTTTTTAGGCCAGTGTGCATGGACCCTAATCAGATGACATGCACTTGCAGACGTCCTTAGCTGACCATGGCATGGATTTTTTTTTTTTTTTACCAGGTATCAGTTGAAACGGTTTACACATGATGCTTTAAAGCACATGTAAACAATTTTCTGAAAATTACAAGGTCAGTTGTGAAGTGGAGCTTACTTGCATGTATAGGTACATTTACTTCAATGCTGCCTAGCATTTTCAATTATGTGCATTAACTGTCTTATCTCCTCCTAGCTTAATATCTAATAAAGCATTTCAACCATTTAGCTGTGTGTTTTATTATATATTATATACCTGGTCCCTGAATATACTGTAAGGCTGCGTACACACGCGGGGACTGTTCGCCCAACTTTGTCCGTCAAACAGTTTCAGCAAACAGTCCGCTCAAAATTAGCATGGACGGACATGGCCACACACGACGAACGAACAGTTTGCTGAAACCGTGCGCGATGACGTGAACGGCACGTACGACGGGACGAAAAATACGACGTCCTATACACTGCATTATAACTTTCGGCGTGTAAATCCTTTCTGAGCATGCGCGGAACTTAGTTTGACGAACAAGCCTACACACGAGGGGACTGTTCGCTGAAACAAAGTTTCAGCGGACAGTTTTTCGGAAATTCCGAAAAACCTTGTTCAGCGGACTGTTCGCTGAAACTGTCCGCTGAAAGCCCACACACGAGCGGACTGTCCGCCGAAATACTGTTCAGCGGACAAAGTTGGGCGAACAGTCCCCGCGTGTGTACGCGGCCTAAGGGTCTGACCACAGTGCACACTGCCCACTGCAATCTTCACTAATACCCTGTTTCCCCAAAAATAAGACCTAGCGTGATTGTCGGGGATGACTGCAATATAAGCCCTACCCCCAAATAAGCCTTGTAGGTCTTATTTTCAGGGTAAGGCTTATTTTCAGGGAAACAGGGTAGTAGTCACCTTTTAGGAAAGTTTTAAAAGGCTTGCCAGATTTTGTATTGTGGAATATTACGTTTGAAAAGAGATGGGGGCTAAAAGATAGCCCAAAAATGTTAAGGTTGAAGCCAAAAGAGTACATGCAGCCACAGAGGAGAAAGGTGGGCAAAACAAATGAAGTCACTTAAGACAGAGTCAGATAGCAGATAAGATATGATTTCCAGGGAGCAGATTAAGCCAGACCAGAAGAGTCAATACAATAGCTAAGCCAAGACAGGTGGAGTTCTAGCGAGTATTATGTCAGGCTAGGTCAGCAAAAAACAGCAGAGATAAAAGCACCCCTTTAAAGACAAAACTATACCCTACAATAAGAAGTTCAAGTGTATATTATGGCTAGTCAGTAACTGTGCTGGAGCACAGACCATGGCAAAGGCAGCATGTGTATACGTATGCGTGGCCATGGGTAGTGGAGATAGCTAAAAAGGAGGAAAGAAGGGACAGACAGACAAAAAAAGACAACCAACCATTAGGCCGCGTACACACGCGGGGACTGTTCGCCCAACTTTGTCCGCTGAACAGTGTTTCGGCGGACAGTCCGCTCGTGTGTGGGCTTTCAGCGGACAGTTTCAGCGAACAGTCCGCTGAACAAGGTTTTTCGGAAATTCCGAAAAACTGTCCGCTGAAACTTTGTTTCAGCGAACAGTCCCCTCGTGTGTAGGCTTGTTCGTCAAACTAAGTTCCGCGCATGCTCAGAAAGGATTTACACGCCGAAAGTTATAATGCAGTGTATAGGACGTCGTATTTTTCGTCCCGTCGTACGTGCCGTTCACGTCATCGCGCACGGTTTCAGCAAACTGTTCGTTCGTCGTGTGTAGCCATGTCCGTCCATGCTAATTTTGAGCGGACTGTTTGCTGAAACTGTTTGACGGACAAAGTTGGGCGAACAGTCCCCGCGTGTGTACGCGGCCTTAGACTTAACACCAGGATCGTCAAACCAGCAACTAAAGTCCATATGGCCAGCAAATAGATGTAGCACCCTCTAGATGTTAGGTACATTTATAATGGAGCTTCTGCTGTAGCCACAGAAGTCAGAATTGTTTACTTTGTTCTGCTCAGGACTCCACTGGCTGGGAGTTTGATTAACTTACCCTGTCTCTAGGGGAAGCTTCTGGAAATTAGGATGGGGGATTCAAATACTTGGCCTGAATATTTAGTAGGGTGTATCCAATCCCTGGGGAGGTGTGCTCAGATGGTGGGTGGGCTTCTGTTAAATAGGCTGGTGTCTAGAGGAGACTCTTTCTCCCCTATGTAGGAATGGATCAGTGAGCTTCAGTGGCTGTTTGCCCTGGAGCACTCCTGGGCTGGATGCTGGACTTCTCCTCCTGGGGGTAATGCCTATGGACTGTGTACATTTTGGGACCCTATGAGTAAAGCCTCCTCTCTTGAGCTGGAGTTTTCTTGATCTCAGGCGGTCAAATGTGAACTTCCTCAGTCTTCCACAACTTGTGCCTACATTTTTGGTGTATGGTCCTCAACTGTGCACATATTGACTGTCCGAGCTGAGTATCATTCCCTTGGGAACTACTGGTGCTACAATAAAGATAGACATGTCCTTCATTAGCAGTCTATTCCACTTTGGTGTATCCTGAATCGTTCTCTGATCCCCTCCCCAGTTCTACCAACAATACATTTACAAAAAAACACCTCTATACTGTTTACTGAGCCAGAATGGATGGATGACAATTGTGTGCCTCGCTGCCCTGCACTGACTAGAGAAAGAACCTGTTCTTAAATCCAGTTGGCCCTTTTGGGCATAGTGATACAGAGAAAGCAACCAACCAGCAGGCGAGTGTCTTCTCCCATATATTGCCTGATATTTTGCCAAACTAAATAACATAGATATCACATTTTTTTTGTATGCTTTTTTTCTTTTGCACTGTTAATGCAGGTTTCATGGTTTCTTTTCAAATCTGAATCAATTTAACAGTAAAATGGCAGCTCTGTGAGATTGATAGAAAGACCCCTAAGCGTTCCTTTAATAAAAAGTCAAATGTGCTTATTTGAATACCAATATAATTGCACCTTGCTGTTTTAATGTTATTTTGCAGACTAAACAATCTGATTTTAACAAGCCTTAGTTCCAGCTAAGAAAAGATTTGTAGCTTATAATTACAGTGATGCATGTACAGTGTCAGAAAGATGCATTTTTTATGTTTAATGCCCTGTTTTATTGCACTAATTTAAATTTAATGTCTGTCTGTCTGTAGTAATAACACTCAAACAAAAGTAGACTGATATGTTTTCATCATAATATTTATTCAGACAGCTCACTAAGATATGAAGAAACATTACTGGAGCTTAGATCTTTGAAAGAAAGAAAAAACCTGCGTAGGTCTGTGGAAGCAAACGACTGAGTTTTGATGATGTTTGGGGGTGAGTGGCTTTGCTAGACTACTAGCTCAGTAATACATGGCAAAAGAGTAACTATAAGATCCCTTTCACACTGCCAGCGTTTTTCAGGCACTACAGCGCTAAAAATAGTGCCTGAAAAAAGCGGCTCTATTCACACTGGAGCTGTGCGCTGGCAGGACGTCAGAAAAAGTCCTGCCAGCAGCTTCTTTGGAGCGGTGAAGGAGCGGTGAACTCACCACTCCTCCACCACTGCTCCCCATTGAAATCTATGGGGCAACGCTGCCATACCGCTGGCAAAATGGCGGTAAATCGGCGCTAAAAATAGCGCCGCTTTACCGCCGACTCCCCCCGCGGCTCGGTGTGAAAGGCTCTAAATGACTGACAATTGCACATTCCTTAGAGCCCTTTCACACTGAGCCGCGGGGGGTGTTTGCGGTAAAGTAAAGTTGAGCGCCCCTTTATCATCATTTTAGCAGCGCTATTCGGCCGCTAGCGGGGCGGTTTTAACCCCCCCGATACTGGGCGGAAAATCCACCCACAAAACACTGCCAGAGCGGAGTTTTGCCGGTGGTATTGCAGCACTGCCCCATTGATTTCAATGGGGAGCAGCGGTGGAGGAGCAGAGAGTTCACCGCTCCTTCAATGCTCCAAAGAAGCTGCTGGCAGGACTTTTCCTGACATCCTGCCAGCGCACCGCTCCAGTGTGAAAGCCGGAGTAGTGTGAATGAGCCTTAAACCTGGCATCTGTGACAGTACACTGGTTAATGTGTTTGCCAGTTCCTGCTCTCCTTGTCTCACTATTGGCCAGTGAGGATGCCCGTTACGCTCTGTAAAGCAGCATACAGTGTTTACTGCCTTCATGACCAGGGTTTATTGAAGTCTAGCTGTCCAAAACAAATGCAATAGCTTCCATGTGCACCTGTTAACTTAACTACTTCAGCCCCAGAGCATTTGGCTGGCCAAAGACCAGGGCACATTTTGCGATTCGGCACTGCATCAATTTAACTGACAATCCCAAACAAAATTGATGTCCCTTTTTTCCAACAAATAGAGCTTTCTTTTGGTGGTATTTGATCACCCCTGCAGTTTTTATTTTTTGCGCTATAAACAAAAAAGAGCGGCAATTTTGAAACAAATGCATTATTTTTTACTTTTTGCTATAATAAATATCCCCAAAAAATATATAAAAAAATTTTTTTCCCTCAGTTTAGGCTGATACGTATTCTTCTACATATTTTTGGTAAAAAAAAATGCAATAAGCAGTTATTGATTGGTTTGCTCAAGTTATAGCTTCTACATAATAGGGGATAGTTTTATGGCATTTTTCTTAATATTTTTTTTTTTTTTACTAGTAGTGGTGGCGATCAGCAATTTTTATCATGACTGCGACATTATGGCGGACACGTCACACACTTTTGGTGCTATTTTGGGACCATTCACATTTATACAGCGATCAGTGAGATTACAAATGCACTGATTACTGTGTAAATGTGACTGGCAGTGAAGGGTTTAACCAGGAGGGGGCGCTGCAGGGTTTAAGTGTGTCCTAGAGAGTGATTCTAACTGTGGGGGGAGGGGCTGTGTGTGACACGACACTGATCACTCCTTCCGATCACAGGGAGCTGTGATCAGTGTCCTGTCACTAGGCAGAATGGGGAAATGCTTGTTTACATCAGCATTTTCCCGTTCTTCCTCTCAGTGAGACGATCGCGGGTATCCCCGTGGACATTAAGTCCGCGATCAGATTCATGGAGTTCATGCGTACAATAATGTGATTTTGTGCAGTGGAGCCAACCTGCCACAGTAAAACTGCGCCGGCTGGTCTGCAAGCGATTTATATTACCTCTATGAGTGAGCAAGAAAACTGCTTATAATCGAGAAAGCATAGGTTTAAAAGCTAAAAGAGCTGATTTACATGTGTGCACTGTGTTAAAGTGTTACTAAAAACCCAAAACAATAAAAAAATGTCTGTCAATGCAGTAAAGCATGCTTGTTATGCCGCGTACACATGATCGGACTTTCCGGCAGACTTGGTCCGGTGGGCGGGAATCCGTTGGACAATTTGATCGTGTGTGGGCTCCAGCTGACTTTTTTTCCCAAAAGTCTGGCAGACCTAGAAAAAAAACATGTTTCAAATCTATCTGATGGACTCAAGTCCGACAGACTAAAAATCAGGAAACCATTCGTTTGTGTGCTAGTCCGACGTACCAAATACGACCCAAGGGCAGCTATTGGGGTTCATTGGCGTCTGGGCCCATAGGAATACCAGCTTGTCTGGGTCTCAGATCATCACATGTTACATGGAATATCAGACAGATTCAAATTTTATTGGTAATGTAAAAAAAACTTGTATATGTCTCTCCATGCATCTGACTATGATATATTCTGTTAAATGTAAGTAGTAAGTGAATTAATACATTAATGTTTTTTTATTAGTGGGCTCTGTATTAGGTCTAGAAACCCCTGAAGAAGGGCAGGATCTGCCTGAAACGATCGTCGGGTTGGATGTGTGCTTGAGCCATTTTATGTATCATATTGTGCTGTTTGTGATGATGCATTTTTCTAAATGCTTTATATGCATATTTAAAGATAATTTTAGTATTTAATAAAATATTGTAATAATATCCGTTACTTGTGTTTTCAGTTACTTATAAAGTCCCATTTTATTGGGGGGTTTTCTCCTTCTTTCTGTCATCAAATATTTGCCACACGGCATTGTGTTACCTTGCAGTGCATTTCAACACATGTGCAGTGCTATTCAAAGTTAATGATACCACAATGCATTAACCCATGTAATGTGTGTTATGGTAACATGCTTGCTGCAGAACTGAAAAATAACTATTAAAGTGTCCTTTTTAGGATCACATAATGGCCACTAAGGTGGAAAAAACCTTAATATTTTTGTTGCGACAAAACGGGAGGTCAACTTTCTTTTATTGCTACCCTTTTCTTTAGCCTCGGGTCTCTTTTTTAAAGCTTTTTTTTCCTTTTACAAGTTACAAGGATTGGGGGAGGGGGGCAGGCTTGGGTGGCATGCAGTTTTTGAAAATGAAAATTCACTGTAAAAATGTTCAGGAGATTCCATAAAAAATGTTACAGTGCATTTGTCACATTTATTGCCATTCTTTTTATTCATAAAATAGGAGTCGTAAGAATGGGTAACAAAGGCAAAGAGATGACTTTTCTATGTAGTTATGATTCTCACATTTTTTTTGCCATCATCAATAGAAATATGGTCATCTCTTATAATCTGCTTTACACAGCAATATCATATATTAGGTTAAAGTGACAGTAAACTTACATTTTTTTATAAAATAAAATAAATGCAATATGTTTGAATATACAGTAAGTAGAATGTATCTCTCTCTTCTATGTTTCCTCTTTCAAATACAAGCTTTTTTTCAGCTATTCTCAGATTTCCTGTTCTTGGTTTTTCTCCATGTCCCTCCTTGTGTATGTGAACGTATCTACCCTCTCCTTGTTCCCAAGATAAATAACACATCTACAGGCAGACACATTCAGCTCTATGAGAATTGTAATACATATAGAGTGGAGCATGTGAGACACTGCTCACTCTACACTAGTAACTGTGAGGTGCACCAATGAAAGATTGGGAGCATGTGTGGGAGTGACGTCACAAGTCTCCGACCAGTCACAGAGCTGGAGTCCTCGGCCCCAGAAGGAAGAGAGGTGAAGATGGACGCGGCCACCATCGGGGACCTCGTGGACATTACAGGCTTCGATTTCAGCTACTGTAAGTGCAACATAATGAGCTAGTAGGCGATGCTACTAGCCCATTATGCTTTTACTTTGCAGGGGAAAAAAGAGGAAGTAAAAGTCATCAGGGTTTACTTCCTCTTTAATTACAGGCACCAAGTGATCCTGACTTAATGTCTAGTGAATCATTGACTAAGAACAAAATTATACCATGGATCCTATCAGTCATTACTCTTGCATGTCAGAGACTAACTAGGTAGTGAAGACTGCATCAGAATGATGGCCCTAGAGCAGTGTTTCTAAACCTTTTTTTTCAGTCAAGGCACCCTTTAAAATTCTGCACAATCTTGAGGCACCCCATTCTAAAATGTAAAAAAATAAATAAATAGTTTTATACAGTATAACACAGCAACATCCACACATTTAGGACACCCAGCATTGCAGGTGATATATTTTTCCAAGGCAAACACAGCTTTGCACACTGGTACTAACTAGCAGTGGCGGCTGGTGCACCATTTTTTGGAGGGGGCCCCCATACTCACACACTGTTCAGTTGGTTGGTTAATCCCCCCACCCCATTGTTCGCTCTTCTTTCCACCAGCTCCAAACTTACCCCATCTAGGTCACAGGCAGCTTCGGCTCCTTCCTGCGTCTCCTCCTCCTCGGCAGCTTCACGAATGGCTTCACAGGTGACTTCCTCTGCATCTCCTTCTACTTGGCGGTTTTCCCGCTCTGTAGCCAATATGGTCGCTTCTCCTCTCGGCCAATCAGGTCTTAAGACCCGCTTCCTGATTGGAGGAGGGGAATCTGGAAGACAATAGCAAATATTAATTTGCTATTGTCACACAACTGGGTGGGCTCACGGCCAGTGCTCTGTGCCCAGAGCCCACCCTTTTTTAAAGCCAATAGGAGCCTCAGGCTCTACTCATGTGCATCCAAAAAAAACAAACATTGAAATCAATGCATCCAGTGCCCTGCATATAGATTAGGGGCCGGGCGCATGGATTAGGGGGTGGCGCACCTCCCTCCCTTATGGACGGCCGCCACTGCTGGTAATCCAATTTTTCTCTTCTCCCTCAGTTTCTTTCCCTCATTCAGTTTATGTGACCCCAGTGCTGATGGAGAGCCGCAGGAGAGACAAACAAGTATGCTGTGGAGGCACTCAACATCCTCCTTTCAACTGATGGTGTCATTGTTTGTTAGTGTGCCAGTGGCTAGAAGGTTGTAATGGTGCACAATGAAAACCTGTGGTTCTGTGTACCTAAAATATAGGCTGGATCCACCAGCTAACTTGTATATGTTTGGCCAATTTTTTAGGCATTTCGCCAAGGGCACCCCTGAAGAAATTTTAAGGCACTCTGGTTGAGCATGCACCTAGTCAGCAATGGCAGCTCCACTATTCTCTCTTCAGATATTGAATTATCAAATGACCTCTTTTGACCCTACACTGGCTAAAACATGAGTTCTCAAATGAATCTATTTACAAGGCTAAGTCGAATTTTCCTAGGCAACCATGTGCATTTCCAGATATTGACTGATGATATCTTATGTAAAAATTGCAATGTGAAAAATGACTTGGCCCTGACATTCTTCAAGAAAAATTCTTGTGTTGATCAGTGTAATCTGCAGTGAATTTGTGTCTTTACGTTAAATATCAGCGAGAGATACAGTCAACAAACAGAAATCGTTTCAAGACATGACGTGCAATTCTCTTTAGAGTTTATTAGTCACTAGCATGCCCAGTGGATTACGCTGGATTTTAGATATCTTGGAGATCATATTGACATTTATTCCTGTTTACAGGCGCACTGGTAAAATGCTGAAGAGCATAAGCTGACATGATATGACAAATGAAAGAGATGAAATGTTCAACTGCAGGTCTTCATTGAGTATAATATGTCAAGTGAACTCACAATGAAAATTCCCAGGAAGACATCCATCTATAATGCTCTAATTAAAAAGTATAAACACAAACCAAACACAGTGTGAGATCCCGGAGTTTGGCAGGATTTAAAATAAACAGAGAAGAAAGAAAGATAGGAAAACGCAGAATTTGTTTGTAGTTGCGATCATTTTATTTTGTAACAGCGCGAACAAAAGCTGTACGTTATTTTTTTAATAACTTTTATGTAGTTTCATCACTGCCTTCTAGTTTGCCTGATAAACATAAACTCTGAGTAAGTGTTATGATATAGGAACAATCCACACAGGCAGTGTCTGTTTAAAAGAAAACTATCCCCAAGACGCATTTTTATTTTGCTGTACACAAGCATAGTAAATATAACTAAGCTGAGAAATTTAATTAGACAAGATATTTTGTGTTAAATGTACTGGTTTGTACCCCTCCTCTATAGTACAGTGGTGAATTCCAGTATTAATATACTAGTAATTTTATATGCTACATTTGTCATGTTTATTTCTCCTGTCTTTATGTAATTAGTCTCAGGATGTCTCAACACCTGATGCATCTTCCTGCTCATTTCAGGGTATTAAAGTGAAACTAAAGCCCTTTAATCTAAAAGAATCACGAGGTAGTAGAGTTTTTCGGCAGAAGAAACATGAAAAGTTTTTTTTGCCAAAAAAATAAGACTTTTGTACTTAACGTAAAATATTTTTTTGAAGTTCATTGAGGGTCATAAGAATGTATTAATTCTCAGGCATTTGGGTTACACTGCCACCCTCAGGATGTTTGGGCACTGGCAAACAAAATATTTTAAAGCGTCTCTCATATATCCACACTTCCAACCCTCACACCTCAGCAAACAGTACATAAGGGTAATCACACAACGGGTTGGGACAGGTATCCCTTAATGAACTTTGAGATACATTTTTTATGGTAAGTACAAAAATATATTTTCATTATCGTTCATTGAGGTGATTTCCAAAAGCAGTTCAACTGTGGGGTGGGCTATAGCCACTGAGAGATCCAATAGGTATGGAAATCGTACTATAATGCCGTGTACACACGGTCGCAATTTTCGACAACAAATGTTCGATGTGAGCTTGTTGTCGGAAAATCCGACCGTGTTTATGCTCCATCGGACATTCGCTGTCGGAATTTCCGACAATAAATGTTTGAGAGCTGGTTCTCAAATTTTCCGACAACAAAACTTGTCGGAAATTCCGAGCGTGTGAACACAGTTTTGGCGCATAAAATTCCACACATACTTGGAGTCAAGCAGAAGAAACTGGCTATTGAACTTCATTTTTCTCGGCTTGTCATATGTGTTGTACGTCACCGCGTTCTTGATGTTTGGAATTTCCGACAACATTTGTGTGACAGCGTGTATGCAAGACAAGTTTGAGCCAACCTCTTTTGGAAAAAAATTCACGGTTTTGTAGTCAGAATGTCGGATCGTCTGGATCGTCATCCAGGTACTCACCCTATGGTCCATGCCGACAGACCTTAGATTGTACAGTAAACGTTTGTGAGGAATTGTATCAAATGCCTTTGCAAATTCCAGAAAAACTACATCTATAGATGGCAGCCACCTCCTCATAGAAAGTTAATAGATTTGTTTGGTAAGAATAATTCTTCATGAATCCATGCTGATTACTGCTAATGATACCGTTTTCATTACTAAAATCTTGTATATAGTCCCTTCCAAGACCTTACTATTGATGTTAGGCTAACTGGTCTGTAGTTCCCACGGATAAATCTTGGTAATTTTTAAGGAGTGTCTTGCATGCTGATTAGGATCGTATTAGGATGGATAGGATTAGGATGGAAACGTCCCTATAGGGAAGAAAGAGGCACACTTGTGTGCAGGACCCTCACTGTTTAAAGTGAGGAACATTAGATGACGGAATTTGAAAGCAATACTTTGAATTCAGGAAGAAAACAATGGGGACAGGAATAGCACACCCAACACTGTCAAATGTAAGTTAGTCACTATGTCAATTACAGGGGAAGTTATTATTAATATTATTATACATAATTTATATAGCCCAACAGTTTACGCAGTGCTTTGCAATATAAGGGAAAACAGTACAATTTAACCACTTCCCGACTGCCTCACGCAGATATATTGCGGCAGAAGGGCACGTACAGGCAGAATCACATACCTGTACGTTGCCCTTTAAGGAGCAGGTGGCGGGCAGGCGCTGGGAGCTTTGTGAGTGCGATCGTGGGTCCCGCAGACTCGATGTCCCCGGGGATACCCGCGATCATCTCATGGAGAGGAAGGAAGGGAAAATGCTAATGTAAACAAGCATTTCCCCGTTCTGCCTAGTAACACTGTCCCTGATCACCACTCCCTATAATCGGGAGCGGTGATCAGTGTTGTATCACACGTAGCCCCTCCCTCCTACAGTTAGAATCACTCCCTAGGACACACTTAACCCCTACAGTGCCACTTAGTGGTTAACCCATTCACTACCAGCCACATTTACACAGTAATCAGTGCATTTTTAATTGCACTGATCGCTGTATAAATGTGAATGGGCCCAAAATCGTGCCAAGTATCTGATCTTTCCGCCATAATGTCGCAGTCATGATAAAAATCGATGATCGCCACCATTACTAATAAAAAAAAAATGCCATAATACTATCCCCTATTTTGTAAACGATATAACTTTTGCGCAAACCAATTAATAAACGTTTATTGCATTTTTATTGTATTTTTTCTTTTTACCAAAAATATGTAGAAGAATACGTATTGAAACTGAGGAAAAAAAAATTATATATATTTTTTGGGGATATTTATTACAGCAAAAAGGAAAAAATAATGTATTTTTTTCAAAATTGTCGCAATTTTTTTGTTTATAGCGCAAAAAATAAAAACAGCAAAGGTGAGCAAATACAACCAAAAGAAAACTCTATTTGTGGGAAAAAAGGACATCAATTTTGTTTGGGAGCCACGTTGCACGTCGTGCTCTGGTCTTTGGCCAGCCAGATGAAGTTCAGTGAAGGACAGATTAAAATATTGGCCAACAGAGAGGTCCCCCAATACCTTAGGAAATTACAACGTACCTGTTTCGTAGAACAAGACTCAAGGAGTAAGAAAGTGGATACATCCATAAAGAGAATACTCTAAGTATGAGAGAAGGGGGAAATAGGAGTCATTCCCAAACTGACCAGAATCAGGCAAACAGTTAGTAAAACATTTTGCTCTTAAAAAACGGTTTTGTGTATTGCCAAATTCCAGACTCTCTGACTGAAGACAAGAATCAAAAAGTGCTGAGGAACATCATGAGAAGGAATCTATGTGACACAGACTTCCCCAACAATCTCATAAGGTCTAAAATTAGTAAAGGGCAAAGGATCAATTATACTCAAGGAATGTAGATTATTACATGAACCTTGGTTAAGCAGGAACTACGTTAATATTGTAGAGAAAGTATCCTAAGCATTCTATGAAAGTGATGGCAGGAAAAAGGAGCACTAGGTTGACTTAACAGTTGGTGCCATGGGTGGGGTGCAAAATTACCAGAGTACACTGAAAAATCGAGTTTTTAAGGAAAGGAATGGTAGGAACTAATCCCAGTCAATCTTTCCATTTACATAATCCCTCAGACTTCCCTCAGACTTTTGGAGAGTTAAGCACCACAAGGAATGCAACCAACTATGATGAAAAGGGAGTGAGAGGAGTAAGAGAGAGTAGATGAGATACCATTCTCAAAATAGATTTTTTACCAGGGTAGGAATCAAAGCTGCCACAAATGGCAGCTAAATTCATGTCCAGTCCAAAGGTTTAGAATGGCCCTCCAAGCCTTGTCATGTGGCCTTCACATCATGTTTGGGGCCACATTGTGCTGAAACTCTAATCCACTACCTCGACACTTACCCTCTGCTACAGCTCCCCACTGTCACTAGTAAACACAGAAGCCTTCTGTGTTCACAAGGGTTAGCTTTGGTCTCAGGAATGAACAAATCCCTGCAAGCACTCATGGCAAGGCATGGTGGGGACAGATGTCCAGAATCTGAGAGGGAGAATGATCTCCCTGCAAGGCGAGGCAGAGTGGCCAACATAGGGAGGTATTAGAGCAAGGTCAGGTAGGAGAGAGAGATACGAAGAATCTTTGGGAGGGTGGGTTGGAATTCCAGACATAGTGCACCCCCAAACCCTGCACTCTGTATGCAGCGCACTCCTAAACCCTGCACTCAGTACATAGCGCACCCCTAAACCATGCACCCTGTTCATAGTGCACCCCTGAACCCTACACTTTGTACATAGTGCAAACCCAGATACAACCGGTCCTTTGAGGGCAATCATACTGCAAATGCTGCCCACAATGAAATTGAGTTTGACACCCCTGATCCAAACTGTCAGGAAACATATCTGTAAGGAATCCAGCAGGACCAAATAATGGAAGAATGTGTCTTTGTATGTTATTGTGTTTTTGCAATCTATGTGTATATAGCACCTTTTATTACATTTAATAAAAAAGCTAATTTCTCTGCATTATAGAGAAAGGCCTTCTTTCTGGTATCATAGTTGTGGGACTAGTAGGATATAATCCCTTTTAGGGATTTTTGAACCTGTTTAATTTTTTAAATTCAGGCTTGCTATTATGATTAGGTGTGCCAGATCATTTCTCCATGCCATCAGAAGACCCCTTGCACTAAATCAGGTGCACAACCCAAGGTCCAGAAGTATCAGGAGTAAAAGTGGCAAGAGCAGGGGAAAAAGATGCCTAACCTTATAGGGTGGATAAATCAGGTGTTCCTTGAGAGTATCATCACAGTGCCAGACACTAAGCACCCCACACATCTGAACAGACATGATGTTAATGCGAGACACAAAATTAGATGCTTGCAAAAGATAACCAGAGCTGACTCTAGACATTTTATTTAAAAGCTCTAAGATACAAGAGTTTGTCCTTGGAATGGAAGGGTCTATTTTAAGAGGTTTAATTCATTATGACATGGTTTCACAAAGCTGAATAACCACCAAGGGAAGGGTAGTTAATGAAAATACTGTATCTCCAATTGAGACCCAAGTAGGGAACCCAACTGTCTGTCCATGAAATCCTTAAAGGTAAGAACATCATCAACTCTTTGGTTAGTATGTTTGTTAAAGTGCTTAGCCCAAAACAAACAATATTCTCCTGTCAGCAGATGGGAATTCTATAAAGTCCAGTGCCCAAAAGTCCCATCCCAAGCTAACCCTGCAATTTTTTTTAAGCCCAGCAGGATCCAGATATGGCCCCTAAAGCTGTTGATGAAGATATGGCAATTAATTTTGCTACTGTGTAGAGACTAGATCAATGAGCGTATTTTGAAGACTTGATTGAAGTCACTGAAGTCAAAAAATCTAGGAAGTATCTTTTTTTATTAAATGTTTTACTTAGAAGAGCTGAGGAAAACATATCCAGCAAATGGACACTAGCAAATAACTGAGATATTTAAAATGAGATGGAGTTATATGGTGGCTCCTTTAAGATTTTTTATTTTTTTGTTTGCTAGTGATTAATATAGTATAACTATTTATCTAAGAATTACAACATTCCTGAGTCATCCAATAGATGATAAATAGATCCAATAGATGATAAATTAAAAAATTCCCTTAAAAGGCATCACATTTACTTCTAATTTGTCCCCCAATGCTTATGAACTCCATAAACAACACACCTCATCCTTTAAAGAATATGTAAACCCAACATTTCATATTTCTGAATCCTGATATGTGCCTGCTGTACCATGTACTTGTATGAAAAAGTATCCTCATCTCAATGTATTGCATCCTTTGTGTGAAATCCATTTCACTGGGAAGCTCAGTATGCTGCTGCTTCTCTTGCCCCAGTGCTCTATGCAGCCGAGAACAGAGATTTTTGAGATTCTTTGATATTTATACACAAATGTTTTGCCTTTCATTTCTGTTTTAAACTGAATGGGATATTTTACAGAGTGATAGTTTACAATCACTTTAATGTACTACAAAGATATGAGTTCACATGGGCTTCTGTGCACTGTTTTATCAGAAAATAAGTCAGGTAAGTAAGTTTTATGGTCTTTGGACATATGCAGAGGACCCATAGAAAAAGGAATGGGCTAATGCAGCCTGATGTGCTTTGACACACTAAAAACATACTGCATGTCATATGTAGAACATTGTTAATATGCCTAAGAGTAATAATAGTGAGAATGCTTACTTAGAAAATACCTGTTCTGAGACATGTTCTGAAAATGTTAGCTGGCTGCTGCGTCTGGCTGTAATATTTTTGAGTTGGTAACCATGAGCAAGTATGCAACCAGTAAAGTCAAAGTGAAATCAGATTGTTGGTTTACATACTTCTTTCAGGTCAATGAAAGTACTGAATCCAATGAATCAGCAAAACATCCAGATAAACCAACATTTTAAGAAGGTGGGGTCAGCAACATCATCCTACCTTTTTTCCAGTGGTTACCTTTAAATTTGATGACAGGACCCATCATCTGTAGCCAGTGCTAAAATGCAATGCAAAAGTGGCAAAAATAATCACTTTTCTAGCAGAAGAAAACTTCTTCACACAAGCAGGACATCCAGATGTTTTAAAACAAAGGGGGGCATCATCTCACTGTAAAATAGAACAGATTTAACATGCATTACATGGCCATCACACTGGGCATGGACACATATGCTCCATGTGAATGAGGCCTAATTGTCATGTGGGCCAGATAGCACGAAAGAGGAGATGTTGGGTAATTAAAAGAGAAGTATGGGAATTTTATTTATGAATCATACTTACCTAGGTAGATGCTGCATCGGTCCCCCTCTGGCTTTAAGGCTGAGAACTGAGTAATCAAACAGTCGATCACTCAGTTCTCAGAGCTCCCTGAGCAGAGAGCTGGTGGCTGTCAGTCTCTGGCTCTGCTCTGCCCTCCCCCCTCCCCCACGGTGTTCACTGAAACACTGGGCTGTGGCTCAGGCTCTCAATGGCACATTGAGAGGCTGAGCTGGGTGCCGGTCCAGGCATGTGAATGGATCCCAACCATATGGTTACGATCTTTCCCCAGCCTGGACGACTCTGTTACATCAGCCAAGAGCTGGCTTAATTGCCTCAGGGCACCCGCCATATATTATCTAATAAAGGTTTAACCACCTGATCACCCTGTGGATGACATCAGTTAGGCTTTAGCATCAGGGTCTGCGTCAGCCCCAAGCAGTGTCCGATTAGTGTCAGTAGCGCTGACACCCACGCACGCACCATACACCTCCCTTAGTAGTATAGTGTCTGAACGGATCAATATCTTTGATCTAATCAGAACTATACTAGCGTCCCCAATAGTTTAGGCTTTTCAAAAATGCAGCGTTAGCAGGATCAGCCCAGATACCGACTAGCACCTGTGTTTAGCCCCTCCGCCAAGCCCAGCCCAAGTGCAGTATCAATCGATCACAGTCACTTACAAAGCACAAGACACATAACTGCAGTGTTCGCAGTCAGGCATGAACCCTGCGAATGCTAACAGTTTTTTTGGTAGCGATTGAAGCAGGCTCTGACAATCAAGTGCTATTTTTGCCTGTGAGTCTCACTAGTTGTACCAGTAATTTTAGAGGCCACAATGTCCAATTGAAGGTACACTAGTGAAGAGGCTACACGTTTCTGAGCATGACAGATGAGAGTGAAGAGGATGTCACCCATCTGTCAGATTCAGGCTCAGAACCAGTAGACAGCAGCGGCACCCTGACAGATAGCTCTGACAACAGAGTAGTGGTCCCTACCAAGGTCAGGCATACCCGGCCGCGTTCTTCTTCTGTTGTTGAGGAGCAAGAACCGCAAGGCTCTCATCAATTCCTGGTCGTAGTCAAACCAGCACTATAGTATCACGTGGTGATGTGGCGAGTCCCATAAGTGCAGTTCAAGCTGATGCAGTGGCTAGCACAAGTAGTGTCCCACAGCCACCAAGAAGACAAACACAGGCCTGTTGAGCCCATAGTGCTCTTCCTGCTGCATATGTCAATCCTAATTGGGAGCCCACCACTTCTGCAGCACCCATACTGCCCCCATTCACTGGCCAACCTGGAATTCAGTTGGAAACAGTTTATTTTAAATCACTTGATTTTTATTGCCTGTTTTTCACCGAAGATCTCTATAGATCTATTGTGGACCAAAGCAATTTGTATGCTGGTCAATTCATCGCCGCTAATCCATAGTCAACACTTTCCAGGGATTGGAATCCTATTACAGTTTCTGAATTTAAGAACTTTCTGGGCCCATCGCTCCTCATGGGCATAACTAAAAAGAGTGAGTTGTGGTCATATTGGTCCACTGACCCAATTCACCATATACCTGTGTTCTCTGCATCCATGACCAGGGCTATATACGAGCAGATCTTGCGATTTATGCACTTCAACGACAATGAACATCTTTGGGGTGGCCCTGGATTTGATCAACTCTACAAAATCCCCTCATAAACCATTACAACCAACAGTATGCAGCCTTGTTTACTCCCGATCAAGTTGTCTGCGTGGATGAGTCCCTGATTACATTTTATGGCCGCTTGTCTTTCAAACAGTATCTTCCTAGCAAGAGTGCCAGATATGGGGTCATACATATAGTTTTATGGCTTACGAGGGAAAAGATAGTCACGTGGAGCCTGAGAACTGCTCAGACTACATAGGGAGCGCTGGTAAGATTGTGTAGGACATGGTGTCACCCTTATTCGGAAAGGGGTACCACTTGTACATGGACAATTATGAGCCACTTTTTAGTCACCTTTTTGATTGTGGAATTGGTGCATGTGGCACTGTGCGATCTAATTGCCGGGGCTTACCCCAGCAGCTTGTAGAGTCCTGACTTAGACTGGGGGAGAGAGCCTGCTTGAGATGTAATAATTTTCTTCCAGTAAAGTGGAGGGATTCACAGAATGTTTTCGTTCTGTCCTCCCTTCATGCAGATACGACAGTCCAAATTCCAATGGCGTCTGGTGTTGTGGAGGAAACCCTCTGTGTCCACGAATACAACCTTAATATGGGAGGGGTGGACCTCAACGACCAGTTGATGGCGCCATACTTAATTGACCAAAGAGCCAGATGCTGGTACAGAAAAGTGTCTGTTTAGTTATTTCAATTGGCTCTGCTGAACGCTTATGTGCTATACAAGGCATCAGGACGAACTGGATCCTTCCTTAAATTCCAGGAAGAGGTCATCACAGTCCTTCTGTTTCCAAATGATACTGTGCCCCAACTTCCCAATGCAAATGCAGTGAGCCTGCTGCATGAGAGGCATTTTCTACGTGTTCTCCATGATACCCCTACCCAACGAACCCCCCAAAGAAGATGTTGCGTCAGTAGGAAACGTGGATACAGGCACGACACCCACTTTTATTGTCCCTCCTGTCCTAACCAACGCTACCACACACTAGTGGAATATTAGCGTAGGGTACAGCACTGCACAGTCCTAGGACACACTTTCACAGGGTCTCCAAAGATGCCATCGCATTTTTAGAGACCCGAACCTGGAACCTTTACAATTACAAAAAAAGTGTAAAAAATAAATAAATAAGAAAAGTAAAAAAAAAAATATATATATATATATATATATATATTTATGGTGTGGAGCCCTCTGACCGATACGGTTAAGGATGACAAACAAGGTTAACATAAACTCGCTTACTTGAAATGGACCTGAAAGTGTGCCCTGGTCTGACGTACGGTATACCAAAATAAGGGGGCATACCTTAGATAGAAAGTGGGTGATAAATGAAATGAATATGAATGGAGTGAAATGAGTACTCTCATGAGGAGTATGATGCTTGAGAAATGCCCTGAAAAAGGGGATGGGTGGGTGGGTATCGCGCACCGGAACCGACGAGGAAGACAGGCGAACGGGCTGGTTATATACTCCACCGGGCTCCTCCCATAATTTCAGGCCACCATACTGGCCTTTCTATTTATGGTGTGGAGCCCTCTGACCGATACGGTTAAGGATGACAAACAAGGTTAACATAAACTCGCTTACTTGAAATGGACCTGAAAGTGTGCCCTGGTCTGACGTACGGTATACCAAAATAAGGGGGCAAAAACATTCAGGTAGGGTTGCATTTTATTGATCCAAGTTTGTTTACTGGGTGAGCTCGACAAAGGCCTGGGTCATCTCCGCTTGCGGAATGGGTATGTAGCGGGCGAAACAGGTGGACCTCCATCTGCCCAACTTCTTGACAATGTGAGTAGGACAGAGGTGAAGGATACCCGGGAGTATCCTGACACGTTCCACCGGGCAGCGTTCAGAGGTTTAGTGAGAAATGGCAGAAGAGGACTAACTCCTGGTTGATCAGCCAAAAAAGGGGCCGACAGGCGCGTGAGAATGGCGACCGGGTACCAGCGGTTGTTGGACTTATAGAGGTGTATGTCCGAACCCGAGCCAAGCTGCTGCGTCTTGGAGACTGCTAAGTGTAAGACGAAATGGTCTTCGTATCGGACCAGGTGGTGCTCGCACAGCATGCGTGCTGTGAGGCTACAACAAGTAAAACTCGCTTGGCCGTAAGAAGCCGTAGAAGGCCAGGTGTATGGCTGCTTGTAAATGACACTAATGTGGAGACCGAAAAGGTGAAGTGGCCAGGAAATCTGACATATTTCTAAACGTCTCCTGTAACAGGCAGTCGTTTTGGTGCCGGCCATCGGCTGGCGCTTTCTGGATACCGCGCATAACAGCCCGAACGGCGTGGTAAAATAGGAAGGGCACGGTAGGGTCCTGGAGGGACGTGAAATGTTGCACACCGGTCAGGTATAGCCGGATCGTATTAAAGGATAACGCCAACTGCGAGTGGCAGTAGGCAATGAAGGCTATGACTTGCTTGACACGGGACGTCTCTGTACTGTGATACGTGATGAAGTTGGTTAAAGGCCCTCCAGGCTGATTGATAGGCTTTGAGGGTATTGCGGGAAAGGGAGTGATCAAATGAGTTGGGTAGCCGCTAGGAGGTGAGGGGCTAATCCAGGGTCAGTTGAGACCAGTCCGAGATAGCTGCTGATGTTAGTCCGGCTCCGGGTACCTGAACGAAAACGAGACAAGGTTAAAAGCGGGAGAGGGCGTCCGCTGCCTGATTGACTTTACCGGGGATAAAGGAAGAATGGATGTTGAACTGAAACAACAACAAGAGCTGGACCAGTCGACGTAGGAAGGACATAACCAACAGAGAGGGCGCCTTGGCGCAGCCAGGAATTGCCAGTAACTGGGGAGGCCAGGGAGCTGCGAGCCAGAGGTGGCCAAAAAAACAGCCGCAAGCCCGTGGAGGCCGCTGCGTCGGTCATCACCTGGGGAGAAAGGGAAGACACGGAGGGAATGAACAGGGAGACGTCATTCCCAGACGATAGGTATTCCTCCCGCATAGCAAGGACTGCTATTGCCGCGGGAACCCGGCTGAGGACTTGCTCTGGATCCTGTGAGAGGGACAGTAAGACCAATAGGCGTGACACAAAGGCGCGACCCCTGAGGGATGGTGTGCATAGCGACGCTCGACATGCCGTGAAGGGACTGTAGGTGTCTTTCGGATGACTAAACAGGGGAATATGCGAGGATATTATATGTCCGTAAAGATGGCAGTTGTAATGGGCGAGCATTGGCCGATGGCTATGGGCTGATGCCTCTGGACGCCTCGTAGTGGGGATCTTGCTGTATGGGCCGTAGCAACAGATGGCTCTCCGAGCATTGTAAGGATAAGAAATGTTGAACGCTGGCTAGAAATAGCCTGGGCGTGCTACAGGAAGAAGCCAGTCGCGTGTGTCAACACGATCCTGGTGCGGACGGAAGTAGAACTCAACTGTCCTAAGGAAGAGACGGATAGACAGACAACAGTGAATGGTTTGTAAGAAAGCCACGGGAGACGAGAGGCCAATTAAGTGCTGCTGAAAATGACGTGTAGCCAGTTTGTGTGCCACTGAGAACGTGCTTGCCAATGAATGATTGCAAGAAGTTATGCTAAGTCACGAGCCTTGGCGTGACTAAAGTTGTGTTTAAACATGTGCTTGCGACAATTGCCCGGGAGTTTGTCACTGGAGATGTATACGTAGAGACTGTGAGCCATTCGTGTTACCGCATGTGCACTGCGAAGACTACAGGAGTTGTGCTTGAATGCATGTTTGGATGCGTGCTTGCGATAATTGCAAGATGTTACCCAGGATGCGTGCTTGCCATGACTGCAAGATGTTATGCTAGGATGCGTGCCTGCAACTAATGCAAGGAGTTGTGCCAGGACTCGTGCCTGCAACGACTGCAAGGAATTATGGTAGGCTTCATGGGTAGCCAGGCCGGAAAAGACAGAAGTCCATCCGGTCCAACCAAATCAAAATAAATAAGGTATCACACAACCCGACACCCAATTCTACGCCCGCAGCTGATCCAGAGGAAGGCAAAAAACCCCCAACAGAGCATAGGCCAATTTGCTACAGCCGGGGAAAATTCCTTCCTGACCCCTCGAGAGGCAATCGGATTTTTCCCTGGATCAACTATACCTATAAATATAAGTACCCCGTAATACAACGTACATTTAGGAAGGTATCCAGGTCTTCCCTAAAGCAATCTATTGAGCAAGCCAGAAGTGCCTGCCAGCAATGATTGCAACAAGTTGTGCCTGGACACCTGCTTGCAACGATTGCAAGAGGTCTATGCTCAAATGCGTGCTTGCCATGATTGCAAGAGAACTATGCTCGAATGCGTGCTTGTAATGAGTGCAAGAGGTCTATGCTCGAATGCGTGCTTGCAATGATCGCCAGAGGTCTATGCTCGAATGCCTGCATGCAACGATTGCAAGAGGTCTATGCTTGAATGCATGCTTGTAATGAGTGTCAGAGGTCTATGCTCGAATGCGTAATTGTAATGACCGCGAGAGGTCTATGCTCGAATGCGTGCTTGCAGCGATTGCAAGAGGTCTATGCCCGAATGCGTGCTTGTAATGAACGCAAAAAAAGGTCTATGCTCGAATGCGTGCTTGCAACGATTGCAAGAGGTCTATGCTCGAATGCGTGCTTGTAATGACCGCGAGAGGTCTATGCTCGAATGCGTGCTTGCAGCGATTGCAAGAGGTCTATGCCCGAATGCGTGCTTGTAATGAATGCAAAAGGTCTATGCTCGAATGCGTGCTCGCAACGATTGCAAGAGGTCTATGCTCGAATGCGTGCTTGTAATGACCGCGAGAGGTCTATGCTCGAATGCGTGCTTGCAGCGATTGCAAGAGGTCTATGCCTGAATGCGTGCTTGCAACGATTGCAAGAGATCTATGCTCGAATGCGTGCTAGTAATAAGTGCAAGAGGTCTATGCTCGAATGCGTGCTTGTAACGATTGCGAGAAGTCTATGTCTGGATGCATGCTTGCAACGATTGCAAGAAGTCTACGCTTGGATGTGTGTTTGCAACGATTGCAAGAAGTCTGCGCTTGTATGTGGAGAAAACAGCGAGACACGCCTAAACGAAGCTGTGTTTCCCTTTTGAAGGCAATCTATAATGAAATGAGGCCGAGGAGCAAGGCCCCCCGGCAGGCATCCAAACATTGAAGAATCAACTGGACCCAAGCCGGGAAGCGGTATGTGACAGTGAAATGAGAGAACCTGCCATGACAGAGATCCGGATCGCCATGCCACAACTTGCGACCGAGCACGAAACGGATTCTGGAGCATGTACTGAAATGAGGCCATTCCTGGGGCACGCCGAGACGAATTTGGTACACCGATGTGACTATTCGTACCGGAACGTGATAGGTGAAATGAAATGAAAAACCCATGACAAAGACAAGAATCAGAGGACGAGCCCATGAACCAAACAGATGAATCCTGTCTTTGGAGCATGTACTGAAATGAGGCGTAGCAGCTGGGCACACCAGAACGAATCGGTGCATAAGGAATGCGACAGGATTCGAATTGGCGCGTAATAAGTGACAGAAATGATATGCCATGACAGAGACAAGATTCAACGACTGGACTGATGGTTACAACAAAGAATCCGTCTCTGGAGCATGTACTGAAATGAGGCGTAGCAGCTGGGCACACCGGGACGAATCGGTGCATAAATAAACGCAACAGGATTCGAATCGGAGCGTAATAAGTGACAGAAATGATATCCCATGACAGAGACAAGATTCAACGACTGGACTGATGGTAGCAAAAAAGAACCCGTCTCTGGAGCATGTACTGAAATGAGGCGTAGCAGCTGGGCACACCAGAACGAATCGGTGCATAAAAAATGCGACAGGATTTGAATTGGAGTGTAAAGAGTGACAGAAATGATGTCCCATGACAGAGACAGGATTCAACGACTGGACTGTAGGTTACAAAGAATCCGTCTCTGGAGCATGTACCGAAATGAGGCGTAGCAGCTGGGCACACCAGGACGAATCGGTGCATAGAGGAATGCGACAGGATTCGAATTGGAGCGTAATAAGTGACAGAAATGGTATGCCATGACAGAGACGAGAATCAGGGACCGTGCGTGAACCTGCGAGTGACTCAGTCTCTGGAGCATGTACAGAAATGAGGCCGAACCCTGGGGCACTTCAAGGCGAATCGGTGCACCAGAGGTGCGACAAGATTCACGCCGGAGCGCGACTAGTGACAGAAATGATTTGAAACGGTAGAAATGACTGGGAGTGAAATGATTTGACCTGAGATAAAATAAGATACATAACATAACTGCATGAATGAAGAGACATATATTCGAACTGGAGCAGACAAAGCGAAACGTGCGGACTGCTTGCCTTGTCGTAACAAGCAGTCGGCTGTGAGTCGAACGATTCGACCGATACTAATAGAAATGCTCGGGCAGACGAATGGTTTTGAATGCCGTACCAGCGAATGAATCGCCTGACGTGGCGTAATCGAACGTGTCGAAAAGTGATAACGACTACATCGAAAATAGAAAATAGTGACATGCGTACGAGGGCCACAGTAAAACATTCGATTTAAAAGAAGCGAGCGGGTCGAGAGTACAGGGAATGTTGATGGTACATCGAAATACATATCTGAAAAGGGGATGCCGAAGCCAAACCTGCGACAGCCGGCCCAACGTGAAACGACAAATTCGATGGGTACGACGACACTCCGACGGCGAAACCCACGGACGCTGATGTACGGGAAGACGAGTTGTCAAGACGGAAACGAATAACGCGGGAACTCACGAACAGGCTCACTGCCTCTGGTCTGGATAGTCGGCCCTTGATGTCTGACGTATCAGATATCGCGCACCGGAACCGACGAGGAAGACAGGCGAACGGGCTGGTTATATACTCCACCGGGCTCCTCCCATAATTTCAGGCCACCATACTGGCCTTTCTATATATATATATATATATATATATATATATATATATATATATATATATATATATAATAGAAAAAACAAAAATAGTTGTAATTTTCTTCTTGTTCTTCTCTCTTCTCTCTCTATTGTTCTGCTCTGTTTTACTGTATTTTATGCTTAACTGCAATGTTTTATTGTTACATATCATGTTTGCTTTGCAGGTATGTAATTCTTTTTATACTTCTAGTTTACTGTGTGTTTTATTGTTAATCATTATTTTCTTTGTAGGAACGCCATTCAGCTGCACTGATTTATCTATCTTGACATCAACAGCGTTTGCTCTCACAATACGTAAATCAACGACTCCTGCGCTGTAGGAGCTGATTTCACCAACACAGTTGAAAAAAAGAGCATATATGCCAAAGCATGGGGGCAGGGGTGGAGGGGCGATTTGCCCCTAACATTAGGGGCGGATTACCCCCATGCTTCGGCATATATTTTTTACTCTTTGGCACAGATTGCAATAAAAAAAGTTGTTTTATTAAGTTAATGTTTTATCGTTACCATTGTTTGGTTTTCAGGTATGCCATTAAGCTGCATCACTGATTTATTTATCTTGACAGTAACAGTGTTTGCTCTCACGATACGTAAATCAGTGACTCCAGCGCTGTAGGAGGTGAATTCACCACCACAGTTAAAAAAAAACGGTGCATGTATATCCATCATTAGAAGTGGGTGGATGCAGGGTGGTATTCTAATGGTGGGCATACCCACCGATCGATCTCTTTTTTCTTTCAGCCCACAGGCTGCAGGAAATAAAAAAGAACATTTTCAAGTAGGGGGAAGGAACCCCCCCCCCCCCCCTCGCAGTCTTCCATGGTTTTCTCTGGCTCTCCTATCCCAGAGGGGAACCTGAGAATGCAGCCGGTGTTCCACCAGCTGACCATAGAGCTGATCAAAGACCAGAATGGCTCCAATCATCTTTATGGCCTAAGAAACCTGAAGCTACAAGCACTTTATGACTTCAGTTTCGCTAGATATAAACAGCACCATTGGGAAATTGGTAAAGCATCTTATCACACCGATCTTGGTGTGGTCAGATGCTTTGAGGGCAGAGGAGAGATCTAGAGCCTAATAGAGTCCAACTTTTTTTAAAGAGTTCCCTGTCACTACCTATTGCTATTATAGGGGATACTTACATTCCTTGTTATAACCATAAAAATGATAAAAAAAAGAAAGGAACAGTGTACAAATAAAAAAAAAAGGCAAAAAAAAAAAGTACCCCTGTTCCCCCATGCTCGTGCACAAGGGTGAACGCAAGCATCGATCTTGTGTCATATGTAAACAGCAATTGCACCATGCATGCGAGGTATCACTGCGAACTTCAGATCTAAAGTGGTAACCTGTAAAGTTTGTCACCACTGCATGGTTCTGTGCAATTTTAAAGCATGCCGTGTTTGGTATCTATGTACTCGGCATAAGATCATCATTTATATTTTACCATTTGGGCAATATAGTGTGTTTTAGTGCATAAAAATTCAAAAAAGTGTTTTTTTTTTTCCCCAAAAAATTGCGTTTGAAAAATCACTGCACAAATACTGTGTGAAAAAAAAAATGCAACAAAAATATAATGTTTGGGGGTTCAAAGTAATTTTCTAGCAAGAAAAAAATATTTTTTTCATGTAAACAAAAATTGTCAGAAAGGGCTTTGTTTTCAAGTGGTTAGAAGAGTGGGTAATGTGTGGCATAAGCTTCTAATATTGTGCATAAAATACCAGGACAGTTCAAAACCCCCCAAAATAACCTGCAAAATACTCAACGTGCCTCTCAGCAAATACCTTGGGGTGTCTACTTTCCAAAATTGGGTCATTTGGGGGGGATTTTGTTCTATCTTGACATTTCAGGGCCTCCGAAATGGTCATAGGTAGTAAGGAGTGAAATCACCATTTTATGCCCTTGGAAAGCCTGAAGGTGGTGCTTTCGGGATCCTGTACATGGCTAGACTCCCAAAAAGTCCCACCCATGTGGTATCCCTGTACTCAGGAGAAGCAGCAGAATGTATTTTGGGGTGTAATTTGACATACACATATGACCATGGTATGTTTGAGCTATATATCACTTAGTGACAACTTTGTGTAATTTATTTTTGTCATTTTTCAATCACTTGTGACAAAAAAATAAAATAAAATGTGTTCAACATGCCTCTTAGCAAATTCCTTGAGGTGTCTACTTTTCAAAATGGTATCATTTGGGGGGGGGGGGGGTGGGGGTGTTGTACTGCCCTGCCATTATAGCACCTGAGATAGGCAGTCATAAACTAAAAGTTGTGTAAATTCCAGAAAATGTACCCTGGTTTGTAGACACTATAACTTTTGAGCAAACCAATAAATATCCACTTATTGGATTTTTGTTTACACGAGACATGTGGTTGAATGCATTTTGGCCTAAATATATGTGTAAAATTGAGTTTATCGTATTTTTTTGTAACAAAAAGTAGAAATAATTTTTTTCAAAATTTTCAGTATTTTTTCGTTTATAGAGCAAAAATAAAAACTGCAGAGGTGATCAAATAACACCAGAAGAAAGATGTATTTGTGGGATAAAAAGGGCGCAAGTTTTGTTATGGTACAGCATTGCATGACCACGTAATTACCAGTTAAAGCAGAGCAGTGCCAAATTGTAAAACGTGCTCTGGTCAGGAAGGTGGAAAATCCTTCCGGGGCTGAAGTCAGGGCCGTCTTTAATATTGATTGGACCCTGGGCAAAATTTTTCTTAGGGCCCCCCTCCCCCCATGCAATTTCGCTCTCCACCTTCTCGGAGACATACAATAAATAGCAGCTAGACTTAAAATCAGTTTACTGTATCAGATCAGGCAGCGATTGCGATTGGTTGCCAGAGGTTACAGCATATCATTACTGCTTACTGACTGGTTGCTAGAGGTTACAGCACTCTTTAAGGCTCACTGATTAGTTGCTAGTAGTTACAGCACATTTCTGCTTGTTGATTGGCTGCTAGAGATTGCTGTACAGTAATACTGCTCACTGATTGCTATAGGTTACAGAACATCTTCTCCTCACTGCAGAGGGGCATGATATACCTATGAATGCTACCTTTATTTACATATCAATGCAGTTGGCCTCAGCTATTTACATATGCATGTCACTGCTATTTACATATGCATGCCAGTATTTACATGTAAACACAGGGTCTGCAGGTGAGTAATCTGTACACAACAATAGGGCAGAGCTGGGCAGTATTAGTAGCAGCACAGGACTAAAACTTCAAGGGACAAGGGAATGTAAACTGGGATAGTTGGCAAGTATGAGACAGCTGCTTTGGGCCCCACAACAATGACAGGGCCCAGGGCAGCTGCCCCTTTTGCCCTGCCTTAAAGACGGCCCTGGCTGAAGTGGTTATCCGAGCCAGTTCCCCTGCTACCTCGGTCTCCAGAAATCCTAAAAATTAACCGTCATTACTAGAACCAATAGTACAATTTATTTATGAGAAGACTGAACAGAAGTACAGTACATTGTTTAAAGGGTAAGTTCACCTTTACAGAAAAATCTGTAAGGTGAATTTACACTGGATCCCTTCCCACCCCTCCACTGACCTGGAGTCTGGCAATCATCAGCTCTAACACACTGGATAGCCGCTTTACCGGTTCAGGGATTAGAAATCCCCTCGGCTTAATCTCCTAAACGTATCTTGTATAGGTATGTATAGGAGCCATTCAAATTGATCGGTGCCGACACGTGGGCGGCGCCGACCAATCGGAACCCACCTAGCCTGTCCTCTCTGTGCTGGAGAAGAGGAGAGAAAGCCGTGGGGATTTCAAATCTCTGGGCTGGTAAAGCAGCTATCCGATGTGTCAGAGTGGGTGATTGTGGGACTCCAGGTCAGCGGGACCGTTTGCGATGGGCAGGGGGTCCAGTGTAAGTTGACCTTACAGATTTTTTGTAAAGATAAACTTATACTTTAAATGGTTTACTATTTCCAGGTCTCCCTTAATATAAGTGTTGTGCCCAGTTTTGATTTAAGTGATCCCATTGTATTTTTTCCTTCTACCTAAAAAAAATTGTTTTATTTCCTTTTTTAACATATTTAACAATTTCCTCCTCTTTCTGTGCTTTGACAGTATTGACAATGTGTTTGGCCTCCTTTTGTGTAATAATATACTAACTATATAGTGCACCACTTAAAGTCATTTTAAAGGCAGAAGGCTTTTTCTATGCATTAGGATAAAAAAAAAAAAACCTTCTGTGTTCGTCAGCCCCCCTAATGCTTACCTGAGATCCATCTAGATCCAGTGATGTTGCAGGAGTGTCTCGGCTGCCCAGGACTCCCCTCCTCAATGGCTGAGACAGCAGTGCAGTGCCATTGGCTCCCACTGCTACTGCTGTCAATCAAAGTCAGTCAGCCAATGAGGAGAGCAAGGTCATGGCTCTGTGTCGGAATGGACCCAGGGAGTTGTAGCTCGGCTCATGTGCCCCCATAGCATGCCTCCTAAGGCGAATGACATGCATGGGGAGGCGAACCCGGACATTTTTGCTTTAAAAAAGGTAAAAAATAAAATTTAGCCTGAGATGTATAGTGGATGGGGGGGGGGGGGGGGGTAGAGGGAAGTAGTGGATGTGGGTGAAGGGTTTAATTAATATTTATGAGGCTCTGTGGCCTCCTGTGTATCAATTTTCAGCTTTTCTGCAACAGCATGCACCTTTACAATTTATATTAGTCTAGGTTACATCTTACCCTGAAGGAGAATAACAAAAGGTCATTCCAGAACCTACTGGGCTAAACCCATCAGAGAACTGATTGTTGTTAAATATTTATATCTCAAGCTAAATCCATAATGAGTACAGGTCAACAGTACCTTGCAGGTAATATGAAAGATTTTCCAGTAATACAAAGTACACTAAGAACAGATTCTGTAGAGTGAATATTCTGTATGTTTATTGTTCAGACACTCTATTATGGACTATTAATGGGTAATTGGAGGAGGAGGAAGAGCCTAGTCAATCACTGCGGCCTAGACATCCAAACCAGAGACTCTTTCCACTTTCCCACCGTGGTGCCTGTCAAGAGATCCCTGTGGTCTACCACCTGGGTAACAGCTACAGCCAGCCTCCTTGTGAAAGAAGTGTAACCCCCAGTGAACAGCAAGTACCTTGCACTTGATCAACCTGTATTGTGCTGTTTATAACTTACATAGATTTCTTCTTATACTCTGTTTTCTAAGATACCTCTATTCTGTATTGTGTTGACACTTGCCATCAAGTTGCCTTTGTGGGGACTACCCCTAGGTAGACCAGTACTGCAATAGTTGCACTGCCTAGTATACATTGTCTTATGCTTGACACCCCTTTACCCTTTTTTTGGCATTATCACTTTATCTTTCATTCATACAGTAAACTTCAAGTTGCACATTGTTGTTTGTCTGATCAGTTTTCTGATACTTTTACATAAAAACCCTTATAAGTATGTAGGATAATTTGCATATTCTTCTGAATAAATGCATGATGATTTTTCATGTTTGTGCCCAATTAAAACATTACCAAATAAATGCAAGGCTTCAGGCTGGATTCACACTGGATGTGGAGGTAATGCAAATTAGTTTGCATAGCAGGAGATTGTGACCGGCTCTCTATGGAGCCGATTCACACATCGCAGGAGTGGCTTCGGTGCGAATTGCACAGGAGTCCTGTGCGTCTTTTGATCTGTTTCAGGTCCGAATTCAGCCAAAAATTGGGGCTGAAATTGGACCTGAATGGAGACGGACCCCCTGCTGTGAGCCGATCCATGCTCTAGTGTGAACCCAGCCTTAAAGGGGTTGTAAACCCTAATTTTTGTTTTTTTAAATAACAAACATATCATACTTACCTCCAGTGTGCAGTTCATTTTGCAGAGTGGCCTAGATCATTTTCTTCTGGGTTCCCCCAATGACAATCACCGCTCCTCCCTGCATCGGTAGACCCCCTAGGAGAAGCGTCCAGAGACACAGAATTCCGGACTCAGTCGCGCCCCCCCAGCTCCCACCTCATTGCATTTGATTGAAAGCAATTGCTGTGCTGCTATCAATCTATCTATCCAATCAAGAGCCGAGAACCGCGGTCAAAGAGGTAGAACGTGCCTCCGGTGGGGGAACGAATGGGCTCAGGTGAGTAAAATGGGGGGGGGGGGCTGTGGGGTTGCTCAGTGAGAGAAGTTTTTTCACCTTAATGCATAGGATGCATTAGGGTGAAAAAACACTAGGGTTTACAACCCCTTTAAGGTTAGCCTGCTAAAAATGACCAGGTGTTGACATTTCTTAAACTTTTTTGGAGCCAACCACCTAAAGCTTGCAGGTATCCACACTGATTGAATAATATAATTTAACTTGAGTTCCAGTTGAAGAGAGTTAGGCCATCCCCAGCTGGCAGTTTAAAGCATGCATGTGTTTTCAGTTTGAAGACACATCCTGTCTCTGTGATAATGCAGTTGACATTACAATTATCCGCATACTACAAATTTTTGTTTCTTTAAGAGCTGTTTGGTGGTTCAGCCAAGTACATAAATAAAAGAGGGAAGCAAGATTAATGTACGGAAATGTTGAAAATGAAAAAACATGGAAATAATAAAATGTTTATCTAAAACCTGATCATGCTAATAAAGGAATTCATTGTTTTCAAAAGAGCGGAAACCAGGTACTTTTGGAAGGTTTATTGGAGAGGTGTTGATGGATAAATGTGAAAAAAATATGCTTGAAAATTCTTCATAAAGTCACATAAGGTTTGAAGTAACATACGGTCAACCTCTAAATCTTTTGTTACTTGTGCCAAGGAATGCAGTGTGTCAGAGTGTAAATACAGATTATGGTTCTTCTTCAGCAACATTCCTGTTGGATTGGTTTAAAAAGTCTTTTACAATAAAAGTATGAAATTGTTTAGCATAATAGTATTCATTTTAACTATAGATTTTCACAAATATCGTCTTAAAATCCTAAAGTACCATGACCCTCTATATTCAATACAGTTGATATATAATGGCACATGCATAGTAAAATCTTCTTTACCTTTCTTCCAAAAAACATTTTCATTACAGCCATTCCTCGTAAAGCAGAAAAAATATGTGCACCAATATTTTACAATGCGTTGGTAAATTTCTGTATTCAATAGCTCACACTTTCAATGGTGCACCATGAAGTCTCCTGTAAGGGGGAGCTGACATCACATACATTGGGGTTTTTTAAATCATTGCTAGTCACCTCTGTCCCTTGCTTCCTCTGTAAAGAAAGCATAATTTGTTTAAAGCAGAGGTAGACAACCTTTGACTCTCCAGCTCTTGTGGAGCTACGTCTCATTATACCTCTGAGAGTCACGGTTGTGTCTGTCAAGAGTCTTGCAATGCTTTATATGAATTGTAGTCCTACAACAGAATGAAGCCCAGTCCTCTAAACCTTCAGAAATATGATGGTAAGGAACATCAGCCACTCCAACAATACCCCAAGCAATAGAAGCCCCTCTCCATTATAGATGGTGACAAATACCATGCAAAGAAATTCTTATGGTGTAGTAGTTTTATTGAATGAACCCATAAATAAAAAAAATGCCAATACACTCACATGTATAGGTGCCGGAACAGTGTCAATTCAAACAGCCTGTAGTATTCAGAAGGGGAGCATGCCACCGCTCTTAGGCCATGGAGCCAGAATTTGTTCCATAGACAGAAATGTCCGCCGGCTGGAAGTGACGTCACTGAGGATCCTGGAACTGACAACAGGGGACTCGCGTCAACGCGTTTTGCATTCTAGCCTCCTCATGAAGATTCATCACATGCCTGACAAAGGGCTCCTGCGTGGATCTGAAATGTTGCACTTGATCCTTTTGTAATGTGATCTTCTTGCAATAAAAGTTTTGGATGACATGGTGTGCTGGCAAATATATACATTGATCTGTGGTGAGTTCAATTTCCAGCTGGTGTTCGCTGCATCACCCACTACCGACGAGTCTATATCCAGGATGTGTGCAATGGGAATATTAACCTCATCTTTCCTCAGTCGCATGCTCACCCACTTCTCCTTGCTTTATTGCATCAGCCAATCACCATCTTCTAGGATTGAATCAGATCCATCCAGGATAGCTGCCTCCTGCACTAGAAACACTTTATAGATGAGCTTTGCCAAGTCTTCTCTTTAAAGGTGGCTACTGTAGGTCTGCATTAATGAATATTCAGTTTAACCCAATCCCTACCCTGCAGAAAGGATAATACAGCAGCGATAAGTAGTTCTGAGGCAGTTATCGGATATAGTTCAGGTTACATGAACGTGTGCATAAAGGAGGATAAATGGTTAAAATGTGATTCCCTGCACTGCTGCCCCCTCTTCTCTGGCACATCATATCCACAGAATTTGTCCATAGTAGTGTGTTTACTGTTCTGACAACTCTCCTGTTACTTGTTCTTGATTTAGTCATACTATATTTTAAGATCTTTAAAATTATTGTCCAGATTTACACTCTCAAATGCCTTTAGGGATGATGTAGACCAGAATGTGGAGCCGAAAAGGCGCTTTTTCTATACCACGTTCAAAACGCAGTACCTTTGCAATCTGCCACGGGTACCAATACATTGTTAGCAACACCCCAAGTAAAGATCACAAACGCAGTGCATTTGCGGGCACCAGATCACATGGTACTGTAGTACCATGTGATTTGGTGAAGCATGTCTTTCAAATGTAGGACATGTACTACTTTTTGTGCATTCCAGTGCAATTTGCAGCCCATTCACATGAATGGGCCACAAAATTACATTGCAGGGGTATGCACAGTAATCACGCAGGAACACATATAGTGTTCCTGTCAGTGGTGGCTGGTGCTCAATATTTTGGGGGAGCGGCAAACAAACTCGCACATAACGCCACCATCACACTTCCTGATTGGCCAGGAGGAGAAGATGGAAGACATTAGCAAATATTAATTTGCTAAAGTCACTTAACTAGGTGGGCTCAAGGCGCAGTGCTTTGCGCCCCAAGCCCACCCTTATTTGTGAGCGCATGGATTAGGAGGGAGCGGCGCCCCTAATGGAGCGTCTGCCACTGGTTCCTGTGCAATTCTGGTGTGAACCAGCCCTCAAAGTGGTAGTAAAGTATTTTCTTTTTATTTATTATATAGGCCTCCAGGATGGTTATTCCACAATGTGCTAGTGTGTACCACATATTAACATATTATGACAGACTTTTCTGTCAAAATCTGCCCTCCTGTGTTGTGCTGTATTAGTCGCTTCCATTTTTGCTCAATCTTCAAAGTTCCTGCCATTCTATTTAAATGGCTGGGCAGAATGACATGACTCCCGCACATGTGCATGGGAGTCATGTCACAGATCGAGTGCCAAACATGTCCACTGAGCTGCGCATGCGCATAATTATGACGACTGACAGATGGGAGGAAGCTTTTATGACAGAAAAAATCAATAGGGTATTTTCTGTCATAAAAACCTTGATTCTTTGCAGATTTTAAAAACTTTATTATCACTTTAAAAAAAATAAGAGAATTTGTACTATGCTCTGTTAATTTCTTTTTTAAAACTAAACTCCAGATAAACTGCTAAATCAAGAGAAGAAATACATATTTGAAAGATCTTTTACCTACCACAAGGATTGGTATTTCTGTCTATCCAGTTTTGAGATTTACACAGCTTTGCCACATTGCACAGTCCTGCCTGGCAGGGCAGAAGGCTTGATCTTTCTTTGCATCAGTTTAGCTTTCACTTACAGATCTCTTACCCACCACCAGCATGTGACAGTGAAAGAAGAAGCAGCATGTTGGTGAGCCCCTTGCACTACACATCCCTAATTACACCAATGTTGTACTATGATGGGGATTTTTTCTGGACTCTATTTTCTAATATATGTCTTTTTACGTTTTCCCTTGTGTTGCTTCCTCTCTCTGTATTTGATAGTTTAGTGGACACCTCTGGAGACCATTATCTCTACTTTTGGGATGGATGGCTGAAACCAGCACCTTTGTGTAAGGAATTTTGATAGGTATGGTATTCGGGTATAACCATTTATGTAGTCACATGGCTGACAAGTCTGGATTGGTAACTTTTCCAATCAGGGTTTATGTCTCTGATGGGCTGTGTTTTGATTTTTTTCTTCTTGACCATAGAACCGCCTGGCCATACCACAATTATCTGCAGGGTGGGATTCGCGCCCCTTGAGTATAGTTCGTTTTGGCTGTTTTTATTGTGCACCTCCGGCCGCCATCGGTGGGTTGCGGTCTGGGTCCTGTTCGGCAGACATCTCTCCACCAGGTTTTAGCAATTTGGATGCCCTATGAATAGCAACGCACAACAATATCTGGGTAGATTATATGTTATAATCGAATTTGTTTCTTTATCACAAATTGGACCTATATTAGAATATTGTTTATTTATTGCTGCCTGTGGTCTTTTTCTCTTTTGTAATGTCCATAGATGGGAATGTAATGCATCATGAGCCCCTGAGAAAAAGGTTTAACACTTTCGAACAACCTTGAAACGCATCAGGCCTTTGTTGGTTTCAGCATTGTTCTGTGATCGACAACGTGGGTGCCTTCATCCCCATTATGCTGCTCTAGAAACACTGGAATTTGTTGTACTCTCTATTAATCATTGTGCATCCGCATATGTATATTGTTTTGTACTATGTAATAAAAATTATTTTTTAACTTCTTTTTGTTAATAATTTTTGAGACTACTGCCTAAACTAAAGTCCCAACCGAGGAAAAAATTGGTTTTGTGTCTAATGTATTAGGGATGTAGGCAGTCAGTCTCTTTCCACACAGTTTTATGCACGTCTATTCTACACATCCCTAATTGGCTCTTTGTTCTGAATCTCCCTCCCCTCTCTGAGCCCTGCTGTACAGGGACTGCAAGAGGTAGTCTGACATTTCACAAATGAAAAAAAGTTATGAATGTTTATATTTTCTTCAGCCAATCCAGTAGGAGAGTTATGCTACTGGTGCATGCTGGGGGATATAAATGTAGCAAATCCCAGAGGAATCTGCTTTTATTTGTTCAGTCCCTTACTCTGCCTCTCAACCCCAGTAACTGTCTCAACCCCTTTGGCACACCTGTTTAATTATGTCAGTGTATGATCCAACAACAAAGAGAAAACACCATAATAATAGAGCATGTAGTATATTTACAGAGTCCCTAGGTTCTGTCACTTCACCAGCAGTGGTAGTAAATAGAGACTCACACAAGGTATTAATGAACCACTTGTAAAAGTTTACTATGATGAAGAATGTTGAAAAATAACATATGAATAACACAAGTTATAAATGGCAGACACATTTATTCAAAGCAATGATGTTATACCACTTTATGCAATAGCAACCTGAACGGGTGCACAGTGGAATAGTCCTCAATACTTTACTACCTGTATTGAAGCACCTCCCACTGAGGCCTCAGCACACAGACCAATGCACACAGAAATTGCACAGACCGTGAACACAGTAATAAAAGTACACATTCCAACTGTATGTTGCTAAATGGCTCCCTCTAGAGTGCAGTTCCAAGTGATATACAATTGTATAGCAGTAAAGCCTTGTGAAAGAATAAAGTAGTGGAAGTCCCTTCAGTTGTAGTCTGTTCTTCAGCTAGCTTAATTATACTGCATTGTATGGTGGTGCACGTATTTGTAATCCAACATAGCACAACTAAACAGTAACTGTAGAATATGGTGAGACTGATTACTTAGCTCCAAGCTATTCCCACTGGTAATTCCTTCTGAGAGTGAACAGTACAGTACTGACTTTGCAGCATGGGCAAAGAGGAAAGCAAGGCCCCAAGATCTGATTGCAAAAGGCTCAGATACAGCTCATCCACATCCGTGGAAGTACAGGTCCCAGCGGCAGTCTGTATAGCAGGCAATGACTTTTCAATATCACAGTCACTACTTGTATAGGCAGATGCCTTCTTACCCACTCTGGATCCTGCTGTCGGTAGACTCTGTCTGTGTAGATGACACCTCCTCCCTGTGTGCTGGAAGGCAGATGGCTTCAAAACCCCTGAAGCGCAGACTGGTCCTCCTGCTCGATTAGCAGGGCTGCCCAAAAGGATCCCTCTGGTAAGTGATCAGCTTTCAGCTGTAGGCCGCAATCCTCCTCCACAGCAGCTGAGGAGTTCCTCTCCTCATGGAGTCCAGGAACTAAGAGGCTCCGGCCTAGTTCCCCTGTCTTTTTATCTCCTCCCCCACAATCCATCTGCTCACCACAATGCAGCTTGGGATTTTCAATCTTTCTACACCCTCCAGTCAGTCATTGTGCTGGACTTTCTATTCCACAGTCCTTTACTGCTTCCTGGTAATTGGCTCAGTCTCTTACAATGGGGAATTTGCAAACAAGCAGTTCTGAGTGTCTGTGTGAAGAGAGAGAACTGTCTGCTGCTAGCGGACAGTTCTCCCCTCACTGATTATATCAACCTGAGGAAATGCCTGCTACATAAATATGTGGGCCATCCCCTGGTCTGAGGCCTATGGAGGTGATGCTGAATTGAACTCTGCTGGTAGGCCCAAGAGCCTGTTATTGGGCCTAACGTACTGAAGTGTTCCTAAAGCTGTCCTCCCTGTTTTGGAAGAAGCTGTGCCAAGGAGTAGACCCAAGGGAGACCCCTTGCTGGACAGAGCCAGGAAGAAGGCTGGTCTCTCAGGAGGGCCTGGTGACTCACTTGAAAGGACACACTGAATTTTGGGAACGTGCCATTTTAGCTATTTTAGCCCTAGATTCAGCCCTGGAGTGAAATGCTAAAATGCCCCTGGGCTCTTAATGTACTATCCTGCCTTTGGGGTGTCAGAGGGGTGCTACAGAAGGATTAATGATTACTGAGCTGCATTATGTGTCTTTTATGTCTGTCCGGAGTTAAAGGATATATCTTTAAAGGATATATAAACCCAATAACAAAAATAAATATAATATATTGCAGTATATAGTCCTTACGTGACTGCTGAGGTGCAATGAGCCTAGGTACCATAAGCTGTAATGTATCTGTAAGACTAACTTTAAACCCTTGCCCCCTTTCCTGTTTAAATAACACATTCACAACTATTAAGTTGGAAAGGGCAAGGCCACAGCTTTATTTAAATCCACAACATAACATCTGAATATGTTCAAACAGTGCCTGTCACAGTTATACTCTGAGCACATAATTCCAAAAGGGGGAAGGAGATAAGAAGGGGCCTGTCCTTACCATAAGTGCTGGACAGGCTGTCTGCTTCCCATTACCATCAAGAGCATATCCCTATAACAGCCATTTTATGGTGGCAAGGTCAAAAGACCGCAGCAAGCTGTGACATATCAATGAAATTAGGGTGGGAGGGTGGGCAGCTCTTCCAACCACACTTCGAAAAAGATCCAGAATCCTCTTGGAGCAATGCTTTTATCGAGCTCAGGCCCAGCCCGTCCCATTTCCCAACCAATCCTTAGTGACCCCTCGGTCACCTTGACCTGCCCTGGTCATGCCTCCATCAGTCAGGGCTCTCTCTCCCTAAAGGGCTCAAGAGGCCTTCATGACTGCTGAGGTGCAATGAGCACAGGTACCATAAGTTGTAACTTATCTGTAAGACCAACTTTAAACCCTTGCCCCTTTTCCCATTAAAATAACACACTTACAACTATTAAGTTGGAAAGGGCAAGCCACAGCTTTATTTAAATCCACAACATAACATCTGAATATGTTCAAACAGTGCCTGTCACAGTTATACTGTGAGCACATAATTCCAAAAGGGGGAAGGAGATAAGAAGTGGCCTGTCCTTACATTAGTGCTGGACAGGCCGCCTGCTTCCCATTTTATGCTGGCAAGGTCAAAAGACCGCCACCCGCCTGTCAGTTAACGACTGACAGGCTCCCCACCACAGCCAGCACCTGTGCCACACTCCTCTGAAGGCCAAGATTAAAAATATCCAAACCAATATCACTGAGGTGGACACCATCCAGTCTCAGAAGATCAGCATTAGCTTCAAATCCTTGTGGCGAATGACGAAACCGCCAATCTGTCGAACAAACTTGGCAACTTGAGCATTCACTTTATGGTGAAAGCGTTCCAACCGGGGGCCAGGAATCGCCTACACCCACAGTGAGTGAGGCACAATTTCTGACCAAATGAGAATCAAATTGGTAAAGACTGCAAAACATTGAGCAATATCTTGTTTGATCACAGAAATCAAGTCCATGGAGCACATGTAACCCACGTCGATTCCGCCAGCATGGAGAACCAATACAATGGAACCGGACACATGAGAGCGAAGTTGCAGGCATTCCAGAAGCACTTGGGACCAACGTAACCCACGAAGCCCGAGCCAGCGGACCCTTGCAAGATCAGAGGCAAAACCCACATTCTTCCCGTAGGTCCATACTTCCGCGCGACGGGCAGCCCAGTAGATGAAGGAGTCCCCGAGTATCCATATCAAAGCCGGACGGCAACTTGAAAACTCAACACAGCAGATGTGGACGGACGTACAATGAAAAATGAGATGATTACCATCTACCCAGGTGCTGAAGTTCTGTATCGGACAAACCCATGCCAGAAGCAGCTGTTGCCGCAACTATTGCGAAACGAGTGAGTTGAAAATTCACGCAAGGGAAGGCCCATAGACTTGAGGCAATGACGGAAAACCCCCAAAAATTTAAATTTACTCAGAGAGGAGGAGTCGGCATGAACAAAAAAAGAAGGGGGCGAGTGGACATGAAAATGGAGGCCAAAGATACCGGGCAAAAGGGGCCACTGCAAGGGTATAAGACTACCCTCCTGCCCCTGTCGAGACTGTCTTAGAAGTTCGCAACAGAACCATCACACCTCGCCCTGCAAAGGAGACATTCGCCGTCAGGATGCCGCCCGCTGATGTGGATTTTGAAATCAATTTACCAATACGAAAAGCGCAGAGGAATGCCCAAGAGAATGCCACGCAAAAAAGGAGGGTCTCAAACACCGAAGAACACACGAACGCAGCGGGGAAGGGATACCAGAAAGAATCTGGAGGGAAACCGGGCTCCTAGAATCGGGGGCATGGGTAACCCGTTTCCAACCCCGCAACATCCGATGAACGGGAAACACTTTCGTAATGTCCTCCCACCCGAGGAGTTGAAACCAATAGGACAATGCCGACAAGGAAAAGGAGACAGTGGAACCCGAAACTCCCTTCTCCAGCAAGTGAACTAGATAAGCAAAGACATACGCCTATCAGTAGGGGAATAAATGGAAAACTCACCACCCGAAACTTGTGTCCACTCGTGCCACACCCTGCAGTACGACATCCATGTCCGTGCTGAAAGCTACGTCCGAAGGAGGTTCAGTAAGCATCGGAAATGAGGTTCTACAAGTGGGCCGAACAAGGGAGGCCCTCCAGGGAGGCCGATGGAGCCAGGGAGTGGAAACGATCGAGCTGTAGACGGGAGAGAGCATCAGCGATAGCATTAGCTGTTCCGGGGACATGCCTAGCCGTAATATAAATGTTAAATTGTAAAAATTTCAGTACCAAAAACCACAGTAATGAAACGACAGGGGGGGGGGGGGAACTGGCGGACTGCTTGTTCACTACCTGCACCACACTCATGTTATCCGACCAGAAAACCACTTGATGATCACACAACCATTTGTCGCAAAGCTCAACGGCAACAATGATCGGAAAGAGCTCCAAGAGGGTGAGGTTATGCAACAAATCCATGAGGCCAGCCAATGCTCAGCAGACTATTCCCCCTGAAAGAATGCGCCAAAGCCACAGGAGCCTGCTGCATCAGTGTATAGCTCCAGCTGCGAATTCGGCACTTCCTCGCGCAGCCAACAAGACTATCCATTGTAGGATTGAAGGAAGAATAACCAAATCCCCAAGTCGTTATGCATGGGCTTGGTTATTCTGACGTAGTGGTGAGGGGCAGTTACCCCTTTCGTGGCCCAAGCCAGGCAAAGACGAAATGACCTAGCAATGATTGCAGTTGCTTTAACTGCAATTTCTTAGCACCTTTTGCCAAGCGAACCAAGGAAAGGAGCCTGGCTAGCTTGTCTCTAAAAAACCATCGACATCATGACGATTTCTATGCCCAGGAAAGACAAAACAGTCACAGGACCTTCCATCTTGTCAGCAGACAGTGGAAAGGCAAAACACTGGCAGGTGTCCTGAAAAACACTGGCACCGACCACTGTCTGCTGGGCCCACAAAGAGAAAATTAGTGAAGCAAGGACTGGTAACCAGCCTCCTGGGCGACCACCCATTCAAGGAAGCTGCTGAAAAGCTCAAAGAAATAACACAATATGGCACAACCCATGGGTAGGCACATGTCGAAAAAATTGAAAAAAGGAGAAAATGGATTTGAGAAATGAATTTGTGTGAATTAAACTGCCATCATCCTAAATCGCATTATAGAAAATATGCAACAATTGCATTGGGGAGAGGCCCCGTTGGACTTTTTATATGTCAGAATAAGGAGTATATATAAATCAGATAGTTAATTAAAAGGCATATTTACTGCCAACTTTATTAATATACACAATAAAAAAAAAAAGTTAACAGTACATATAGCATACAAATATCCAACAATCATAAATTGCAATAATACATCAATGAGTAGACATATATAAAGTATAAAAAATTAACCCAAGCTTGCAATTCCAAAGTGCCATCCACAACAGTAAGGTCAGCAGATTGGATATTCAACCATAAACCCAACATGTTTTGGAAATTATTGCATTGTTGTGCATTTTCCTTCTTCAGGGGTGGTTGAAAAAATAGCTTCCCCAAAAGTAGCAGCCCAAGAGGTGGAAGCAGTCCAGGTGGACCGGAAGGAGGCGGAAAGCGGACTCTATGTCCGCCTTTGCCAGCAACGCCGACTGACCAGCAGCCCTAACTAGCTGAAGTGCCTTATCAAAAGAGGCGTAATGGACCCTGGTTTTCTCCTTGTCGATACCATTGTTAGCTGAGGAGACAGAAGGGTAGGATAAGTGATGGATAGGGCGGAACTTTCCCTCTGCCTTTTTTGGGACCACACCGAGGGGGGACACCCTAAGGTTGTGGTAAGGGGGGAAGATCGAATGGGCCTGCCATCCCCCATAACTCCAGTTCCTTCTGAAGCTTCTCGGCCACAACGGAATCATATTCGACAGCGTATTTTAAATTGGGTGCCATGCTGGCACGTCCAACGGGAAGAAGGGAAGCCTAAAACCCAGATCCAGGCCATCACTCAAGATCAAAGCCTCCCTATGAAGGGGGTACCGGTGTAGCCAGGGAAGCATCTCTAAGACGTTCACCGGCATCCTCCAGTTTAGAAAGGTCAGGCTTGGCCCCCAGCCTGGGAAGGGGCTGTTTCCCCCTGTTGAAGCACCAGCTAGCGGGGGGAGCACCCTTGCAACCTGAGCACTCGTGTTTTAAGTGGCATGTGGTTAAACAACCAGCAAATACCCTTTTTTGGAGCTGTCGACGCTTCGGGGGAAGCGCCGGCCGAGGACTGAAGGGATGAATGCCTGTGGGGGCACATAGGCAACAGCCACAGGCTACCATTCTGACAATCAAAATGAAACTCCTTACGTGCCAACCTTCTTTGACGAAACTGAGTGTTGTAGTGAAACCAGCACTGTCCGCCGTAGACCTTGTACACACCCCAAATTAGGTCTAAGTAACAAAATAGAGAAGTGGACACTCAGGGAACCGCTCACAAAGCTCTCCTGCATAGGCGCAGAACCCTTGCAGCCAGTTCTCAAATGTTCTAGGAAGCTGCTTTGGCTTATCGCCCTGTGCCGCTACGTCGATATGCTGAGACTTGTCAATCATCTCCCTATCCGGTGGCACAAGAGCGAGGAAGTTGACAAATTCGCTACGCCATATCTTGTCCTTTACATCCTCCGTCAAGTGCGTGCCCGTCAGCGAAACCGCCCACAAAGCACCACAAGAGACGGTGGACCCGACACTCCCATACTGGACAGAACCGATTTGAGGACCGAAGCTATACGTTCCTCTGGCGGGCCCGATACGGAAGCGTTAGTTCACCTAACCCAAATTAACTCACAGTCATACTCACTTAAGCGTGGAGGCAAATCCGAAGAAGGGCGACCAGCAGCAGGACCCGGCAGAGCATTCGGTACTGGAACGGCCATGGAAGGCAAGGGTCCGGAGACGACCATCGCCTGGAGGAACGGTGGGGCCCGGTTAGGCAGGACTGTGATGATGGACCGTGAGGTCCAGGGGAGGGGGTCCGACCACCGACCCGAGGAGTCCGACTGGCCATGGACAGCGGCGGAGAAACAACAAGGTCATCTACTGACACTAGGCGGATGACCCGGGGCAGATGTAGCCACTAGCCCGGGCCTGGAGAAGGAGTCTCCCACCCTGCAGGCCACGGCGAGATGAGACTGAAGGGTGGGGAAAGTTGCCCCTGGGGACCTCCCGCCCGGGCCAGGCGCAGGGAGGTGTGTAGGAGTCATGGAGGGGAGGGAGGTCAGGGTGGAAAAACCACCACCCGCCCTGCTTGGCGCAGGGAGGTGGAGATGGGCATGATGTGTCCGGGGTGCGTGGAGCGCCGACACAGAAAAAACGTTGCCTACCCTGCCAGACGCAGGGAGACTGTTTCCTCCAGGAGGAGGCAAACCAGAATGCAGATACTGAGGACAGTATTGATCCCCCGCTCCAGCAACCTCGGCTGATGGGGCGGCACAGACAGATCCAGATCTATTAGCCCGGGCAGAAGGGAGGTCAGTGATGAAACTCCCCCCCTGCTGGGCGCAAGGAGATGCTGAATAGGCATCAGGTGTATATTTGTGGTGACAGGCGCACATGAATCCCCTGCCCTGCTGTGTGCAGGGGGATACTGAGCATGTTATACGTGCAGCATGGGGGCAGGAGGTACACAGGCATCTCCCGCACAGCTAAGCGCAGGGAGAAGCGGAACAGGCTGCAAAGGAAATACTGGGGCACTAGGTGATGAATAATTTCCCGCCTTGCCGGGCGCTAGGAGATCAGTATTGTTATCTCCCACCTAGTCGGGTGCAGGGAGAAAATGATCCACTGGGGGCAGCAGAGTGGGTGCCAAATCCCCAGCGGAACAGCCATCCAGGAGGCTATGGGGGCGGCCGCGAGGAGACCGCCGAGCAGAGTTTTCTATGCCACCCAGACTTCAGGGAGGACCGACGGGCTGGCGTTCGCTGACCCCTGCTGACCATCACCCCCCGGGCTCAGGTACCACAGGCAAGAACAAGGCCTCAGTGCCAGGGAGTGCTACAGCTCCCGCCCTGCCAGAGGATGCATTGCAGGCAGGGGAAAGAGAAGGAGGAGAGATAGCTCGAGAGGAGCTCACCGTGGAGCGGGGGCTCCTCGAGTGGGATTGATGGGGGGAACCAGGGTCACAGCATCTAGACTCACAGGCGAGGGGAGGCCCACTGGGCAGGGACCCAATGATGGCGGGCAGAGGTGCCATGCTTCCCAGCCGAGGAAGCGCAGGCACCAGACTCAGCAGAGTGTCTATTGGGGCACGGAGGAGAGGACTGCCTGTAAGAGGCCTTAGAAGCACAGGGGCTCAGGCGAGAAGGCGGGCGAGCCCATCTCTGTGCCCTGGACCCAACATGAGGATCTGCAGGTGGAGGTGGAGGGGGGGGGCAGGTGAAGCTGTCCCTGGGGACAAGAAAGCGAAAAACCAGTCAGCCTGACCTTGTTGAGCCAGATCGCAGACCTTGGCCAACAGGAGCTCGTGCCCATGGCTGGAGGGACAGGGTCAGCATCTCTTCCAACCGGGCTTCCAGAAGGACCCAGAATCCTCTTGGAGCAACGCTTTTATCAAGCTCAGGCCCAGCCCGTTCCATTTCCCAACCAATCCTTAGTGACCCCTCAGTCACCTTGACCCATCCTGGTCATGCCCCCATCAGTCAGGGCTCTCTCTCCCTAAAGGGCTCAAGAGGCCTTCATGTGTTGCCTGCATTCGATTTAATTTTTCCAAGATAAAAACATTTGCAGAAAGTATATGAACATCTGTTAATCTTGCCAGAAATGCAGTGTCCTTTGAGCTGTACCAAAGGTAATCTTCCTTCCTGCAACGGAGATAAGGACGTAGGGACATGTTTGTAGTCCATATCAGAAGAGCAGCCCCGGGTGACAACCATGGCTCCCTCCATAGATACAGTGGAGGGATGATGTAGCCACCTAGTAACAGGAAGCGTGCACTTTGGAGAAAAACGAAAGTAAAACTAAAGAAAAAGAATCTTGAAAAAATGAAGGAAGGTTTATTTTTGCCAGCTGTGACCCATGGGTGATTTACTTTCACTTCCTGTCCCATAGCCAAAACAGGAAGTGAGGGGAAATCTCTGAAAATTAAGAGATTATCTTGGGGACCCCCAGGTGACCAGAACTAGAGTACCCATTGGAAGAATTCCCCTCTATTACTTTTCTAGGGACAACCCAAACTTTCACTTTCAATGATAATGGTAAAAAGGACAAATACACAGGACACGGACAACAATAAAAACTGTCAAATGTTCTAATCCCTCTCCACTCTATCCAAAACAAAAAAAACGTTTTACTTTAGTTATACTTTAAGTGTACCAAACGTGCCTGCTTCAAAAGACAGTTATTTCAGATGTGCCCAGCCAGCAGACCTTGATAATTCATGTGTGTCTGTTATGAGCTGGCTACCTCTGTGATAGAAGCCCAAATCACAAAATCCAGACCTTTACATCCACAAGGGCCATTATACTGTATGAATCTGAACATATTTGTCATATGTTTTAGGCATTGAAAGTCATTCACACTCCAAGCAAAAACACAGTGAAGGCATATGGAATCTTTCTGTAAATCATTTCCAGAACATTCACCATGAATCATAGAGCATGCATTAATCCTGAATGTAAGGCTGAGAGTTGAGGACTGACCTTGGATTTTAAAGCAGCGCCTAAAGCTCTGGCAAGCACACAGCGCTCTACCAGCCAAACACACCAAGCTGAAATCCAAATGCAAATGATGTGTTCAATATTTAATGTAACAAAAGCCTCACTACATGACTTTAATATGGAAGGCCTGGAATTTTAATGGTAAATATATTATTATTTAGCTTTTTTTTTTTTTTTTAATTAGGACACACATAAAAAGATATCTCGTGATTTCCTTTGCATGATCAAGCCTTTATCTCTGGTATTGATTGCATTATATATACATGCCAATGAGACAGTGTTACACTATTGTTAAGTGTTTAATCTTATTATGACCTAGATTTGTCAAAGAAAGCAATCATGCAAATGAGAGTTAATCTCGTTTTTTTATCTGCAATGCCAAAAAGGGGTTGTTTATAAGAAGTTGTCTGTATTAATTCTGATAGGAAGTAATGTTATTTACAGATTTAAAGTGAAATGCTCCTTGTTAAAAGTGGTGTGTATACCATGCTATGGATCAGCTAAGCACATGCTAACCTCAATTGACTCTTGATGTTAAGCAGGCAAGTATTTCTCTGCAAAAGGGATCATTTTTGTTCAATGCATTTGTATGAATATAAATAATAATGGGTTTTAATTTACAATGACACACCACAGATAAATACAGTTGTAACACATACTATTATAAATAAATAGTTTCACCTGCCTTGTAATTCAGGCATTCAAGCCAAAGAGCACAAACAAGTTCTGCATACCCCTACATACCCCTAGACCATTGTACAAACTACGCTGGAGTTGACAGTTTCGTTTGTCAGTTTCGTTTGATTGGACAATAAAGAAACAGCAGTACACAGATGAGATTATCAATCTGCGTTTGCCTTCAGTATTCAAGCTATTGTAGTGCTATGCCTGTAGGAGCCATTGACTTTAGTTGATTCTACCCTAAACAGTACAGAAGCTACCTGCCACCAGAGTAACAGTCTATTCACTCCAACTCCAATAAACAGTCTAGGGGCTGTCATTTTGTGGTTTATTGCTGGTAAACTTGAGAGCAGGATGGGGATTAGGGCATGGGATACCTCAAAACACTTTGCAATGATTAGTGAACAGAGGTCAGTATTTCTAGTAGTAGCAGTAGTAGGTAACAGTGAACAGTCCAAGGCCCTATAGCTGAAGACCAAGGGCAAGTCTTTGGGCACCTGGCTACCCTTCACTAATGTGCAATTATTGGTACCCAATGCAAACAGTCTCAGGGATCAACTGAAGGTCACTGTTCACACTTCCCCAGGACAGCTGCTACATTCCAGCTTCCACTGGACCCCAAACCAGTGAGTGAGATACCGCCTCTTAGGACCAGATCCCTTGTGGGGTGGCTCATCAGTCAGTTCCGAGCCTTTATTCCTGGCCTTTTCTAGGCCTCCTAGAGCAGATGTTCAGTCCATTGGCTGCTGGCAACAGCATCCTCTGCCCCTCTGGAACCCTGGGGAGAAGGAACTCTGCTCTTTAGTGTCTCAGGATATTTATGTATCCTCTATTCCCCTGCTGCACACTTCACCTCCATGGATAGGCTGCAGCCTGATAAATATTCAAGCCAATTGATTTGAATCTCTGAAAGCTTCCAGAGGTAGGGGAAAGCAATCACTCTCCCAACCTGCAAGACCCTGAACAGGCCAGAGAAAACAATTACTGATCCCTTGATTGCAGAAGGAGCCAAAGCTAAATTTGCTTAGCAAGCTATGCTAGGAGGGCGTCACACTATTAACCATTTGCAATGCAGTGCAATCTGATAGTCATTACATGGTTTCTGTTCCCTTTTGCTGGTTAAGTGTTGCTGTACAGAGGACAAGTGACTGATATTAAAAAAAAATCTAAAAGTTTTGTCAGATGTATATAAAATACATTTAAAAAAAATGGATCTTAAATTGGAATAAATTTTGTTCCTGTATTTCAGCTTTACAAATCAACAGTAAATAGTAAGTAAAAATTATCAATAAATTGTTGTTGCTCTGAAACACTGCAGCTGTTCTAAAGTGAGCAAGTTCCTCAATTAATATATTTTAAAAACATTTGACCATATCAAATTCAACATTCGTTTACATGGCTTCTGTACATGACTGCAGTATTTTGTTACATGCTTTTAAATAGGGCTGAGGCCACAGTGGGCTTAGACCCGTTTCACACTGATGTTTTAGCACTAGCAATAGCCTCTAAATAGCGCCTGAAAACTGCCCCCTATTCATTTCAGTGTGCCTTTTCACATGTGGGCGGTGCGCTTGTGGGATATTAGGAAAAGTCATGCAAGCAGCATCTTTGGGGCGGTTTGGAAGTGCTGTATACAGCGCTCCCAAAACACCCTGCCCATTGAAATGAATGGGAAGCTCTTGTAAAACACCTGAAAAGCACTTCAGAAGCGCTGCAACACAGTGTTTTTAACCCTTTTGTTGGGCTTTAAAGTGCCCCGCTAGCGGCCAAAAGGCGCCGCTTACACAGCACTAAAGTGGCGCTAAAAAGAGCTGCTCTTTAGCACTAACTCGACCGCAGCCCCAATGTGAAAGGGGTCTTAGAGAATAGTGAGAGCTGAGACCATGAAAAACACTTGCCCCGTATTTCCATAGGCTCAGATTAGGGCCATTTAAAACATTAAGATTGCCTCCTTTTCAGAGCATGCCAGTAATGATCTCTGACACCCCTGTCTGTATTTCTGTAGCGCTTACCCTTGCCAGAGCCACTGATGATGGTCAGTGCTCTGTTCTGCAATGTCTCCCTTAAGGCCGGGTTCACACCGCTGCGATGCGGGAACGCCGCGAATCTGCGGCGTTTTCCCGCATCGCACACCTCCCGCCGGCAGTTCACACTGCCCTATGCGGACGGCTGGGAGTGTAAGTGATATGTTAATGACACCCCCAGATCCGTCCGCATATCGCAGTGCGATCTGCCGACTCGCACAGGAATCGGATCGCATGGTGTGAACCCCCATGCGATCCGATTCTGTTGCAGACCAAAAAAAGGGTCCCGTGCGAGTTTGCTGCGGGAGCGATGCGAATTCAGCCATACTATCTGTATGGCTGTACTCGCATCGCTACGGAGATCGGATGTGATTTGCGGTGCGAATCACATCCGGATCTCCCCCCGCAGCAGTGTGAACCCAGCCTAAGTGCTCAATCCTCTCTGACACACACTTGGTTGTAGACCAAAAACTGTTTACAATAGTGTGCTTTAAGAGTCAATGAGCCACCGCTCTATAATAATACACAGAAATTAGATTACAGCAACTTGGAGGTAAATTTATCAAATGTAGTAAAAGCAATGCAAACAAACAAGGGGTAAATCAATAAACGTGGAATTAAACAGACTTAAGGGCACTATAAAGTGTGAACAGTTAAAGACTCACTAACAGGCATGCAAAAGACTATTGTAAAGTTAAATCAAACCCCAACAGATGCTACTAGATTCCCTAGAACTGCATCAACTATCTCAGAAGAATAAGGATCCATGTGTGCACACAATGCATACAGCCCCAGCAGTGGGTGAGAGTAGTACCTTTAAGATGGTAAAAAAGTACCTGGGGCCTACTAGTTCACATTGGCCAGCTTCCAATGGGGCCATTGTCTAGGTGGTGCACTGTCTGTTTAGGAGTATTAGTGGTGAATATAGATTAGCAGCTGTCTAACAGCAGTCTCTAGTGTGTGGTGAGAGTTTAAGAGCTGTAGTTTAACTCACCCCTCCTGGCAAATGACTAGTGTAGTTGCAAAGGCCTGGGGGTCAACAGGTTTCAGAAGACGGGTCCTGGAGGCTCAGTCTTTTGATCCAGATTCTCACACAGGGTGCAGTCTCTCAGCTCCGGTCCTGAAAATGTAGTGACTCGCTCTTTCTCTCTCTCTAGCTCAGTCTCTGTTCAGCTTGGCAGACTCGGAAGCAGGTCCATTCTCTCTCTCTAATGTGAATAAACAGACACAGCAACCGGTTTCCTTAGCTCCTCTCCTGGTGACTCTGGTCTCTCAGATGTGAGGCACAGTCAGTCCCAAACAGCAGGTCTGTACCCCTTAGCTCTCCTTTCTGGACTGCCCTGATCTAGATCAGTTTGCCCAGTGAAGCTCTCATTCTCCAGGTACAGAGACTTGTGGGTATTTAAGTCCACAGCCTGTTAGCCTTCATAAGCAAGTATGGTGCAGCATCCTCTTCAGAACTAAAATTCCCTTAGTCTGCACAGCAGTCCTTTCTGATGTTTCCATGGGCTCTTCCTTTGCACCCTCTGATTGTATCCGATTTTGCACTGCAGGAGGAATGGAGGAGAAAAGAGCAAGTGAGAGATCACACAGAGTCATTCTTTAACACAGATCCCAGCGGGGGGAGGGGGGGGGGGGATAGGGGTGCAAACATTCACACAGGTGGCTGCATCCAGCTAAATTATTTATCAGAATGATAATACCTTATTACATTAGCTTCTGCATTAGGCTTAAAGTGTTTGTAAAGGCTTTATTATTATTTTTTTTGTAAAATTGATAAACTTGCTATACTTATCTGCTCTGTGCAATCTTATTGCTATCGTATTGCTATATTCCTATTCCAGTTACAATGTAAGCTCAACATTTCAGACTCAGACTCAAAATTAGAGTTTCTCTTTTTGGTGTTCTGGTTAGTTGTTACTATGGATTTGCGTAATGTCTCTATTGGCTATGCACCCGGGATCAAGCTAGAAACATGAAGTTACTGGATGGGTAAAAGGACAGCATACTCCCTGTCTATTCTATCCAAAAAAAATAATAATAATTCCCCTTCGATATACTTTATTTGGGGTGGGGGGTGGGGGGTTCTTGCCCTTATAAACCTTTGCTGTCCAAAATCAAATCTCTAATGGATCCTGCTGGGTGATTGGAGTTCATAATAGGGGTAATTAGGTAAAAACATGGATCCCATAGCTCCATGGGGAAAAGCCCTGTACCAAATTAGTAGTTTAAACACAAGTAAGGACTTCAGTATATTCCAGTCAATGTTTATATATTGTATTTGCTAGGAATCGATTACATTTTAAGTACCCATCCAACCTAAAAACAGCTTTGAATTGAATAATTATTATTATTACTATTATTATTATACAATACAGGATTTTTATAAGGCCAACAGTTTGCACAGCACCTTACAGGTAGACAGTACAGTTACAATACAATAAAATACAAGATACTGTAGTTAAGAGGGTCCTGCTCATAAGAGCTTAAAATCTAATAGGGTGGGGCAAATGGTAAAAAAAAGAACAACTGTGGGGGTGAGCTTGTAAGCAAGTGCTGACAAGGTGCCTGTGAGTATTGTTATTTATTTATATATTTAAGCAACCACAAGAGGAGGATGATATGACAGTCAGACAGCGGGAGAGTGGTATCAGGGTGAAGGATGAAGCATGAAGGAAGCGGTCAGTGCCCCAGCAACCAGGACCAGATCTGCGTGGTGGAGACCCTAGGGACCTAGTCATATGGTACTTAAGAGTTAATTATGTGCACACATGGGATCTGCACTGGTTCCTGGCTCTGTCAGTTTGTAGGCTTTCCTAAAGGGATGAGTTTTAAGGGATCACTTAAAGGTGTCCAGAGTAGGAGATAGCTGGACAGATTGAGGTAGAGAGTTCCAGAGGATGGGAGGGGCTCTGGAGAAGTTCTGGAGAGCTTGGGGAAGAGTTGTGAATGGCTTTGTATGTTGTTGTTAGTGTTTTAAATGTATTCGATGGGCAATCAGAAGTCAGTGGAGGGGTTGGTAGAGAGGGATGGGAGACACTAAATGGTTGGTAAGGTAGATGAGTTTGGAATCATCAATTATGGTAGACTGAAGAGGAGATAGCCTATGGAGAGGTAGGCCTATGAGAAGAGAGTTGAGTCAAGGCGAGAGATAACAAGGGAGTGAATCAGTAGCTTGGTGGTTTCATTAGTTGAAAAGGGGAAAATGTTAGCGATGTTATGGAGGTGAAGTCTACATGCATTCGACGGTGATTGGATTTGGTGCTGAAAGGACAGGGCAGAGTCTAGGATTACATCTAGTACCCTCGTGTGAGGGGAGGGACTGATTGCTGTATTATTGATCTTGATGCAGAAGTCAAGGAGAAGGGCACAAGAGGGGGGGATTATCAGGCCAATTTTAGAAAGATTTTGTTTGCGGAAGTGGTGCGACACCCATGTTGATATGTCAGTTAGTAAGTTAGTAATGTGAGGGGACTGAAGGAGTCAGGTGAGAAGTCAAGAGATGGTTTAGGAATCCGTGGGAGGTTATCAAGTGATCAAGAGAGGAGGCGTAGATAGAGAAAAGAAGGGGTCCAAGAACAGAGCCTTGGAGGACCTACAGTAAAAGGAAGTGGAGAAGAGGAGACAGAGTTATACAGTAGGTAGCACAGAAGGAGTGCTGTGAAAGATAGGAGGAGAACCAGTAAATAGCAGAATCTTTGAGACCAGAAGGGGTAGGGTTTTTGAGAAGGAGTGGGTGGTCAACAGTATCAACGGCTGCAGAGATGTCTAGCAAAGCATGGAGTAGTGACTGTAGTTTAAAAGTTTAGTAGTTTGGCAGTTAGTAGTTGTTATATTATAAATATATATTTATATTATTATAAAGTATATTATAAAGTAATATTAACATAAATAAATGTAGAGGTTCCCACTTATGTACAGAAGTGGAGATACATTGCAATGCTAAATATTCTATAACTATCAGTCATTTTGGGCACAATAAGTATTATCTGAAGCTGCCTGTAGTGTGATCAGTGGTGTTTCTCTGAAAAAATTCAGTTATTAGTTGTGGAAACTTTTAGATATATATCTTTAATATGTGATTTATTTTTCTTTTATATGAGGCAAGTTATATATCAGGTTAACTTAATATGGATTATGATTATTCCAGCAGGTGATTACAATTTATAAACATTGAGGTCCATGGCTTCTCTTCACTCAGTGCCCATGATAGTTTTAACTCACCACTGACAAATCCCTTTGAGAAATCTTTCCTTTAAACTTAGGGTTATTCCTGTCTGTTTTGTGCGGTATGAGCCAATTCTTCGGTCTGGCCTTGCTGACATTAATGATCATGATATGGTGGCTTATGATTTCTACAGTTTTCAAGAACGGACACAGCACAAGTATAAAAGAAGCCAATTGCACATATAAATCTCAGTGTTCCTTATTTCTGAGTCAGATAATTTATTGTCTTTTTGGCTCCAGGAATATTGTGCAGCACTTGGTCATCACCTTTCAGTTTCTCAACTGTTATATATTTCCCAACACTGTAGTGCCAAATCAATCTTCGGTCATCTTTGGTCCTCTAACTTTGTTATCATGCCATAATTGATTGATTGTTCCTGTGAACCGTACATGCTTTGGTAACAGAAAGAAATCTTTATTCTGTAGATTTTAATGTTTCTTTATGTAAAGAGGACAATAAACCCAAAATTAGATATCATATATTTCTTGCCAAATATCTAGAAAAATGGTAGAGTTGAATAGGCAAACTCATTTTAAAATATAGGATTTTTTTCCAATAAGGACAATGAACTACAGGCCCTTGCATGTTATATATGTAATATATATATATATATATATATATATATATATATATATATATATATATATATATATATATATATATATATATATATATATATATATATATATATATATGCAGGGGCCTGTAGTTCACTGTCCTAATTGGAAAAAACTCTATATTTTAAATGTTTAATAATAACTGTTATGCTTATGCTAATTACGCTAGTTATGTGTAAGCATCTTCTTGGATATATGAAATGTCCATGACCCCTTCCACACCGGCTGAAATTTAATATCAAGAAAATTCTAGGAGCACCCTTTCTGAATGTTGAAAGGTAGAGAAATGAAAGGGCATTTATGTTTACAATGCTCTTGATTAGAAGGTGAATGCATATACTGACACTGACAGTGGTGAGTATTCACACTAAGGGGCCTGTTTAAAAAGCAGCAGTATGGTCACTCGGATACATTCATAAAGCACAGCATTATGAATCTTTGGGGGATAGTGGTGAAACAAGGAAGAAACCTGTCACATGACTTCACAGTGTGTAATATTGCTCTCGTTCTATCCTGATGTGTTACCCTACCCTAGGCTCCATATGCATGCTCTTTGCAATTTGTGAAAGAAACCGAAAAGGGTAAAAAAATATACAAAAAAAAAAATACAGAAACCCAGAGCAGTCAGCCGGAACAAGCTTTTCAGTGATCTAACTTGATCATTTCAAATCTTTTTGGTGGCTCTGGATTACTGCACTTTATGGTTCAAATTTGATCTTAATATCACGTTAAATCTGCTTGCGAATATTAAAAAAGTAGACCAATTCAAATAAATGTGGTAGGCCCCAGTCCTCTTAATGGGGGCACCATATCCTGAATAATACTAAAGAAGTCTGATGTTTTAAACAAAAAATAAACTTTTGTGGTGCCCCAGAAGAAAGCCCCACCAATACAATGTTAAAAATTCAGGGGGGGAAAAGGTACTCTCCCCTATTGCAATTCTATTAGTACAAATGGTTAAATCTAGACATAGACCCACCTACAAATACATAAAAAAATACTAAAATTACTTAAATGACATGCTCACTTTATATTGCATACTTTTTATATACACGGATGGTTTCCAGTATGGGGTAATAAATCCCATCGAAAATGATATACTGTCCACTTTAGTAGTAAACGTTGTTCCTCAACATGTTTTGCAGGAATTGTTGCCTGCTTTCTCAGGAGGCAAATAGGTGGGTGAGCCGCTTTTCCATTCTTCTAGACAAATAAGAAAAATAATAAATAATAATAGCCTAATAAAAACAAACAAAGCAATATATAAAATTATCGAATTTCTGCAAATATAGGACATTCATACATTCGCAAGAAAGTAATGAACCAAAGCTGGCAGCAAACCGCAGAGCAGAGACCAGCCCAACAGACAGGGCATACAGAGCCCATGGACAGCTAAAGGCAGGTATCCCCTGTAAGGGTAGGGAGAGTCACCCTTTAAGCTTATGCTCATTTTATTATACTAGAAATATATACTTTTATTATACTAGAAACTGCTTGCAAAGATATATACATAAAGATACGTAGGAGATAGCAAAGCTAAGCACCTGCAAAGCTTTTGCAAGATTCTTTTGAAGTGCAAAATCGCTCGGAAAACAGGATGCATTTGTGGTCAAAGATAACATTTAGAATTTTTACAGACATAGAACATTGTAAAGCAAAATGAAATATTGTGGTTTTATGTTCAAATTATTATAGACAGTTTAAGGTCATAAAACATATATATATATATATATATATATATATATATATATATATATATATATATATATATATATATATATATGTCTGGGGACCTTTTATCAAAAATTCCCCTAAAAAAATTCCGCTTAATGTATGACGAACATAAATGTGGATGTATATGATTGATCATTCAAAAGACCATTATGTCTTGGATGTCTTGTATAATCCTGATTGGCTGACAAAGGGCCTTCCTTCTGTCTCTATGCAATGTTTGAAGCATATAAAAGTGGTAACAGGAAATAAAGATTTTTGTACTCATGATAAACCATCAACGCCTATGGTTGTCTGACTACCCAATCAATTGAGAGGGCATTCCAGTGACCACTAAAGTCCAGCTCGAGCTAATCAAGGAGGGGCGCACCTTACATCCCCCATTTGAGGACGCAGGGAACAAATGTGAACACTAGAGCAAACATTCCAAATAGTCAAAAGAGGCCACTATTATAATATCAATTTGCATGAATTGCAGGTCAATTGTCTGCACATATACAGTACATGTATATCAAGAAAACAAGCATACAAACTCCATATATTGTAATATCTTAACTTGAAAATGTAGTCTTCATACAAAATCTAACATAAAGCGAATGTGCAGTTTCAAACATGATAATACTCTTCATCAAGCGGTATGTTAGAGCATTGTTATGCTTAAACTGTACAGTCATATGTTGGATTTTGAAACAAGATTTGATTTTCAAGTAAAAATATTGCAATATATGGAGATTGCATCCTCGTTTTCTAGATGTATATGTAAGTGGATGAAGTGGGAGCCCACTCAATGTGATCCTATCCCTAGATGAGGAACTTGTGGCAAATAGTGATGGACGAACTTTCGACGGGACGTTTCGTGACGGCCGATAGTTTGCGAACCGGAACGTTCGCGGGCCCCATTGACTTCAATGGAAGGCGAACTTTGCAAACCTACAGGTCAAATTTGCAGCCACAAAATAATTAATAGCTGTGCAAACATAGTCCCACCACATGGCAAATGACATAACACATGTATGAGGTGAATCTGGGATCGACAACTACAAGCATTCTTTTTTTATATGGGAAATTGTTGTGACAATTCAGGACTGTGGAGCGCATGAAGGCAATGGAGGAGAGGGAAGGTCAGGGACCAGGGTAGGCAAAGAAGAGGGTGCAGGAGATGATCACCAGCAGCGTGACATACAGCAATGACACCTGCACCGTGATAGAGTCATCTGACACCAGCACCGTGATAGAGAGCACTGACATCAGCAGCGTGACATAAAGCACTAACACCAGCACCATGATATACAGCACTGACAGCAGCACCGTGATAGAGAGCACTGACATCAGCAGCGTGACATACAGCAATGACACCTGCACCGCTATAGAGCGATCTGACACCAACACTGTGATAGAGAGCACTGACATCAGCAGCGTGACATAAAGCACTGACACCAGCACTGTGATATACAGCACTGACACCAGCACCGTGATATACAGCACTGACACCTGCACCGTAAGCAGCCCCAGGAGAAAGTCAGCATAGCACAGGGATGGTGGGAGCCCCTCATAATATGCACAGCAGAGGCACAGCCCCAGGAGGAAGTCAGCACATCACAGGGATGGTGGGAGCCCCTCATAATAAGCAGCCCCAGGAGGAAGTCAGCACAGCACAGGGATGGTGAGCGCCCCTCATAATAAGCAGCCCCAGTAGAAATATGACACAGAGAGGATGAGGAGGGTGCAGAAGAGTAAGGCTGAGTGAGCTAGTCAACCAATTCTGGTGCTTCCTTTGACGTAATCGCACGCACCTTCTGCAATTTCCCACTTTGTTTAAGCCTGTTGCTCCTGCCCTACCCTTACCACCCCTGCGGAAGGGCCTGCCTCTTCCTCTGCCTGTCATTTTTTAAATGACCCCGTGGCAAAACTCTCAGTCCCTTTACTGATAAAGGACTGCTGCAGAATTGGGCAGCAGTCAGCAGTAGTGCACCTCAACCCTATATATTGTGGACCTATAACAGTCCTTAAGGAATAGCAGACTGTACCTCACTCAACCCTATATACTGTAGTACACTATACCTTACCAGTCCTTATAAGGACCTTTGTGCAACTAGTAGGTTGTGATTAGCAGACTGTACCTCAGTCCCTATACTGATAAAGGACTGCTGCAGAATAGGGCAGCAGTCAGCAGTAGTGCACCTCAACCCTATATATTGTGGACCTATACCAGTCCTTTAGGATTAGCAGACTGTGCATCACTCAACCCTATATACTCTAGTACGCTATACCTTACCAGTCCTTAGAAGGACCTTTGTGCAACTAGTAGGTTGTGATTAGCAGACTGTACCTCAGTCCCTATACTGATAAAGGACTGCTGCAGAATAGGGCAGCAGTCAGCAGTAGTGCACCTCAACCCTATATATTGTGGACCTATACCAGTCCTTAAGGATTAGCAGACTGTACCTCACTCAACCCTATATACTCTAGTACGCTATACCTTACCAGTCTTTAGAAGGACCTTTGTGCAACTAGTAGGTTGTGATTAGCAGACTGTACCTCAGTCCCTATACTAATAAAGGACTGCTGCAGAATAGGGCAGCAGTCAGCAGTAGTGCACCTCAACCCTATATATTGTGGGCCTATACCAGTCCTTAAGGAATAGCAGACTGTACCTCACTCAACCCTATGTACTGTAGTACCCTATACCTTACCAGTCCTTATAAGGACCTTTGTGGAACTAGTAGGTTGTGAATGATTAGCAGACTGTACCTCAGTCCCTAAACTCATAAAGGACTGCTGCAGTATAGGGCAGCAATCAGCAGTAGTGCACCTCAACCCTATATATATTGTGGACCTATACCAGTCCTTAAGGAATAGCAGACTGTACCTCACTCAACCCTATGTACTGTAGTACCCTATACCTTACCAGTCCTTATAAGGACCTTTGTGGAACTAGTAGGTTGTGAATGATTAGCAGACTGTACCTCAGTCCCTATACTGATAAAGGACTGCTGCCGTATAGGGCAGCAGTCAGCAGTAGTGCACCTCAAGCCTATATATTGTGGACCTATACCAGTCCTTAAGGAATAGCAGACTGTACCTCACTCAACCCTATATACTGTAGTACCCTATACCTTACCAGTCCTTATAAGGACCTTTGTGGAACTAGTAGGTTGTGAATGATTAGCAGACTGTACCTCAATCCCTATACTCATAAAGGACTGCTGCAGTATAGGGCAGCAGTCAGCAGTAGTGCACCTCAACCCTATATATTGTGGACCTATACCAGTCCTTAAGGAATAGCAGACTGTACCTCACTCAACCCTATGTACTGTAGTACCCTATACCTTACCAGTCCTTATAGGGACCTTTGTGGAACTAGTAGGTTGTAAATGATTAGCAGACTGTACCTCAGTCCCTATACTCATAAAGGACTACTGCAGCAGAAGGGCAGCAGTCAAGTATAATATTCTTTCTATATTTGGAAGAAAGAATGTTATACGTGTACAAGCCTATTACCATACCAGTCCTGAAAATAACCTCTGTGGACCTAATAGTAACAGCTACTGATTAAACTGACTGTCCCTCACTGCCACACACAGCTTCCTGCCTGTCCCTATTTAAACTGACAAAACACAGGCTGCTGGAACAATAACTTGAATAGCACTCAAAACTATATCCTGTACTACTTTACCATACCAGTCCTGAAAAGGACTTTTGTGGACCTAATAGTAACAGCTAATGGTTAAACTGACTGTCCCTGCTGCACACAGCATCCTGTCCCTCTCTCTACACTGACAAAAGACAGGCTGCTGCAACAATCACTAGCACAGCAGTGCCTCAAACCTATATCCTGAACTACACCTAACACCTATACCATGATACCAGTCCTTAAAAGAACTTTTGTGGACCTAATAGCTAGTGATTTGGGTCACCGCAGTCTCTCCCTGCTCCACACAGCCACCTCTCCCTATAGTGACATACGAAAGAATGTAAAATGGCCGCCGGATCGGGTCTATTCATAAGTTAGGGGGAATGTCCAAGTGTCCATGTGCTGTAATGTCTCAATTGGCTGTCCTGTACCCCATGATGGATGTGTCATCATAGGTCAAAGTTCTTTTACACAGTAAACACGGAAGTCCGCCGGGCGAATGGCGGCAATAGTCCGCCGATCGGGCGGACCGCGAACCGCCGAAATTCGCCGCGAAACTACCCGCCGAGCGAACCGTCCGGCCATCCCTATTTACTCGGTTGAATCGGCTAGTTCAATAAATAACGGCCAACATTCGCCCAGCTTTTATTGAACCAAGCCGATGAGGCCCGAAATTGGGCCCATGTGTACTAGGCTCCAAAATTGGGCCCATGTGTATGAAAATGGGCCCATAGCAGCCGAACCAACAGAAGCACAGTTTGGCCAGCTTCTGTCAGACAAGCATGTTGGAAAACCAGCAGCTAGCTGGCTCCCGATCAGCGCTATCAGCCAAAGGCAGAAAGAGTTGACCAGAGTGTTCTGGTCGAGGGGGCCATCCCCTGTTATAACACAATAGCTCAGCATGGGAGATCACTTTACCAACGTCAGATCATTAGTACAGAGGCTCCAACTGGAGCTGTCAGTTTTATTTTGTTCAACCCCCTGGGCTGAACAAAAAAATAATGGTGTGTACCAGGCTTAACTGTTAATTAAAGTGAAAACAGTAATGCCGCATACACATGATTGGAATTTCCGCAAAAAAAACAATGAGAGTTTTTCGGCGGAAAATGCGACCGTGTGTATGCTCCATCTGACGGAATTCCAGCCAGCAAAAGACTGAGAGCATGCTGTCAATTTTTCAGTCGGGAAAAAATCTATGGCAATTTCGATATGCAAAATTCCTACACATGCTCGGAAACAATTCGACACATGCTGGCAAGCATTGAACTTAATTTTCTCGGCACATAGTAGAGTTGTACATCATCGCGTTCTTGACGGTCGTAATTTCAGTGAACTTTTGCGTGACCGTGTGTATGCAAGGCAAGCTTGAGCGGAATCCCGTCGGAAAAGCCGTCATATCTTTTTCCGATGTGAAATTCGATCATGTGTATGCGGCATAAGGTCACCAATCAGGGTATGCTATCTGGCGTGTATGCCCAAGTCACAGGACAAGGTGAGCAGAATACATTTTTTAAAAGGTAACAGCGTTCACAAACATGTAATTATTTTTTTAATTTAGCTGTTTGGCTTTGTTCCTTTTCAATATGACACAGACAAACATATAGAGTGTGCATTATCTCTAGTTTTTCTCAAGTTTTGCTTAGCCGGTGTATAAAAAGAGAGCAAGCCTTCACTTCCCAATCAGGCTGTAACTCAGAATTCAGGCAGTAATCTAAATTGGTCCGCTGAGTGCTATCTACTATCTATATTTATAGTTAGCAGGTTTGCTTAGAAAGGGAACATAAACCTTTATTACAGGCAATGTTTAGAGAGAACAAGTATCATAAAGAATTATTCTTTCAACGCTGCATATGCATACATACATATTAATAGTAATAGATGATTTCAGTTTGTTCAGGGCATGCATGCTGCATGGTAATTATAATGCTGAAACACCTGTTGCATAAATATGCTGCCGCAATGCTCTCGCAATATCTTCCTCGCATAGGACATCATGATAACCACATAATGGAGCACAATAACCCCATAATACCCCAAAATATGACAGCCCTACATTATGTACAGTACATAGATAATAATGAGCCTGTAGCAAACTGAACTCCAAAACTTTAAGGCTAGGTTCAGACTAGAGCACAGAGTGGCTCCCAGCAGGGGTCCGGTGCATCTTTTGGTCAGTTTCAGGTCCAAACTCAGTAAAAATTCAGGCTGAAATGGTAAATGAAGATGTGCTGGACCCCTGCTGGGAGCCGCTCTATGCTCCAGTCTGAACCCAGCCTAATGTCCCTTACACACAATCGGACTTTCCGACAACAAAACCATGGATTTTTGTTCGAAGGATGTTGGCTCCAACTTGTTGGTCACACAAATGTTGGCTAACAATTATGAATGCAGTGAGGTAACAAGACATACGTGAGATCTCCATTACGAACACTAGTTATATCTCCAGATCGTACTTGATTCTGAGCATGCAAGGATAGACTTGTGTACACATGATCAGAAAGTCCGACAACAAACATTTGTTGGCGAAAAATTTGAGAACCTGCTAGCCAACATTTGTTGGCAGGAAGTCCAGTAATATATATTTGATGGAGCATACACAGGGTCGGACTTTTTGCCAACAAGGTCACATCCAACATTTGTTGTTGGAAAATCCAATTGTGTGTACGGGACATTAAAGTCCCCAGAGAGAAGCCACCGCTGCCCCGGAACGCTGTCCATGAGGTGGGGTAAGTGTGGGGCCTTGACTGATCGACTGGGGGGTGCCGTCCGTGACCCCCGTGACCCAGCTGGCCGGCTGGGGGGCTTTTGTGCCTTCCATGACCAGGGGGTGGCAGGTGGTTTATTTGTGGCAGCAACTCAATGCATTTTGGCATCCTGACTTGTATTAATGGTCCAGGTTGTTGGTATAATAGTGTGGGTGACTTGGTACACTTTGGGCCCCTTAGGACCAATTGAGCATCGTTTAAATGCCACGTCTACCTGAGTATTGTTGCTGACCATGTCCATTCCTTTATGACTACAGTGTATCCATCTTCTGATGGCTACTTCCAGAAGGATAATGCACCATGTCATGAAGCTCAAATCATTTCACCACTGGTTTTATGAACATGACAATGAGTTCACTGTACTCCAATGGCCTCCATAGTCACCAAATCTCAGTGCAGATAGCCGCAGATCACTGTCACTTCTCATAAACTGTTACGCACCTGTGGTGGTTTTGTGCATGTGTGGGGAATTTCGCACATTTGTAGACACACAGTTTACAAATGCTAATACTACTAGGAGGCTTGCTGAAACACTTCAGTGTTACTGAATTCTGCCTTATAGGATGTAATATAGACATTTCAAGAGACAGCGAGTGGCTGGATCATGTTATCCTCCCCTAGATTCAATAAAAATAAAAAATAAAAAAAGGTATTTAATGTTTATAAAACATCCAACTGTGTAAGAGTGAGAGGATGCTAATCATAAGTGCTGGTTTGATTTGAAGCCCCACACAGCTAAAAACGTTGTGTTTTATTTTTTTTATTTTAATGGAGCAAGGAAGGTTTAACCACTTGAGACCCGCGCTATAGCCGAATGATGGCTACAGCGCGGACCTCCTTTGCCGGGACTACGTCTATTGACGTCGTCCCGTGCACGAGCGGCCTGCGCGCCCCCTGCCCATCAGTGCCCAGCAGTGCCGCCCATCAGTGCCCAGCAGTGCCACCTATCAGAGCCACCTATCAGTGCCACCTATCAGTGCCCATCAGTCTCATCTATCAGTGGTACCTATCAGTGCCCCTTAGTGCCACCCATCTGTGCCACTCATCCGTGTCACCCATCCGTGCCATCTTATCTGTGCCCATCTTTGCCCATCAGTGCTGCCTTATCTGTGCCCATCGGCGCCGCCTTATCTGTGCCCATCGGCGCCGCCTTATCTGTACCTATTAGTGCCGCCTTAACTATGCCTATCAGTGCCCAGCAGTGCAGCCTATCAGTGCCCACCAATGCAGCCTATCAGTGCCCACCAATGCAGCCTATCAGTGCCCACCAGTGCAGCCTATCAGTGCCGCCTCATCAGCACACTTCAATGAAGGAGAAAAATTACCTGTTTGCAAAATTTTATAACAAACTATTAAACATGATTTTTTTTTTTTTGCATCTTTTTTTGTTTATTTAGCAAAAAATAAAACTCCCAGCTGTAATTAAATACCACCAAAAGAAAGCTCTATTTGTGGGGAAAAAAATGATAAAAATGTCATTTGTTTACAGTGTTGTATGACCGCGCAATTGTCATTCAAAATGCATCAGCGCTGAAAGCTGAAAATTGGTCTGGGCATGAGGGGGGTTTAAGTGCCCAGTAAGCAAGTGGTTAAAACCCAAAGTGTCAGGTTTTTATTGGTATTTCTCTCCCTGTTGGTAAGATTTTCCCTTATCTCCAGTCCACATTGACAATGTTTTTATCTCTGTCTGCTCTGCTCCTTCCTGTCTGCAAGAGATTAAACTTACCCCATTTTTTCCACGGGTGCCACAGGGACAGGAAGTAAGATAAAATCTGACCAGTGGAGTCAGAGGCATAAATTAAAATTTGATAATTTTAACTCTTACTGGCTTTATCCAAAAACAAAAGGGTTGGGTGTACCATTTGTACAAAACGTGCAGCTGCAGAAGAGTCCCTGGGAGTTCTCCTGAAGTCGTCAGTCATGATGAAATGCGTAGGGAGAAGCATATGATCTGATATCATCTGGCGTGCATGCTAAGCAGCATGATACAATGTAGATACTGTTTACTGCATACCTTTATAAATATATGCCTTACTGAATAATCTTGAACCTTTTTTTGCAGTGTTATGCTATGTACAGTTTTGTTATATAATACTAAAGTGCTTCTATGTGTGTAAAGTGAACAGTGTTAAATCCAAATGGAACAGCTGCACCATTAAAATGGTATTAAACATTAGATAAAATAAATGATTGAAACAATGGTGCGCTTATTCCAAAAAAAAAAAAAAAAAATAGCATGAGAAACGTAATTGCACAAAGTCCCATAAATGAATAAATAAATAAATAAATAAATGAATGTCTCCTCTCTACTTCCTCGAGTAGAGAGGAGACATTGCTGGAAGTGGCAGCAGAGGAGAAAACTGCGGGTGTCTATATATTAGAGGATATTATGGACAATTCCCTCTAACAGCAGCACGGTCCTGTCTAGACCGTCTAAGCCCTTGTACACACGGTCGGAGATTCCGTCGGAATGTGTCCGATCGGAGCGTTTTGTCGGATATTCCGACTGTGTGTGGTCTGCATCGGACTGTTTCCGTCGGAATATCCGTCGGACCAACTTTTCCAACTTGCCGGAAATATTTTCCGACAAAATGCTCCGATCGGACTTACTCCGATCATGTGTAACCTACTCCGACGGACAAGGTGCCACGCATGCTCACAATCAAATTCCGACACGGAAGCGCTCGCTCACATAAAACTACTGCTCGTAATCGATATAGCACATTTGCCACGCTGCAATGCTAAAAAGTATTTCATGAAGCGCATTCTCTTGTTCTTTACAATGCTGCAAGAATGAACTTCTTTTGATGCTCATAGTCACATAGTCACGTTCTCCCGAACGTATTTCCTGACTCTTTTTTACTCATTTCAGCAATACCATTTTTGAATTCGTCACATCTACACAATTTTATATTTTGTTTATTCTTTTTTGGGTGAATTTTTTTTTGTTTTGTTTCCTAAACATCTCCTTTTTTGACAGCTTGCTCATCTTTCGATTTTTTGGGGTGTATTTTGGGTTTCAACTTACCACAACAACATTGTTATATTTTTTATATTTTCTTTTTCTTTTTTAATCTACAGGAGGTTGTTTAGTGTTGGTACTCCTTGTTATTCATTTCACTTTGTATTTTTGAAATGTACCTGCCTGCTCACAAATAAACTGGCCTTTTGGAAGGAAAACACATATGCAAGTATTTCTTCAAACAAAAAAAACCTTTATTTACGTCTCAATAAACTAAAAAGAGGAAGGCAGCGCTGGAGAAACTTGTTACTTTGGCGCAGCCTTTGGCCCCCAGGGCAGACATGAACTAATTCGAAAAATAAAAATTGGTGGCCTGAGGAGTACATATCTCGGGGAGAGAAGTCTGGTCCAGAACTCCTAGAGATCAGGAAGAGCAGATGCCATCTATGTCCCCAGGATGTGGTTCTTCAAGAGGCTGAATCTTCTTTCAGACCAGACTGAACCCAGGCCATCACTCTCTCGTCTTCCTTAGGCACTTCCCTCCAGGCATCCTTCGAGGCTGTGGCTGGGCTCCTGTAGTTGTGGCAGGAGGAGGAGAAGGAGGGCGTTGGTCGACCTCCTGGCTGCCACTTGCCACAGCCTCCCCCCAACTGAGGTCTTCCTGTGTATGGGACATAGTTTTAGTTTTTTGCTCATCAATCACACCATTTTTAGCTCATGACTGTTACTAAATAGAACAGACATTTTTCATTCTTGTCCCAATCATTTTTGGTCACTACTGTCTATTGATATGTAAACCACTTTGTTAAATCACAACTTACTGATCAATAAGAACATCTAGTTAATATCATTAAATGTACCACAAGAAATATGTTCAACAATGCAATACCTGTCTCAAGCTGGGCCCCACCACATGTTGCTGCCTGGAAGGCCCAGGTTGGACGTTGTTAGCCTCAGCTGGGGGTGAAGGAAGCCTTGAAGGAAGACTGGAGAGTGGTGGCCTGGGTACTCCCTGGTCTACCAGAAAATGCAGCCTCTGGAAGTAAACCATCCTGGGGTAATAAATGGCATCTGGATCTCCTGATTTCAAGGACTCCAGGTACTTCTTTCTCTCCCTGAGATATGTACTCTTCATTACACCAATTTTCCTAGTCACATAGGCCATGTGCCGTGGGGACCATGATCCGCACCAAAGAAAGAAGTTTCTCCAGCGCTGCGTTCCTCTTTCTTCTGTCGTAATAAAACTGGTTGTTGATCTGCCACAGGCAGGGCATCTACCTGTACAGTTCCAGGAATAGACCCATAAAATTGGGGTTTTTGAATGGATCCATCTTGTCTGCAAGACACAACACAAGACAAACCCTAAAATACTAATAATGCCATGATAAACCCTCCTAATCTTGTCCCAACATCAGCCTAGATAGAAGCAGTCTAGTCTAGTGATGTACCAAGTTAAAAATGTTACCTTCGTTTGCACGATCATCGCGGCAGCTCCTCACTCTGTTCTCAGATCGTACAGACGACACACGCGTGTTGCGTTTTATATACAATGCGCATGCGTGAAACTCCGCCCGCCCCTGACGTTCTTTCTAGACTATTCCCCACCCCTTCGCTTTCGGTGCAGTGGGGAGAGCACATGGCGGAGAGAACGCAGGTGCGCAATCACAGTTCCACTAACGAGGAGGACAGTGAGGAAAGCCCGGAGCCTGAAACATCCCGATCCAGGAAGAGAAGATTTAAGGCCTCAAATATGTCTTTTGGAGAGATGTTGGAGATGGTGGACATATTGAACAGGACCGACTATGATGGGAAGTATGGACCTTACCCAAACCCAAATATCAGAAAGGCCAAGATCATGACTAAAGTTGTGAAGAGTCTTCAGAAGAATTTTGGGGTACGCCGATCCAAGGATCAACTGAGAAAACGCTGGTCAGACCTGAAACTGAGGGAGCACGATCAGTACAGAAGGATCAAGCGTGTTCTTCAAAAAAGTAAGTAGTTGTCATGTGTTCATATGATTATTCTTGCTTGCATACTGCTCCATGTGCTTTGATTTCATGTTGTGCATTTTAAAATGGCCACTTTCAAGTTCATGGTTTCATTAGTTCGTAAGAAACATCGTTCTGCAGGTAAGTATTCCAGCTTAACAAAGTGTCCACAATAACGTTCTCACCTTGGAACTCGACGAAAAAACACAATTGTACAACACTTCCAAGCAATGTTTCATATTCCTATTTCTGCCCTCTGTGTGCTAATTATTCTTTTTTTACATTCTCATAGGGGAGAGAAGACTCGGCAAGTATGAGGACACCAGGGACCACACCCCTCCCAAAGAAGGGTAAATTCCAAAACCAGAAGCAGAGGAGCATGAGGAGGAGGAGGAGGAAGGAGAGATGATTGAAGTTGGACAATAGGTGAGTGTCGGAGAACACAGCTTCCGGTAAGCTTATCAATGTATGTCACCATATTTTTAATACATGTTGTGTTTTTTTGCTTTGTTTTGTAGGTGATGTGGAAGAAGAATCCCATTTTACCAGTTAAAGTGCCCAGATCCTGATTGGGAGATAATGGGGTGCAATCGGGATTTAGAAAATATACAGCAAAACATCAATGATGTGAAAAAGAAAATGAAAAACATCATTGATGTTTTGGGGAGAGTGTGAAACAGCCCAAACTATCTAGGGTTTTATTTTTTGACTTTTAATCCACAACTTTTGTATTTTTTTAAAATCCAAAGTTGGAAGATGCACAGAGTGTGTCAACATGCGCTATCACCCATCATGGGGGATCAATGTACGTGTTTTGTGGAAAGTGGCTGAGATGAAGGGGTTTCAGCCCCAAAACATGTACATTGATCCCCCATGATGGGAGATAGCACATGTTGACACATTGTGTGCATCTTCCAAATTTGGATTTTCCAGGGGTGACACCCCATGTGATGAAGGCAATATCAGCCCAGTTTGTACATACTCATGTCTGATATTGTCTTCACTTTCAAAGTTGAACTTTATAAGTTCCTGAGTTCTGTATGTTACGCTTTGATACATGCCTGTTTACACAAAAAACACCAATGAAACAAAAATTACCTGAAATAATGTTTTTGATACACCCAATTTGTTGGTTTGTTTTAAAACCCTTTTCTAAACGGACATGTGAGTGTGCTTTCATTAAAAATTAAACTTATGAACCATGTGTGGCTTCCTTTTTCATTGCGCAAATGATGTTTTTGGAGTAAAATTGTTGTTTTTGGTGAGAATGGGTGTTATTTACTAAAGATAACTCCACTTTGCACTCCAAGTGCAGTTTCAGGTGCACTTTTGCAGTGCACTTGTAGTGCATAGTGGATGTGCCTTTAATAAAAAACACCCACAGTGATGTGTTCATTTTCACAATCATGCTATTTTCCTGCCATGGTGCTGAAAATTAGAAAGATTTTGGTCAGTAATGCACTACATACATAAGTTACCAAAAACAAGGTGTGTGTGTAACAGACCCACAACATAATAAGCTTATCTGAAGAAGAGACTGTCCCCTCATCTCGCTCAGAACTTGGGTTTGCACTGTTGGTGAAAAAGGCACAACAGGAAAAAACATACATTTACATAGGAGACACCTAAAAGCAAGCCAAGCAGTAAATGAAGGAGTTTCAAAGAAAAATGTATTCTTAAAATGCCGCTCAGACATTGTCTGGCATATCAATGGCCCCCCTACCCACAAAGTAGTCCATGTATTGGGTTCTAACCTCACGGGCGCTTTGGGGGGGCAAGCCAGGATGAGCAGGTTCAAGGCCCGTGAGGTTATCATTTTCCAGCAAATCTGCTTCTTGTTGGACAACTGAGACCACATAGTTTGCAGAATGTCTTTTTAGAAAATTGTGAAGAACACAGCAGGCCAGCACAATGTGATTTAGTTTGTATTCCGCTATGTGGATAGGCGTTAAAAAAAGGCAGAACCGGCTGGCCAGTATTCCAAAGGTGTTTTTCCACCACTCTTTTCGGGCTCTGGACAGGCGGAATTAAAAAATCCTCTGGTCCGGGGTGAGGGTCCTCATCGGGAAAGGCCGCATCAGATGGTTCGCCAGGGCAAACGCCTCATCCGTGACGAAAACGAACTGGAGTTCTTCCTGATTCTCCTCTGGGGGTGGCAAGCCCAGACTGCCACTCTGGAGACGCCAGTAGAACTCCGTCCGGGAGAACACTCCACCATCCGACATCCGTCCATTTTGCCCCACGTCCACATACAAAAACTCATAGGTTGCAGACACCACCGCCAACATCACGATACTATGAAACCCCTTGTAGTTAAAATAGTACGACCCCGAGTTGGGTGGTGGGACGATGCGGAAATGCTTCCCATCAATTGCTCCTCCACAATTGGGAAAGTCCTAACGACTGGCAAAGTGGGAGGCCACAGTCTGCCATTCCTGTGGTGTTGAAGGATACTGTGGAGTGAAACAAGACCAAAAATTTGTAATTTTAAAAATCAACATTGCAAGCAGATTAGACACAAACATTTTTGGCCAAGATTAGTATAACATTTTGGGAACTGAGTATTTAAAGCCTAAAGTATAAGGTCCCCTTATCAGAGTCAGCACCCCCCCAGCCCCCCCATCTGATGGGCCCTTGCTAAAAAAGGAGGGGGGGATGTTTTGGACAGGTAACCCTCTCCACTTGATTGAGAGCTGAATGGCTAAATAATGTGTGATACTTTGGGAAGCCCCTCCTTACTTACACTATTGGCAGCCCACCGGACAGGTAATAAGTGTCATAATAACAAAAAGAAAACAAAATGGAAGCACATTTTGACATTCTGCTATTACATATCAAGATAATAATAGGGGAAAAAAAATTAAAAATATAGCATTTGAAAGTATTGAGGCAGGCCCTTGCACTACATGCTTTGGTGAATTCGTCCATAAATGTGACCATCAAAAAGGTAGATATAGTGCGTATTGGGTTTGGTCAGCAGATAGAGGATTGCTTTTAGCTGAGCTAGCAGTTGGGGGGAGGGGGTTCCTAATGAGTTTGGCACAACCAAAAAAAAAAATGTGACTCTGCATGAATGGAAGCACACACTTCACATTTGTAGACATTTTAGGGGGTGTTTAGGGGAAAGCAATACTATGGAGCTGACAAAAGACATTGGTAAGTGACTAGACTATAGTTTTATGGGCCAAGAAGAGCATGGTGGGGAAGTTAGTGAGGCAAATATGCATGAGGGCAAAGGGGCAGAGCATATGAATTAGAGCATATTGCAATGATGGTAATTAGGGAATGAGGAAAGAAATGCAAGACATTAGCAATCATGAAATACATAGAATGTGATGTTAAAGGATAAAACTTACCTTCATATAGTCCTTCTGCAGGACCTGAATGATGGCAGAACAGGTCTCTGGAATAATGATCCCCAGAGCCTGGGGGGATATGCCTGTAGAGAACTTGAGGTCCTGAAGGCTTCTCCCAGTCGCCAAGTAGCACAACGTGGCGATGAGCCTCTGCTCCGAAGTGATGGCTTGCTGCATGCAGGTACCCTGCCTGCTGATATAAGGGGTCAGCAAAGCCAGCAGACGGTGAAAAATGGGGTCCATCATCCGGAGATAATTCCTGAAATCATCAGGATTATTCTCCTGGATCTCACGGAGCAAAGGCATGTGCAAGAACTGGTCACGCTGGCGCAACCAATTCTTGGTCCACAAACGCCTCCCCTCCCTGTTCATGGACCGGGCTTGTGTCAAAGTAAGAACCCCAACAGGAAGCTCCTGCACAGCACAAACTCTGCGACGAGTACGTAGACGAAACATGGTTTCAAAACGGTCAGCTGGTTAGAATGGACAACAGAAAGCACCAATAAACAGCAATGCCTGAAAGAACAAACTGAATAGCAGAAGCAAGCAGACAATAAGAAATGCAAATCAAAGCGTACTATACCAAGATATAGTCCACAATGAGAAACAAATACTTACTGACTACACGCACTGATTATCAGATACGCAAAGACAAGCAGAAACTGAAGAGCAGTAGTGATCTGAATCACTAATCTGAAAAGCGCGAATCGTCTCTGACCAAACTTCTACTAACACGCGATACACACGAGATCAGCAGAAGGAGCCCAAAGGGTGCCGGACGTGGTGCTGAACTTCCCTTTTCTAGTCCCACCATTCGCAGCTTACATCACCGCGTTCTTGGCAGCCCGAAATTCCGACAACTTGCTCCGACCGTGTGTATGCAACATCACTGCCGGACCTCGTCCGGAATTAATCCGTCGGAATAACTCTGACGGATTTGGTCATCGGAATCTCCGACCATGTGTACAAGGGCTAAGATTCTATATCTTAAAGACACGATTTGACCCAATGGGCATTGCACCCGGTGGTGGAAGCGATGGTGTTTGAGGAGCACTGGATGGACACTTTAAGAAGTCACTATTAACCTATTAAGAGGACTCTATATGCAAAGATGTATTTATTTATTCATTTATGGGACATTGTGGAATTACATTTATCATGTTATGTTTTTGTTTTTTGTTGAAATAAGCGCACCATTGTTTCAATCATTTATTTTAGCTATGTACAGTTTTTCTTTTTCTTTGATCCTGTCATGTATCACATTGATGTTGTGGAGTCATTTTGAGGAGTAGAAAGTCTGTTTGTGGGGGTCCACTGCCTTTTACAACGTATCCATTTATGTGGGGCAAGCGCATCTGACCTAATATAATTAAGGGGTCTCATCCTCTGGCAAAAAGCGCATGATCTGTGGTGGATGAGAGTGTCAACTTGCTGCATCATACACCGTATTTGTGGAAGCAGCTGCACATCATTTCTTCTCTATCTATGTTGGTCTGTTTATGTATAAAGGACAGAAGTTGCACTGTTTTGCACATTTTTGGTTTGATTATATTTGCTGTGAATTTAAAGTGATAGCACTACACATTTCTATGTATATTATTATTATTATTATAAGTCCAGGAGACATCCTTTCGACAGCTGGTTTCCGCAAGGGACGGGTTGATTCAGTACAAACTCCTACATAGGATCTACCTCACGCCTGCACGTTTACACAGAATATATCCCTCCATTCCTGCAGAGTGTTGGTGGTGTGCAGCAGACTCAGCAGACTTTATTCATGTATTATGGCAATGCCCTAATATTAAAATTTTCTGGGAAGTGGTGGTCTTGGTCATACACTCTGTTACCACTATTCATGTGCCCCGGAGTTCTGTTTGCTAGGTTTGGTGGACACCCTGGTTCATCTTCGGGCCTCCAGGATGCTGATAGGATTACTATTGTTCTATGCAAGGAAAATTATTCTTCTCCAATGGAAATCCTCATCTGCCCCAATCCTTACCTTGTGGAAAAAAAATGAATCAATGTCAATTTACCACTGTACAAGGCCACCTATTTAGCGAGAGGATGCCCTAAAAAATTCAGCAAGTTTTGGGACATTTGGGTAGAGGACCGGTCTACTAATAGTGACCCTGAATCTCCTAATTAGTAGATAACCTTACAAACGACCAGGTGGACATGTATATTTAGTTGTACCCGCGTACAATCCATATGTCTAATAACTGTGACTTACATCTTATTAAATGTGACTTAATACTACCCCTGAGTAGCTGATACCTACAATACTCTAACAATCTCAGAAGTTACTGGAGCATATAGTCTTGTTTTAGTGCCAATAGCAGCACTACTGTTAAGATTTTATTTTTATACTGTTTGTGTTATTGTGATGTATGTGGACTGAGCCTGGGTATGCCCAATAGGCTCTGTTTTCTCTGTATCTAAATTTAAAACCAGATTTAAAAAAAATTCAAATAAACAAAAAAAAGGACAGGAAACAGAGCATCTGTGGAAGGTTAAAGACATATTTTGTGATTTCTGGATATATCTGTGACTAGCTTTATGTCACCAAGTAGTACATATAAATAAAACAAAATTATTAAAATATATAAAAAATTAGAAATAGTAGTAGTAACAGGAGCATTGTCTTATGTTCTACAAAGTAATGGACGTTGCATCTTACAACTTATATGGAGCTAACTGTGCCAGTGAATAATTTCAGGGCTCCTTATAGTTATATCTATTTAAGCTGGTCATACATTGGTAGGCTAATTTTGATTATCGAAATGCAAAGTTTTATTGCAAAAAAACTACCGTCATGTAAATGATCGATTTTCTAAATATTAGTAGCAGAATTGATCAAAAACAATTTAAAAAAATCTAGAGTTAAAATGTAACCCCGGATTGTGTAATCAATTGGCGAAAAAAATGTACCATTTATGTTGATAACGATCGATAATATGTTGATAATTACTGAAACAATGATGGCGTTATCGCATGCATGTTCGATAGACTGTTGGAAATCCGAAGTGGTTTTTTTTTCCGAACAATTTTATATCCATTTATGGCCAGCCTAAGACTCCACTAGTACATTGACAATTCACATTATGTGAATTCAGCATTGTGTACTTGTCTTATACCATGTGGTGCACAAGGCTCTCTAACAATCCTTGGAACAATCCTTTTTGTTGATGTTTTTGCAACATCTGCGCAGATATCTGATGCTGAGCCACTTCAGCAAATGTCTTCCTCTGCATTTTCTAACATCCATCTGCACAATGAACAGTCATTTTGTACTCACAAGCCAGTCAGGAGAAAACACTAATTAAAATACAGTTTTAAAATAAAAATTAATTAATCTCAGTTTGCTTTAGTATATTAATTATACATAGTGTGCCAGGAAGCTGTAAACATGAAGCTGCCTAGCATGGCCAAGTGCAATGTCAGTGGTCTCTGAATCAGAACCATATGGAAACTGTGCTTACACTGACAATGTCAGGGCTCTGAGACGCACATGCATGTGTACACTTAACAAATAATTTATGTTTCCAACAGCTTTGGTTATATCAGGAATTTGAACAAAAAAATAAGAAATTGAAAAGCGGACTTTTAAGGCTGCCACTTTAATCCCAATGGGGAAAGAGAAGTACTCAAAGGTATAGATAAAATATCAAAATGTATTAAATATCATAATAAAAACATGTCGCAAAGATAAATGCATGGGTATGCCATGGCAAAAAACATGAAAAAATAATCTTTATGTTTGCGAAATGTTTTTATGATGATATTTAATTAATTTTGACATTTTATCTATACCTTTGAGTACTTCTCCCCATTGGGATTAAAGTGGCAGCCTTAAAAGTCCATTCTTCAATATCTTCTTTTTTTGTTAATATAATTTGGATGTGGTGCCACGCATTTTGGACTGTGTCTCTATGTTTCTTCTAATATGTCAGGAATTTACTGAAACATGTAGATCCCTTTCACACTGGAGGGGTTTTTTAGGCGCTAAATGGCTAAAAATAGTGCCTGAAAAATGCCTCCGCTGCAGCCCCAGTGCTCTCACACTGATGCGGTGCGCTTTCAGGATGTTAGAAAGAGTCCTGCAAGCAGCATCTTTGGAGTGATTTAGGAGTGTTGTATACAAAGTTCCTCCACCGCCCCTGCCCATTGAAATGAATAGGCAGTACTGCCAAAGCACATGCAAACTGCTTCGGCAGCGGCTCTACACTGGCACTTTTAACCCCCTTTTAAACCCTTCTAGGGGGTTAAAAGCTCCCCGCTCCCGCCTGAATTTCGTCACCAAAGCACCGCTATAACAGCGGTAAAGCTAAAACTAGTGCCGCTTTACGACTACTGCTCCTCCGCCCCAGTGTGAAAGGGCTCGTACGGCTGTGTTTTTTAATATGTGTATATGCATATAAATGTTTATCTAGGAAAGAAGTATGAATATTATGATTGGGTAAGTTGTAGAAGGCCTCATTTAAACAGGGTGATTACATCTAGGCCCCATGCAGGACCACGTTTTATTGGCAGGTGTTGCCTGTATCCCTGTACTGGCAGTCCCATTGTTGTCATTTGGGATGCAGAACAGACACAACCACTGCCCCCCCCCCCCCCCCCGGTTGCATTCAGGGCAGTGCATCTGCATGGATGTCACATTGGGGTTTATTTACTAAAGCTGGAGAGTGCAAAATCAGTCCCCATTTCTGAAAAGAAACCATTCAGCTTCCAGGTTTTATTGCCAAAGCTTAATTGAACAAGTTGAGGTTAAAAGCTGATTGGTTTCTCTGCAGAAGTGAGACCGATATTGCACTCTTTTGGGAGCAGGTGCTGTGTCTGTGCAGCCACTGTGTCCCAATTAACATCTATAGGATTGACAGAACAGAGGTGAATCTGTGCATCCCCGTAACCTGAAAACACAGCCCTGCACAGATGTAATCACCTCATGTGAATAAGGCCTAACTATTCACAACAGAACAGGGCAATTGGTTTATTATCTGGTGGTCGTTTATGTCCAAGTCGCTGTCCTGACTGTGGCCATAATGTGGCTTATTTGTGAACAGGAAATTGTATTTATGAGAAAACATCAACCATCACTATTTAACACACCTTCCTGCCAAGATGAATTTTGAGCTTTCAGCGCTGTCGCACTTTGAATGATATTTGCGCGGTCATGCTACACTGTACCCAAACAAAATTTTTTGTCAATTAGTTCCCACAAATAGAGCTTTCTTTTGGTGGTATTTGATCGCCTCTGTGATTTTTATTTTCTGCTAAACAAATAAAAAAACACAGACAATTTTGAAAAAAAATTTCAGTTACAAAACTTTGTAAATAAGTAATCTTTCTCTTTCACTGATGGGCACTGACAGGGCTACAGTGACGGGCACTGATAAGGTGGCAATGATGGGCACCGATGATGTGACACCAATGAAGTGGCACTGATAGGCAGCACTGATAGGTGGCACTGATATGAGACACAGATAGGCACTGATAGGTGGCACAAATAGGCACTGATAGGTGGCACAGATTGGCATAGATAGGTGGCACAGGTGGGCATGGATAGGCGGCAGGGATGGGCATGGATAGACGGCAGGGATGGGCATGGATAGGTGGCACGGATGAGCATGGATAGGAGGCACAGATGGGCATGGATAAGCGGCACGGATGTGCATGGATGGGCACTGATAGGCGGCATGGATGGGCACTGATAGGCGGCATTGTAGTGTACAGTATTGTACGGATGGATGCCAATCAGTGCCAAAAGATAATGCATGCCAATCAGTGATGCCCATTATGGGCACTGATTGTCATCCATTGTGGGCACTGATTGTCATACATTGTGGGCACTGATTGGCATCCCTGGTGGTCTAGGGGGGCAAACCTGGTGCTGGGCATCCCTGGTGGTCTGGTGGCATCCCTGGTGGTCCAGTGTGGGCATCCTCGGGGGGGGGGGGGGGGCTGCGCTGATAATCGATCAGCACAGACCCCCCTGTCAGAGGAGCAGCCGATCGGCTCTCCTCTACTCGCATCTGACAGACGCAAGTGAGGACAAGCCGATCAACGGCTCTTCCTATTTACACTGTGATCAGCCGTGATTGAACATGGCTGATCACATGGTAAAGAGTCTCAGTCAGAGATTCTTTATCGAGATCGTAGTTGCAGTGTGTCAGACTGACACGCGCAACAACGATCGCCATGATGTGCACCCCCAGGGGCGCGCAGCGGCTTAATATCCTGATCACGTCATATGACGTCCGGTCAGGATATTAAAACCACTTTCCCGCCGTCATTTTTCTATATGGCGGGCAACAAGTGGTTAAAGGTCTGCTGAGGAAAATCTATTTTCAGGACAGGACAGGCAAAACAAGCAATTGCTTGGGGCTCGGAGCTGGCCTGGAGCCCCAGCCACGCCGCCAGCCGCCACTTCCTAAAAGCTGCAGCCTGTAGCGTGGTGGAGCTCCTCTTCCTTCCTCCTGCAGTCCGCATGGTACAGGAGATTCAGTTTCCTGTTCCTGGCCGGACAGACAGGAAGTGCACACACTGAGTACGCGGTAGGGAGGGGGGTTAAAAATAACACGGGGGTAATAAGGGGGGAGGCAGTCATCAATACCCATTTAGTAATAAAAATATGGAAGCTTGCTGACCATAATAAAAACAATTACCATAGCTTTTTTTCCATTTTCTTTCTTTACCATCACATTTCCATCTTATTGCTTCTTTTTTGAATCAGGTTGCAGTAATAAGGCTCGCAAACAGCAGTTTTAGACAATTTGCACATGTTTGTGAGAACTGAAATGTTAATGTGAGTGTGTGTGTGTGTGCGCGCATGCGTGTGTTTTAAGTATGTTGGATTTACTTATTGTGCACTTTTTTAATGTATATTTGATTTTATGGTACAGTGGTGTTTTCTTGCAAATGTTCAATTGTTGAAAATGTTAAAATTGTATACATATTATATGCAACAGCAGTATTTGCACTGTAAACCTTTTTTATTTATATAAAGTGTTGGTGAACTTAAACTGTATAGCTATGCTGTGATTCTTGTAGGCTTTGCATGCGTGCGTGCGCGCGCGGGGGGGGGGGGGGGGGGGTTGGAGTGGCCTCCATGTCCATTTTGCTTGGGGCCACCAAATTCCTTCAAACGCCCCTGCCTATTCTTTGCCTATGCAGGACAATGCCACTTTATGCATTAAAATACCTCCTTAGGCCCAGTCTGTGCACAGTATGGACATCTGCTGCCTTGGCACAATCCACAGGCAGCTTAACTCTTCACAAGGGCACAGAAGTTGAATCCAACACAATTTTAGTTCCAAGAAAATGCAGTACAGAGAATCGTTTTCCAGTCTTTTAAAGTATAAGAAGACAATGACTTTCTAAGCTCTGACTCTGCAAAGAATTAGCAATGACTGGAAAAACATGAAAGAATCAGGGATAGCCAAGCTAAGACTGAACAAACTAGCCTTAACTAGAAGAGGTGGCAAAGGAAGATAATAAATCGTATAAGTAAAGAAGTTGTAGTGGACCTAAACTACCACTAGATTTCAGCATACTACAGAGCAATGGTAAGCTGCAGTTCAATACAACACAGGAAAAATTCATATAAGTAGAACAGAACACTAGATGTCCAAGCAGCACATACCCACCATCAGGGCCATCTTTAAGCCAGGGCAAAAGGGGCAGCTGCCCTGGGCCCTGTCATTGCTGTGGGGCCCATAACAGCTGCCTCATACTTGCCAACTATCCAGGTTTAAATTCCCTTTAAGTTTTATTCCTGTGCTGTGTCCCAATATCTCAGTGTAAAGGGCTGGTACTAAAGCTGCCCAGCTCTGCCCTATTGTTGTGTACAGATGACTCACCTGCAGACCCTGTGTTTACATGTAAATAACCGGCATTCATATGTAAATAACGGCGACAATACTAAGTAAATAGCTGTGGCCGAAGGCATTGATATGTAAATAAAGGCGGCATTCATATGTATATCATGCTCCCCTGCTGTGAGGAGTTGATGTGCTGTAACCTCTAGCAACTAATCAGTGAGCCGTAATGTGTGCTGTAACCTCTAGCAACCAGTCAGTAAGCAGTAATGAAATGCTGTAACTGCTGACAACCAATCACAATTGCTGCCTGATCTGATACAGTAAACTGATTTTAAGTCTAGCTGCTATTTATTGTATTTCTCAGAGCAGGTGGAGAGGGAAATTGCATGGTGGGGCCCCAAGAAAAATTTTGCCCAGGGTCCAATCTATATTAAAGAAAGCCCTGCCCACCATTCCCACACTCCTCTATTACTCCATGAACCTAGTTATAGTAATGAAAATACCCATTACATATGGGTATGGAGAAGCAAGTGACATGAAGCCTGACTTGAAAACTGTGGCTAAGGATGTGGCTAAGAGAGGTCTAGCTGTTACTGGTCACCTTCACCATCACAGAAGTGAGCTCTCAAACACTGAGCTCAGAGCTACTGTGTCAGAGAGAGAAAGCACATGTGAGGGGGTTTGAATCAGAGAAAAAGCTCACTCCTGTGATGGTGAAGGTGAACAGTAACAGAATCCACAGTATCCATCCGGATGCATATCGGGCGCCGAATCCATGGATTCCAAAAGAGGGGTGTTGTATTTTTAAGCACGTAATTTGAGCCAGAGTCCCTAATAGGCTTCGAAAAAGGGTGGGCTCAGGGGCGCAAGCACTGCGCCCCGAGCCCACCCAGTTGTGTGGCAATAGCGAATGAATACTCACTATATTCACAACGTATTTCCTCCTTGCCAAACAGAAAGCAATTCGTAAGACCCATTTTCCGCTTGGCCAAAACGACATGGATACAATTGGAGCATGACAATTTGAGAGGAGGAGGGAGGAGATGTAGAGGTCACCAGAGGAGACACAGAGGACGAACCTGCTGTCTGGAGGAAAGTACTGCCTAGGGGTAAATGCGGGGTCCATCCGACCCGAACGGCCTGGGGGGGGGGGGGGGGCTTAGGCTGTGGCTAGTGCTAGTGAATGAGACCTAAATGCATTTCAAGATGCTGAAAGGATTTAATGTCATATGTTATCAAAAATAAATATATATAATTACACAGTGTGAAGTTGCAGACATTTATTTTTTGGAAAGCTAGAATTCAGGATTAAATTGATGCCAGCGGGATAACCTGCACAGTATCACAGTTGTAGGAAAACTACAAACAAGATTTAGCAACTGATCTAGAAATGAAAAAAGCTTGCACTCAGATCCAAGCAAAATATTTCTAATGTACATAAAACAGAATATATCATGGTAAATGTGTGACCAAAAATGTCAATTGGGCTTAAAATGTAACCTGTGTTTAACCAGGATGTATGAATAAAACATCTGTATGAATATATTACTGCACACATATTAAAACTCATCACCAGGGAGAAAACTAAACAAACAAAAAAAATCTTCTCACTCTACCCCCTTTAAAGTGTTAGTTCACTTTTCATAAAAAAAAAAAATGTAAATTAAAGGTGAACTAACACCCTGCATCCTCCCTACCCTTCAGCCCCCACTGTACTTACCTCAGTAGGTGATTCCGTTTTACCATCCACTCAGCCCAATGCAACGGTCCTGGACTCACTGTATAAAACACTGCCATGAGAGCTAACTACCCCATGTCACACCCAGGATTACTGTGGCTTCTCACTCTAATGCCAGAGTACTGGTGGCACTTACTGGCAGCAGGCATAAACAACAGCCACACAGTACTTCATTGGAGAATGCAGCAATAGAATTCAGCTGGTGCTGTTTACCATCCGGCAAACAAAATTTAGATAGTTGTCCATGCATAGGGCATGATAGCTTCTTATTTCTGTCTGTATTGATGTTAGATTCACCCTCACTTAATACTTTCGCGGACAGGTCTGTATGTTGGACACTACTGACAACGGGTGGGGGGGGGGGGGGGGGTTCACACACAATCCGCTGGCTGCAGCTACCTGGATTGTGTGTAAAACTGACAGGCAGACTCCTGCCTGTCAGATGGAAGCATTTGAATGGCTGTGCAGTCCCTTTGCTTCCACACATCCCCGTTACCGGCAACCCCCCCAAGCACACACACGGACCGCCATGTCGGCCCTGGACCAACATGGTGGATGGGGGCAGGTGGAGGGAAGGGAGAAGAATATGTATGACGTCACTTCCAGGTCAGCCTGTCACTTTCCTCCAACTAGCATAGCCAGGAAGGGAGGTTCATTGCAATACATTCAGTGGAGCCCAGATGAGACACACAGGGTATTTTAGACCCTGCATGTTTCACTAAAGAGAACTTGTCACCTAAAAAAAAAAATTAAAATAAAAAAAAACCCTCCCCATAAATATTGAGCCCCCCCCCCACGAATGTAAACGCACGTGTCAGGGGCGCCTACACGTGAAAACTTTGATTGCGATAAACATGTTACATATCTTCGTGCCGCCGGAGTGAGAGCAATAATCCTAGCACAAGGCCTCCTCCATAACACTAAACTGGTGACCTATAGAGAAGCATCGTCTATAAGAAATATAGGGTACTGAAGTTTGTCGCCATTTCAAAGGCACACGCAAATTGAAGGTTTGACAAGTTGGATATCTATTTGCTTGGTGCAACCTCATTTTTTAGATTTTACCAAAATTCACTTTAGTGTGTTTTTTACTGAAATTTTTATTTTCCTAGACCTTTGAGGTAATACCAGGTAACATAAAAAGTTGGAACCACCACTATTTTGTTCTTTAGGGTCTGCTTTCGGAAAGTACATAATATGTGGGGGTTTTGTGTAATCTTTAGGCTCTGGGAGCAAAAAAGGTTAATGTCCTGTCATCTTTTTTTTTACCACGTAGGAAGTGAAGGAGTCTCTCTAATGCTGCGTACAAATGATCAGACTATCCGGCGGACTTAGTATGGCGGATAAACCTCCGTAAAGTCTGTTCATTTCAAAAGTAAGGCGGACTAGCACACACACGGCCGTATTGTCCGCCGGACTGCGAGTCCGGCGGGCATATTTTGGTGCAAAACTACTTTCTTAGTCTGCCGGACTTTTGGGTAAAAAAAGTCCGCCGGAGCCCACACACGGCGGGACTTTTCCACTGGATTGTTTGATAGTGTGCACGCAGCATAACAAAGACTTCCATGACACCATGACAGGAGTTCTAAGTTCTTCAATGGCAGTAAAGCCATCTAGAGTTCTTATTATGCCTAGAGTTCTTACCATCTAGAGTTCTTACCTATGCTATCCAGAAAAAAGTTTGGACTATAGATAAACTTTGAAAGTGGATGCATTCTGGTAAACAAGATATCAGCTTTGTTGTGGAGTCCATATGCACATCAGAAAAACACATTAGCACAACCCCACCAGTATAGTAGTTACCATGTTCTTCCATTTCCATTGCTCTAGAGAAGACAGATGGTCTGCCCAGCTGTGCACCTCAGAGCCCAACTTTTAGCTGCAGAGCAGAAGTCTTGTCTTGTCTCCTGAAGATAATTCCATCAACACAACCAGTTTTCTGAAACCTGAATGAGATGCTAGTGATAATTATTAACACTCCCTCTGTGAATTAATGGACACTTAGCCTTAAAACGCTAGCTCCGGCTCTTCCACAATTATAATACAGTTCAATTAAACCCCTCCACTCCAAATTGTGTGCATCACACAGAAGCTTTACACGTTAACAAATGATTTATTGAAAGGACCGTAAAAAATATTAACATGGACGTTAATTTTTTATGTTTTTTTTTTTTATTTATTTGCTTTATTGTTCTTATAGCCACCAGATGTTGCCTCAGGAAGTTGCGATGAGAAGTGAAGATCTGGCAGCAGAATAATTAAATGGGAAATGTTGGCAGGCTTCCTGCTATTTCCTCCGGTACAGAGCGTTTATGAATGAGAGAGTACAGTACCATAGTGGCTCCAGTGCACAGTTTCATCTTTTATCATGTAACGATTTTCCATTGAAGCCTTAGCAAAGCCAAAGGCTTATTACACCCTCTGCATAAAGTTAAAAAGACATTATTAATAAAATGCTCATGTCGCTTTCATAAACAGTTCAACGGGATTGCCTGCTGACACGCGTTTATTACACTTAATAATGTTTACATAATTCTTGTGCAAACTCATTAGAGCTGTCACATCTCAAACAATTTTAGAGCTTTGTTTATCTGGGAAGATTTTGGTTCACCTAACAATGCACTAACAACAGCGTTTCTATAGCAAGCGTTCCTCATCGTCGCTGTGATCTGGTCTGCAAACCGGAGATGAGTCTCACTTCATCAGTAATGTTTGCTTACATATGTTTAAATAAGGTTTCTGTTTTCTTGGTACTAATTAGAACTTCCGTGACAAAAATGCACCATCCATACAAATTTCAATTATTACCAGTGGCAACTGGTGCTCATTATTTTGGGTCAAAGGCCTCTTTGCTTTAGGAACAGTGGGTCCTGAGACCCGATTGGCCGGCAGTCCTAAGATCCCCTGGTCAATCGGGTCTCAGGACCCGTTTCCTGATTCTCCTTCCAGCCAATCAGGAATAGTGAATATTAATTCGCTGTTGTCACACAACTGGGTGGGCTCGGGGAGCAGTGCTCTGCACCGTGAGCCTACCCTTTTTTAGAAGCCAATTAGAGTCTCAGGCTCTAATCAGAACTATCTGGCTGAGCAAGCCTACAGCTTGTCAGCTTCCACAGATAAAGCTTAACAGCTTTTTACCAAACTCTCACAGACCAGTGTTGTCTGTTTTTCCCAGGCAGAGAGTGAAGGTTGTCTGTCACAGGTGAGTTTAAAATGACCTGGGGGAGAGGACCAAGATCCGAACTAGATCGAACTAGATCGTGAATCAGAGATCCCTGAACTGTATGAGAGGAGCCTGGGAGATGTATAACCTCCGAACAGGACTTTTCCTTGTTCTCTCTGTGACACTCTGCTACATATCCTCCCCCTTATTTGAGTCCAAGGGTTGGAACACCTGTGGCCCAACAGGAGTGAACACGGGACAGGGTATCTGCATTCCCCATCTCAACACCTGGCCTATATTTTACAATGAAGGAGTAATCCTTTAGAGCCAAAAATCACAGATTCCCCCGTCTATTAGTCTCCTTCTTTCAGGCCCTCCATTTCCAGGGAGCATGGTCAGTTATTAACTCAAAATGGTGCCCTAAAAAATAGTACCTTACTGCATCAACAGCCCACTTTATGGCTAAACATTGCATTTCAATGACTGCATACTTTTCTCATGGTCATTGATCTTTCTGCTTAGGTACACCACAGGGTGTTCTTCCCCATTGTGTACCTGTGACAATACTGCCCCAATACCTACATCAGATGCATCCGTCTGAACCAAAAATTCTTTGGAGAAATCGGGGGAGTACAGCACTGGCTGTGCACAAAGAGCCTTCTTCAAGACTTGAAATGACTCCTCTGCTACTGGGGACCATTTCACCATTACAGAGTCTTTCCCTTTCATAAGGTCCATCAGTGGGACAGATATAGTTTCAGAATTCGGGATAAACCTTCTATAATACCCCGCGATCCCAAGAAAGGCCCTGACCTGCTTCTTGTTTTCAGGACATGGCCACTCCTGGATGGCATCTATTTTATTCACTTGAGGTTTTATGACACCACAGTCAATAGTGTAACCCAAATACCTGGCTTCCTCTAAACAAATGGCACATTTTTTTTGTATTTGTCATAAAACCTTCTATGAAGAGGGAATCAAGGACAGCCTGGACTTGGGGCAAGTGAGACTCCCAGTCAGTGCTATGCACCACTATGTCATCTAGATAGGCTGCTGCATACCATCAGTGGGGTTTTAAGGTCTTGCCCATGGCCCTCTGAAATGTCACAGGGGCATTTTGCAACCCAAAAGGCATTTTTTTTATATTGAAAGGAACCCTCCAAAGTCACAAATGCAGTCTTCTCTTTGGCGCTACCAGTCAGGGGTATTTGCCAATAACCTTTTTTTCAAGTCCAAAGTCGTCAGATAACGGGCCTTGCCAAGTCGGTCTAGAAGTGCGTCTATGATAGCAGAAAACAAACACTCCTGCGCACGAGTGGATAACCAAACAGACTATATATCGTGATGATGTATGTCACAGGCCTTACTGCCCCCAAGGATAGGAGTATCCTAACAGTCAAAGAGAAAAAGAAAAAAAGGGCCCACCAGCCTTGTGCATTATCCTTTTTTATTTTATTAAGCTGGGCTCTGAGGAAGAAGGTATTCCTTTGAAATGCATCAGCGGGCAGTGGCCCCTGTGATCTCCTCTGTGACCATCTGGAGTTCATCTGTCTTAGACCAATTGCTGTGATTGGAGACTATTTACATTGCGAGTTATCTACTTATGTTTGTGAGTAGTTTTCCTTTTACCTACTTTTAATAAAATATATCCAAAGGATAATGCACAAGGCTGGTGCACCCTTTTTTTCTTTTTCTCTTAGAAGTTCTTATACCCTGGGCATTGGGTACGTGTCAAACGTTTTCACTGCATTAAGCTTTCTGAAGTTGTTACAGAACCTCCACATGCCATCTGGTTTTGGGACTAACACGATGGGGCCAGACCAGTCACTATTGCACTCCTCAATGACATCTAGCTCCAACATCCTTTTAACTTCATCACTGATGTCCTTTCTTATAGCTTCAGGAATTTGGTAGGGTTTGGAGCTTGACACGGACCCCAGGTTCAGTAACTATATCATGCTGAACTGCTGAAGTCGTGCCAGGTAATTCTGAAAATTTCTCACTATTCCTTATCAGGAACTCTCTAGCTTCCCATTTTTGGGAATACGACAGGGTTTCTTGAATCGTGACCTCTGGGATCAGAGGGGGCTCAGTACCCTTAGGCGTTACCGCGAGGGAACTCTCAGTTAATGCCAGTCTATCATTCCAGGGCTTTAACAGGTCTATGTGGTAAAGCTCTTCAGGCTTCCTTTTACCTGGTTGATATACTTTGTAATTGACCTCCCAAACTCTTTCTTTCATTTACTTCAAAGGGACCCAGCCACTTAACCAGGAACTTGCTTTCAACAGTGAGAACCAACACCAGGACCCAGTCACCAGGTTAAAAAACACAGAGTTGGGCCCCCTGTTGTATATTCTCTGTTGGGCTGCTTGGGCCTGCAGTAAGTTTTCTTTTAGAATAGGCATGATTGCTGCAATCCTGCCCTGCATTTGAGCAATATGTTCAATGACACTTTTGTGGGGTGTCTGCTCCCCCTCCTAGGTTTCCTTGGCTATGTCTAAGCCCTTGTACACACGATCGGAGATTCCGAAAACAACCAAATCCGTCGGATTTTGTCCGTCAGATTTTGTCCGACGGATCTTGTCCAAAAACTGTTGCATACACACGGTCGGACAAAGTTTGTCGGAAAATCCGATTGTTCAGAACATGATGACGTAATTTTGTTACGATGGGACTACGTTCAGGCTAGTAGCCAATAGCTTTGATGTAGGAATTTGATCTGAGCATGCGTGGCACTTTGTCCGATCGGAATTCTCTACACATGATCGAAGTATGTCCAATCGGAGCATTTTGTCGGAAAATATTTCCGGAAAGTTGGAAAATTTGGTCCGACGGATATTCCGACGGAAACAGTCCAATGCAGACCACACACAGTCGGAATATCCGACAAAACACTCCGATCGGACACATTCCGTCGGAATCTCCGATCGTGTGTACAAGGGCTAAGAGTCTCCGAGGGTGTCTGCCATAAAGCAACTCAAATGGAGAATACCCCATAGAGGACTGGGGGACCTTCCTGATGGCAAACATCAAGTATGGAATCAGGAAGTCCCAGTTTTTCCCATCCTTGTCAACAACCTTTTTTAACACGCTCTTTAATGTTTTATTGAAGCATTCCACCAAGCCATCAGTTTGAGGGTGACACACCGGTACGCAACTGCATCACCTTAAATAACTTGCACAGCTATTTGTGACATAAATGGGATGCCCTGGTCTGTAAGGACCTCCTTAGGGATACCAACATGACTGAACACCATGAACAGCTCTTTGGCAATGTTCTTAAGGGAACTACCTTGTGTAACGGGTAGCATAATCCATGATTACAAGGATATGCTGGTGACCCCAGGCAGACTTGGGGAGTGGACCCACAAGATACATGGCAATCCTCTCAAAGGGCACTTTAATAATGGGCAAGGGCACTAAAGGACTTCGGAAGTGGGGTATTGGGGTTGACATCTGACACACAGGACAGCATTGACAATAATTCTCAATATCTTTCTGTATCCCGGTCCAGGGAAACCTGTGTAACACCTTTTCAGTGGTTTTCGCAACCCCTAAATGACCTCCTAGCAAGTGCCCATGGGCAAGTTCCAACATCACCTGTCTGTATGGCCTAGGGACCACCAACAATTTCATCATTCTTTTTATATACACAATATAGTAAATTCTCATTGCTGCTGAAATAAGGAAAACAAGGCATCTCCCCTGGTTCAACAAGTACATTGTTAATCACTATTACATTTTCCTAGACCCTGGCAAGAGTAGGGTCTTTTCAATGCTCGATACCAAAGTTTTCCTTGCGCACATTAGGGTCAGCAAACTCTAATGTAGCCTCAGAGTCAGCAGATGGCTGTTCACCTTCACTGGTTGTGGGGACTTCCTCAGGCTCCTCCAGTTCTTCTGCCATAACTGAGGAGGGAAAACCCAAGGAACCCTGAGAGGAGTCTCCTGAACCCACATTGTTGGTGCTGGCTTAGAGTTCTGGCTCTGCCACTGAGTGGGGGCGATCCCACAGTTCCCAAAACTTAGGGAAATCCCTACCAATGATCGCCTTGTGCACCAAGTGGGGCACAAGTCCAACCGGATGGGTCACTGTGCCTAAGTCAGTTTTAAAGTGAACAGTGACTATAGGACACTCCCAGGTATCCCCATGTACACAGATCACAGCAACTTTTTTAGCATGAAAATTCACAGTTTTAACCATCTCAGCTTTAACCAAAGTCAGTAGACTTGCAGAGTCCAGCACGGCCATAATAAGCTTATTATTAACTTTGATTTGGCACGTGTATTTTCCTACATTTGGGGCTGCAGCGCATGAAACAGCAGAAAACATTGACTGCCTTCCAATAGATACGTCACACTGCATGGGTCGCTCTGTCAATGGACGGCTTTCTACAACATGTCCCAGTTCTTGGCAACGGAAACACCTGATGTTGCCCCAGTTTGATTTGCTGTCAGGCAGTGGCTTCCTTTGTTTAGGATGCTAAACTTCAGTCCTGGCACCAAAAATCCTCCCCCCTATCTCCTTGCCATGCTTACCACTCACTTCCCCTGGAACGGTCTTACCAGTTGCCTGGGGAGACCGTGGCTTTGGGTGGAGTCCATGCAGTTGTAGGCGTGGTGACCAGGCTCTCTGCACCAAAATATCTCTCAACGAGCTCCACCGTGTTGTCTGCCGACTTGGGGTCTCCTTGACTCACCCACTCCTGCAGGGAAGTTGGCAGTGACCTCAGGAATCGGTCCATGACCACACACTCCACTATTTGTGGCACAGACATGGACTCCGACTGTAGCCATTTCCACACCAGGTGGATTAGATCAAACATCTGTGATCTTGGGGGCCTCTCATCTTGGAAGAACCAGCTGTGGACCCACTGTGCTTGAATGGCCAAGGTGACACTGAGTCACGCCAGGATTTCCCACTTGGTCTTCTCATAGTCTCCCACTTCTGCCGACTCCAGATCATAAATCATAGTAGGCCTTCTATGATTCTCCAGATAGTAAAGGGATGACCAGTTCTGCCCACTAGGTTTCAGGCCAACCTTCCCTCTCAGCGTTCCATTCAAACATTAGCAGAAAAGCCTCCGTATCATCATCTGCAGTCATCTTAGAAAGAAAGCGGCCTACATGGATGGCTGAGGGCTTGTCTCCAACGTCATCAATTTTAGCAGGTGGCCATTGTGCTAGCATCTCCACAACCTCAGTCAAGGTTTTCCTATCCACTTTTGCAGCAGTGGCTAGCTGTTCAAACAGCCTCTGTGATTGCTCCTGTACAGGCCCAATCTGTTGGCACAGCGCCTTAGTTTGCTCCTGTGTGATAGCGTTGGCTTGCTGTTGTGCAGCGTTTGCTTGCTGCTGTGCAGTGTTGGATAACACCAATTGTTTGAGGATTTCCTCCATGTTTAGTTACAGTAGGTACTGGCCTTTTAAGTAGTAACTTACTACAGTTGGTTGCAGCCTCCCCCATATGTAACCTGGGGGACAGGTAAGCAATACAAATCTCCCTGGGATAAGCAGTCTTTCAGGCACAGATACCAAATCCAGGTAGTGGCAAACAGTGTGGTGTTTATTGGTGATATATACAAGTCTATATACAGGTGCTGTACGGTGTTTCAGAAAACAAACAGAACGAAAATAGTCAAACAAAAACCTAGCCGTGTCTCGGCACTAACTACACAATATATACAGGCCCTAACTACCAGGCCGAACAAGCCTACAGTTTGTCAGCTTCCACGGATACAGCTGAACAGCTTTTTGCCAACCTTTTGCTCTCACAGACCAGTGTTGTTTGTATTTCCAAGACAGAGAGCGAAGGCTGTCTTTCACAGGTGAGTTTAAATTGGCCTGGGGAAGAGGACCAAGATCCGAACTGGATCATGGAGCAGAGATTCCTGGACGTGTATGAGAGGAGTCTGGGAGACGTATAAACCCTGAACAGGACTTTTCCTGGCTCTCTATGTGAGGCTCTGCTACAATATATATATATATATATATATATATATATATATATATATAGTTTGCAAACACTGCAATCCACAGATGGAAATCACAAATGAGAAGGCAACGCTGCAATCTACTTTTTAAATCTTTGGAGGCTGACATCTTGTTTTTCATAGATAAAAGAAGGCTTTGTCCAATACTGTGGATGTCAGCAAAAGATATTTATCAGATGTAGCTGGATTCCTAGGAGCCCTATTCATATGGAACAGGTTCACATTATTGACCATGACCAAGCCGTATTATTCACCATGTAGACATCAGTTATTCTAGGCAGGAATATTATAACCATTCATATTTATTGACACTTATTAAAAAGCACAAACATTACAGCTCCATCTATTCTGGAAATCAATTCAAGCACTGATTAATTATACAAGCCGAGTCATTTTGTCTTGCATGAAGTGAACAATGAGCAGTTGATGCAGAGATGGTAATTAACAATACAGCTGAAGGTCTTTATTGTGTGGACAGTCTATATTGTGCAGACTTTGATAACTTGGCAGTTATGTGCATCCCAAATGATATGTATTTAAAGGGCCAGCTGTTTATTCCTTCATAATAAACGCCAAACAGATATCCATCATACAAAATAATGCAATTTTGTTTTTTATTAACATATCCTTAACCCCTTCACAACCACATAACACACATATGTGGTGTCTAGGAAGTGGGCTTTAATCCTGGGTGCCGCATATACTGTATGTGTTCCTCTGTTTGTGCTGGAGGTGTGCTCGATCAAGTGCTCTCAGCACTGACATGAAGCTGACAATGTCAGCCCCGGGCCTCTACTACCAGCTCTCACTCACATGATTGTAGTGATTGATTGTCACAGTGATCATTTACTCTGTAGCCTGTCCCTGTGTTGCTTCTCCTCTATGAAGAGGATAAACTACAAATCTCTCCTCTAGCGAAGAAAAAAAAAGGGCAATGTATCTTTTACTCCACCATAGAGGAAAAGACTGGAAAAAATTTATATAGAGTGCCTTGAAAAATTATTCATACCCCTTGAAATTTTCCACATTTTGTCATGCTACAACCAAAAACATAAATGTATTTTATTGGAATTGTATGTGATAGATGAACACAAAGTGGCACATAATTGTGAAGTGGAAGGAAAATGATAAATGGTTTTCACAATTTTTTACAAATAAATATGTGAAAATTGTGGCATGCATTTGTATTCAGCAAATACAGCTGCAAGTCTTTTTGGGGATGTCTCTACCAGCTTTGCACATCTAGAGAGTGAAATTTTTGCCCATTCTTCTTTGCAAAATAGCTCAAGCTCTGTCAGACTGGATGGAGATGGAGAATGGACGGAGAGCATCTGTGCACAGCAATTTTTAAGTCTTACCACAGATTCTAAATTGGATTTAGGTCTGGACTTTGACTGGACCATTCTAACACATGCATATGCTTTGATCTAAACCATTTCATTGTAGCTCTGGCTATATGTTTAGGGTCGTTGTTCTGCTGGAAGGTGAACCTTTGCCCCAGTCTCAAGTCTTTACAGCCAAATACAGGCCTAAGATTGGCCTGTATTTGGCTCCATCCATCTTCCCATCTACTTAGACCAGCTTCCCTGTATCTGATGAAAAAAAGCATCCCCACAATATGATGCTGCCACCACCAATTTGGACCAATTTGGAGAGTAGATTGCCGAAAACCCGTTGGGGCCTGGCCTTTTATGGGGTTTCAAAGCTTTGATGGCCGTTGTTACTTCCGTGTCTGTAATAGGACGCTCAAGTAGATCCTGCTGTTCTTGGTTAAGTATACGAAATACGGGAAAAAAGGGTGTCTGCAAGGTCAAAGTCTTGGGAGGTTGAGTAGAGTTTGGCAAGGTTGGAACGGAACACTTCCAGTATTTTAACAGGATTACTCGTGTACGTATTGCGAGCTATTTTTAAACGGACGCATGGCTTGGGGTGGTGTATCGCCGGTAATGTGCATGCCATGGTTGTGTCTGGTTTATTGGCCTTAAAGAAGGATATGTGTTGACGTTTGCGAAGAAGTTTGTCCTCAGAATCGATAAGGAATAAGTAAAAAACAAGTCAAGCTTTATCTAGGCGTGAGTTGGTAGTAGGGTTAGGGTTGGACTGAAAGGCCGTGTGGCATACATTAAAGTTTGCTTCTAATTTTTAGAATAAGGTCTTGCGATCTTGTTTAAGGGATGCTGCCTGTTGGAGTAATTTGCTCTGTATAACGTGTTTATGTGCTTCCCATTATATCAGTGCAGGAATATCCTCAGTGGCATTGTCTGACAGATACTCCTTAAGGGGTATTTCAATGTCTAAGCGGTGAGAGGGGTGGGAGAGAGTGGTATTATTGATACAACAAGATGTATCCTGCGTTCTAGGTATTGGAAAGGCAATTGTGGTGCACAATGGTCTGTCCAAGAAAAGGGAATGATAACCGATGATAAAATCTCTGGGAGCATGCTTGCCATAATAAAAATATGGTCAATACGAGAAAAAGATTGGTGTGGGTGAGTAATGAGTAAACCGCTTCCTAACGGGAATGACTTTGTACCAGGTGTCAACTAAATTGTGTTTGGAGAGTAGATGTTGGAAAGTCAATTTAACCAGGCTAGAGGACGGGGCTGGAGGGGATTTATCTATGAATGGGAATATTACTTGGTTAGAATCTCCACGAAGAACCACTGTTCTAAATTTATGCTTATACGCCACCTGTAGAAGGTGTGACATAAAGGCAACCGGGCATTTATTTGGAGCATAGTATGACACTATTGTAATCACAGTATCCTATATATGTCCCGCAATGATCAGGTACCTACCCTCAGGATCCTTGATTTGAGGGAGAATGGTGTTGAGCGGTGAAAGCCAATTAGGGTTCCATGTTGTTTGGTTGTGGCTGAAGCTAAGTAGAATTGTGGATAGGAAGCGCTAAGGAATTTTGGAAAGGAGTTTTTGTTGAAATTAGTTTCTTGCAGGCAAATTATATGGGATTTGGTGGACACAAGGTTGTACAGTGCCTTTGTGCGCTTATGTGGGATGTTGAAACCTTGAACATTCAAGGAAAGAATGTTTAACGGGGCCAGAACTTCAGTTCAACAGTCAAATCCATGTTGAAGACATAACCAGGGTAAGGGACCATTTCTACTGTGGGGAGAAAGAGAGAGAGGGGGAGAAAGACAGTAGCAGGAAGAGCAAAGAGAACCTGAAAAGATTGAACAACCTTATTATCAATCAATGTACACATTGGAATAAAACATAACAATAGGGTATTGGAGCATACAAGGGGAGTGACAGGTGGTCCCATAGATGCTTTGAGACTACCATCCGGAAATTGCATAATAAGGGCAGAGAGCTGAGGGTAGTAAATGGAGGAGCAAGGAATTTGAGTGGGAGAATTTTACCAGAGGATAAAACAAATTAATCCGCACATCCGCATTGCAATATTAGTGAAAAAAGGTCAACAAACGTCTAATCTAGTGGGTCTAATCCATGAGTAGAACCTAAAGCTATATATTATAGGTAACAGATATCAGGAACACATAAATTTGGGGTGTAACATAAATATCTCGGCAATATCGGGTTGTGGGTAACCTATATATAAGGTAAGCAACCCCCAGTCCATCTAAACTATGAGGCTCCATAATGTTACAACAATTGCACCCAGGAACAGCAGTGATATTAAGAGGAGAAAAAAAATAATAATAAAAAAAAGAAGGGGAGAGGGGTTCTTTTGAAGTAAACGAGCCTCCTGCAAATTATATCAACTTTGTGCATGGAACCTCTCAGTGACAAGCTGGTCAGGAGAGGTTGAGAGGTTAAGTGTATGTTTGGGACCAGGTAATCCCAGACAGGTTAATTCCCCGTGAATGGTGGCTGAAGAAAAGATCTGCATCTGTATATGAGTGGATCAAACAATGATGAAGGAGAGTTCTAACAATCCCAGGGATCAGTGGAAGGGACAGGTTATGTCCTGTTCTTAGGCATATAGATGTGGCCATTCCATCAAATCTTCAGCTGGAGCTGCAAGGATATCAAAGCCTTTGTAAAGACTTTGTTGGGAGTGGCCTGGGTGGACTTTGCGCTGGGCGCTTCTGCGAGATATGTCCCTCTGAGGGGATTGCTTGAGTAGGCCCAAGTCCTGCAAGGCAGATTGTAGTTCAGTAGCCATACAGCAGATGTATTTGGTTTCTAGATGTGTAAAACGTACTGAGAAAGGGAACCCCCAATGGTAGGTGATCTGGTGACCCTGCAGGATCTGGAGGTGGGGTTTGAGAGCACGTCTCCTTGCCACTGTGAGCTGGGAGAGGTCAATTGGTATGCATGACCTTGAAAGGACAGTGAGTCCTTGCCCCTGGCTGCTGCATGTAGCTGCTTCTTGGTCCCATAGTAGTGGAACTTTGCTATTATGTCCCTTGGCAGACCATTAGCTTTGTGGGCCGATAGAGCCCTGTTAACCCTGTCCATTTCTAACCTTTCCACTGGGATGCAAGGCAGCAGTTCCTGAAATAAGGCCAGCATTGTAGCATGGAGATGAATCACTGTTTCAGGGATCTCTCTGATCCTGATATCGAAGCGTCAGGTCCTATTTTCTTGATCTTCTAAGTGTGATTGCAATATTAGGTTCTCCTCTTTAAGATTCACATGTTCTGCAGTGTAATCCTGTGTGTAGTTTTCTAGCTCATCCACCCTCCCTTCCAGCTCAGCAGTTCTGTGTCCCAGTTCCCTGAGCTCACGTGTCAGCTTGTCAGTGATTTGATCAGAAGTCTGCTTAAGAGTTTTCTGCAGCATTCTTTCAAATTGCTTAAACATGCTAGATTGTATGGTGGAGTATGTTCTGCCTGTGTCAGAGTCAGACTAACCAGTACCCTCAATGAGCTTCTGGGCATGCAGCTGAGATTTGGTAGAGCACGGCATGCTGGTCTGTGAAGGGGGAGTCAGAGCCATCTTAGCAGATGTCCTGGCCAGCGCTTTCTTAATGCTGCTGTTCTTCTTTTTGGAGCTGAAGAATGGCTGTGAGCACGGTGTGTTCCCCATGCCTGCAGGTGTCTGCGGGTGAAGTTTGGGGGGGCCAATGTCAGCTGTGAGCTCCAGTATCGGTCTCCCTGGAGTGTAGCATCAAAACGGCATTTCTACTCCATAGGCACCGTGCATGCGTGCCCTATCCATCTAATTCTCAGTGTCAGAATTGGTGTTATACTGGTCATGGCTGAAGGATACTCCTGTCTCTAATGTGGGATAGAATGAATTAGCTTACATCTTCTCAACATTGGCTTTCTCCACCAACCTCCTTCTCCCTGGAGGGGAGAACCAACAATGGGATCAAGTCCTTTCTACTTTTCCCTTTTTTCTCAGTTCCTCTACATTTGAGCTTTAGCTTTTCCCAAGTATTTAGACAGGGAACCTCCAAAGAGCCCAGCAGATTTGTCTCCTACTCTTGATCTCTGCAAGACATCAACTCCCCCCTCCCCCTTTCCTTAGCTATATACAGTAAGGGCTCTCAGAATTCTTCAGGAGCAACCTTTAAAGGGCACTCATCCTGATTTCTACCCGCCTACATGTATATCAGTGCATGTGATTGGTAAGTTCAAAAAAGAAAACCAAGAAAAGTATGGAGTGTGTCATTGCTGACATATCTTTCTGAAATTGTTTGTTCCATGGCTGCCCTGCTAATCCAGTCACTTTACTATATTTTGAGCACCTGATCCCTTTTTCGTACACTTTTATTACAGTTCCACACACATTTCACTATGGTGAAATGTTATACAAATAACTACTGGTGCAGAAGGAAACACTACACATTCACTATATCTAGTGTACCATTTCTCATTCTACCAGAGGTTTCACAGCTAACCAGTGCACGGTAGACAAGTGCCCACAGTCTATATTCTGCAGAGCTTATCTGAGTGGAGGCATCTGAAACTCAACCCTATCCTCTGCAGACATAGACCAGCTTTTAACCACTAGTCTCGTTACCCATCTTGGAAGTCCTCATACATCATCTTTAACACTCTGAATACTCTGAGACCTTGTGTTTGGCTCAACTTCCAATCGGCACTTATTTCACTTCCTACATCCCAGATCTTCTTTTTAAATGCCATTGAAGATAAGGAAAACACGTTTCACTGCATAGTTAAATGGGATGTAAACCCTTGTGTTTTTTCACCTTAATGCAGCCTATGCATTAAGGTGAAAAAACTTCTGACAGTGACCAGCCCCTAGCCCCCCGTTTTACTCACCCGTGCCCTGTAATTCCCATGGCAGAGGCTATTTCCCTCTGCCCGGGGATCTTGGCTCTTGATTGGATAGATTGATAGCAGCGCAGCCATTGGCTCCCGCTGCTGTCAATCAAATCCAATGACATGGGCACCGGGGGGGGGGGGGGGGGGCAGAGTCCTACATTCTGCGTCTATGGATGCAAATGCTGTACTGGGGAGCTTGTCCGCAAGGCAACCCCCCCGGAGAGCACTTCTCCTAAGGCAGGGGAGTCCAAACGCTTTTGAAAGAGGGCCAGATTTGATGAAGTGAACGTGCATAACATGTCAATTTGCCTGACATTTTTTGAACCATTTAATTTTGGTCTAAGTGTGTTCATCTGAGCACTAATAGACTGCCCAACAGGAATTATCTCGCCATTGTGTCTGTGTGTGGTAAAGAGATGAGCTTGGGCGTATTATTTGGCTATAGCATATTTATCGGCGTATAACACGCACATTCACCTTAAGAGGGACGTTTCAGGAAAAAACGTAAATGTTAAATAAAGAACTGTGAAGCAAAATAAGGGTCAGTGCCCATGAATGCAGCCTAATTAGTGCCCATCTGTAACCCCACCATTACCATGAATGCAGACCCACCGTTGCTATGAATGCAGACTCACCATTGCTATGATTGCAGACACACCGTTGCCATGAATGCAGACACACTGTTGTCATAAATACAGACCCACTGTTGTCATGAATACAGACCCACTGTTGGCATGAATTGAGCCCCACCATTGCCATGAATGCAGCCTTATCATTGCCAGGAATGCAGCACCCCCATTGCCAGTAATGCAGCACCCCCATTGCCAGGAATACAGCACCCGCATTACCAGGAATGCAGTACCACATTACCATGAATGCAGGCTCACCATTACCATCAGTGAAGCCTGATTGATGCCCATCTGCAGCCTTGGATGGGACAGGGAGGGGGGCGGGATGAGCACCAACAGATTACATAAATGAGAATCTGTTTTCTCGGTGGCTTCTTTATTACATCCCACCACCTATGAGGGACAGAAAAGTAATCTAATGGCAGCGCAGGAGATGGGATTTCCTCTTAGAGAGGCCGCCATGCAAACAGGAAATTCACCTGTATGTACGGCACTCATCCCGCCTCCTCCCTGTCTCCTCCAAAGCAGCCAGTATGTATATCTTTTGTGGCCCCCGGCATTCGGGGATTCATTGGGGGCCACAAAAGATTTACATGTCCAAATTACCAGGCGTTCGAAACCGGAACACATGCCGCGATTGGCCCGCAGCTGGGACTTTGGACATGCATGTCCTAGGGGGTTATACAAAGCGGAGAAAAGCTGATAGCGCCACAGAGGGACCCCAGAAGAGGATGATCAGGGCCACTCTGTGCAAAATGAACTGCACAGTGGAGGTATGTATGACATGTTTGTTATTGAAAAAAAAATGAGGGGGGCGTGGCCAGCGCGCGAGCCTCATGGAAGCTCTGTGAGAGAGCTCCGTGACACGAGCGGGCATAATAGCGACGAAAGAAAGCGACTATCGGTATATCCGATACGAACAGACGGCGGAAGATCTCCTCAGTTCGGTGGAGATGTCGAAAAAGCGAAAGGACGAACGGAGGCTGAAAAAATTAACGGCGTTCTCTCCTCAGTCAGCGGGGGGGAGAAAGAAAGATGGCGCCGACCCTCACACAGCAGCTGTATCAGCAACGGTCTCCTCAGGGAGAGCGCACTACACAGATATGCCTGACGCTGTATCAGAGGAGAAAACTCAAACAACACAGCAGGAATCTTTTCCTGAGGAAGATTACCTCAGCCCTACTTGTCGCAGCCCTGCTAAAACTCGTCTCAAGCTGGATTTCACAAGCCAGGAGGTAAGCCATGAAATACCTCCTCTAAGCCATGAGGGCTCAAACATATCTCCTATAGCTGCATTCCCCACTAATAACCAGCCTATCCTGGATGCCCAATTAAAGGAAATGCTATTAACTCTGCATACCTCACTTCATACAGATATTTTACAACTCACAAAACAATTCTCCAGAGAAGTAAGCTCCCTTGGAGAAAGAGTGCACATTATAGAGAACTCTATGGGGGACATGACCAGCACCATTAATGAGTTAGTAGATGCCCATGAGGAAAATATGGCTGACAAAGCGTGGCTTAAATCTAAAATCGCAGATTTAGAAGGCCGCTCAAGGAGGAACAACCTCAAAATCAGGGGTATCCCTGAAAATATACAGCAGTCTGATCTTAAAATATATGCCACTGAACTATTCTCTAACTTGCTACCAGCTATACCAGCCTTAGAGCTCACAATAGATCATATCCATCGGATACCAAAACCGTCATTCCTCCCTCCTCAAATATCACGAGACGTACTACTCAGAGTACACTTTTACCACGTTAAAGAACAAATCCTATATAAACGCGGCATCTAGGACAACTTCCACAGCCATATAACGCACTCCAGATTTATGCCGACCTATCTAAACATACCCTCGATATGAGAAGACAACTGTCACGTACCTGGTTGGAGAGCGCAAACGTGCAGGGAGCGGCGCCTCGTAAGCCTCCGGCTCGTGAGCCCCTGGAGGTGGAGACAGGGATTCAGGAGTCCGGAGGACACAAGTGCCAGGCCGGATAGCAGATGGCTGGCACAGCCGGAACAGGTAGCTGACTGGAACGGTAGGTGCAACTAGCGCTGGAAGCCGGACAGGAACTGCAGGAACAGCTGGCACAGGTAGTCAAGCAGGAACCACAGGGGTAGTTGGTGCTGGAACTCGGGAGGACAGGCAGGCGTGGTCAGAGGCGAGCCGGGTCGGCAACTATCGGACAGCAGAGGTACAGAGCAGAAGGCAGAAGCGTGGTCAATCAGGCAAAGGGTCGGAGGCAGGCAGCAAACAGACAAGGTCAAGGAACAGGCCGGGTACAGTATCAGGAACACACAGGAACTGGTAGCAGAAGTCACAGGAACGCTGTAGACAGGACAGCACCGTGGAGCAGAAGCTGATCCCTTAAATAGCCTGTTGGGCACCAGGAACGGTCGCATGGTACGTTTGCGTACCCCCGCGGGTGACCGTGCTCCCGTTCGTGACCCCGCGTACCCGCGTACGCCCGATCGGATTATCGCGCACCCGCGTGCGCTCGCTCGTATCAACGCGCACCCGCGTGCGCCTGTTAGGGACTACATGCACTCGCGTGCGTTCGTGTGCGCCAACCCGCGTCCGAGGGCACCGACGATCCTCTTGTACAGGAACCCTGCGGGTAAGTCTCCTATGTACGATCGGGATGGTGGAACGATCGTGACATTGCCCCCCCCCAAGGGGCAACCTCCGGATGCCCAATCGTGACATCTTATCCGGATGAGACCTCTTGAAAGCAAGGATCAGTCTCTTTGCATGCAGGTTGGACTCTGGTTCCCATGAATTCTCCTCAGGGCCATAACCCTTCCACTTAACCAGGAACTGAGTTTGATTCCGTCTTCTCCTGCAGTCCAGGATGGACTCGACCTCAAATTCTAATTCCCCATCAATCATCACAGGTTCTGGGGGGTTGGCACTCCGATCGGCAAAGGGGTCCGGAACTGCAGGTTTGAGTAACGAGGCGTGGAAGACCGGATGGATCCGAAACGACTCCGGGAGTTTCAGCTCAAAGGCCACGTCATTTAGCTTCCTTACAATAGGAAATGGACCCACGAACTTCGGGCCCAGTTTCCTGGATGGGCAAGCTAACTTCAGATTCAGCGTAGACAACCAGACCTGGTCCCCGACCTGGAGGTCGAGCTCCCCTCTTCTCTTCCTGTCAAAGACCTCTTTATAGTGTTCCTGAGTCTTGGCCAGAGTTTCCTGAAGGATCTTATTGTTGCTCTTGAAAAAATTAAGGTCTTCCTGTACCGCCGGCACTGAACATTCAGGGAGATTACCGGGTAGAGAAAGCGGATGGAAGCCAAAGTTTGCAAAGAACGGGGATTGTTTGGTAGCCGAATGAATGGAATTGTTGTATGCAAACTCTGCTAATGGCAAGAGCGATGCCCAGTCGTCCTGGGAGAAGGAAGAGAAACACCGCAGATATTGCTCTAGTGTTTGGTTGGTTCTCTCGGTCTGGCCGTTGGTTTGCGGGTGATAGGCCGAAGAAAAGCGAAGCTCAATTCGCAGGGCCCCACAGAGGGCTTTCCAAAACCTGGACGTAAACTGTACCCCCCTATCAGAGGTGATGTCAGCAGGGATACCGTGGAGCCTTACCACTTCTTTAATAAAGATCCTAGCCAACTCCGTGGCCGACGGGGTCCCCTTCATAGGTAAAAAGTGGGCCATCTTGGTAAACCTATCTACCACCACCAAGATTGTGGAGAAGTCTTCAGAGGGAGGTAGTTCCACGATGAAGTCCATGGATATCATCTTCCATGGTCTATCCGGGATGGGAAACGGTCTCAGCAAGCCCCAAACCTTTGATTTGCTACCCTTATTGCTGATACATGTGGTGCATGCCTCCACATATTCCCTGCAGTGCTTTTTCATTTGTGGCCACCAAAACGTGTGTTGGAGCAAGTCTGTGGTTTTGAACACCCCAAAGTGGCCGGCCAGTGGGTGGTCGTGGCAGGAGCTGAGAACTGCGGTACGTATTTCTTGGGGAACGTAGATTCTGTCCTGATGCCAGAGAAGACCATCTCTGGGGGTCAAAGAGATGTCAGGTGGGAGAGCGGGATCGCTGGAGGCCTGCTTAATTCGGGAAAGTAGACTCTCCTGAAGCAGAAGAAAGTTTCCTGGGGGGAGAATGGTATCAGGAGTAGGGAGCTCCACTGATTCGTTGTACATCCGGGAGAGAGCATCGGGTTTCACATTCTTTGATCCGGGCCTGTACGTGATGTGGAACACAAATCTAGAAAAGAAGAGTGCCCACCGAGCCTGTCTTGGTTTCAGTCGCTTGGCCGATTTAAGATACTCTAGATTTTTGTGATCAGTATAGACCAGGATTGGGTGGGAAGCGCCTTCGAGGAGGTAGCGCCATTCCTCCAACGCTGCTTTGATTGCCAGCAGTTCTCGGTCGCCGACATCATAGTTCCGCTCTGCTTCCGAAAGTTTGCGGGAGAAGAAGGCCACCGGGTGCAAAAGTGACTTAGGTCCCTGTCTCTGGGAGAGCACTGCCCCAACGGCCACTTCCGAAGCATCCACCTCCAGGATATAAGGCAGCGCAGCATCGGGGTGTCTTAGGATTGAGGCAGAGACGAACAGGTCTTTTAGGGTTTTGAAGGCTTCTTGTGCCTTAGGAGTCCATTGAAATTTTTGACCCTGTTTGGTCAGTTCGGTGATGGGGGAGATGATGGAGGAAAATCCTCTGATGAATTTTCTGTAAAAATTAGCGAACCCTACAAACCGTTGGACCTCTTTTCTGTCAGAGGGAGCGGGCCAGTCTAAGATAGCTGAGATCTTCTGGGGATCCATCTCTATTCCCTTTACTGAAATGACTAGTCCAAGGAACTGAATACTTAGCTGTTCAAAAACACACTTTTCTGGTTTGGCGTACAGACCATGGAGGCGGAGTCGAGCCAGGACCTTCTTCACATGTTCCCGATGTTCGGCTAAAGAGGAAGAAAAGATTAAAATATCATCGAGGTATACAATCACAAACAGGTCTAGGTAATCTCTGAAGACATCATTTACAAAATGTTGGAACGTAGCAGGGGCATTACAGAGTCCAAAGGGCATAACTAGATATTCGTAGTGCCCGAAGCGAGTACGAAAGACGGTCTTCCATTCATCGCCTTCACGAATGCGTACGAGGTTGTAAGCACCCCGTAGGTCTAGTTTGGAGAATACCTCGGCCGACCCCAGTCTCTGAAACAGTTCGGGCACTAACGGTAGAGGGTATCGGTTTTTAATTGTGACTTTGTTGAGTGCACGGTAGTCCACACATGGCCGTAAGGAGTGGTCCTTCTTCTGGACGAAGAAAATCCCTGCACCTGCCGGGGAAGTGGATGGCCTGATAAAACCCTTCTTTAAGTTATCGTCCAGGTAGGTTTTCAGGGTTCCCAGCTCGGACTCGGATAAGGGGAAGATCCTTCCGAAGGGGATCTCTGCCCCCGGGAGCAATTCGATAGGGCAATCATAAGGTCTGTGGGGAGGTAAAGTCTCAGCGCCCTTTTTACTAAATACATCCACAAATTGGTGATAAGCCTCGGGCACAGCCTGTCGGATTTCGGTGTCTGTCTCCAAGCAGAGTAGAGAAGAAAGGTCCGTATTGACGACTGGGAGGCAGTGCTGACGGCAATAGGCAGACGGAAACTCTACTCCTCCAGTGAACCAATTTATCAGAGGGTTGTGAGCCTTCAACCAGGGCATGCCAAGGATAACAGGAAAAAGTGGAGACTTGATAATGTCCAGACACAGGAGCTCCTGGTGGGCTCCGGCGATGATGGCATGAAGAGGGAACGTCTCCTGGGTCACAGGTCCGGACTTTAGAGTGGAACCATCGGCCAAGTAGATTGAAAGTCCCTTTACCCTAGGCCGAAGGGGAATGTTGTTCTTTAAGGCAAAGGACAAGTCCATAAAGCCGCTGCAGGCCCCAGAATCAATAATCGCATTGACGCTGATAGTCTTTCCTGAGCACTGTAAAAGAAGAGGCACAGCCAGATGAGAGATGGTACTGGTACTTGGCAGGGTAGAAGGAGAGGCAGGGGGTATAAGAAGGCACTTACGCGACTTGGCAGGGCAAGTGCGAACATAATGTCCCGATTCTCCGCAGTAGAGGCAAAGGTTACCGGCTCTTCGGCGTTGGCGCTCTTCAGGCGTCAGAGATGGGCGAAGTAGACCCAATTGCATAGGTTCTGACGAGTCCGGAGAAGACGGGGCAGGAACAGAAGGGACCGGGGGGTTAGGACTAGGAACCCGTGGCAACATCCAGACTGGGCGAGAAGTAGAAGAGGAACGCTCTAGACGACGTTCTCTTAGGCGCCTATCGATCTGGACTGAGAGATCGATGAGCGCTTCAAGGGTTTCAGGAATTCCCACGCGAGCCAGTTCATCTTTTAATGATTCTGAAAGTCCCATGCGGAACTGGTAGCGGAGGGCTGAGTTATTCCACTCCGTGTCGGCACTCCAGCATCTAAACTCAGACACATAATCCTCCACTGGCCTGCGACCTTGTTGGAGCACGTGCAGGGCTGCTTCTGCGGTAGCAGCAAGCTGGGGGTCCTCATACAGCCGAGACATTGCTTGGAAGAAGGCGTTTAAAGAGTCCAGAGAAGGGTCTTTACGTTCTAGGAGACGGTGTGCCCAGGCTTGAGGCTCATCGGTTAATAGAGAGATGACGAACCCCACTTTTGTTGCCTCGAGGGAAAAGGTCCGGGGTTGAAGAGCGAAGAAGAGCTCACAGGAGTTCCGAAAGGCCCTGAACTTGTTTCGGTTGCCGGAAAAATGGTCTGGCGTAGGGACCCTTGGTTCAGGCGGCATCATTACCACTGAAGGCGGAACTGAAGGTCCAGGGACAGCTGGGGCTGCGGCAGATAGGGCCTGGACCTGTTCTTCCAGACGGCCGTAGCCTTCTTGCAAGTTCTTCACAGCCTGGGTGAGGCCGGCTAGGTGGCGGCAAAGCTCATCCATTGGGGAGGCTCCCTGCGAGGGCTCGGTCATGGCTGTCCTGTACTGTCACGTACCTGGTTGGAGAGCCCAAACGTGCAGGGAGCGGCGCCTCGTAAGCCTCCGGCTCGTGAGCCCCTGGAGGTGGAGACAGGGATTCAGGAGTCCGGAGGACACAAGTGCCAGGCCGGATAGCAGATGGCTGGCACAGCCGGAACAGGTAGCTGACTGGAACGGTAGGTGCAACTAGCGCTGGAAGCCGGACAGGAACTGCAGGAACAGCTGGCACAGGTAGTCAAGCAGGAACCACAGGGGTAGTTGGTGCTGGAACTCGGGAGGACAGGCAGGCGTGGTCAGAGGCGAGCCGGGTCGGCAACTATCGGACAGCAGAGGTACAGAGCAGAAGGCAGAAGCGTGGTCAATCAGGCAAAGGGTCAGAGGCAGGCAGCAAACAGACAAGGTCAAGGAACAGGCCGGGTACAGTATCAGGAACACACAGGAACTGGTAGCAGAAGTCACAGGAACGCTGTAGACAGGACAGCACCGTGGAGCAGAAGCTGATCCCTTAAATAGCCTGTTGGGCACCAGGAACGGTCGCACGGTACGTTTGCGTACCCCCGCGGGTGACCGTGCTCCCGTTCGTGACCCCGCGTACCCGCGTACGCCCGATCGGATTATCGCGCACCCGCGTGCGCTCGCTCGTATCAACGTGCGCCTGTTAGGGACTACATGCACTCGCGTGCGTTCGTGTGCGCCAACCCGCGTCCGAGGGCACCGACGATCCTCTTGTACAGGAACCCTGTGGGTAAGTCTCCTATGTACGATCGGGATGGTGGAACGATCGTGACAACAACTTTCCACGATTACAAAAGCTCTGCGTAATCATAAAATTGAATACCGTTGGAAGCAACCATCCAAACTACTGGTACAGAAGAATGATACCTCCCACACCATCACTTCTGTGGAACAAGGCAATAATCTACTTCACACATGGGGTATTATCCCCGAACCAACTCCACCCATTGGAGCTAGGAAGACTCCGGAGAAACTTAAACCACAATGGCACTAGCATTCATTGTCTATCTCCGGACAAAATAAAATCCTCCCTATAGGAAACCGATCTATCAACCTGCCCGCCGTGCCGTGAGAACTTAAGTCTTTGGAGCAGTTGACCTTTGAACTTATGCCCCACTCTGATGTTGCAGTACACATTGAAGTATTTATCACTGCAAGTTAAGTTTAATGTTTGGTTATATTTTGGTTTGTGTTTTTTCTTCTTTTCTTTCCCCATTGTCTTTTGCACGGCTCACAACATTCAATATGACATGCATTTTGTGACTCTACAACGTCAGAATCGAAATTTTCCAGTCACCAACTCTTTGAACATTCATCGTCACTTCAGACTACAAATTGCTCATATGGAATATGTGGTTTGAAGCTATTGTGAGTCTAGTAAGTACTTCATTTTATCATCTCACTATTATCCTCTTATGAGTATAAAGTTACTTTCTTTGAATACAAATGGTCTTAACCATCCATCAAAAAGAGCGTTGATGTGGCAACTGGCTAAAACCAAGCGCTGTCAAATCTTGTGTATACAAGAAACCCATTTCAAAACGGGTGCTATTCCCACATGTACACATAAGAACTGTCCTCACATCTTTACAGCCTCAGGCCAGAAGAAGAAAAGAGGAGGAGTACTTGTTGCCATACACCACTCAGTGAATTTCCAATTACATGAATCTATTGTGGATACTAATGGACGATACCTCATATTAATCTGTATCATTGATGATACTCTCACTACACTGGTGAATGTTTATGCGCCTAATAAGAGACAATCCTATTTTCTGAACAACCTGAAAAGAAAAATTAGTAAATACAGGAAAGGTGCCTTAATAATTTGCGGTGACTTTTATACAGTACATGAACAAGAACTAGACACTTCTAATCCCAAAACCAGATCCACTATAAATTTTCTCCGCTACCCTATGGAATGCTCATAAGGCATTTAGTAGAGGGATCCTCATTCAAATGAATGCTCGGGCCAGAAAAAATAAAACGAGACTCATTAAGAAACTTACTACTGAAATTAAAACACTTGATTCTCAAAACCAGTCCCATCCTACCCAACAACTGAAACATAAATGACACATATTACGACAGGAACTCAGAACGGCTTTATTGTATACATGTGAAAAACATATTAGAAAACTTAAAGCGAAATACTACCACACTAACAACAAAGCAGGGAAAAACATGGCACTACGGATCAAAGGCTGATATTCCAAATCAAAGATTCCGTATATATACCATCCTAACACCAGAGAAAGACTACAAAACCCCCAAGACATAGCGAACGCCTTTAGCTGTTATTATAGTTCCCTTTACAATCTTAAAGAAGATTCTCACACTCCCACACCTACCCCAAAGATAATAAGTGATTTCCTAGACGCTATTAATCTCCCATCATTAACTACAGATCAAATCTCTGACCTTAACGTCCCATTTTCAATAGAAGAAATTGCTAGAACTATAGACTCCTTGCCCAACAATAAATCTCCGGGTCCAGACGGACTAATAGGGGAATATTATAAATGACTTCGAGTTATACTAGCTCCCCATTTATGCTCACTTTTTAACGAAGCGGTCTCTAAATCAGAATTTCCAGCAGAGATGCTACAGGCCTTGGTCATAACATTACCGAAACCAGGCAAAGACCCTAACGCTCCCAAAATTTTAGGCCAATTTCATTATTGAACATTGAGATCAAAATATACGCTAAGGCAATAGCGAATCGACTGATGAATTACATACCGGGTCTCATTCACAAAGATCAGTCTGGTTTCACTAAAGGACGACAATCCTCAGATGCAACTAGACGTCTGATTGATATTATACACTTCACTGAGCGACATCAAACGCCTTCTCTGCTCCTTTCTTTGGATGCAGAGAAGGCGTTTGATAGGGTCCATTGGGGCTACTTACAGTCGGTGCTATTAAAATTCGGCTTTCTTGGAAACATTTTATCTGCAATTTTAGCGCTGTATAAAAACCCCTCAGCGAGAGTCTACGCGAACGATATGATGTCTAGGCCCTTTAACATCTCAAATGGAACACGACAAGGATGCCCTCTATCCCCTTTAATATTTAACTTAGCCATCGAACCTTTAGCAGAATGTATACGATCCGACGCAAAACTCTCTGGAATAAAAATTGGGCAAATAGACCATAGAATCTCCAAAATATAATAACAACATTTGGAGCAGCATCCTATTACAAAATCAACGAAACCAAGTCCCATATTTTAGACCTAGGAATAGATAACACAACTAGGAAGTTATTGACTAATAAATACCCTTATCAATGGACAGATGAGGGGATTCCTTATTTAGGAATCACTCACTCTCACTAACAAAACAAAACATTTATTTAAAACAAACTTTCTCCCTTTTAATAAACATTTTGAAACAGACCTGACAACACTTGGTAAATTCGAATTTACATGGGCCGGCCGCCTGGCAGCTTTCAAAATGATGACCTTACCAAAATTATTATACCAACTCAGATCCCTTCCAATATGTATCCCTAAATACTACTTTAAATCCCTGCAAAGCAGTCTGGGAAAATATCTATGGAATGGCAAAAACTCCCTTTGCGCATACCACATACTAATTAAACATAGAAATAGAGGTGGATCAACCATACCTGATCTACAGGACTACTATGACGCAACTATTTTAACACAAATGCAGGAATGGTTCCTACCTACTCCTAAAACTTTATGGGGACAAATTGAGAAAGATATTACGCGACAACCCAATATGCAATTCTGGTTGCTAAGTAGGAAAGTTAGGTCAGCTACTACAGCTCAATACCCACCGACGGTTAAAGCGACGCTAAACACTTGGCAGAGAATCAACACATACAAATGGGATAAAACTCCAATCATCATGTTAAATCCACCTCTACACATACTATCAACATTAATATCTGGCCTGCGCATACATGAATGGAATTTGGGTCGGGACATCAAACTTGGATCCCTCTTCCAACAGAGCTCATTAAAATCTTTTTCACAATTAAGTAATGAATTACAGCTCCCGAAATCTGAGCGATCTACGTACAATCAAATAGCTAAGTGTCTTCATCATAACCCACAACTCAGAGCTTTAGTCCCGGTTAAAATTTGGTCTTTCCTCACCAACCATACCGCATCAAAGAAAGGAGTAGCAATACTTTACCCAATCCTAGGGGAGAAAAACATACCCAGCAAACTACCCACCTTTCTTAAATGGGAACAAGATTTGAGGCAAGACTTCTCAATTAAACAATGGATGACTTCCTTACAAAGCATATACCAGGCTACAGCTTGTGTTACATTGTGGGAATTGGCACAGAAATGAACTCAAAGAAGATACCTAACCCCGCATATCCTAGCAAAATTCAAGGGGAACTCTTCACCAGCTTGCTGGAGGAACTGTACCCAGATAGGGACCCTATTCCATATTATGTGGGACTGCCCATACCTACATACCTACTGGCAGGCAATATCCCATTTAATTACTTCGGTTACAGGTATTGTCTTTCAACATTCACCAGAATTAGCCATTCTGAATATAAATATACATACGATTCCCAAAAAATATCGCAAAGTGGTAACACATATACTTTTGGCTGCGAGACTATCCATAACTAGGAAATGGAAAACTGACTCTCTTCCTACTCTGAGAGAAGTTATAGAATTAACCCAACTACACCATTCCTATGAACTGATAGTCCCCAACGATAAGTCCCTTTATATTAAGGAAAAACAACTATGGGAACCATGGAGTATATGGTACAAAAATTATACCTCTATAACTTAGACCTTGTTGACAATAGAACAACAGTGATTTCTTAGTCAAATAGACAAAAGGCTCAATATAAGCTTTAATGTATCTTGGAAAGCTTTAGAATAGCTTCATAATAAAGGGAAAAATGCATTACCTGTTTACTTCCTTGAAGTGAGTTACGGAGTAAGATTAGACCTTTAATTTACTTTACAAACAACATTTACTATGTTTAAGTTCTTTCTACTAAGGCATTGGCCTGGGCACCCCAAGACACAGATAGATCCCTGCGAGGGGTGTCTTTGGGGTCCTGGAATGGCCATTACCCATATCAATACTTATAATTTTAAAACTAATTATCATACTGAATGTATTATACAATTACTAAGATACTTGCTCCTGTTCGAGTCCCTTTTTGACGAAGGTTATTGGATACTTGCGAATGTTACTTTATGTTGTGGACTATTTGTACTATAGTATACTATACTATGCTGAGAACAATCTGCCACTATATTATACTGTGCTGTGCAAAATTTTATTTTGTTACTACATTTTGTTTCTTTTGTAACCCTTGTTGTAACTAAATATGCAAAAAATTTCAATAAAAACATTTGAAGGAAAAAAAAAATGAAGCTTTACAATCACTTTAAGAACTTTTCCTGAAAACTGCATGATGCAGAAACACTCATACCAACACCTTGTTTAGCAAATCAGGCACTAGTTTTAACAGCAACCATGTTATTCAAATTACTTTGATGTATTTGGTGCTATCTAGCAGAAAGTCAAGGTACAGATGATCCATAAGAGAACAAGATCCCATTCTCCAAGGATTGGTAGAATTCTGCTGAACAACCACAGGCTTGGGTTTCTCTGGTATGTAGAGAGAGGTTTTTTACTCCTTCCACTGCCCCTGAAAAATAAACTTCTCCACCCTGGAAATGGCAGTCTTTTTTCCGACTAGAGAAACATTTCCAATCATAGAGTTGAACCTCTGTTAGTATACTACAGTGGAGGAATGCTGCCAAAATATGTAAGCATTGTTTACAAATCTAGTTTGCGCTAAAGAAGTCAAAGCCTAGGGTTGCCGCATCATCCTTTTAAACCCAAACACATATGAATTACAGAGGTTCTGGGGCTAACTGAATTCAGCTAAGGCACCAAGTGAGTTTAATTACTTTATTATTATTATTATTATTATACACGATTGATATAGCGCCAACAGTTTACACATCGCTTTACAATGTATAGGGGGAGACAACACAATTACAGTACAGTTCAATACAAAAGATACAGGAGGGCCCTGCTCGTAGAGCTTACATTCTAATAGGAGGGGGTGGTGGTACAAATGGTAATAGTTGCAGAGAATGATTTGATGGGGGTGATGGGGTTTAATTATTACCACCTTAATCAGCCACAGAACCTGTGTAATTCATAGGTGTTCGGTTTAAAAGGGATAAGGTGGCAACCCTATTAAAGTGGTTGTAAACCCTTACAACCCACTTTGACCTACAGGTAAGCCTAGATTAAGGCTTACCTGTAGGTCCAAGAAATATCTCCTAAACCTATATGGTTTAGGAGATATTTGCCCGAAAACAGGCACCGCTGTCTACGGCGCATGCGCCGTAGACAGCGGCGCGCAGGCGCACTGAGAGCGGCATTCTCAGCGACGGAGCCGAATGACAGCGGCGGAGCTGTGAGACCCCACCAACAAGATGGATGCGGCGGACTACAGGGGACAGCGGCGACTTCGCTGGCTCCTGTGTCAGGTAAGTGACACATAATGGGCTACTATGCGATGCATAGTAGTCCATTATGCTTTGCCTTTGCAGGGAATGAAAGAGGAAGTAAACTCATCAGGGTTTACTTCCTCTTTAAGGCTCCTAGTGGAGACCACAACTGTGCAAGTGAAAACCCAATCAATTTTAGACTACTACCTCTTCTGCAGCCAGATTTAAAAGAGATTATCACACTCCTGAGTGGGATTGTTTCATGAAGCTAATGATCATATGTACCGTATATACTCGAGTATAAGCCGAGATTTTCAGCCTCTTTTTTGAGGCTGAAAGTGCCCCCTCGGCTTATACTCGAGTCACCGCTGTCTGACTGCTCGATCAGCGTATCGAGCAGACAGACGGCGGACATTAAAATTCAAAAGCTGCGCCTCCTTCTCCGCCTCCGCCTGTGATAGGCGGAACACTGAATTTCCCAGCAGTCAGTGTTCCGCCTATCACGGACATCCGTTCATTCTCATACTACGGACGAGTATGAGAGGATGTCCGTGATAGGCGGAACACAGGCTGCTGGGAAATTGAGTGTTCCGCCTATCACAGGCGGAGGACGGAGGCGCGGCTTTTGAATTGTAGAATGGCCGCCGAGAAGAGCGGCGATCCTGGAGCGGCGATCCATCGGCACGACACGGGACGGAGGAGGCACGGGACGGAGGAGGCACGGGACGGAGGAGGCACGGGACAGAGGAGGCACGGGACAGAGGAGGCACGGGACAGAGGAGGCACGGGACAGAGGAGGCACGGGACAGAGGAGGCTCGGGACGACGGCGGCTCGGGACGGAGGCTTGGGACACAGGTAGGCTGGACACACACACAAGGCTGCACGGACACACACACACACACACACACACACACACACACACAGGGATGGATGGATGGATGGATGGATACACACACACACAGGGATGGATGGATGGATGAATACACACACACACACACACACACACACACACAGGGATGGATGGATGGATGGATGGATGGATACACACACAGGGATGGATGGATGGATGGATGGATGGATGGACACACACACAGGGATGGATGGACGGACACACACACAGGGATGGACGGACACACACACAGGGATGGATGGATGGATGGATGGATGGACACACACACAGGGATGGATGGACGGACACACACACAGGGATGGACGGACACACAGGGATGGACAGCCATGTCTCACCCTCGGCTTATACACGAGTCAATAAGTTTTCCAGTTTTTTGGGGGTAAATTGGGGGCCTCGGCTTATATTCGGGTCGGCCTATACTCGAGTATATACGGTACATTTAACTCACAGTTCAACTTTTGAAGATAGTTTTGATTCTGATTGTTGAATGTAAAAAAACACTATTAAACGCCAGGTTATAATTTTCCTGCCAAAAGTTAGTGGGGTGGACTGGTGAACTACAGTACATTCACACCTGGATAAAGAAACAAAGCCCTGGATGGGCAGGTTGTGTTTCCTGTATGTATTTTATGGCCTAGTTTAGCCTTTTTGAATGCAAAGTAACCCAAATTAGCCCACAATTCATGGGTAACATCTCTATTTTAGCTGTTTTCGTTTCGTTTTGCATAAATCTGATACATTTACCAGTCTAATTACCTGGAAGAGAAAACAAGATACTGCAGTTCATGAACCAAGTAAAAGCCCAAGGCATCTCAAAGCTTTGTCCCGTGAGACATTATACTACTGTAAGTTATAAAAACAAAAACAAAATAATATATACCATAGAATATGGAAAATGTAACATCTATGAATATTATAAGAATAACTTTGAATGTTTTTCAAATCAATTAACACTTTAGTATCACTACTTGCTCACATGGTAAAAACCACTGCTCATAACATATTAGTTATAACATGATTTATTTTTAAGTTGTATTTTTTATTTTTTTTTGAAGGAAATTAAAAGCATTTCTTTAACAGAATAAATTTTCTTTGGATAGTCAAGAGAAATAGAAGACTGGATTTTTTTTTTCCAGCCAGAAGAACAAAAACAAAAGGAGATTAACAGATTGTTAGTAAAGTGGAAAACTGAATAAAAAAGAGCTGTGTTTAGCGAGCAGTTGTTTCCTTCATGTCACTCTTGATGTGACTGAAAACAAATTGTTCTAAAATAAAGAATTCATCAGTTATTTTTGAATGCCATAAAAGTGCTATTCCTGCAGTAATGGTTTGAAGTATACAGTATCTCACAAAAGTGAGTACACCCCTCACATTTTTGTAAATATTTTATTATATCTTTTCATGTGATAACACTGAAGAAATGACACTTTGCTACAATGTGAAGTGATGAGTGTACAGCGTGTATAACAGTGTCAATTTTCTGTCCCCTCAAAATAACTCAACACACAGCCATTAATGTCTAAACCGCTAGAAACAAATGTGAGTACACCTCTAAGTGAAAATGTCCAAATAGGGCCCAATTAGCTATTTTCCCTCCCTGGTGTCATGTAACTCGTCAGTGCTACAAGGTGTCAGGTGCGAATTGGGAGCAGGTGTGTTAAATTTGGTGTTATCGCTCTCACTCTCTCATATTGGAAGTCCAACATGGCACCTCATGGCAAAGAACTCTCTGAGGAACTGAAAAAAAGCATTTTTGCTCTACATAAAGATGGCCTAGGTTATAAGAAGATTGCCCAGACCCTGAAACTGAGCTGCAGCATGGTGGCCAGTGGTTTTACAGTACAGGTTCCACTAATAACAGGCTTCACAATTGCCGACCAAAGAAGTTGAGTTCACATGCTCAGCATCATATCCAGAGGTTGACTTTGGGAAATAGACGTATGAGTGCTGCCAGCATTGCTACAGAGGTTGAAGGGGCTGGGGAGTCAGCCTGTCAGTGCTCAGACTATACACCGCACACTGAATCAAATTGGTCTGCATGGCTGTCATCCCAGAAGGAAGCCTCTTCTAAAGAAGATGCACAAGAAAGCCGAAAATAGTTTGCTGAAGACAAGCAGACCAAGGATATGGATTATTGGACATTAATGGCTGTGTGTTCAGTTATTTTGAGGGGACAGCATATTTACACTGTTATACAAGCTGTACACTCACTACTTTACATTGTGGAAAAGTGTAATATATACACAAGTGTGTTTTTTGTATTGAAGCCAACGCATATATTTTCCAGTTTATTTATGACCTATAACGGGATCACTCACCGGATATAATTCACAGTTTTCTGGACTATTCACTTTTATCCGTAGTAGGATTTTGCACCATTCACTTTTTACAATTTGCACAAGTATAATTCACTGGCCAAGCATGTCTCCAGACCAAAACCCTATTGAGCATCTGTGTGGCTTCCTCAAACAGAAAGTAGAGGAGCGCAAGGTCTCTAAAATCCACCAGCTCTGTGATGTCATCATGGAGGTGTGAAAGAGGACTCCAGTGGCAACCTGTGAAGTTCTGGTGAACTCCATGCCCAAGAGGGTTAAGGCAGTGCTGGAAAATCATGGTGACCACACAAAATATTGACACTTTGGGCCCAATTTGGACATTTTCACTTAGGGGTGTACTCACTTTTGTTTCCAGCAGTTTAGATATGAATGGCTGTGTGTTGAGTTATTTTGAGGGGACAGCAAATGTACACTGTTATACAAGTTGTACAATTACTACATTACATTGTAGCAAAGTGTCATTTCTTCAGTGTTGTCACGTGAAAAGATATAATAAAATATTTACAAAAATGTGAGAGGTGTACTCACTTTTGTGAGATACTGTATATTTGTAAAGGACATGGCTCCATCTTGCAATCTTTTAATTCTTCCAATGTGGCAATGGGGAGAATAGTTCTGGTGACCCTGGTTACAACCAGGGATTTCCATTAACTTTCTGCTTTGGCTATGGGACAAGTGAAGGGAAATCACCCCAATTGGACAGAGGTGGTAAAAAAGAAAAAAACGTAAAAAAGGGTTACAACCATCTACTAAGCTGGGTAGCCAAAGAAACAAGTGAATGTTGATCGCACTCCAAGCTCTAGAGGATAAAAAATTTGCTTTATTATCAATATAAATCCATTCTGATGACATTCATACAGACACAGCAGAGATTGACATGTTCCACAAATCAAATTTGCTTAAAGTGGTTGTAAACCCTTACAAACCACTTTGACCTACAGGTAAGCCTAGATTAAGGCTTACCTGTAGGTCCAAGCAATATCTCCTAAACCTATATGGTTTAGGAGATATTTGCCCGAAAACGGGCACCGCTGTCTACGGCGCATGCGTTGTAGACAGCGGCGCGCATGCGCACTGAGCGCGGCATTTCCAAGAATGGAGCTGCCGCTCGTGTCGACTCCCGTGCGCATGCGCGGGAGTGACGTCATCGTGGCTTCGCCGAATGACAGCGGCGGAGCTGCGAGACGCCACCAACAAGATGGATGCGGCGGACTACAGGGGACAGCGGCGACTTCGCTGGCTCCTGTGTCAGGTAAGTGACACATAATGGGCTACTATGCGATGCATAGTAGTCCATTATGCTTTGCCTTTGCAGGGAATGAAAGAGGAAGTAAACTCATCAGGGTTTACTTCCTCTTTAATACTATTCTAAAAAGCACCACTGAACGTAACACTAAAATAGTATATACTTAGCTGAACTTGGTAGGTGCTTGATTATGCTGATTATGCTGAAGGTTTCTGCAATCAACAAATCAAGAACCACAGAAAACATACAATACATGTATTTAAAAACAATGTACATGTAATAATAAAAAAATTGTGTGGAAAAACTTTTTTTTATATTTTATTTATATTTGCCACTGGTAAATGAACCATACATTAATTGAGATAAACACATATGAGCATTCTAAAAATGCATATAGAACTACATAGAAAATATAATTTACTCTCAATCCATTGGCAAACAACCATATCAGTTGCACCCTTATCCAGTACCTAAGCACATATCTGCTCTATTGATTGATATCTATCAATTAATATATATGCAGCCCACTAGGATACAAACATAGTCTTACTTTGTTGGTTAACAAGGGAGCGGGTCTGGCAGCATTCACTCCTAAAGAAACTGAAGCGTTGGATTCAGATTTTCCCATTCTACCTACCTTCCAGTGGCGGTGCGTCCATAAGGGCGCACAGGCGCCGCCCTCCTCTCACCAGCCACCCCTCTATCACCAATAGATAGATTCATGCATTGCATGAATCTGTCTATGGCCACCGTCGCCATACAGGCGCTCAGCCCCTTTTCGGGCACTGGGCACCTGAATTACAGTGGCGGAGGGATGTTTTTGAAGCTCCCGATTAGAGCCGCAGGCTCTAATAGGTGTAAAAAAAAGATGACCTGCGAGTGCCATGCTTGGCACTCGCAGGTCACTTAGCTGTGTTAGAAAAGCGAATTAATATTCGTTTTCCTAACACTAAATCACCTCTCTGCCAATCAGGTGCTTGGATCTGTTAACTGTCACCTGATTGGCTGAAACTAAAGGTGCTGTGATTGGATGTCTATCAGGCATCCAATCATAACAGAGGATGGGAAGAGAGGATGGGAGAAGACATCGAGGAGCTGTCCCACCTCCACCGAGACAGGGTAAATACAGATGGTGAGTGGGGGGCACAATGGCAGCGTTTGATGGGGCACAGTGGCTGCGTTTGATGGGGCACAGTGGGGCTGCATTTGATGGGGCACAGTGGGGCTGCATTTGATGGGGCACAGTGAGGCTGGATTTGATGGGGCACAGTGAGGCTGGATTTGATGGGCACAGTGAGGCTGCATTTGAAGTTCACAGTAAGGCTGCATTTGATGGGCACAGTGGCTGAATTCGATGTTGCACAGTGGCTGCATTTGATGGGGCACAGTGGCTGCATAAGATGAGCACAGTGGCTGCATAAGATGGGCACAGTAGCTATATTTGATGGCACAGTGGAAGCATTTGATGGCACAGTGGGAGCATTTGATATGGCACAGTGGCTGTATTTGATGGCACAGTGGCTGTGTTTGATGGTACAGTGGCGGCAATTGATGGACACAGTTTCTGCATTTGATGGCACAGTGGCTGCAATTGATGTTTTTTTTTCAGAATTTTACAGTTTGTTTGCACCCCCCCCAAATATTTTGCGCACCAGCCACAACTGCTTCCTTCCACCACCTCCCCAAGGTTCACAGGGGTACTAGCCCCGTACAGGGGAGACCCATTATTTCTGGGATTGGTTCCCTGAATGAACACTTGGGAGAGTGTGTGGATGGCCAACTTCAACCAGTAGTTTACACGTTGCCCAGTTTTCTCAGATATACTAACCATTTATTGGAGATTATGGACAATTTAACGAAGCAATCAGTTTACCTGGCTAACCTGTGATGTTTCAAGTCTTTACTCGCCTATACCCCATTACTTGGCTCAGGAGGCGGTTTCTTATTGGTTAAAACACTTTACTGAGCTGTCACCTAAGATATGTGGGTTTATTTTGGAAGCGCTGGACTATTTGTTGACTCACAATTATTTTTTGTTTGATGGTGTCTTCTATCTCCAGAGTTGTAGGGCTGCATGGGGGCAAAATTTTCACCCCCACTCGCCAACAATATTTTTTTAGTACGTGTATATTGTTTTTAAATACATATATTGTATGTTTTCTGTGGTTCTTGTTTGGTTGACTGTGGAAACCTTAGAAAAAGGTTAATCAATAAAGTATAGTATAGTATATACTATTTTAGTGGTGCTTTTTAGATCATGATTAAGGGAATTTGATTAGTGAAATGTGTCAATCTCTGCTGTGTCTGCATGAATGTCATAATAATGGATTTATATTTGTAATAAACCTACAATTTGAGTGTTCTCTGTATTACGGGAGCTGACAATATAGCCGCAAGTGATTTTAAAAGACTTTTTTTCCTGCAGAAATGACACTTTGTGCAGGGACAGTTCTAAGCACGGGAAACATGCGCCCCTTCACAGGCATACTATAGACACCCCCCAGGTACGACATTTAAAGGAATATTACACTTTTATTGTTTCACTTTAGTCATTATTAAAATCACTGCTCCTGAAAAAACGGCCGTTTTTAAAACTTTTTTTGCATTGATCCATGTCCCCTGGGGCAGGACCCAGGTACCCAAACACTTTTTAGGACAGTAACTTGCATATTAGCCTTTAAAATTAGCACTTTAGATTGTGAACGTTCGAGTCTCATAGACTTTAACAGACTTAGGTCTGTTCGCAGGTTCTGGTGCAAACCGAACAGGGGGGTGTACGACTCATCTTTAGTGGTGAGTCTACAGCAAGAGCTCTGCAAGTCTACAGCATGAAAATGTAGCCGCAGTGAACCCTGTGGTGGGATGACTATTACACAACATAACTGAACCAGAACTTGCAGCAGACTTGCAGAATGTTTGCAAAGAAAGTTGATGTGGAGTACCGCGATGCACAATTGTTTGCTATCTGGGCTATGAGTATAATTTTTCCTGAAGTTTACAATGTCCTTTGGGTGACCATATTGTTTTTTGTTAGGTCTTTATTGCTCCCTAACCTTCCCTCCTATGAGTTGAGGTGGTTAATAAAGTCGTCATGCATTTTAAAGTGGTTGCCTTTTATTTGTCTGCTACCCCACCCTACATCAAAGACTCTGCTGAGAACTTACACAAGCCATAGAATACAATGAGACCATATCCCCCACTCATTCCTGCCCACATCCTGTCCACATTCCCACCCACATCCTGTTGCATGATGGGAACTGTAGTTTCAGCTACCAGGGCCACAGAAAACAGATACAGTATAAGGCACCCACCACCATAATGCCTGTGCTGTCCCAACGGGGCATAGAATTTACGTAGATTGTTTTCCTAACCATTTTCTATGGACGTTTATATTTAGTTCACATGCTGTCATCTAGTGACCTTTTATGGTAATGCACCTGTTGTACATGTTTTTTCTTTTATGTATGACACACTTCCTTTGTATGTAATGCGCCATCCTTCTTTGTGTGTTTTTGTACTTCAATGTCATCAATGCAGCTACAAGCCACTTGTAGCAGGGCGCATGTATTCTGCATAGTAAGCTACATACAATATCATATTTTGACCGCATAAATACTACAACCTATTCATCTGTTTGTATCCTGTCATCTGCTGTAACCTGATGTTCAGAATAAAAGCATCTTGTGGATGGAATCAGTATTTGGTGAGATCAAACTATCTCATGAGGATTGTCCTCAGTGGTTATATCTTACACAGGCCAGGCATAGAGGTCTCACAAGGGATAAATCGCATCACAACAGTCGGAGGCAGAATAATACTTCCTACTGCCCAGATAGCAAGAAATTAAGCTACAAGTTTGAAAATGACTTGCTAAGCTATTGCTAGGCTTGTCAGGCTTCACAGGTTTGTTGCACACTTGCCGCAAGTGCGCAGTGCATGACTCCAGATCAGCTTTCTTTGCTTTATGTTGTGCAATAGTCATCACACCACAGGGGTCACTATGACTTGCAGAGCCCTTGCTGTAGACTCACCACTTCAAAGTTGCACTTGTTAGAGACTTGCCACATAAATTTGTTTCAAATTGGAAAAGTGTCAACTAGAACTTGTGCTTCAAGTGCTCTGCAAGTGTCTGCAACAGCCAGTGAAAATGTGCAGCAAATTAACAGATTTACAATTCAACACTGCCACAAATTTGTGGCAAGTTATCTTTGCTATCTGGATGGTACCCCACCAGAGCTGAATTTTTCAAAGATACATTTATACAAAATCTATGCTAAAGGAGCCAGTTTTACAGTAAATGTCTATAAGCTTTGTAGGTTTCACATGCTTCTCTCCTTTACTGAAATCTCTTACACTGGTTTCAATGTGCATTGTGTACATTAAAAGCTGCAGGAAATTCAGATAGAGCCCACCTAATTTCCTACGTAAAGAACATCCTGCATCATTTAGCACTGTCCTCCCACCTTACAGTTACTGGCCTGCCTCTTTCATTTATTGGATTTTAGTTCTTTCAGTCATGGAGGCTCAGCATCACATGTGGGTGTTACATAAAGAAGTCTAGTTGCAAATGCCCATAGAAGTTGTATTGTATCAGTTGCATTCCTTACAGGCTCACTTATAGTTTGTGTAGGATGTTGGAGTGAATTGGTGAATGGTGCCACCATAGAATCATTGTAAAATAAGTATCTTCACAAACACACCTTGGGTAGAGTGATAATCTTGTCCTTTATTCACATAAAGTAATAAGCATCACAGGCTAATGTTTCGGGAACTCGCAGGATCCCCTTTTCAAGGCAGAGTCAATTGCACATGTCAGCTCCCACAGACTGACATCCATCCATTAAGGCATATTGATATTTGCATAACTTCTTCCAAGAGCCAGCCTACTGCATGCATCAGGGCCAGCCTACTGCTTGCATCGGGCCAATACCATTGCACAGAGCATGTGAGTATGTAGCGATGGAGGACTATAATGGTAATGTTGTGTGTTTTCCCCATCATTCATCACTTATAGTTATGTCCCTTTAATGCTGGGCACCAGTGACCATCATTATATTTGTGAGCCTAACCCAATGGATTGTGGGACTAATAGTCTTTCTGACCAGCGATTCCATTGCATAACCATTCAATGGGACTACACATCCCAGGGATCATTGTTACCATGCAGATGACTTCTGGGAGAGACTATAAAGGAGCCAGGAGATCCGCCCCATGCTCTCTTCTTCCTGGGCCTTGCGTAATGCACACCTCTCCGTGACAGGGAGAGAGAGGTTGCGGCCTACCACACGGTAATCAAGTGATTCCAGCCCAGCCTCAGAGAGCCTAACTCTGCTTGCTGTTCATCAGACATCTACACGGCACCAACTCAGCAGCTTGACACCACGTTTGTCCACACTCCGCGCCTGTGGGTCATCGCTGGCGGCTCCATTGACTGATGTCTCTTTCCAGGCTGCTGCCTGCAAGGCATCTAGCTCCAGTCATTGGTGAGAGGGCAATAGCCCTTCTTCTGCAATCGTTCCCTGGTTACTTTATTGGAACACTGTGTACAGACCTTTACCTTGGGAACACTTTACTGCACTTCCATTTGAACACTGTACATAGACACCTCTAACTACATCAATTTCAAGGAGTACCATTAGCATGTTTAAGCCAGTCAGTCTGTTAATACAACACTGTGCCTTATTGGATATAATCTAATGAGCTCCAACTGCCGGTGAAGACTATCAGGCCTGCACCTCGGACATTGCTGTTGTTACTATTTGAAGGGCCCTACACTATATCTATTCTGTCTGATTTCTCATTTAGGTTTTAAAGGTTGAAAAGGCTGGCCTGGGGTTCCCCTTTAGGGTGTAACTACCTACAATACTTAACTCTTCATTGTCCTACAGGTCATGCTTCAGGTGGTATCTCACTGTACATATGTGTATATTGTATCTTCATACTGTTAAACTGTTCGTAAGCTGTTTTGGGGAATTCCTCTACTAAGCCTGGGCTATTATTCAGAACTCAATTGATCCAGTGCCCTCCTTTGTAAATGAATACTACATTGCTACTCCAGTAAAAGCTGAGTTAATATAAACATATCTGTGTGACGTGTCATTTAATGGTGCTTGTGGAAAGATGTCTGAACCCAGAGTGTCAGGTGGGTTGGAAGGTTTACAGGGTCATTGTGATGCAGATGAGCAGGTAAATCCAAGCAATCTCAAGGGGCCCTTGCTACAAGTATAACATGTTTGTTATTTTAAAGGAAAAACCCTGAAGGTTTAATGCTACTTTAATGCATTTTCTGCATTGAGGTAAAATAACCTTCCAATACCAGTTCCCCCCTAAAACACTAACCTGAGTCCTTTCTCGGTCCAGCACTGTGCCCGTCTTCAGCAGTGCTGCTTACCCATGCTGTATTCACAGGAGGCTCTGAAAGCAGCAGGAGCCATTGGCATTTGCTGCTGTCAGTCAAAGCCTGTTAGGAGGGAGTGGGGGCATGGAGGAGCCACGCTGTGTATGTCCATGGGTAAAATCTATGCATTAAGATAAAAAGCTTTCCGTGTGCAGCAGACCCCCTCAGTCCCCCTAATTCTTACCTGAGCCTCATATCATTCCAGCGATGTCCACGAGTGCCTCTGCCATCTTTCCCTCCTAATTGGCTGAGACACAGCAGCGGTGCCATTGGCTCCCGCTGCTGTCAAATTCAGTTATCCAAAGAGGAGAGAGAGGGGATGGGTCCGAACCACGGCTCCGTGTCTGAATGGATACATGGAGCTAAGGCTGGCTCGGGTACCCTCATAGCAAGCTGCTTGCTGCGAGGGCACTCAATAGGAGGGAGGGGCAGGGAGTGCCAGTGAGGGACCTGATAAGAGGAGGATTGGGGCTGCTCTGTGCAAAAACCACTGCACACAGCAAGTAAGTATAACATGTTTGTTATTTTTAAAGAAAAAAAAGAACAAGACATAATTTTTTTAAATCTCCTGCTTTTTTATTAAAACAGTACCTAGTGATCCTCCCATGAAGGTCCTTATTGAGACACCTACTGTTATGGGGTGACAGCAGCATTCTATTTGCGCTCCAGTGTTTTATGATGGCAGGACTTCACAGAGTTAGAACTTTTTTTCTTTAATTAAACAAATCAGTTTTATTCACAATGCATTCATAAAAACAGTGAAATAAAAGGATTTTTACATAAAAATATACAGAACCAATACAATAGCAATGAGCTCTAATAGAGCAGGTAATAAAACACAATTAAGTTTGAGGTCATTGCTATTGTATTGCTTCTGTATTCTTTTATCTAATCCTCTTACATCATTGTTTTTATGAATACTATGTGAATAAAACTGATTTGGTGCCTTAAAAGTTCTGCCATCATAAAACCCCTTACTATATATGATAAAAAAAAAAAAACTTTAAGGATCTGGCACAGATATTAGAGCCTAATGTTTCATTAAATGTGCTCCAGTGTTGTCACATGCACCCCCTGGTAGAGACTTCATGTTGTTGCTCTGACACACATTGCAAATGGCATGTAGACAGGAAATGACTACAAAGGGGCTAAAGGAGTTCAGTAGTACTAAAATGCAAAATCCAGATGGGTTATAGATCTACTAAAGTGTAGCTACAGCCAAAACCAGGGGTCTCCAAAGTACGGCCCACAGGCCACATCCGGCTCACAAGGTCATTGCTCCTGGCCAGCAGCTAGAGTCTGTAATTTTGCACACAGCGTGCATGTGAAACAGCCAGGCAGGAACCAGGAGGTACAGCAGATCTACATTAGAGCCAGTTTAATCACAGCTAAAGGCATAGGTAAAAGACACTGATATGGGGGGAAATATGGATGCAAATAAGCAGCAAGATTGATAGGGATAGAAATATGCATGCATGGGGGAAGAGGGGCTCTTATGGGGACACATGTGCGGGGGGGGCTCTGATGGAGACACGAGTAGGGGGGCCCTGATAGGGATATGTGTGTGTGGGCCACCAGTATGGAAATGATACAAGCTTTATGTAAGAGATTAATCACAGTACACACATCCAGTGTACTAACATGTATTATAGGTAAAAGGGCCCAAAAGAAGTCCTAGTGGATTTGTGCACATATACCCAGTTATATATAATTTTTAAGAGAGATGCCTCCAGATGAATTGCGCAGCTGCAGGGGCCCCTGAGGATGAGGCAGCATCTGTGTCTGTGGCGGAGCCCTGAAGACAAGATTAGCAGTCACAGAAGTATCATTCAATTGTTGTCCAACCAGCCTAGAATGAAACTTTTCACCAGCAGGAACTGTGGTGAGGAACTGGAAGTCAGCCTATCTACACTGCGCTTTAGTCTGTCCTAGTAGCCTGTGCATAATAATCTCTTCTTGTCCAGGATTTAGTAGCATGGACAAGACACATGGCTGAGACTTTGTATTTTTCTCCATTGTCTCCTTCCAGGATTTCATAGCCAGTGACTCAGGGGAAGGAAGTGCATACATAGTATAATTGCAGGCATTTACAAATTCAGACAGTAGAGGGCAAAAGATTCCTACACGTATATGTCCATTTTCTGGTAATAGATAGTACCACAATCTCAAGATTTCTTAGTTACTAGTATCAGTGGTATTTTTCGAGTTTCTCAAATTCTATGCTGTATTCAGAGAAATTATCACTTTATTGTTTCCTTTCTTTGATTGTTTCTCCTACTGTTAGAACTCCATACTTCTTTCAGTAAATTCCCTCTTTTTTCTTTAGCATATTTGTATGTTAAATCAATATCAGAAGGATCATATCCTCTTTCCAAAAACCTTTCTTTGAGCAGGATAGCTTCCTTTATGAATGTATTATCATCAGTGCATTTCCTATAATGAACTGTTCCCTGGGGATAGCTCTAATAGAGTGTCTAAAGTGACAACTGGTATTATGTAGGAGGGAATTTTTTGCATGGGTTTCCTATGCTCCGTTTCATTAATGCAAACCTCTGTGCTACATCTTGCAATTTTAAATCCCCACACATCCTCTTCTTAGCTTGAGAACTCAGTTGCATGAGTACCCCTCTAATGACCGCTTTTTGCGTATTACAAAAAATGTCAGGGCATTTTACTGAGCCTGCATTGTGGTAGAAAATGTCCTCAAATTGCTTATGTAATAATTCTGCATAGGGGGGTGATTTCAAGAGGTGATTTATTCTTCCAAAGCAAACACACCTTTGCACACTGGTACTGACTTGTATTCCTTCACACAGCTAACATGACCCCAGTGCTGATGGAGTGGGCAGGGATGTGGCAAAAAAGGATACTGTGCAGGCACCTGGATTCATTCTTATCAACCAATGATGTCACTGGTTGTTAGAACACTGGCAGCTGGAAGGTTGTAATAGTGCGTAATGAAAACCTGTGACTTTGTGTAACTAAAAGGCAGTTTTCATCCACCTGCTGGCTTATATAGAATTTATGGCCAATATTTATAGACATTTTGCCAAGGCACTCCTGAAGAAACCTGAAGGCACCCTGGTTAAAAAAAGGATGGCCCAGGTAAAGCAAGAAATAGTGAATAGATGGCTTGAAGGGTTACTTATCTCAAAATATGGGGCACACATACCACCGGCGCCAACCCATCTATGGGTTGGCATAGGTGGGCATAAGCTTGGAAGTGGAGGCACTCTGGAGATGGTACTTCTTTTACAAAGGTTTTATTAACAAATAACACATAACAAGAATATCCAAATGGTTGCTGGTTACAATAGATATCCATAAAAGAGAGGAAAGAGAAAAAAAAAAAAAAAATTCCCAACAGCGGAATATTACATGTTTAGCATGGTGTACAGCAACATGAGTACTAGAAAACGATGCAAAACAAACGCACCCAGAATGAACAATCACATGTAAGTAAATCAAAAGGACGTTAATGAAAATATAGTGCAGTCTGTCGGGTTTGACTATTACCAGCCATCATAACCAGCAAGACAAATGTGGGTCCTTCCCAAACTAAGTCAAAGGAAGGAAAGCACATATAGACAAGAGAAAAGAAGAAGTAGGTTAGAAGCAAAAGTTAGAAGGAGAGTAAAGAAGATGGGTAGAAAAGACCAAAAGAAAAAGAGGGGAGAGAGTCCGTTCCACGAAGGGAGGGGGCGCGCACAGAGCCCTTAGATTGACATCAAGCGACTATCAAACCTGGAGGTCGGGTTACAAGATATCCAGGGACTCCAGGTTCTAAGAAATTTGTTGTGTGTGTCAGAAGTTAAAGACGTTAGTTTCTCGTTAACCATGATGTCATTCATGCGATTCTTAACTGCATCAAAACTGAGTACAGGAGTTTTCCAAGAGCGGGCAATGGTCAATTTTGTTGCATTAAAAAGATGTTGGGCTAATTGGCGCTCTGAGCAAAGAAGTACTTGGATAGGTTTACAAAGCAGGGCTTCATATGGATCTCTTTTCAGATTGGTATGAAACATATTTCGTAGCAGCGCGTAGACCCTAACCCAGAGTCTACAAACTTTTGGGCATGTCCACCAAATATCTGCCATAGACCCTGTTATCGGGCAGCCCCTAAAACAATGAGGAGAATAAGAGGGGATAAATCTCGCTAGTCTGTCGGGCGTATAATACCACCTATAAAAACTTTATATGCATTTTCAAGAATAAGGACATTCCTTGAACTTTTCATGAGAGTTAATGTCATAGTCTGCCAGTCCTCCGGGTCCAGCCGCCTCGCCAGGTCCTTCTCCCATTGGAGATAATATTTGCTTACGGGGGGTTTGCTGATAGAAATGATAGAAGAGTATAATAGGGATATGGTCCCCGGGGAGTGAGGAGTAGCCCTGCATATTTTTTCAAAGGAGGTCAGAGTGTATGGAGTAGGCTGGGCCCGAAGGAGTTGCTGGAAAAAGTGCTTAATTTGTAGGTAACTATAATGTTCCCGCAAAGGAATGTCATGGGAGGAACGAAGCGTTTCAAAGGAGATCATTTTCACGGGGGTAAGCAGTGAATGAACATCTGTGAAGCCCCTATCCGCCCACCAAGAAAACTGACCCGTATTGTCGCAACTAGGGGGGAACATTGGGCAGTGCGCCAGACGTAGTAAAGGCAAATGGGGGGATATAAGATTCGCTGAATATTTTATCGAGTCCCAGAGGCGTAGCGAATGGACCATACACGGTCCAAGCCCTTTCGGGCGCTTCGCTGGAGGAAGCCATGGTATGGACGAGATGGGTGTAGGGTGTGAGTCAACCAGGTCAATAGTGGCCCACAGTGGCATTTGGTAGTTATCGTGGAGGCGAGTGATTGGGGCTATATTCGCCGCCAGATAATACGCCCGAAGATTAGGGACCGACATGCCCCCCTCAATCCGTCTGGCGTATAATGTCTGTTTGTTAATTCGAGGGCGAGAGGACCCCCATATAAATTTCAGAAGCTTACGCTGATAGATTCGCAGTATGTGGGGGGCAATTGGGATGGGCAGAACCCTAAAAAAATATAGTAACTTAGGGAGATAGGTCATACGGACCGCAGTAATTCTGCCAAACCAGGAGATCGGGCAGTGGGACCAAGAGGACAGCAATGCATCTAGTTTGCGGAAAAGAGAAGGAAAATTGGCCTGATACAAACCGTCATACTTAGGGGTGATATGAATTCCCAGATAGGGCAATGAAGGAAGCCATTGAAAAGGAAAAATGTGCTTTTATAGAGGATAATTCTAGAGATGAGAGATTTACCGACATAGCTTTGGACTTAGTAGGGTTAACTCTTAGACCCGAAAGGGACGCAAAAGTCTCCAAGAGAGAAAACAAGTTAGGTAGGGAAAGTCTGGGTGAAGTCAAAGTCAACAGAATATCATCCGCAAATAGCAAAATTTTATGTGGAAAACCCGCCACTTCGATGCCCTTGATGTCAGGATGTGAACGGATCGACTCCGCTAGGGGTTCCATGGCCAAAACAAATAGTAGGGGCGAAAGTGGGCAGCCCTGACGAGTGCCCCTTCGAATAGGGAATTTGGGTGATTCAAACCCATAGTATTTAATTTTGGCTTGGGGGGCGTCGTACAGTGCTGCCAACCAACGCAGAAATGAAGCTCCAAAGCCATAATGGCGGAGCACGGTCATAAGATACGGCCAGGATAGCGTGTCAAAAGCTTTGTTCACATCTAGCGACAAAAGCATAGAAGGTAATGATCGGCTATGGGCAATATGCTGCAGTTGAATAATTCTCCGGATCGCGTCCCCAGCCTGTCGCATCGGAACAAAGCCTACTTGGTCCTTTTTAATTAGGCGGGGAAGGAAAGAATTAAGACGATTAGCTAATATTTTTGTAAGAATTTTCATGTCTATATTAATTAGGGAAATAGGACGGAAGTTCGCCCAGGAGGTATGGTCACGATCAGGCTTCGGTAACATCACTATATTGGTTGTGAGCAATTCCTGGGAAAGGTTCTGCCCATTCTTAACGGAGTTGTACATTGCCGTCAATGGGGCTGCCACCACATCAACTAGCTTCCTATAGTAAAGGGCCGTAAAGCCATCCGGGCCAGGGCGCTTCCCAATTTTTAGATCTTTAATACATTGCCTAACCTCGGATTCACGAATATCACGGTCCATAAGGCCTTTCTGGGCGTTTGTTAAAGAGGGGAGTGTAATTCGCTGGAGAAATTCTGTCCTATCTTGCTCCAATCCAGAGTCCTGGGCGGAGTACAGAACAGAAAGTCTATGGCGGAACTCATCCAGTATACGTACTGGGTTACTCGTGAGTTGGTTATGTCTAGTGCGCAAAGCTATAGGAGCTGGTTTAGAATCAAATGTCCGTAATCTCCTAGCCAGCATCGCAGTGGGTTTATTTGCTCTGGCGTACCAGCGCTGACGAGACCAGCGCAAGGTGCGTTCAGCTTGATCGGTCAGACAAAGGTCTAATTCCATGCGAGCCTGGTCCAGAAGCTTACGGTTAGCACGAGAAGGGGTAGTTTTAAAAATAGCAGAAGCAGAGTCCAGGCGGGACTCCAATTGCCCCTGCAACTTCTGTCTTTCTCTTTTGCGTTTCGACGCTAACTGGATAATACGGCCCCTTAGGACAGTTTTGTAGGCTTCCCACAGGGTCACTGGGGAAGAAACCGAGGCAGAATTAAGACGAAAGTACTCAGTTGACGCTTCCGTTAAGCTGTCCTGAATATCTTTTAAGGATAATAACGAGTCATTTATGACCCAGGGGGATGGTTGCGGATTATGCATTAAAGACCGACAAACTACTAACAGGGGATCATGGTCTGTCCAGGGAGCTGCTAAGATAGACACCGACTCTACTAAAGGAAGATGTTTTCTATACATGATGACATGATCAATTCTGGAGTGTGAATGGTGCGGATGGGAATAGTAGGTATAATCCCTGCTTGATGGATGGCATTCTCGCCAGAGGTCTACTAAATCATGGGAGCGTAAAGAACGGGAAAACGCTTTAGCTGCCGAGGAGGGGGCCAGCTTGTCCGAAGGACATTTATCTAAGGTTGGATTTAGGGCGACATTGGAGTCTCCCGCTAGCAATAGAGTCCCTCTCTGGTGCAATGTCAACAGAGCACAGATATGGGAGAGGAAAGGGCCTGGGTTAGAGTTGGGGGCATAATAAGTCAAAATAGTAACCTCAGTGTCCTGAATGTTCCCTAAAAGCAGGAGGTATCAACCAGCGGGGTCGGCTATCTGTCTATCACAGCGAAACGGGACTGTCTTACGAAAAGCAATCAAAACTCCCCTAAAATAATCGTAGTAGACCACAAATATGCAATTAAAAATACAAAGTGCAACTGTGCATAAGTTAATCAAATAATGCTTCTGTGCATACATAAAAGTGATAGCTAGTGCCTAAACCGTAAAGTGACTTTATGTGCAACCAAACGCAGATTTGTCATAAAAATACATACGTATGTACAGTGTGTGAACTTATTTGCAAAATGTATATAATAAAACAAAAACAAGTTAAGAGTGTACGTTTAAGTGATAACTGGTGCAAGGACCATAAAGTGACTAAATGTGCAAAAAACGCAAATTTATCATATGAAATTTAAAAAACATATAAAGAGTGGATATACTTAAAAAAATATGTAAAATACAGGTAACAGACAAATATAAACTGTTCAATAAAAGTGACCAGCGTGATTGGAGATAAAATGTCCCATACACAGGCAGATCATGCAATTCGGTAAATGCACTAAGTGAAATGTGCAACGTGCTGGGCAATCAATCCATCCGTGATGATCCGTGCAATAAAGTGCAAATAATATGCAATTACCTCACTGCTGTGAGTAAACAGCAATATAAATGATGATCACCAGGATGATTGCTGGAAACGGCAGAGTAACACAATCTTTGGGAGACTTCTCTAACTTCCTCGTAAATGGCAAGTAAACTCAAAGGAATAGATTAAAGGAGACCGCCATAGTGTAGTATTTCAAACATCTAAGTTTTATTAAACAAGTTTAAAAACTACTCACAAACGAAGCTGGTATAAACACATCAGACAAACAGCATTAGAGCAAAACCGGATATGGACGTCACTTCCGGGTTCCTACGCGTTACGTCTTGGAGACTTCAACTGGGATAGTTACACAGGGTACAGGAAGTGACTTATAGGTGTACTGGGCGGGACTACGCCGCCCATTTCATTGATATGCTAATGCATCGCTGTGTAGCCATAGTAATGCTAGTGGGGGGCGGGCCGAGTGAATTTGGATGTTCTGGATGGCCTCTCATCTGAATAAAGCATTAGACAGCGCAGCGGGGAAAGTAAATACAGGGGCGCAAACGGAAGAGCGGGGGGAGGTTTGATCAGACATTATGCTGAGTGTGGCGAACTAATTGAGTTATAACTACGGACTGTGCTATATCATGGACCGTGTTATATGCTATTAAACTGCTGTGAAATGATAGAGCACGTCCGGCGGCCATTTTGTTGGAGCTTCAAATTTAGATATGTAAGTGGCCATGTTTTTGGTGGTTTAATGGCATATGGAGCATTAAATTAAATAGTCATAAAACTAAAATTAAAACTAAGGTACGAAACCACACCAGACGCGGAAACCTCAATAGATATCAGTCTATCTTATTGGGCCAGCAGAGAAAGGTAGAGAATAGCTAAGGGAAACATATCTTATATCGGTAGATATAAAAGGCTATACATACACAGCTGTATTTGGGAAACAGGAAAGGTAATTAAAATCAATTTAAAATTATTGTTCAATTTTAAAATAATGTTCAAATTTAAAATAAAGTCCAAGGGGAGGTTACTGAGCAGGTTATAAACACACATAATGTGGAGGCACGGAGGTGACGTCTACATTAGACATGTGATACAAACATAGCAAGCTAAAAAATATATAAAATACATAAAATCGCATAAAATTGTTTAGCCTAAAATTATAGGAACATAAGTTTAAGAACGCATAGTATTAAGATAACGGTATGTAGATAAATCATTTTAAAAGATATAAGAAAATTAAAATATTGAGAAAAGATAAAAGGACCATAACACGAAATCGCACATAAAAAGTTATATCAAAAAAGGGGGTTAGAAATCGCTAATAAAACAGTTCAAATCGAACTCTATATTTAATCCCCTGGGGGCAAAGGTATCAAGGGTATATATCCATTTGGACTCTATCTGACTTAGAGTCCTCACCTTGTGCCCTCCCCTCCAGTGTCTAACATAGGGGACAATACCCCAAAATTTCAAATGCTTGGGGTCTCTATTATGGTAAGTAGCGAAATGCTTAGAGACATTATGCTTATCGTACCCCTTTTGTATATTTTGTATGTGCTCTTTCAATCGAATTTTTAAAGGCCTTTTTGTGCGGCCTACATACTGCAGACCGCAACTACACTCTAAAACATAAACAGCACCTACTGTATTACAGGAAATAAAATCTTTAATCTTGTGGGTATTACCGGTACTTGAGGCTAAAAATTCAAAGACTTTAGTAGGTTTACTCGCTCTAGTACACGCTAGGCATCTTTTACAAGGGAAGAAACCTTTCCCAGTGAAGAACGTGAAATTATTCACAGGAGGATCAGGTATGTTTTTGACTAGCATGTCTCTGAGGTTGGGGGCGCGTCTATAAATAAACTTCGGTTTAGGAGGTAGAACTTTGTGCAAATCTTTATCGTTCAAGAGAATGTGCCAGTGTTTTTTGATTATACTTTCTATTTTTTTGTATTGGTTATTATAGTCCAGAATTATTGCTCCTTCTACACCTCTTTTGGCTTTGTGTTGCGTTTTCGTATCTTTAAGGAGATGTTCGCGGTCCATCTTCTCCACTTCTAATATTTTTTCTTGAATTACGCACTTGTCGTAACCCTTCTCCTGGAATCTTTGTCCCATGGATTCCGCTTGTTCAAGGAACACTTCTTTTTTGCTACAATTTCTCCGTAGGCGCATAAATTGCCCCTTGGGGATGTTGAAAAGCCAATTTTGGTGATGGCAACTTGTCAGCGGGAGATAGCTATTTTTGTCTACACTTTTAAAGTGTGTCTTAGTTTCTATTCTCCCGCCACTTTGTGCAATTAGTAAGTCTAAAAAAACTATCTCCTTCTCATCTGAATTCCAGGTAAGTTTTATGTTTAGATTATTCTCATCTAATTTTTGTTGGAACAGATTAAGACTGGCACTACTCCCTTTCCAAAGTATTAAAATATCGTCAATATAACGTCTATAAAGCACTAGTTCTTTAGGTGGGTTTGAAAATACTACGTTCTCTTCCCATCTAGCCATGAATAAACCGGCCACACTCGGGGCAAATTTAGCCCCCATCGCGACGCCTGTAGTTTGGTGATAGAACGTTTTATTAAACCAAAAATAATTATTTTTTAAACAAAAGTCAAGACATTTAACTAAAAACTTTCGTTGGAAGCAAATGAGGTCAGAGTGATTTCTCAGACCCCACTTCACAGCCTCGCATGCTTCATGGTGGGGAATTATGGTATAGAGTGAAGTTACGTCTGCCGTGACCAGAATAAAAGGTCCATCCTGTGTGAGCTCATCTAAAATCTGTAGAACATGCTTAGTGTCACGGAGATAAGCCTTCGTCTTCTGTACTGTCGGCTGTAGAAAGTTATCTATGTAGGATCCCATCCTTGAAGTAAGGGAATCTATCCCGTTTACTATGGGTCTCGGTGGGGGGTTGGTCCTGTCCTTGTGAATTTTAGGTAAATAATAGATAATTGGTGTTCTTGCTGCTTCTGGTATGAGGTATTGGGCCTCTTTTTTGGTCAAGATTGCTTTTTTTAAACCCAGATGGACTACAAGTTCCAGCTCTTTTTTTCCTCTAAAGATAGGGTTTTTTGGTGAGATAGTGTAAGTCTTAGTGTCGCTCAGCAATTTTGCCATATTATCATTATATTGCGTTTTGGACAAAACTACAATGCCTCCACCTTTGTCCGCTGGGCGGATCACTATATCTTTCCGCTCACTGAGGCGTTTCATTCCACATCTCATATGGTTTGGCTCTGTATGTTTCTTGGTGTCAAGGTCTTTTAAATCTTCTGCAACAATTTTCTTAAAAACGTCTACAAATTTGTTATTACTAATTTGCGGGTTAAAAGTAGATTTGTTCCTAAAAGTGCTATGTTTGATATCATTAGGTGGGGGGACAGAAGTGGTTCTGGGGTTGTTTAAAAAATATTTTTTCATATTTAAGCCCCTTATATACTTCTGAATATTTACATAAGTCTCGAATTTGTTCAGGTTCTTTTTTGGGGCAAACTTGAGGCCTTTGTCTAATACTGCCAATTCTTCAGTTGTTAGCGAGATGCCACTCAAGTTAAAAACACCTACTCCTTTTACTCTCTTTTTCGCTTGAGTTCTCGCTCCTGCTCTTCTTCCTCTCTTCTTTTTGGGCTTCGTTCTCTGTCTCTCTGCACATCCCTCACCCTCGGAGTGTGATGATCCGGGCCTCTGCCTAAAAAAGCCCTGTTTGTGTTTGGATCGGGGTAGTAGGTCTGATAGTACTCTTCTTCCCTTTCATTATCTCGATAGTCCCTTAATGGTGCATAATGATTGTATGTGGGGACTGAATAATGATCATAGAAATTTAAAAAACATATAAAGAGTGGATATACTTAAAAAAATATGTAAAATACAGGCCACTAACATAGAGACCAAATCTAAGAATAATAGTGTTGAGCAACTTACCAAAAAATTGAAATATAATATGGAAAAAAGAGTGAGCTTATGGTGGGACACCACTACCTTTGAACAATACCTAAAGGATGGGTTAGTCCCTAGACGGCTAAGGTGGGATGTACCACCCAATGATGGATTGATGGACCAGGAGTCAATAGATGAATGGTTCAAATTCTTTAATGAAAAGGGATTGGAGTTACTAAAATTCCTGATCAAAAGAAAACAGAGAAAGATTAGGATGGTTGAACAGAATATTGAACAAATCAAAAATGATCTGGAGATACACAAAGATTCTGCTGAATTCCTCACATTGACAACACAGCTTAGTAAAGACCTGATTAAAAAAGACAAAGAAGTCCAAACAAGGAAGAGCAAAAAATATGCCAGAGACATGGGGGATTTTAAAAATGATCAGGTGTTCAGGTGGCAGGGCCAGTTGGGACGAGTAGATCCCATCTCTGCCTACTCAACACCTGAGAGACCTGTAAGAATAGAGTCTCTATTACCCCCAACTAACCCCACTGTAGTATCTTCTACAAGTGGACAAACAACAAAAAATGTAAAAAATGTATCTAATGAGTCCCCAATGAGGAATAGACCTAATGTGGGACAGAATTATCCCAAACAGTCAACACCTCAATACCCGGAAAAAAGGCCCCCATACAACTACCCTACGCCAAAAAAGGGGTGGAAAAAACCCCACTGGAAAAAAGCCCAGAACAAGAGGGCGAATCAGAATGACCAATGGCATCACCCCTCGTATGAACAGCCTCGAGCCCCCTACTATCCTCCTCAAATAAGGAACCCTGCTCCATATTATGATCAGAACCGAAGAGAGAGAGATGATTGGGGTCCAGCACAACCCTATTATCGACCCTATGATCATTATTCAGTCCCCACATACAATCATTATGCACCATTAAGGGACCAACTCATGAGTCGACTTCCGTTTCCGGGGGGTGTGTGCTGAGCATGGAGGAGTGAGGAGGCTCGTGTGAGCGGTGACCGTGCTTACAGACAGCGTGTATTACACAGCAGCGGACCGGAGAGACTCTCTGTTCATGCCGGGCCGTGGGCGGAAGACAAAGCAGCTGAATGCTCCCGTCCGCTCGTATATCACGAGGTATCTGGTGAAGAGCGGAGGGGGTACAGCGGTGGAGGAGGAGGAAAAGCTAAAGGCTAGGACGGTGAAGAGCGGGGGAAGAGAGGAGAGTGGCGTGACAGCTGACACAGCTAAGATCATTAAATCCTCGCAAACCCCGGCATGTGATACTGCATTCCTCTCTTCAAAGACAGTTTTGTACACTGGCATTAATCCTATGCAGAGCGGGGACACAGAGGAGATAGCGAAGGCTAAAGATATCTCTGCACAGACGGAGAAGTGCATAAGAGGAGGACGGCCGGATCAAAACGAAAGTGAAAGGTCAGTCTTGTATCCACTTTCAGATAATATCCCTGCCTCAGTCCAGAAAATGTCAGAAACAGACCGGCAGATATATCAGGCACCAGTAACAAGCACAGATTTAAAAGAGATGGGAAGAGGAGAACAGGGGCTTAGACAGTTGATTCAAGCCCTACCCACAAAGGATGATATACAGGCATTAATGTGTAATCTGCTGGGTCCATTAAAGGAGGAAGTGGGTGAGGTACGGAAGAAAATAGAGGCAATAGACTATAAATTGCATAACTGTGAATTATCCCAAAATAAAGTAGAAATACGGATGGAAGAACTAGAGAAAAAATGTATAGAGCAATCGCAGAGAATGACTACTATGCAGCTACATTTGGAGGAATTTGAGAATAAAAGCAGAAGGAATAATCTGCGGATAAAAGGTATTACAGAAACGGTGTCAGCTACAGAGCTAAGAGGAGTATTACTGAATATTTTTAATGAACTGCTGGGTAATCCCCCTGATACGCAGATTGAGCTTGATCGTGTGCATAGGATTCCGGTGTCTCAGAAAATAGCCATGAAAGCTCCCAGGGACGTTCTCTGCAGAGTACACTTTTATAAAACGAAAGAGGAGATAATAAGAGCGGCTTGGAGAAAGAGCCCAGTCGAGTTTGATAAACATGAGATACAAATCTATTCAGATCTTTGCCGACAGACGAGAGACAGACGCCGAGTGTTGAAGCCATTATTAGATCATGTGCTACTTAAGGGGGCAACATATCGATGGGGGTACCCAATTTCATTGATAATTAAAAAAGAAGGACTAATGTTTTCTCTATACGACCATAAGCAGTTACCCGATTTGTTTCAATTTCTGGGATCAGAGATGATTGAGATACCTAACTGGAAAGACCCCTTGATAATAGGAGAAGAGAAAGATTTCCCGAATAAAAGGAAGAACAGAATGGTAGAAAGGAGGGACCAATCAGAGGGACCAAGCTGTGGATCACCAAGGTGAAGCTGAAGTAGAAGAAGTAGAAGAAAAGATAGACCCTGTATTAAGAGGCAAAGGACCTCCTCCCCCAATTAATTTTTTGCTTTTGGGACTCCCCCTTTCTTTATTTTTCTATTTATTTATTTATTTATTTTTTCTCCCCGAGAAATATTATCTCTGGGATTTGTGTGTTTATTTTTTGTATTTTTTATCTCTTTTTTTTTTTTTTTTTCTTCTCCTCCCTCCCTGCGTCTCAGAGGGGTAGATGGAGGCATGTTTTGCTGTGCGGTGGAAAGAGGCAATGTGGATTTTTTTTTTTTTTTTTTTTTTTTTTTTTTTTTTTTGCACGAATAAGGAATATGAAACATAGATGAAGGGCGATAATAGAGTATATTATATAATTATTTTTTTTTTTTTTATTTTTTTTTTTTTTTTTTTTTTATTTATTTATTTATTTATTTACTTATTTTTTGTATGATACACATATAAAAAGTAGAGTGATCTAATAGGATTTTTTACAAATGGAGAATGTGGGTATGGTAGGTTAAAGGGACTGGGAGGAGGGTGGGATGGTAAAATGGAAGCGTGAGATAATGTGTGCACTCTGATATACACGGTTTTGGATTTATGTTAAGGGATGTGGTAGGGGGAGGGGATGGGAAAGGAAACTATAAGTATTTTTGTGGTTTATGTATGTATATGTATGTGTATGTATACATATATGTTTGTGTGTATATATATATGTATGTATATATTTTTTTTTTTTTTTTTTTTTTTTTTTTTTTTTTTTTTTTTTTTTTGTGATTGCACGGATATGACACAAATGACACAAAATGTGGATTGATTCAATAGGACTCCCTTGGAGGGGAGAAGTAGGATGGGGAAGTAGAGTGAATAGAGAGGGGGGTGAAGGTTTATTCGGTTTTGGAGGGTGAAGGGGAGGGGATGGGGGAGGGGAGGGGGAGATTGTGTTTTTTTTTTTTTTTTTTGTTTTTGTTTTTGTAGAGTGATCTAATAGGACTTCTTACAAATGGAGAAGTGGGTATGGTAGGTTAAAGGGATTGGGAGGAGGGTGGGATGGTAAAATGGAAGTGTGAGATAATGTGTGCACTCTGATATACACGGTTTTGGATTTAAGACAGGGGATGTGGTAGGGGGAGGGGATGGGAAAGGAAATTATAAGTATCCTTATGGTTTATATATATATATATATATATATATGTATATATGTGTGTGTGTATATATATATATATGTATATATTTTTTTTTGTTTTTTTTTTTTTTTTTTTTGATTGCATGGATATGACACAAATGACACAAAATGTGGATTGATTTAATAGGACTCCCTTAGGGGGGAGAGGTGGGGTGGGGAAGTAGAGTGAATAGAGAGGGGGGGTGAAGGTTTACTCGGTTTTGGAGGGGGAAGGGGAGGGGAGGGGGAGATTGTGTTTTGTTTTTTGTTTTTTTGTGTCCCCCGCACATCTTCCCCTCCTGCCCTCCCTTTCCTGTTGATAGCGGGGGGGGGGGGGGGGGGGTTGAGGGGAGAGTAATTTACTTAAGGAAAAGAAGAGAGGGGTAGCAGTAGAAATGATGAGGGGGAGGAGGGAGAGAAGATGGGAAAGAGAAAGAGAAAGGGAAAAGAAATAAAGGGGAAGAATAGAGATAATATGTGAAAAGTAAAGGATTAAGTAAAGATAATGATAAAGATCATGTCTATGTTAACAAGAAAAAGATGAATGTGGTAGAAAAATAATTATTGTTAGTGTGGAGAACGCTGGTTGTGGGCGCGGTTCACTTGCTCCTCTTTTGCTCACTAACACCCCCATATTAAACGCCTCTCCTCCAGGTGGAGGAAAAGTCGGAGGCGTTGGGTTTTTTTTTTTTTTTTTTTTTTTTTTTTTTTATTCTTGGGGGACAGCTCCGGATATAGTATCTGTCTCTCATTTATCTGAAAGAAGGGGTAGTTTTGGGGCGTGGATTGGGTTTTATTTTTATATATTTATTTATTTTTCGTCTCCTCTCTTTTTCCCTCCCCCCCCCCCCGAACTGACAATAAAAATGACTAAAATAAGTTTCACATCATACAATGTTAAGGGACTAAACACCCCAGAGAAACGTACACGATTAATAATGGAGTTGAAAAGATTTAAATCTCAAATAGTTTTCTTACAGGAAACTCATTTTAAAAAGGATAGGATCCCTTGGAGTAAAGGTCACTATTTCCCCTGGGTATATCATAGCACCTCACAGAACTCGAAATCCTGTGGGGTATCTATTTTAATAGCAAGACAGACACCATGGAAGGAACAAGGGGTATACATGGATGAGGAAGGTCGCCTCCTGATAGTAAAAGGTACATTGGGCTGCCAAAAAGTGACATTGGTAAATATATATCTGCCAAATGAAAACCAAGTAACCTCTCTAGAAATCTATTTACAGATTATTCAACAACATAAAGAGGGAATATTAGTGTTAGGAGGCGACCTAAATATGGCTTTGGATCCAATAAAAGACACATCAAAAGGCTCGTCTCATCTATCTTATGTCAAATTAAGGAAAGTAAAGAGAATGATGCAAGAACTGCAGCTGATCGACAGCTGGAGGGCTGTTCACACACAGAGCAGAGATTATACTTTTTTCTCGGCAAAATATAAATCTTACTCTAGAATTGACTATATTTTAATCTCCCAGAATGTGATTACATCCCTAGTGGAAGCCTCAATTGGCCTATTTACACTATCAGACCACGCCCCGACGAGTTGTGTGATTGAATTAGGGGAAGCTGAACCAAGGGAATGGCAATGGAAGTTAAATGAAACATTACTAAAGGATAATGAATATAAGGTAAAATTAGAACAAGAACTGGATGTTTTTTTTGCAACAAATAAAGTAGGAGAAACAACACCTTTTTGTATATGGGAAGCACATAAATGTGTCATGAGAGGAATATTTATATCCATGGGAGCACATAGAAAACGCAGAATGAATGAAACGATTGATAACTTGCTTAAAGAGATTAGGGAACTAGAAACAGTACATAAAAAATCACAAGCACAATTAGTAGAACAGAAATTAGAGGGTCTGCGTGAAAAATTAAATCTCCAATTAATAGATAAAGCGAAAGCAAAGCTAACTCGAGGGAAACGGAGATTCTATGAATTTGGGAATAAACCTGGGAGACTGTTGGCAAACGCCCTCAGAGAAAGCACAACTAGGAATTCAATTACACAAATTAAGACACAGAGAGATGAAATGGTTAATACATCGGAGAAAATTGCTCAGGTATTCAAAGAATACTATGAGAAGCTATATCAGTTGGAAAAGAAGCCTACGTTGGCAGAGGAGTTAAAAAAAGGAGAGATCGCTAGAGAATATATTGAAAGGACAGAAATGCCAAAAATAACAGAGGAAATGGCCAGAGAAATAGATGTACCAATCACTCTAGAGGAAGTTGCAAAAGCATTAAAAATATTGAAATTAGGTAAATCACCAGGTCCAGATGGATTTACTTTGTCATATTATAGAATGTTCGCGGAGAAATTGGCTCCGAGATTCGTGGAAGCCTATAATTCAATACGGGAAGGGAAGCAAATTCCAACAGAAACGTTACTGGCGCATATAACAGTAATACCGAAAGAAGGAAAGGATCCCTCTCAGTGTCCCAGCTACCGACCTATTTCGTTGTTGAATGTGGACCTTAAATTGTTCACAAAAATATTAGCCATGAGATTGATAAATTTGATACCGGAACTAATACACCCAGATCAAGTGGGATTCGTCCCAGGGAGAGAAGGAAGAGAAAATACGCAACGAGTGGTGAACACAATTTACCTGGTACAAAAATTGCATAAGTCAATGGTGATAGTATCTGCGGATGCAGAAAAAGCGTTTGATCGGGTGGATTGGATATTCTTAAAAGCAGTACTACAACATATAGGCCTGGGGGAGGGGATGCTGAGATGGATCCTAAACTTATATTCAAAACCAAGTGCTAGGGTGAAAGTGAATGACAGATTATCAGAGCCATTCTCCATTTTAAATGGAACACGCCAGGGATGTCCCCTCTCACCCCTGATATTCATTTTGACAATAGAACCTTTTTTAAGGAAAATACGTGCCAATGTGGATATCAGGGGGGTAAAAATAAAAAATGAGGATCAGAAGTTGGCAGCTTATGCAGATGATTTGATCTTTTTTGTAACGTCCCCAATTACATCTCTCCCATCTTTACTAATGGAGCTACGAGAATATGGGAAAATATCCAACTTTAGAATAAACTATGGAAAATCGGAGGCAATGGGAGTAGAGATGGATTCGCCTCAGTTGCAAGCAGTGTCCACGCAATTTGATTTTAGATGGACGAATTCATATATAAGTTACTTAGGAACAAAAATGTCAAAAAATCTAAATGAACTGTTCGAACTTAACTATATCCCACTGGTAAGACAGATCAAAAGAGATCTTCAAAAATGGGACAAAGAGATTTTTACATGGTTCGGGAGAACCAATATTATTAAGATGAATGTGATGCCCAGACTGTTATACATAATTCAAACTATACCAATTAAGATCCCTTCAAGTTTGTTTAAGGATCTTAGATCAAGATTTATGAAGTTCATCTGGGCTGGGAAGCCAGCAAGAGTACGTCGAGATATTTTAGTACTCCCCAAAGGAAAAGGAGGGATAGGACTGCCAGATCCAATAAAATACCAGGAGGCCTCACACTTAACTAGAGTAGTGGAATGGTGTAGGCTTAAAAACGAAAAACCGTGGATACAGACAGAACAAGCAGCGACAGATATCCCATTGGAAGGATTAGTGTGGATTCCAGATACAGAAATACCAATGGGATTGAGAAAACATCCAATACTAGGGGAGACATTACGAATAACTAAAAGAGTATTCAGGAAAACATCTATTTCAAGAATTCCCAGTCCGCTCCTTCCTATCCTTGGTACCCCAGCATTTCTACCGGGAATGACAGATCCAAAGTTTAAAACAATACAAGATAGAGGTATGAGTAGAATTTGTCATTTCTCGGTAGGCAACCGGTTAATGACTAAAAAAGATATTGAAAAAGGAATGACATTAGGATTAGACCCTTTCAGAATGAGGCAATTAGAAGCCTTTATTAGATCTAAATCAAAGGTATACGTAGAAATAAGGGCATTGACTGAGTTTGAAGAGATCTGTTTGAAAGGAGAGGAACTGAGACATCTGATGTCTTATTTTTATAGTATGTTAATAGAACAGGAGACTTCACAAGATTTGCCCTTTTTACAGGCTTGGGAAAGAGAGTTAGGGACTACGTTTTCCCCAGAACAAAAGGATAAGATGCTGTGGTTTAATCAAAAGGCCTCGATGGCAAGCAGATATCAAGAAGGGGGATACAAGATCCTTACTAGGTGGTATAGAACACCAAAAGTGTTACATCAAATTTACCCCCAGATATCAGAGACATGTTGGAGATGTCATGGAGCAGAAGGAACATTATTACATATATTTTGGGAATGTCCAAAAATGAGAGTGTTCTGGGAGATGGTAGCCGATACTATTGTAAGGATTACAGGAATTGACCTGGGAGATAAACCGGCAACTTTTCTGCTGCTGGACATCCCAATGGCAATAGAAAGATTCAAAAATTCTTTGCTGAGACATTTATTGATAGCAGCAAGGGCATGTATCCCGGTTCTGTGGAAAAAAAGCAACCCTCCAGCTAGAGCACAGTGGTTTCAGAGAATTGCAGAAATCCAACAAATGGAAAATTTAACAATGACAATGAGAGATCAAGACGAGAAATATCAGAAGATCTGGGCTCCATATCTAAATTATAGAGAAAGTATGATGTGAAACATTTCAAAATATGATAGAGCAGGCGGGTGGTGGTGGGGGGGGGGGGAGTGAGGGGGGGGATTATAGTGAAAATTCAAACTTTTTTTTTTTTTTTTTTTTTTTTCCTCTTGTTTGTATATTTATTTATTTATTTTTCTGGGAGGGAAGGGTGAGGGAGGGGGGAGGATGACATGGAATTGAGGTATGGATTGAAATATTATAAGACTGTTATAGCTGTTAAAGAAGTTGTAGATGTAAAACGAAATGTAATGTGAAATCTATGGAAAGAAAAGATGAAAAAATAAAGAATTTATAAAAAAAAAAGGGACTATCGAGATAATGAAAGGGAAGAAGAGTACTATCAGACCTACTACCCCGATCCAAACACAAACAGGGCTTTTTTAGGCAGAGGCCCGGATCATCACACTCCGAGGGTGAGGGATGTGCAGAGAGACAGAGAACGAAGCCCAAAAAGAAGAGAGGAAGAAGAGCAGGAGCGAGAACTCAAGCGAAAAAGAGAGTAAAAGGAGTAGGTGTTTTTAACTTGAGTGGCATCTCGCTAACAACTGAAGAATTGGCAGTATTAGACAAAGGCCTCAAGTTTGCCCCAAAAAAGAACCTGAACAAATTCGAGACTTATGTAAATATTCAGAAGTATATAAGGGGCTTAAATATGAAAAAATATTTTTTAAACAACCCCAGAACCACTTCTGTCCCCCCACCTAATGATATCAAACATAGCACTTTTAGGAACAAATCTACTTTTAACCCGCAAATTAGTAATAACAAATTTGTAGACGTTTTTAAGAAAATTGTTGCAGAAGATTTAAAAGACCTTGACACCAAGAAACATACAGAGCCAAACCATATGAGATGTGGAATGAAACGCCTCAGTGAGCGGAAAGATATAGTGATCCGCCCAGCGGACAAAGGTGGAGGCATTGTAGTTTTGTCCAAAACGCAATATAATGATAATATGGCAAAATTGCTGAGCGACACTAAGACTTACACTATCTTACCAAAAAACCCTATCTTTAGAGGAAAAAAAGAGCTGGAACTTGTAGTCCATCTGGGTTTAAAAAAAGCAATCTTGACCAAAAAAGAGGCCCAATACCTCATACCAGAAGCAGCAAGAACACCAATTATCTATTATTTACCTAAAATTCACAAGGACAGGACCAACCCCCCACCGAGACCCATAGTAAACGGGATAGATTCCCTTACTTCAAGGATGGGATCCTACATAGATAACTTTCTACAGCCGACAGTACAGAAGACGAAGGCTTATCTCCGTGACACTAAGCATGTTCTACAGATTTTAGATGAGCTCACACAGGATGGACCTTTTATTCTGGTCACGGCAGACGTAACTTCACTCTATACCATAATTCCCCACCATGAAGCATGCGAGGCTGTGAAGTGGGGTCTGAGAAATCACTCTGACCTCATTTGCTTCCAACGAAAGTTTTTAGTTAAATGTCTTGACTTTTGTTTAAAAAATAATTATTTTTGGTTTAATAAAACGTTCTATCACCAAACTACAGGCGTCGCGATGGGGGCTAAATTTGCCCCGAGTGTGGCCGGTTTATTCATGGCTAGATGGGAAGAGAACGTAGTATTTTCAAACCCACCTAAAGAACTAGTGCTTTATAGACGTTATATTGACGATATTTTAATACTTTGGAAAGGGAGTAGTGCCAGTCTTAATCTGTTCCAACAAAAATTAGATGAGAATAATCTAAACATAAAACTTACCTGGAATTCAGATGAGAAGGAGATAGTTTTTTTAGACTTACTAATTGCACAAAGTGGCGGGAGAATAGAAACTAAGACACACTTTAAAAGTGTAGACAAAAATAGCTATCTCCCGCTGACAAGTTGCCATCACCAAAATTGGCTTTTCAACATCCCCAAGGGGCAATTTATGCGCCTACGGAGAAATTGTAGCAAAAAAGAAGTGTTCCTTGAACAAGCGGAATCCATGGGACAAAGATTCCAGGAGAAGGGTTACGACAAGTGCGTAATTCAAGAAAAAATATTAGAAGTGGAGAAGATGGACCGCGAACATCTCCTTAAAGATACGAAAACGCAACACAAAGCCAAAAGAGGTGTAGAAGGAGCAATAATTCTGGACTATAATAACCAATACAAAAAAATAGAAAGTATAATCAAAAAACACTGGCACATTCTCTTGAACGATAAAGATTTGCACAAAGTTCTACCTCCTAAACCGAAGTTTATTTATAGACGCGCCCCCAACCTCAGAGACATGCTAGTCAAAAACATACCTGATCCTCCTGTGAATAATTTCACGTTCTTCACTGGGAAAGGTTTCTTCCCTTGTAAAAGATGCCTAGCGTGTACTAGAGCGAGTAAACCTACTAAAGTCTTTGAATTTTTAGCCTCAAGTACCGGTAATACCCACAAGATTAAAGATTTTATTTCCTGTAATACAGTAGGTGCTGTTTATGTTTTAGAGTGTAGTTGCGGTCTGCAGTATGTAGGCCGCACAAAAAGGCCTTTAAAAATTAGATTGAAAGAGCACATACAAAATATACAAAAGGGGTACGATAAGCATAATGTCTCTAAGCATTTCGCTACTTACCATAATAGAGACCCCAAGCATTTGAAATTTTGGGGTATTGTCCCCTATGTTAGACACTGGAGGGGAGGGCACAAGGTGAGGACTCTAAGTCAGATAGAGTCCAAATGGATATATACCCTTGATACCTTTGCCCCCAGGGGATTAAATATAGAGTTCGATTTGAACTGTTTTATTAGCGATTTCTAACCCCCTTTTTTGATATAACTTTTTATGTGCGATTTCGTGTTATGGTCCTTTTATCTTTTCTCAATATTTTAATTTTCTTATATCTTTTAAAATGATTTATCTACATACCGTTATCTTAATACTATGCGTTCTTAAACTTATGTTCCTATAATTTTAGGCTAAACAATTTTATGCGATTTTATGTATTTTATATATTTTTTAGCTTGCTATGTTTGTATCACATGTCTAATGTAGACGTCACCTCCGTGCCTCCACATTATGTGTGTTTATAACCTGCTCAGTAACCTCCCCTTGGACTTTATTTTAAATTTGAACATTATTTTAAAATTGAACAATAATTTTAAATTGATTTTAATTACCTTTCCTGTTTCCCAAATACAGCTGTGTATGTATAGCCTTTTATATCTACCGATATAAGATATGTTTCCCTTAGCTATTCTCTACCTTTCTCTGCTGGCCCAATAAGATAGACTGATATCTATTGAGGTTTCCGCGTCTGGTGTGGTTTCGTACCTTAGTTTTAATTTTAGTTTTATGACTATTTAATTTAATGCTCCATATGCCATTAAACCACCAAAAACATGGCCACTTACATATCTAAATTTGAAGCTCCAACAAAATGGCCGCCGGACGTGCTCTATCATTTCACAGCAGTTTAATAGCATATAACACGGTCCATGATATAGCACAGTCCGTAGTTATAACTCAATTAGTTCGCCACACTCAGCATAATGTCTGATCAAACCTCCCCCCGCTCTTCCGTTTGCGCCCCTGTATTTACTTTCCCCGCTGCGCTGTCTAATGCTTTATTCAGATGAGAGGCCATCCAGAACATCCAAATTCACTCGGCCCGCCCCCCACTAGCATTACTATGGCTACACAGCGATGCATTAGCATATCAATGAAATGGGCGGCGTAGTCCCGCCCAGTACACCTATAAGTCACTTCCTGTACCCTGTGTAACTATCCCAGTTGAAGTCTCCAAGACGTAACGCGTAGGAACCCGGAAGTGACGTCCATATCCGGTTTTGCTCTAATGCTGTTTGTCTGATGTGTTTATACCAGCTTCGTTTGTGAGTAGTTTTTAAACTTGTTTAATAAAACTTAGATGTTTGAAATACTACACTATGGCGGTCTCCTTTAATCTATTCCTTTGAGTTTACTTGCCATTTACGAGGAAGTTAGAGAAGTCTCCCAAAGATTGTGTTACTCTGCCGTTTCCAGCAATCATCCTGGTGATCATCATTTATATTGCTGTTTACTCACAGCAGTGAGGTAATTGCATATTATTTGCACTTTATTGCACGGATCATCACGGATGGATTGATTGCCCAGCACGTTGCACATTTCACTTAGTGCATTTACCGAATTGCATGATCTGCCTGTGTATGGGACATTTTATCTCCAATCACGCTGGTCACTTTTATTGAACAGTTTATATTTGTCTGTTACCTGTATTTTACATATTTTTTTAAGTATATCCACTCTTTATATGTTTTTTAAATTTCATATGATAAATTTGCGTTTTTTGCACATTTAGTCACTTTATGGTCCTTGCACCAGTTATCACTTAAACGTACACTCTTAACTTGTTTTTGTTTTATTATATACATTTTGCAAATAAGTTCACACACTGTACATACGTATGTATTTTTATGACAAATCTGCGTTTGGTTGCACATAAAGTCACTTTACGGTTTAGGCACTAGCTATCACTTTTATGTATGCACAGAAGCATTATTTGATTAACTTATGCACAGTTGCACTTTGTATTTTTAATTGCATATTTGTGGTCTACTACGATTATTTTATGGTTTGAAATTAGCGCATCGCAACTTTTAATTTTATTTTCCAGTAGTGAGAGACAACTCATTTAGTGATTGCTGCTTTTTTCTATTAGTTATTTTCCATTCTTTCCATAGAGCGCAGAAGTTTTTAGATATACAATCAAAACTCCCCGTTGCTTGGTCTGACCATTGGCCTGAAATACTTGGGGATATTGGGAATCAAAATATTTAGGACAGGAGGTAGAGGAAAAGTGAGTTTCCTGCAAACATGCTATGTCAATACGTTGTTTTCTAAGGTATTTAAATATTTTAACCCGTTTCTGTGGCGAGTTCATACCTTGCACATTCAGAGACAGCCAATGTAATGTCATTTTACGCATGGAGAAGGAGGCTTATTATATGCTCTGTGCGCTACCCCCCTGGACTCTGGGGAAAGAGGAAAAAGAACAGGAATAGGAAAGCCCAGGAGGGCCAAGAAGGAACGATAGAAGAAGAGAGAAAACAGAGACAGGATAGAGCCGAGAGGAGCTCGGAAAAGAGATATAAAGTGAAGCAATAATGCCACTAAGCGTGGACCGGTGGGTCGACCTAAAGATCGGCGGTTGGGCGGGACCATGATCCCACGCAAGTACCGACGCAGGGGGGACGCAGTGGTCCACCGGGCCCACCCGGCATATCTAAAAAAAAAGTTATGAATAAAACAAACATGAGCACCAAAAAAAAATATCACAAGACGTGTTATTTTGTCAGGCACAAACAGTTGAGACTAAAACCAAGCCTAGCAAACAAAAATAAAACAGTGCAATAATCATGAACTCCGGTAGTAATTACAAGAACCCCGTGACAATGTACCCGTCAGGAGAACCAATAGGAACCCGGGGAGGTGACCGCCATCCGAAGACGGAGGTGACCTCAACCCCTAGTCTGCATCCATCAGTCGTATTACATTGATAAACTGTAAAGTGGTCCCTTGCAACTAAATGATGGCAACCAGTGGGCCCCGGAGAAACCCGGGGAAAGCCCGCACCGCACCCACAAAAAAAAAAAAAAAAAAAAAAAAAAGGGAAATTAAAATAGAAGGGGTCTACCCCTCGCCAAAGGGTACAGTACCCATAACATGCCCTCACAGTATCGCTCCTGGAGCATAGGGCAAGATAGGTAGTAACCGCATCTCCAAATTGAATTGGAGGTAAAATGTAGAGAAAAATAATAGTGAACTAAATTACGATGCAACAAAAACACAAAGAAAAAAAAAAAATCTGTTCACAGTGCCAGGCAGAGGGATGACCCGGTCATAGGCAGAACAAACGTCATCCTGTAGGGACATCCTGGTAGCGTTGGGCCTGAAGCGATCGCAGGGCCTGGGATCCCTGCAGAGAAGCCTGTGAGGAAGTGCGGGAGGGGTGCCCCTGTCGGGTGCGGGAGGACGATACAGGTGGGTCACTCTGAGATGGTGGGAGATCCAACTGTAAGTCTTGGAAGTGGCGTTTCAGGTCGGACACAGAGGAAGCGTGAACTTGGTGTCCTCGATATGTAAAGGACAACTTAAAGGGGAATCCCCATCTATACTTTATGCCTTGGTTTTGCAGAATCAGTAGGTAAGGTTTTAAAGCCCGTCTTTTGGCAATTGTAACTGGAGACAGGTCCGTAAACAGCTGGAGGGAAAGATTCTGGAAACTAAGGTCTTGACGTTCTCTCGCTGCCTGCAGGAGCCTTTCCTTTGTGCGATAGTAATGCAACTTAATAATGACATCCCTGGGGGGGCCTTCTGTAGGTTTTGGGGCCAAGGACCAATGAATGCGGTCAAACTCCAGCCGGTCGACAGGAATCTCCGGGGCCAACTCTTGGAAAAAGGCCGTGGCCGTACCTTGCAGATCTGTGATGGCCTCAGGAATCCCACGGATTCTCAAATTATCCCTGCGGGCTCTATTCTCAGAGTCCTCCAGCTTATCCCGCAGTCCCTCTAGCTCACCAGTCAGTCTATCAATTTCCTCCTCATGGCCCTCTAGCACTGTTGTGGTTAAGTCCATTCTCTGCTCAAGCTGGTTGGTGCGATGGCCTATCTCTTTAAGACCTCGCATGAGGTCAGAGGAAAGTTTCCGTGAGGCTACGGAGATTTCATCTCTCACTATGGACCTGAACCTGGTTAGCATGTCCTCTGAAGTCTGTTGATCAGGGCTTACCAGATCCGAGGGATACTGTAGCAGACTATCAGTGGGCGACGCAGGTGCTGCTGCGGAGAGCCTCGTGGTGTCATCTGGCTCGGGAGGCTCCGGCGCCATCTTGCCTTTCCCTGCAGCTGGTAGCATCTTATGTTGTTTAGGGGTTTTCTGCCTGCCCTTCTGCGAGCGGTGCATTCCCGCGGGAGCCCGCCGGTGTCCGGTGCCTGAGGCGCTGATCGTCGGGTGCCTGACACGTAGTGGTGCTGTGCTAGCCGGGTGTAAAACGGCCGGTGGCGCGGAGCGCTGAGATCAAGCGGCCATCTCGGCGATCGCGCGCATGCGCCCTCCTGGAGATGGTACTTCTTATCAAAAAATAGTTGTAGCTCAAGAAAAAGTCCACTCCATCCATTATAAACCATTTTAAATCATTTGAGTCACTAACCTGGAACAAATATGGACAGGAGGTCAGACTTTTCATACTTTACTAGCTGCATATTTGTTGTGATAAAGGTTACCAGGTTAATCTTCTCTTCTCATTCATCAATTATAGCAGATGAAATATGCCATGCTTATAATAAATAAATCCTACGCCTATCCCACCACCTCTTGATTAAATAATATGACCAATGGAAACAAAAAATACTTCAAATATTATGAGAGTCACAGCCTGGTGAATCCGAATATAAGACACATCAAATTAAAATAAATAAAACTGATGCGCTCCTCACATGATCAAAATCATACGTGAAATATCCAAAGTCCTCAAATATATATTGCATGTACAGTAGAGTCCAAAATCAAGGGAATAGATACAACATAAAAACTGTCCTTGATAATCAGAGAACAAATGTTCATAAGTGACACTTCATGTATATATAGTTGAACAAACGTCCAATCCTATAGAGAATCTCCAATGTGCAGAGAAAGACGAAGACTTTGTAATGTAATAAGTATGGAAAAATGTTTAATAAAAACACAGATTACACCTACATTTAAGAAGATTAAAACCAGCAAAATAACCACACTATCACATACAGCAGTGGTCGGCACCAGCCTGTTCGTGCGGAATGACGTCACACAATGGGCTCCACCCGATGCGTTTCCCCATAACAGGCATTGACTGGGAAAGGAGGTGTTCTATCAGATAGTTGCTACCCATCAGAAAGCCTCTACCCAGCCTAGTGCACATGCGCAATGTGCAGCCGAAGTGACGTTGCCTCGCGGCCATCTTGATACACCTGCAATCGTCTGCAGTAAGCCTAGAGTAAGGCCGCGTACACACGGGCGGACTGTTCGCCCAACTTAGTTTGTCAAACAATCCGACAAACAGTCCGCTCAAAATTTGCATGAGCGGACTTGACCACACACGATGAACGAACAGTCCGCTGAAAGCGCGCGCGATGACGTGAACGGCACGTACGACAGGACGAGAAATACGACGTCCAATACACTGCAATGCAACCTTCGCCGTGTAAATCCTTTCTGAGCATGCGCGAAACTTAGTTTGTCGAACAAGCCTACACACGAGCGGACTGACCGCTGAAACCAAGTTTCAGCGGACTGTCTTACGGAAATTCCGAAAAACTTTGTTCGTCAGACTGTCCGCTGAAACTGTCCGCTGAAGCCCACACACGAGCGGACTGTCCGCTGAAACACTGTTCAGCGGACAAAGTTGGGCGAACAGTCCGCCCGTGTGTACGCGGCCTTAGAAGTTGGCAAACGGATATCTTTATACACCCACCGGATTCTTCCTTTTCACAGTTATTTTTAACAGTAAACTCAGTTTATATAGTGAAATGCAGTATTTAGAAGTCCGAAACACTGTTTTGATGTTGAATTTTAAAAGCAGCGGCAAGCCTGCTGATTTCACAAGTTTGCTGATGTGACCGAACACCGCCGCTTTTAAAATTAAACATCAAAACAGTGTTATGGACCTCTAAATACTGGGTATATAAAATACTGAGTTTACGTTTAAAAATAACTATGAAAAGCAATACTTCAGTTGGTGTATAAGGATGTCCGCTTGCCGACTTCTAAATCCAGACTTACTGCGGACAAGTACGTATCAAGATGGCTGTGAGGCAACGTCACTTTGGCTGCGCATCGCGCATGCGCCGTAGGCCGGTAGTGGCTTTCTGATGGGTAGCGGGTATCTGATAGAACAGAAACTCATCTGGGATGTCAATTGAGTACAATGAAAGGCAGGCAGAAGCCGGAAACAATGGAAGTCAAGTACCACAAATGCCACGTACGCACGATCGGATTTTCCGAAACAAATGTTGGATGTGAGCTTGTTGGCGAAAAGCATAACTTGAACGATCCACACTGGCCGGTCGGTCCCTGGCAGATCGATCCCCTGGTTATTCAGGAAAAATCTATTTGATTTTTCCTGAATAACCAGCCAGTGTTGATCGTTCAAGTTTGGCTTATTTATTCGATTTATGAGGTGAGAGGCTTGGGGAAACATTATCACCCACATTGGATGGAGGAAGCTAGTTAGATTGTGGCACATTCACTTTACATCGGATGAATTGGCCCGCATGTTTGGATCTAGCACCTTATTTGGAGTTTATTGCACTTGATAAAGAGAATTTTTTTTACACATTGGACTATATATATTTTTTTGCACAAAGAACCTGTTTTGCACTGTTGGAAGTCCTGGATTGCTATTTGCACTTTGTGTTGCCATTGTTTGCACAATTATTGCACAATTGTTATTTGCACACGTATTGTCTGCCAGATTATAGCACTATGTTGCACTTTATTTGCCTAGTTGCTATCGTTGCACATTTTTTGCACAATCACTTTTAGTGGATTCTTGATATTGTTTATATTTGCAGTTATTATTTATCATCATTACTATTTATATTCATTTAGTTTTAGCTCAGTAGGCTCCACATTCCTATTTATTATATTTATGCTTAGTGTGTGAACACCTTTTTTGTTGGCAGCTACTTTAATTAGTTTTAGATTTTGTATCACCCCATGTGGTTTGCGCATTAGTAATCCCTATACACACTGACTCCAATTAGCTTTCATTGTAGTGATTAGCCTATGGGTTCACTTACTTTTGAATGGTGTGTGTTCAATAAAGACATGAGAAGATTTGTGCGTTATCAGCTTAAGCGCATTGTGTTTGTCTATTTTTGTGACTTAGATGAGGATCAGATCACATTTTCTGGCAAAACCAGTCCATTTCAAGGGGTTTACTACTTTTTCTTGCTTCTGTGTTTATAACTGATATTTTGTAGAGGAATCCATATGTCGAGTTTTGTGGTTATGCTGCTTTAGTTTGCTAAATGTATCAACCTTCCTCATTATGCTGGTACTTCAATTCTGGATGGCATAAAGGAATAAATATTACTGCAGCAAGGGCAATCAATATGACATGTTCTGTTATTAAATTGTACCTTTCTGAAGAGAAATATGTAATTACTGACCTTCGTCTAAAAATACTAGTTGTTTGGCTGATATTGTGACCTACTGGCTTTATTACTTGGATAGGCAGGCCTAGAACAAGTACGCAGATTAGTAATGGCAAATTAAAGTCAAAAGTCCTTATCTACATACTTGTTCTGGGTCGTTGACTAAATGCATTGGCACAAGAGAGTCAGCATGACAGTCAAGCATTTAGCATTTGCAGAATGAAATGTCAGCCAAGGCAACCTCCATGGTTTCCTTTAAAGTGTCCACACAAACCGGATCTCTCAGCTTTTTTTTAGATGTTGGCAAGCAGAACCACCAATGTTTTAAAGAGAACTAGTCACAACTAAACTTATGCATGTAAATAGATTTTTTTTTTTTTAAATATGTAAAGTGCATTTATAATTGCCATCTTATTAACCCCTTCACGTTGACCGTATGCAAATATGTGGCCCTGGGGTCTCCTCGAGAGCCCTGGGCCCCATTCTAACGATCTGGACCTGCAACGTCCAATTCCTGGTCACCTGATCACTGTGATAGCCTCCGATTGGCCTAAGTTAATGAATGGATGAGGCAGATGCAATGTATCTTTCTCTGTCCTTACAGAGATAGAAAAAAAAGTGTGTGTAGTGTGTAGAAAAAAAAAAGAAAATAATAAAAAAAAAATAATAAAAACAAAAATACCTAGATCAAGGTTTGATCTAGGTAAGCACCAGGGTTGGCGTTTGGGTCAAGGTCAAAGTCAAGGCCAAAGGTCAGGGTCAGTATTTTTTGGACAGGATTTTTTTTTAAATGAGGATCAGTGTAAGTAAGTGTCAGTTAGGAAGAATTAAAAAAAAAAAGCTAAATGCGCACTATTGTTTCTGGGCTGTACTACAGGTACAAACAACAACTAACATACACTAACATTATGATAACACAGAGGCTGCAGGCACTCTATCATGGCTCTGGCTGGCTGTCACAGTGTGTCACATAACATGCTGGGTGCTGATACTTATGACCAATAAGTTAACAAAATCAGACAGAGGAATGCCAGCCAGAGCCATGCCAGAGTGCCTGCTGCCTGTAAGTTATGATGCCATCCATTAGGCCAGAGAGACAGACACAGTGCAATGTAGTCTATTCACAGACGCCCCCAAAGCACACATGTGTTGAAGCCTTGAAGGTACTGGCAGCCCCACGATCAGATCCACTTCCCCTCTCTGTTCCTGCTGCTGGACACTGTCAGCTGAACTCAGCTGCCTCTCAAGTCTCACTTTATGGGCTCTGGCTACTACTGGACGGGGAGCGGAGCTGAGCACAGAAAGATCACTCCGCTGGGAAAGGCAAGGCGATAGGCAGGCAGGCGGCTGGCCAGGACTTAAGCCAAGGCAGAAGAAAATGCAAACGTGAGCAGAATGGGCATGCGCCGAAACGGAAGAAATACTCTGCACTGATCAGCACGTGATCATCAGAAACGGGCACAGATAATAGAAAAAATACACCCCCCTAAGCTAGTAGGAGTGGCAGAGCGGGGGCCTGTAATTCAAAACAATCTTTGAAATTGCCCAGGCCCCTGTTAAAATCCAATCAGGGGACAAAACTGGGGACAGACTTGGTCCAGGGACAGTGTCCTCAGTTGGGGGACTGTCCCCAGAAACTAGGAATGTCTGGTCACTCTACCCTTACCAGCTGAAATATCTTCTCCTGGCTTGTTCAGGTGTCAGTATCTTAAAGTGATATTAACCACTTCCCGACCAGCGCACGACGATGTACGTCGACAGAATAGCACGGGCAGGCATATTGGCGTACAGGTACGTCCAATATTCAATGCCACCCGCCATCGGGAGCGCGCCGCCGCCGGCGCGCTCCCACGCTGGTCGGGACCCCAGTGAGTCCGGTCGCGGGACCTGCGGACTCGATCGCCGCGGGCATCCCCGCGATCGTCTCACGGAGCGGCCGAATGGAGGAAATGCCGAGTAAACAGCATTTCTCCATTCTGCCTAGCAACTAGTGACGCTGATCTCTGCTCCATGTGATTGGAGCAGAGATCAGTGTTCACTAAATGAAAGCCCAACCCCCCCACAGTTAGTAACACACCCCTAGGAACACTTAACCCCTACACTGCCACCCACTGGTTAACCCCTTCACTGCCAGTGTCATTTACACAGGAATCACTGCATTTATATAGCAGTGATTACTGTATAAATGACAATGGTCCCAAAAATGTGTCAAAAATGTCCGATGGGGTGATCAAATACCACCAAAAGAAAGCTCTATTTGTGGGAAAAAAAGGACGTCAATTTTGTTTGGGAGCCACGTCGCACGACCGCGCAATTGTCAGTTAAAGCGACGCAGTGCCGAATCGCAAAAAGTGGTCTGGTCTTTGACCAGCAAATTGGTCCGGTCTGAAAGTGGTTAAAGGCAGATTTAATACTTACCCGCTCTGTGCAGTGGTTTTGCACAGAGCAGCCCCAATCCTCCTCTTCTCGATTTCCATGCCAGTACTCCTGGCCCCTCCCTCCTGTCGGGTGCCTCCACAGCAAGCAGCTTGCTATGGGGTTGACTAAGCAGGTTTAGTTTTCGAGTCACTGTTCGGTTTGTTCATTTACACATGGAGCACAGCTCAGCCCCCGCTCTCTCCTCATTGACTCACTGACTGTGATTGACAGTAGAGGGAGCCAAAAGCTCCTGCTACTGTCTCAGGCAATGAGGAGGAAGAGACCTTGGGACAGCCGATGCTCTTGTGCACATCATGGGATAGAGATGGGGCTCAGCTAAGTATTAGGTGGGACTGGAGGGGGGAGGGTGCTGCACACAGAAGCTGCTTGAGCCTTTACAACCACTTTAAGCCAACTGCCATTTGCATAATGGGTTGGACACTATAATTCTGCACTGCCTATGAGAGTTGAGGGGCTAGCGTTTGTGTGGAGAGGCTCCCTGTATGTGTAATTGGGGGAGGTGCAGAATTTGGAAGAGGAGGATCGCTGATATGTACTATTCTATGCTGTGTTCTATTCAGAAGATAGAAGATATTGCAAAGCGGGCTTTTTGGAAAATGTTTCTGCAAGTGAACTAACACTTTAATTATAATAGTTTTAAACAATTAAAACATCAGTTAACCAGTGGGGGTCAGTTCAGCTTTAGGTTTGCTCTGATATTACATATTGGGTAAGTCTAATGGAGATGTATTGTGTAGTGTGTAGCGGTATCCCTCTTTGGGGCTGCTGAGTGTTGTAGCCCAGCCAGGCACATCGTCTCATTCACCCTCAGGCAGAAAATCAGTCCTTGAACTTTTATTGAGGGGAATAAACTTGGATGGGGATGGGATATTCATGAGATGCCCAAACGGATTTGCAGAACAATATATATGGGACTGACTATATACACCTCCAGTATATACAGCTCCAATCTTCCACTCCAGCACATCACTTGCTTGCAGACTATCTCTCCTCAACATCTCCATCACATTACTTGTTTGTTCTCAGACCAGCTAGCACGGATTTGTAGGCCTAACAAAAATATGGTAGTCCTTAATGCTAGCTGTCCACATGGCTACTGAGCCCAGTACCACATCTTCAGGTCCTGCCAGCCCTCCTGGCTGCAGCTGCCTCTCACCACTGCCCATGCCACCACAGTCCACTCCACTGGATCTGAACACAACCCAGAGTGCAATCTCCCAGTCCTCTCAGGCATGCCTCTGCAGTCCTCTCCCAACTGTGTGTCAGTCACCAGCCCACTTGGCTGCGATATGTTGTCCTCTCCTGGAGAGTTTGCCTGGCAGTGCTCTCCCGCTGTCCTCTCTTGCTTCAGTGCCACCTGTCCAGGACACCTCCATGTGCCGTTAAAAGGGTCCTGTCTGCACCCAAGCCCCAGGCCCAAGGTCAGCCACCCCAAGACTGGGGCGCTCCCCCAAAGGCCCCTACCGTCTAACACTCCATCTCTGGCTTCCACCTGAACAACTCTTCACTCAGCTGGGCTGACCCTAGGTATTCAACCACTTCAGCCCCAGACCATTTTCCTGGTCAAAGACCACTTTTTGCGATTCGGCACTGCGTCGCTTTAACTGACAATTTCGCGGTCATGCGACGTGGCTCCCAAACAAAAATTTAAGTTTTTTTTTTCCCCACAAATAGAGCTTTCTTTTGGTGGTATTTGATCACCCCTGCGGTTTTTATTTTTTGCGCTATAAACATAAATAGAGCGACAATTTTGAAAAGAACGCTTTTTTTTTTGTTATAATAAATATCTCCCAAAAATATATAAAAAAACATTTTTTTCCCTCAGTTTAGGCCGATACGTATTCTTCTACATATTTTTGGTAAAAAAAATCTCAATAAGCGATTATTTATTGGTTTTCGCAAAAGTTATAGCGTTTACAAAATAGGGGATAGTTTTATGGCATTTTTATTAATAATTTTTTTTTTTACTAGTAATGGCGGCGATCAGAGATTTTTATTGTGACTGCGACATTATGGCGGACACATCGGACATTTTTGACACATTTTTGGGACCATTGTCAGTTATACAGCAATCACTGCTATATAAATGCAGTGATTCCTGTGTAAATGACACTGGCAGTGAAGGGGTTAACCAGTGGGTGGCCGTGTAGGGGTTAAGTGTTCCTAGGGGCGTGTTACTAACTGTGGGGGGCTGGGCTTTCATTTAGTGAACACTGATCTCTGCTCCAATCACATGGAGCAGAGATCAGCGTCACTAGTTGCTAGGCAGAACGGTGAGATGCTGTTTACAATGGCATCTCTCCGTTCAGCCGCCCCGTGAGACGACCGCGGGCCCTGTGACCGGACTCACGGGCATCCCGACCAGCACGCGAGCGCAGGGCGGCATTAGAGATTGGACGTACCTGTAAGCCAATATGCCTGCCCGTGCCATTCTGCCGACGTATATCGGCGTGCACTGGTCGGGAACCGGTTAAGGAGACCTGCCTGTGTCAATCCAGGTCTCCTTAGCACACGCCAGACAGCACAACCTCCCCTCTCCTCCGTCCTTCCTAGAAAACACTATGAGCCTGTGAGTCACCCAGCTCTACTCTGAGTCACTCCCAACCCAGATCAAAACACACCATGGCTTTGCTGCAATCAAAGCCTGGAAATTTACGTACTCTCACAAAAACATGCACTATCCTTCTAGCATACTAGAGGGTGCTACAAGTGTATGGCCAGCTTTACTGGCCAAGTCAACAAAATAAAATAAAGGAAAAAAAAAAAGCCTAAATGAAAAAAATCAATAAACGCAATCACCTCATCTCAGAATTGGTAAACTGCAATATAATAATATTTGACTTTTGGGTTTAAAGCGGTAGTAATCTACATAAAAAATAAAATAAAATAAAAAATCGGCCCCTGGGCTGTTTAAATCCCAATGCATTGCATTGCAAACTAGCAAATTATTACAAACCTACCTGAAAACGAACCCCTCCAGCGGCACACTGTCACAGCTGATGGCGCTTCCATCTTCACCCAACCTTAATACCAGGTTTGTGGGCTTTGGTGATATAAATGGTCCAGCCGGCGATGACGTCACTGCTGCGTATGCGTGCGGCAGTCTCTGCTTGCGGCACAGGTCTGAAAGAATGACACGAGTATACCATTCTTTTAGAGAGCATGCACCAGTGATGTCACAAGCGGTATCTAAAGTAATCATCCCCTAAACAATGTACGTTTAGGACATATTTTTTGTACCTATAGGTAAAAATCATACATGGGAGTTTACTCTTACTTTCAAGTGATTTTAAAGAGAAAAAATCAGTTAAAATCAGGGGGGCTCCTTGCCCTCCCCCCACCTCCTGCCAAGTGCCCCCCATAGCAAGCTGCTTGCTATGGGGGCACTCATGTGGGCTCGCTCCCAAGCCACACCCTAGCTCCGTCCTCACTAGATGTGATTGACAGCAGCAGGAGCCGATAGGGTTACCAAAACTGGAGAGTGCAAAAGCTGTGCATAGTAGCCAATCAACTTCTAACTTCAGTTTGTTCAGATTTTGCACTCTCCAGTTTTAGTAAATCAACTCCAATGGCTCCCCCTGCTGCCTGTGAGCCAGTGAGGAAAGAGAGAGAGATGCAATGCTGTTCTTGGGCATAGCGCCGGATTGACATTGGGTAAGTATAAGGTGAGACTGAAGGGGCTGCACACTGAAGGTTTTTTACCTTAATGCAGAGACCCTTCTGTCATTAGAACTGCTTTAATGGCTTTTGAATCAAATGAGTTGACTTAATGATGGCAAGAAAAAACAACACTCTGACAAACAACTTTTCTACAAATGTTCAAATGAAAATCTAACCATGTATGGCCATGGCTAGACTAGACAATATCCTTATTCTCCCAAAAATGTCTATACACTCTGCTTAAAGGCCCAGTAATCTATATTTCATGAAATCACTTCTTACGCCTAACATCCTCCATGAGCTCCTGAACCCCTCCTTATCCCTTTCACTTACATTTGTTTAGAATGAGCAGTGAACGTTAGTTGGAGTCATGGGCACTGCTCTATGCACACTACAACTCTCATAGTCCATAGTCCCTAGTTCATCTCAGGAGTGAAAAACAGAGGATGACTATATTCCTACATACGGCGGGAACATGGAGAATACATTTAGCCATCCTCTAACAGCAAGTTAGATCATAGTAGCAAAAAATAAATAAAAAATTTGGAGATTTGGAAAAAGCCGAGAGCAATAGAATATACTTTCTGAGTTAAGAATACAAACTTGAATAGAAATGTATTTTTTTAAACCAGTTTATTGTACTTTTACAATAATTGAATAGAAAAGAATAGAATGCCTTTACTGTCATTGTAAGAATAAGGCACGGTTCACACAGGGGCGACTTGTCAGGCGACTTCGCCGCCTGACAAGTCGCGCCCCGTTCTGTACTACGGAACCGTTCTAATAGGAGCGACTCAAGTCGCTCCGACTTAGAAAAAATGTTCCTGTACTACTTTTGCGGCGACTTTGGGCGACTTGCATTGACTTCTATACAGAAGTCGTTTTGCAAGTCGCCGCTGAGGTCGCGGCAGGTCGCGGCGCTGCAAGTCGTGCCGCCCGCTGTGTGAACCGAGCCTAAGATAAAATGAAATTACAATGCTACTTCTCACATAGGAAAACAATGCTTTTACACACATAGACAAAAATTCATACCAAAAAATAATAAATATTAAACATTCACACCATTAGGCCTCTTGCACACAGAGCTTAAAATCAACATGTATACAGGTGTTCAGAGTTTTTTGTTATGGCTGTAAAAACTTCTCTATTTTACCCTATGTGGCCATGCACACAAGCCTATTTGAAGAGGAGTGTTTACAGCAGAAAAAAATGCACCACAGGTGCATTCTAAGAGGAGCAGGAAAAAATATGTGTGTAAATGTATTCCAATAGACAGAATAAATGAATATCCTGGCTGGTAATATGCATTTACACTCAAAAGCCATAAGCACATAAAGGCGCATACACATTATAACTGTAGCGCTACCCCCCTGGGGCCACTGGTGAATAAGGGATCACCTGCACAGCCAGGCACATAGGATTTTTCACAGCACCCTGTAATCATAAAAAAAATGGTCCTTGCAGCTTTTTTTATTTTTTTATTAGGTATATTGAACTTGGATAGGGATAGGGGCAATATGGGATGCCCTCTTGAATTTAACAGGGATTTTCAGGGACAACTTCTTCTGTACAGACAATTTACACTCCTTTGCTTCCTCCAGCACAACACATGCTTGAAGCACTACAACTCCCAGGATCAGCTGGCACACTGATAAGAGATCTGACAATTGGGCTCAGTCAGATTCGAAGCAAATGCCCTTTACAGGCAGGGACCACAGGCCCTTTGGTAGTGTAGCAAAGTCTTATGCCCTGTACACACGACCAGTTTTCCCAGCGGAATAAACTATGAAGGTTTTTCCGACGGAGTTTCGAAGGAATTACGCTCAAGCTGTCTTGTATACACACTGTCACACCAAAGTCATACCATCAAGAATGTGGTGACGTACAACACGTACGATGGGACTAGAAAACGGAAGTTCAATAGCCAGTAGCCAATAGCTTCCCTCTCGTACTTGCTTCAGAGCATGCGTCGTTTTTGGTACATCGGGACAGCATACAGAAGAGCGGTTTTCCAGATAGGAATTGGTTCCATCAGAAAAATATAGAACATGTTCTCTTTCTAGGTCTGTCAGAATTTTCAAGGTAAAAAGTCCGGGGCATACACATAGTTGGAATATACGATGAAAAGCTCCAGTCTGATTTTTCTGTTGGAAATTCCACTCGTGTGTACGGGACATAGTGTCCAGATGTCCTTCTGTGGCTATTGATCCCAGTACCACCTCTTCAGACACTGCCAGACCATCTGGCTGTAGCTGTGACTTTTACTAGCCCCCTTGGCTAAACTGCCACAGTCCTTCCAGACTGACTCTGCATCCATCTCAGACTGCTCTCACCCAGTCCTCTCGGGCTGCCTCTCAGACCTCCTTGACTGTAATGCCCCGTACACACGAGCGGACTTTTCAACATCCAAAGTCCGTCAGACCGAGTCCGTCAGACTATCCGATCGTGTGTGGGCTGCAACGGACTTTAGCTTCGCAAAAGTCTGACGGACTTTAGAAATGAAGCATGCTTCAAATTTTCCCGACGGAACTCCGCCGGACCCGGTCCCCTTTGAAAACTCCGCTCGTGTGTATGCTACTCCGACGGACTAAAACCGACGCTAGGGCAGCTATTGGCTACTGGCTATGAACTTCCTTATTCGAGTCGGGGTCTTACGTCATCACGTTCGAATCCGTCGGAGTTTAGTGTGATCGTGTGTGGCCAAGTCCGTTCGGCCGAAAAGTCTGTCAGAACTCCGTCGGAACTCCGGCGGAACTCCTTTGGAAGTCTGTCGGACATAAGTCCTCTCGTGTGTACGGGGCATAACACTCACCAGCCAGCCAGATGTCTTCTCCCTGTAGATTTTCTCAGCAGTGTTTTCCTCCTGCTGTCCTCACACCTGCTCCCGTGCCACTGGTCAGGACACCTTTGTGTGTCATGAAGAGGGTCCCTTCCGCACCCGAGCTCCCAGACCCTAAGGTCACCATCCCAGAGGGTCTTGGACAGCCTCCTAACACTCCATCTCCATCTTTCACCTGAACTCCACTGCTGTCACAGCTGGGCTGACCCTGAGTATTTGAAGGGGCCTGGCCCCTGTCAACCCATGTGTTTGGGATTGGTCAGGGCCCTCATGAATATACTAGGCAGTTCCTCCTAACCTTTACTCTAATTCTTAGCCCTTGTACACACGGTCGGAGATTCCGACAACCAAATCTGTCGGAGTAATTCCGACGGATTAATTCCGGAAGAGGTCCGGAAGTTATGTTGCATACACACGGTCGGACTAAGTTGCGGTAAAATCCGATCGTACGTAACGTAATGACGTTATTTCATTACGACAGGACTACGTTCAGGCTAGTAGCCAATAGCTTTGGTCTAGGAATTTGATCTGAGCATGCGTGGCACTTTGTCCGTCGGAGTAGGCTACACATGATCGGAGTATGTCCGATAGGAGCATTTTGTCGGAAAATTTTACCGGCAACTTGGAAAACTTGGTCCGTTGGATATTCCGACGGAAACAGTTCGATGCAGACCACACACAGTCGGAATATCCGACAAAACGGTCCGATAGGAAACATTCCGTCGGAATCTCCGACCGTGTGTACAAGGGCTTATAGAATCTTCTCCAAGTTTCTAGAAGTAGGGGGGAGGCATGAGAGATGCTGCCTTTGAGTCATACCAGCCTCCCTGATTCATGCACCCAACACAGATTAAAACACAGGCTTGGCCCCCAGCCAACTTGCCAAGCCTAAACATTTTGCCTACTCTAACAAAACCTAGAAAGTCCTATTCTAGCAAACTAGAAGGTTCTACGTAACATTAGATGCATTTTTTCTGCCACATTCTGACTCAAAAATGCTGCTTATTTCCATAAGCCCATCTGCACAAGGGCGTAAAATTTAATGAGGGCTGGTTTATTTAAATCATTTCCCAATTCCCTTTGAGATTAATAAAGTATTCTGTATTTATAGTAAGATAGGTTGAGTTCCTGTGTGATTCCCTGCCGTGCGATTTGGCAGCCCATTCATTTGTATGGGTTACAACCAGGGCCGTCTTTAATAATGATTGGACCCTGGGCAAAAAAAATTCTTGGGGCCCCCCAATGCAATTTCACTCTCCACCTGCTCTGAGACATACAATAAATAGCAGCTAGACTTAGCATCAGTTTACTGTATCAGATCAGGCAGCAATTGCGATTGGTTGTCAGTGGCTACAGCATATCATTACTGCTTACTGACTGGTTGCTAGAGGTTACAGCACACATTATGGCTCACTGATTAGTTGCTAGAGGTTACATCAAATTATTTCTGCTTGTTGATTGGGTGCTAGAGATTACTGTACGGTAATACTGCTCACTGATTGGTTGCTAGAGGTTACAGCACATCCCCTCCTCACAGCAGGGGAGCATGGTGTACAAATGAATGCCGCCTTTATTTACATATTAATGCTACCGGCCACAGCTATTTACTTAGTAATGCTGCCGCTATTTACATATGAATTCCGTTTTTTTACATGCAAACACAGGGTCTGCAGGTGAGTCATCTGTACACAACAATAGGGCAGAACTGGGCAGCATTAGTAGCAGCACTTCACACTGAGATATCGGGACACAGAACAGGACTAAAAATTTAAGGGACAAGGGAATTTAAACTGGGATAGGTGGCAAGTATGAGGCATCTGCTTTGGGCCGCACAACAATGACAAGGCCCAGGGCAGCTGCCCCTTTTGCCCTGCCTTAAAAACGGCCCTGGTTACAACTCGCACTGGAACACATGAAAAGTAGTAGCACGAGGGAGCACAACGGACTCTGACAGGAATGGTTATGCAAAATGATGGTGTTGGGAAGCATCCGCACCAAAAACAAAAATCCCTCCATTAAAGAAACCAAAGCACGCACTGCAGCTAAAATGGCGTCGACACCTTCCTCCTAAAAAGCCTCAGCGCTCTCACAGAAGCAGCAGCCTATACAAATAACTTCTCCTGGTGAGTCAGACTCAGAAACAAATGACTTACAGTCTATTTCTCATGATTCCCCTGCCTCTCCAGTACTTTTAAGGCAAAAAAAAGGGGGTGGGGGGAAGGGGGAAGGAAAATAAGAAAAAAAAAAAAAATAAGGGGAAGGGGGCTTGGGGTGAAGAGAAAGGGACAGGGAGAGGGAAAATATAAGAAAAAAAAAAAAAAAAGAGAAGGAAGGGTAAAATGAAACAGGAAAAGAGCTATCATCCAAGGTTGCTTTCCGGTCTTTTCATTTAATTTAGTAATTAATAAAATTAAATTAATTTTTTGTTCTGCTCTGTTCTAATATATTTAGTCTCCCTTCCCCCTCCCCTCCATCCTCCTCTTCTGTAATTAGACTCTAAAAGACAACGTGGTAGGTCTTATCTTATTTTATCTTTAAAATCATCTCCTAAGGTTACTGACTGGTCTGCTTATTTTACAAAGTTATTAAGATTTACTATGAGATTTAGGTTCTGTTCTGATCTAGCATATTCTAATTTTTACTAGATGGTTACTTTAATTGAGATTCATATTATTCCATCTATTCTAGGAATAATATATCCCAACACCAAGCGGGTTTTATTTGTATTCATTTTACGTCAAATAATTCTGCATTTTCTTGTTTCTTGTTTTGTTTAAATAATATTAATAGGGCTTTTCTACCTCACGCAGAAGTTGAGTGTGCCCGAATTAGCCCTCCTCATCCGGCCATACATAATATGTGGGCGGGTGACACAGGCTACATTCCCCCTGATGGTGGCCTATTCCCCCCATCAAGGGTAAACCCTACTTTTCATTACATGTTTTTATGCATCTTGTCTAACTTTATCCTTTTTATTTTTCAGTTTTCTCTATCTCTCTATACTCCTAACAGATTTAGTCCCTTCTCATCCCCTCTTTGGGTCCACACGGGTCGATTCATCCAGTCAGACACTAACAGATGATTGTGAGCATTACCTTTCGAATCATTTATTATGGCACCTTTAAACATTCTTTCCCTGAGGCTCGGTTCACACAGGGGGCGACACGACTTGCCGCGCCGCGACCTGCCGAGACCTCAGCGGCGACTTGAAAACGACTTCTGTATAGAAGTCAATGCAAGTCGCCCGAGGTCGCCCAAAAGTAGTACAGGAACCTTTTTTCTAAGTCGGAGCGACTCAAGTCGCTCCTCTTAGAACGGTTCCGTAGTACAGAACGGGGGCGACTTGTCAGGTCGCGGCGCGGCAAGTTGTGTCGCCCCCTGTGTGAACCGAGCCTGAATGTTCAGGGAATCAACATACCACAAAAAAGAACAAAAGCTCATACAATATGCCTACAAGAAACTCACTTTACAGAAAATTCTACTCCTAAATATATGAGTCCTTTTTACCCACAAGTCTTTACAGCCTCGGCCAGCGTCAAAAAAAGAGGTACCCTTATAGCCTTCCACAGATCTACCCCGTTCTTAATCCAGTCAGAAATTAAAGACCCTGAGGGGCGTTATCTCATTATTACTGGTCACATTATGGATAATAAGGTAACAATAGTATCATACTACGCTCCTAATAGACAACCAACCCTATTTTTTTCACACTTATTACAAGTAGTAAATACTCATAAAATGGGTATGGTCATCATATGCGGTGACTCTAACCAGGTCCTCCTCGCATTTCTAGACAAATCGCCTTATATGCCCTCTCGCAACTCAAGCAATCATTTTCTAAACTACTCTCTCAATATAACGTAGTAGACTCTTGGAGAGAATGTAATTCATCCAAAAGATGCTTTACCTACTATTCTCACTCACATAAGATATTCACACATATAGACCACATTTTTCTAACCACAGCTATGATACCAGAAATTCTTACATCCAACAGACCAAAATGTACCTGGTTCAGGTACAAGAAAAAGGAAGATATGTATACACCTGGTATATACAAAAAAGGAATGTCTTGCATGCTATAGAATCCTTGGAGCTGTGCACAGTAGAGCCTGAAGGCGAGGGAGCCAGGTCGGTCCAGCCAGAGGGAGTGAACTATATGCACGCTACCCCTGCAGGGGTGCAAGGAGTCTGTGAGTAGGGACCCTTGGGGGGGAGCACTCAAGTCACCTGGAGATTCTACGAGCACAAAAGTCACTTAATATTTCTGGACACTTGTACACTAATCTTTAAATATTTTTTATGGACAATTTATTTATTTATTTTTATTATATCTTTTCTTGCACATATATTAAGCTTTCACGTAAACTAATTTAGTGCTTTGGATGTGTGCACTCACGTAGGCCATTGTGTAGGTCTGGCTATATTATATATAGCTATGTCACATATAGTTGGCCTTGGTATATGGTATGTTTTTTTGTTTGTGTTTTTTTGCTGTTTTTTTTTTGATTTTTTTTTTTTTTTTTTGATTTTTTGTTTTTTGCCTTTTGTGTTTTTCTGTGTGTCTTCTACGCACTGACACTTATTATATCACGCATCATTTTGTACACTGCTTTAACTTTTGGAATAGTGTATATCTGATGTTGATATTAATTTTCTTAAATAGGTTTACATCGCTATGGAGAATTAATATTAAACTTATATTTACAAAGTATCACTATAGTTACTTCTAATAGGGGAGAGTTGGAGGCCACTGAGTTGTCTGGTGGGCTCACCATATACCTTTGTCACTCCCATCTGATAGAATATATAGGTGTTTTTTGCACGTAAACCCCAGGGTATACATATATGGTATGCTCAGTGGGAACTAACATATACGGTATGTTCAATGTTCATGTCATAGGTAGCGCCACTGACCCCACATTTCATAAGTTTTTTTATTTATACCTGGAGCTCCTCTAGGGGAGCTTAATTTTTGGGGAGGCAGCCACCGGGATTGTTAACCTAAACGCGGCTTTGTGTATTGGTAAATCTAATAAACAGTTGGTCTCACCTTCCCATCTCCTGGTTGGGGAAAATAAATGTTAAAATGTCGATATTACCTAAACTACTATATTTATTTAGAGTATTACTGATTGCAGTCCCCGCTCACTACTTACGTATTATCCAGAAAAGAGTATCTTTTTTGGGGGATCCTCAAAACTGCGTATCCCTCTTAAAACATTATACTTACCGTATTTATTGGCGTATAACATGCGCCAGCATATAACACGCACCCCAAGTTTAGGAGGGAATTTTAAGGAAAAAAACTTTTAGGAGGGAAGTTTAAGGAAAATACACTTACATTTAAATGCCCATCAATTCAACCTTATCAGTGTCCACCAGTGTCAGTGTCATATGCAGCTTTGTCATGCAGCCTTGTCCATCATTGCAGCCTTTTCATGCTGCCTGCCTATCATTGTAGTCTTGTCATACAGCCTGTCTATCATTGCAGCCTTGTCATGCACCCTGTCTATCATTGCAGCCTTGTCATGCAGCCTGTCTATCATTGCAGCCTTGTCATGCAGCCTTATCCATCATTGCAGCCTTGTCATGCAGCCTTCCTGTCCATCGTTGTCCCCTTGTCAGTGTCATTTTCAGCCTTGTCAGTTTTATATTCAGCTTCTATTTTTAAAAATGTCACCGCCGAGATTTCCTGTGTATCACGACGGCGCTCGGTAGTTCTTGGCCGCCTTCAGCCCTTCTGGATGGCTTTCGGCCGCCTTCGGCCTTTCTCATCGGCTTTCGGCCGCCTACGGCCCTTCTCGCCAGCTTTTGCCTGCTCTTGGCCATTCTCTGCGTTTTTCGGCCAAAAGCTGACGAGAAGGGCCGAAGGTGGCCGAAAGCCACAGAGAAGGGCCGAAGGTGGCCGAAAGCCTCCGAAAGCCGCCGAGAAGGGCCGAAGGTGGCCGAAAGCCGCTGAGAAGGGCCGAAGGCAGCTGAAAGCCGCCCAGAGGCTCCAAAATAGTGGAGGATCGGCGTATAATACGCACCCGTGATTTCCCCCTGATTTTAAGGAGAAAAGGGTGTGTTATACGCCGATAAATACGGTACCTAAAAATGTAGGTGGTCTGGGAGTACCAAATTTTGCCACTATGGTTACATTCCAAAAATCATCTTGGCTTAAGTAATCCTATTACTAAACATTACTTATCCCTCTGGGATAGGCTTAAATTCAAATATAAATTGCAATCTTTACACAACCCTCTCCTCTCCTTCTTCAAAAATCCAACATTTTACCCAGCATGGATTTATCCTCGCTCTTTTAAAGCATGGTCTTCTTTAGGTATACTGAACTTCCACAACTTTGTTAACTCGGCATCTTTCATCCCTTTTCCATCTCTCTGCAAAGCACATGGTATTCCTCAATCAGAATTGTTTCCGATACTTACAAATAAAAAATTTCTTCGCACCTAATACCATTTCTGATGTACCTTTGACCCACTTAACCAGTTTTGAATCCACATGCAAGAAAGACCCACATGCTAGAGGACGAATTTCCTCCCTCTACTCTCAATTACTAATAAACTCTGATAAAGATATACCTACTTATGTGCGAAAATGGGAGGAGGACTTGGAATACACTCTAGATGAGGCAGAGTGGATTCAAATTGGTCCACAATTAAATCTTCCTCCCCTAATGTACTAGCCATGGAAACCAACTATAAGGTACTAACTCGGTGGTACTTAGTACCTGCCAAAATCGCTAAATTTACCCCTGGATACTCAGATCACTGTTTTCGGGGCTGTTTGGAAGAAGGTACATATAAGCACATTTTGTGGTCCTGTCCAATAGTACAGACATTTTGGAAATAAATATTTACATATGCCTCCAAAATGTTTAATATTATCCTTCATCCTAACCCTACAACGACACTACTATGCCTAAAACTAGAGTGTCTAACTCATGCCCAATTTAAACTATTTGTATTTTTGCTCACAGCAGCAAAACAAACTGTGGCGAAGGCTTGGAAAACCCCCACTTTAGAGTTGGCCGAGACCAAACAAAGAATGAATAATTTTATGATACACGCTAAAATGGCTGCTATTGAACAAAACCATATACCTACATTTCGTAAACTATGGCAGCCTTGGTTAGGACATTTCTTACCATTATCATTCAATTATATTGTTTTATGGCCATGGTAGATGATTTAAACTCATTCTAACAATACTGGTTGGACTGTGACTTCTGGATCGACCCGGTGGACCCGTCTTGTCATTTATTTTACCTCTTTCACTCTTCACTCTTTACCTTAATCTTCCTCTCTCTACTCTGTCTCTCTTTACACCTTATGATTTAGCTATACCTTCGGTTACAAAGAAATCATTAGTAATATAACATATTTCATTATATCAAGATTATTCAGGAAATCTTTATTTCATTTTTTCATACTCTTAAGTATTACATAATATTTGAATGTCTTCATCAATATTGGTTTAGTTCATAATTGTTAACTAATTACTTCAATTTTTCACAATGCTTTACCTCACTGTCAATTCTATAATTGTAAGCACATATGATTACTACATAAGTATTATGAATTGTACAATACTCAATATTAATTTTATTGTACTCAATTTCATTGAACTTAATAAAGTATTTTTGACAAGGAAAAGTATTAGCACTACTTTTGAAAAATGTACCACACCAAACAGCAATACCAAGCAAACTGGTGCCCGCAAACACATTATTTTGTGTTCTGCATTTGGAGTGGCTTGAAAAATGTATTGGCACCCACAGATCGCAAAGGCAGTGCATTATTAATGCGATGTGGGAAATATGTGCGGAACGTGCCTTTCCCACACTGTGTTCTGGTGTGACCTTAATACAATTCCAACGTCTATTATTGCACTCATAACCAGCTATTAGTAACTAGATTTAAAAGGGTTATAAACCCTCATGTTTTTTCACCTTAATGCATCCAAATATGGAGTTCAAGGAGATAGAAATTAAGGCGTGACTAACCCTAATATCCCATTGGTGTAGCACAATTTGGATGGTTTTATTTTTCCTTTTTTATATGCTGAGATTTAGCAGAAATTGTGTGTATTTAGCGAGAGGTGGAAATAGAAACATCAAAGACCCGCTGCAAAAAACCTTGTAGTTCCGCCACTGTATAGAGGACTGCAAATCCCAGCAATACAGTAGCAATACAGAATACCACCATCTATAGGGGGTGTATAGAGAGAACCATTCATTGTTTATAGAGAGATGGCTGCACTGTACTGTGTTGTAAAGAGATCCATGTACTGTACTATATACAAGAAGACCCATGCATTGTTTTGTATACAGAGAGACCCATGCATTGCGCTGTATAGAGAAACCCATGCATTGTGCTGTAGACAGAGAGACCCATGCATTGTGCTGTATACAGATAGACCCATGCATTGTGCTGTATACAGAGAGAGCCATGTATTGTGCTGCATACAGAGAGATTCCTTTCATGGGAAATAGGAAAAGGTGGATACTTTTGTCAGAAAGGATGAACCACCGCTCCAAAGTAATCCTCGAGGACTGAAGCTCTGTCTCCTATTGATGAGCCCCAGGTACTGACCATTACACACACCATAAGCAAACAAGCAGGACAAAACTCTGGATAAAGACTTGAAATCCCATCTTTAATTAAAACAACGTGGCTATGAGTAAGCACTGATTACGGTGTGAAACACGTCAGTTATCCTGTAACCAGTTATTCTTTTGCTGTGGATTTTTGATTCTGTTTTGATGTGACTGTGACGGAACTGATCCCACAGTCTGATTGAGGGCTTCCATCAGTATACCACTTCCTAAATCTGAATATAGATATCAGATATTCCAACCACTCACAAGCACAAATCAAGATGAGACTTGCTTAGTGCTAACATGGACTCATTTATTAGAACCAAAATGCCAAGTATTTATAATACAGTAGAAGACTAAAACCTAATCTAATTAGCATGAGCTAGTTATCTAAATCAACACTCAGACTAGTTGACTGAGGGATAAGACTTTTCGGCTCCTAACTCACTGACAATTCAATTGCAGGTTAATTAGCACAAACAACAAAACAACAATAGGTGAAATACTCTTTAGAACCTGTGCCAAGCCAGACTAGACTCATTTACATTATACAAGATAGACAGGTGGCTGGAGCTGATTATATTAGCATCTAAGAATTTGTATCCCAATAGTGTGATTCAGTCTATTGCTAACATGGCATTTACATATCCAGAGTCTGTGTGTCTTGGTGGGGGGGGGGGGGGGGCACAGACCTGAATCCAAGTAACACCACCTCAGGGGTCCCCAGGCATACAGCTCACAAAGAACACTGTTCCCCCAAATGCGAGGGCCCATAATCACAAGGCAAAAGGCTTGCATTCAGTCCCCTCCAAGAGCCTCGGTCCCAACTAGGTCTGTCACATTGGTGGCAGCAATGGAATTTGAACCCATGCCCCCGAAGAGACTGGAGGTGGGATCGGTTCCGTCACAGTGACCCACGTTGTTTTAATTAAAGATGGGATTTCAAGTCTTTTTCCAGTGTGCGGCTATCCAGAGTTTTGTCCTGCTTGTTTGCTTATGGATACTTTTGTCACCATCTATACCGGGCTCATCTCACATGACCTTTCTGGTCTATGCATGCCTTATATCCCTGACAGTAAAGTAGAGAGATGAGTGGAGGTTTCCCCAACTACTGGTTTCTCTATTGTGCTATATTGGGCCTGGTCTATAAATGGATACTATATTTACACCCTACATTGGGTGCAATGCCTACCATTTCCCTCTTACTTTCTGTTGGCGTCTTCTGTAGCTTTATCCCTGGCTGGCTATTCTCTGCAATCTTTGTATTTATGCATCTGTTGCCCCTCGATCTGAAAACACGATTCCCATCATGGGATGCCCTCTGTATTGATGTATATGTAATAATAATAATAAAAAATAGTGCGCTAATTCAAGAAGCTGTGCAGCAAAAATAGACAAATATGCATGAATGACTTTCCCTAATTAAAAACAAAAACAAAAAAAGCAGTAAGATGCGATAAGTGAAACGGTGATGAAGAACGATAATTAAAGAAGCTAAGCAGCAAAAATAGACAAATATGCATGCATGCCTATCCCTAATGTGAAAAAAAACTCACAAAACAAAAATTGCAGTAGAATCAGATAATATTCGATAATATGTGAAACAGTGATAAAGTGCACTAATTCAAGAAGTTAAACAGAAAAAATAGACAAATATGCATTAATAACTAGCCCTAATTTAAAAAACAAAAAATACAAAAATGTGCAATTATATGTGAAACCATGATAAACGTGCTTGAATCAAAAGCAGATATTCATCTGATTTTACATAAAAATAATAAAATATCTGCTTTTGATTCAAGCACTTTTATTGCTGTTTTACATATTATTGCATATTATTGTTTTTTTTATCAGCTTGACCTCCACGCTATAGCCGAATGACGGCCACAATGCGGACCTGAATTTCCCGGGAGGCCGTCATATGACGCGCTGTGACCACCTAGTCACTGAGTAAGGGGCCGGGCACGGCCCTTTACCATATGATCAGCTGTCAGCCAATGACAGCTGATCACATGATGTAAACAAAAGCTGGTAATCGTTTTTGATGCTGACAGCGTGAGGAGAAAAAAAAGCCAATCACCGACTCATCTGCCCCAAAGAGAAAGAGGCAATCATGCCTCATCTTTTTACACCAGTACCCCCTGCCAGTGCTACCTGCTATTGGCACCTGCCAGTGCCCACAGTGCCCACCAGTGCCACCTATCAACTTGGTTCAGTATTCAGTATTCGGTTCAGTATTCAATTCAGTATTCAGTTCAGTGTTCTGTACAGTATTTGGTTCAGGCTGATTTCATACCTAAGACTGGGTTCACACATGTGCAATGTGAATTTAAGCTTCGTTTTCACAGCTAATTGACAAAGTAGTTGTTCAGCGTTTCACGTCAGTTTTTGATCAGGATCAGGTCAGGATTACATCAGGATCAGGTCAGGATTGTATCCTGTTTACAACCGAATGCATCTGCAAATCAGACGCGTTCCCATAAAAGATAATGTGCTTGCAATTCGCACCGCAATTCCCAGAAAACGCACACGTTTTTTGGGCAATGTGGAGTGCGAACGCAATGCACATATGTGAACCAGCCTCATTCAAATAAACATATTTTTAAATGTCATGCAAATTGGATGCGGTATAAACCGCATCCAATTTGCATAGGTGTGAACCCAGCCTTATACCGATGCAGCTCGCAGCAGGAGTCTGGTGCATCCCTGCTTTCCGTTTCAGGGACGAATCAGGGACACATTTTTTTCCTGAATTCGGCCCAGAAACTGAGTCGAAGATCCACAGCAGACGCAAAAGCCGCTCCGCAGCCGCAATGGAAATATGTGACGCGGCTCCATAGAGAGCCGGTCACAATCTCCTGTCATGCAAATTTTGCATCCAATTCACTTAGGTGTGAACCCAGTTCAGTAATGGGTTCATCGGTTCAGGATTCGGTTCAGGATTCAGTTCAGGATTCAGTTCAGGATTTGGTTAAGGCTGGGTTCACACTGCAGCACGGAGCAGCTCACAGCAGGGGTCCGGTGCTTCCCCGTTCACCGTTTCAGGTCCGATTTCAGCCCAAATTTGTGGCTGAATTTGGACCAGAAGACGCTCCGGAGATGTGTTAACCGGCTCCATAGAGAGTCAGTCACAATCTTCTGACATGCGAATTGGATACGGAGAAACCTGAGGCTCAGTTCACATATATGCAAATTGCATAGGGTTTTCACACTGGCGTTACAGCCGGCAGACTCCGCTTTACTGGGAATTGCTCGGTTGATCTCCGCTGAGCAGGCAGGCTCACTGTGCTGAGATGGACTTGTCAGAGTCCAGGCGGTCCGTTTTTTCCAAACCCATCCAATGCGATCCACCAGACGGATGAGATATAGGGTCACAATCTGTCTGGATTTCACAGACAGGATCGGATAGCAGTGGGTGTCAGCGGGCATGTCACTGCTGACATCCATCGCTCTATAGGAGTGGATGGAGGCTCTGATGAGGTCTGCCTGAAAAACGGACAGACGGACCTGATCGGAAAGCCCGTGTGAAAGGAGTCATCCAGTTCGCATAACATCGGACCGGCCTGTAATGGAGTTGGTTCACACATGTGCGGGGCTGCCGCAGTGAGATTTTAAAAAGGGTCCTGTGCAATTTTTAGGTCCAGTTCAGGTGCAATTTCAGGTAAAAATTCTCACCTGAACCACACCTGAAGCGGTGAACAGAACCACATTGAAACCATAGCCGCTTTTGTGTGAACCCAGTCTCAATATTCAGTTGAGGCTGGGTTTACACTATGTGCAACTGGGGGGGATGGGGTCACAGCAGGGGATCTGATGCATCCCTGTTCACCGTTTCAGGTCCGAATTAGGTCCGAATTGGATTTGGACCCTAAACTGAGCCAAAGACATACATGAGTCTTCTGCTTTGTGCACCATGGCTGTCCCAGGGATGTGTGAACTGGCTCCATTGAGTGCCGGTCACACTCTCCTGTCATGCGAATTGAATGCGAGGAAACCGCATCCAATTCACAATAGTATGAACTCAGCCTCAGTTCAGTATTCAGTTCAGTATTCGGTTTAATATTCTGTTCAGGTTTGATTCAGGTCTTAATTTCTGCCTGAATTTGCACTTGAATCGGAGCCAAAGACACACAGGACACTTTCCAAATGTGGACCGCTTCACCCTGGAGGTGTGTGAACCTATTCCATTTAGAGCCAGTCACACTCTCCTGTCCTGCTGAATTCAGACCTGAAACAGAGCAAAGGACTCTTCTGCTCTGTGCTCTGCGGCCGCCCCGGAGATGTTTGAAATGGCTCAATTGACAGCCGGTCTCAATCTACTGTCATGTGAATTGGATGCAAGGAAAGGCGCATCCAATTCGCAATAGTAGTAAAATTAGTATTGAGACTGGAATTGGATGCAGGTTTCTACACATCCAATTCGCATGACAGGAGACTGTGACTGGCTCACAATGGAGCCAGTTCACATAGCTCCAGGGCAGCTGTGGAGCTCACAGCAGAAGGGTCCTGTGCATCTTTGGCTCTGTTTCAGGATGTAATTCAGGCAAAATCCAGACCTGATTCGCCGCTGGAACGGTGAACAAGGACACACTTGACCCCATTCTGCAAGCCGCGGCTAAACATAGTGTGAACCTTATGCCCCTTTCACACAGTGTGCAGAGGCGGACTTGTCATCCGCTGGCTCAGCGGGGATCAACGGAGCGATCCCCGCTGAACAAGTGGATGGCTGAATATGGATCCTACCAGGATCCGCGCGTGTGTAAGGCCCCTTTCACATGCGATGGATCAGTAATGATCCGCCCCGCGATGATCCGCTTGCTCAGCAGGGATCGCTCCGTTGTCCCCGCTGAGCCGGCGGATAACAGGGCGGTCCCTGCATACTGTGCAGGGACCGCCCTGTCAGCTCTCCGCTCTCCTCTATGGGGGATCGGATGAGCACGGACCGTCTGTCCGTGTTCATCCGATCCGCTCTGCAGACGGATAGAAAAATAGGATTTTCCTCCGTCTGCAGAATCGGACAATTGCGGAGGCGGACGATATCGGGTGTCTGTGGATGTTCATCCGCAGACACCCGCTATCCCATAGGAATGCATGTATGTCCGTATTTCATCCGCAAACGGATGGATGAAATACGGACATAATGGCCGCATGTGTGAAAGGGGCCAAAGGGGCCTAAGCCTCAGTTTAGTATTCAGTTCAGTATTCAGTTTAGTATTTAGTTCAGTATTCGGTTCAGTGTTTGGTTCAGTATTCGATTTAGTATTCGGTTCAGTATTCTGTGCAGTATTCGGTGTAGTTTTGGTTCAGTATTTGGTTTAGTATTCGGTTCAGTATTCTATTCACTATTTGGGTTCAGTATTCTATTCACTATTTGGGTTCAGTATTCTGTTCAGTATTCAGTTTAGTATTCGGTTCAATATTCTGTTCTGTATTTGGTTTAGTATTTGGTTCATTATTTGGTTTAGTATGCGGTTCAGTATTCGGTTTAGTATTTGGTTCATTATTCGGTTTAGTATGCGGTTCAGTATTCGGTTCAGTATTTAGTTCAGTATTCTGTTCAGTATTCAGTACAGTATTCTGTTCAGTATTCTCTTCAGTATTCGGTTCAGTATTCTGTTCAGTATTCTGTTCAGTATTCGGTTCAGTATTCTGTTCAGTATTCTGTTCAGTATTCGGTTCAGTATTCTGTTCAGTATTCTGTTCAGTATTCGGTTCAGTATTCAGTTCAGTATTCTGTTCAGTATTCTGTTCAGTATTCGGTTCAGTATTCTGTTCAGTATTCTGTTCAGTATTCTGTTCAGTATTCAGTTCAGTATTCTGTTCAGTATTCGGTTCAGTATTCTGTTCAGTATTCTTTTCAGTATTCTTTTCAGTATTCTGTACAGTATTCTGTTCAGTATTCTGTTCAGTATTCAGTTCAGTATTCTGTTCAGTATTCAGTTCAGTATTCTGTTCAGTATTCTGTTCAGTATTCTGTTCAGTATTCGGTTCAGTATTCTGTTCAGTATTCGTTTTAGTATTCTGTTCAGTATTCTGTTCAGTATTCTGTTCAGTATTTGTTTTAGTATTCTGTTCAGTATTCGGCTCAGTATTCTGTTCAGTATTCAGTTCAATATTCCGTTCAGTATTCCGTTCAGTATTCAGTTCAATATTTGGTTCAGTATTCTGTTCAGTATTCAGTTCAATATTCCATTCAGTATTCTGTTCAGTATTTAATTCAGTATTATGTTCAATATTTAGTTCAGTATTCAGTTCAGTATTCTGTTCAGTATTCTGTTCAGTATTTGTTTTAGTATTCTGTTCAGTATTCGGCTCAGTATTATGTTCAGTATTCAGTTCAATATTCCGTTCAGTATTCCGTTCAGTATTCAGTTCAATATTTGGTTCAGTATTCTGTTCAGTATTCAGTTCAATATTCCATTCAGTATTCTGTTCAGTATTTAATTCAGTATTATGTTCAATATTTAGTTCAGTATTCAGTTCAGTATTCTGTTCAGTATTCGGTTCAGGCTGGGATCACACTTATGCGAAGTGGATGCAGTTTCCCCTGCATCCAATTCTCATGACAGGAGATTGTGACTGTCTCTCAATGGAGCCGGTTCACACAGCTCCGGGGCGGCCGTGGACCACACTGCAAAAGGGTCTTATGCATCTTTGGCTCCATTTCAGGCTCAAATTTAGGCAAAAAAGTGGACCTGATTCGCACCTGAAACGGAGAACAGGGACGCACCAGGCCCCTTGCTGCGAGCCGCATCCGCAGCTAGTGTGAACCCGGGCTTAGTATTATCTGGTTCAGTATTCAGTTTAGCATTTCAACACAGTTTGCTCTCCTATTACAGGAGTTGAAACCTTATCTACTTTGTATCGGACAGCACTGAAATCCCAGCTGTGACAAAAATCCCATTCTGTGCCTTGCAAATTTGCATCAGAACCGCATCAAAAACGCACCTGAACTGCTGAACAAACGTTTATTTTTAATAAAAACTGGCATACAATTTGCACCGGACATGTGCAAACCCATCCTTAGGGCTTGAGTGTCTTTTGGCACTTCTAAAATAATACTTAGCACGATTGCTAATTTTTTTTTTATATATATATATATATATATATATATATATATATATATATATATATTTTTTTTTTTTTTTATTATTATTATTATTATTATTATTTTTTTTTTATGTAGATTGTATGCACTAAGCTTGCACTATTATATTTGCATTTGTATTATTATATGATTATTTTAGTATATGCACATAAGCACTTCTGAATTTTAAAGAAACAGCGCGCCCAGTTTTTTTTAAGCTCATATTGCCTAGTTTTGGTAAATCTAAAGTGGGTTGTACGGGCAGATTGTAATGTATATAATGACTCGAAGGCAATTGCCTACTCCAGGACATTGTTAAAGTTGAAATTCCAAGATGCGCGCTGTCCCTTTGGATGTGAAGGCAATGAGAAGGGTAGAGAGGATCTGAGAGAAGCCCAGGGAGGGAGGGAGTGGGAGCTCAGCACTGAGAGCACAAGGGAGGGAGGGGAGAGCTCCTGCAGACCACGGTGCTCTGATGCTGCCTCTGCCTCTGCTGCTGTCACTGCTGCACCGTCCCCAACGCTGCTCTCTGTCACTGCCTGGACCCGGCTGGCTGGGAGAGGTCATGTGAAAGGTAAGCCATGTGTGTGCTGATGCCCAGGGAGGGGATGGCACTGGGCTGGCAGTGTGCATTGTGTGCCATGTGATCTCAGGATTCCCTGGCTGGGGGAAGTTATTGATTGACATGTTTGTGTTGTCTGGGTCTGTATGTTGTCTCCTGGCTGCCCCATAGATGGGCTGTCATGGGACAAGAACCCTTCTACCTGTTACTGGTGACACTTCTCAGGAAGTCTATTCTTCATCCAGATGTCACTTTACTCATCCACGTGTGTATGGAGGAGGGAGGGAGGGGGGATCACTATCACTGCTACTATCAATATTGATTTGTATTTACAATCATTATTTATAAGATTTGCACAGGTGTAATAGAATTATTTGTGTACACTTTGCTGCAGATCTGACTTTTGGGATCTCCCTCTGTCACTTATTTTATTCAGTTGACAGTGCAGTCACCAAACCAAATATTTACTGCAGTCCATATTGGCGGATATCTCAGTTCCTGAACAGATGACACCATACACGGCTGATTGGTACATTTTGATTTCTGATATAATGAAGGTTTCTGCCCCCTGATCTGAAACACCTGTCATATAGCACCAACATAGAGCGATGGGCAGTACAAGGCAGCGAAGATTTGTTGCAATGGAAATCCAATTATCATGTACATGGGAAGTGGATAAAGAAGAGGCCAATGATCAAGGCCCTTCCATTCCTGTGAGCATTGGCTGGGCAGACGTTATACAATCTGATTGTATGATGGCTATACACGCTTTGATACATGATCAATTTTTATTCCAATCAATCTCTCCTAAAAGGAAGACTCCTATAACCCACAACCCATTTGATCAATTGGGGAAGTGGATTTTAATCAATAGTTGGAAGATACAATTGTAAGTTATCGATTTTTATCCCCGCCGTGTGATCTCATGTTCTGATTGATTACAATCTGATCAAATTGATGAACAAAGCATCTTGCGGCTGCTGATGCAAAACAATTGATCACTTTTCACCCTTGTCAATTGATCAAATTTGATCTAAATTGAATCTTGAGTCTAGTGGTAGCCATATACACTTTGGTGAATGATTTATTTTCCAGATGATCTTTTCCAATAGGAATAATTGATCTATAATCAACAACCCATGTGATTAATATGATGCATGGGGAAGTGGATTCTGATCGATAGTTAAGATATTATTGTAATTTAGAATTATAAGTTATCATTCATTATCATTTCCACTATGTAATATTATAAAATGAAGGATCAAAATACAATTATATTCATATTCATCATTTTATAAAATGATGGATCAAAATACAATCATATTCAATAAAAATTGATTGATAATTTTTTTGCCCTGGCCGATCAACTCAGTTTGATCAAATCTGATCTAAAGTGAGTTCAAATCAATTGGAAGAGAAGTTGTAGCTTTTTGATTGTTTGCGATTTGTTCACCAGTTGACCAGAAAGAAAATTATGACTATGATTATTTGCAGATTCAATAATTTTGAGCAGATAGCACATTCATGGGATATTAAAATCGCCTAAACAGTCCTTTCAAATTGTTTCCAATCAGCCATGCCCTTGTACTATGTGTAAAAGATCTACAATCTTATGATCTTAGATCTTAAAATCTAAGTCTACAATCAGATTGTATTTTGGATGGTCAGCTTAATAACCAATCAGACATAATGTTCAATTCACAGTATGCCATTCTTTTTTCTTTTTTTTTCAACAAAGTGACAGTTGTTTTTAGTTGACTATAATCAGACTGTGTCTGAACCTAAAGATCCTTATCCCTGTGTAAAGTGTCAGAAATTGAACCTTTTGCTTCTGTTCACCTGACTACACTCCCGGTAACACTAAATCCGTGTTTGCTGCACCTGACGGCCTTGTGCAGCGTGTAATGTTACGTGTCTTTCACCTCCTGCTGACCATATTGTGAACAATGTCAGAAGTGGGTCAGTGCGCCCTCGGTGACCCCCAGCTTCCGATCCCTTAATTGTATTAGTGCATTAGTTGTAGTGATTACAACAGGAGGTCATCCTGTCCCCTCCCTCACCCAAGCATCAACTTCCATCATTGTTTAACCTTTTTTATCACAACATAATCATCCTGCAGATTGCTTTATGGGGAAACAGTTTGTATTTTGTTTGTATTGTGGGAGCAGAGTGAGGTCCTGATAGCAGTCATACTTCCAGATCACTGTGCTTTACTCCTAGTGTTCCAGACTTTGATAGTAAATAGCTCTGACAGGGGAAGTGCATGATTCAGAGGAGTGTTTGACAGGGTCACCGCGGAGGATCTCAAATCTGCACATCACATGAGCTGCACTAAAAAGAGGCACCTTGAATCATCCGCTAAAAGCACCTTCTTTCACCCAGAATCATCTGCTAAAAGCACCTTCCTTCACCCAGAATCATCCACTAAAAGTACCTTCCTTCACCCAGAATCATCCACTAAAAGCACTGTCCTTCACCCAGAATCATCCCCTAAAAGCACCTTCCTTCACTCAGAATCATCTGCTTAAGCACCTTCCTTCACCCAGAATCATTCGCTAAAAGCATCTTCCTTCACCTAGAATACTCTACTAAAAGCACCTTCCTACACCCAGAATCATCCGCTAAAAGTACCTTCCTTCACCCAGAATCATCCACTAAAAGCACTGTCCTTCACCCAGAATCATCCCCTAAAAGCACCTTCCTTCACTCAGAATCATCTGCTTAAGCACCTTCCTTCACCCAGAATCATTCGCTAAAAGCACCTTCCTTCACCCAGAATCATCCACTAAAAGTACCTTCTTTCACCCAGAATCATCCGCTAAAAGCATCTTCCTTCACCCAGAATCATCCGCTAAAATCAGCTTCCTTCACCCAGAATCATCCGCTAAAATCAGCATCCTTCACCTAGAATCATCCACTAAAAGCACTTTCCTTCATCCGCTTAAGCACCTTTCTTCACCCAGAATCATCTGCTAAAAGCACCATCCTTCACCCAGAATCATCCTCTAAAAGCACCTTCCTTCACCCACAATACATGGAAACTTCTATAGATAGTTATATCTCCTCCATAACTTGCTGGTTGTCTGCAGTCTTTACCTATCTATCTATCTATCTATCTATCTATCTATCTATCTATCTATCTATCTATCTATCTATCTATCTATCTGTGCATCTCAAACAAATAGAATATCAACCAAAAATGTATTTATCTCAGTAATTCAATTTAAAAGGTGAAACTCATATTTTATATAGATGTGTTACAAACAGAATGATATAGTTAAAACATTTTCTTTTCATTTTGATGATTATGGCTTACAGCTAGTGAAAAACCAAAATTCAGTATCTCAGAAAATTTGTATTACATAAGGCCAATAAAAAAAAAAGATTTTTTTATACAGAAATGTTGGCTTACTGAAAAGTTTGTCCATGTACAGTATGGTATGCACTCAGTACTTGGTCAGGGCTCCTTTTGCATGAATTACTGCATCAATGCAGCGTGGCATGGAGGGCGATCAGCCTGTGGCACTGCTGAGGTGTTACCGAGGCCCAGATTTTTTTGATAGCGGTCGTCAGCTCATCTGCATTGTTGGGTCTGGTGTCTTTCATCTTCCTCTTGACAATATCACAAAGATTTTCTATTGGGTTTAGGCCAGACGAGTTTGCTGGCCAATCAAGCACAGTGATACTATGATCATTAAACCAGGTCTTGGTACTTTTGGCAGTGTGGGCAGGTGCCAAATCCTGCTGGAAAACGAAATCAGCATCTCCATAAAGCTGGTCAGCAGAGAGAAGCATGACGTTCTCTAGAATTTCCTGGTAGAGGGCTGCGCTGACTTTGGACTTGATAAAACACAGTGGACCAACACCAGCAGATGACATGGCTTCTCAAATCGTCACTGACTGTGGAAACTTCACACTGGACCTCATGTAACTTGGATTCTGTGCCTTTCCACGCTTCCTCCAGACTCGGGGACCTTGATTTCCTAATGAAATGCAAATTTTACTTTCTTCCAAAAAGAGGACTTTGGACCACTGAGCAACAGTCCATTCCTTTCTCTCCTTAACGTAAGATGCTTCTGACATTGTCTCTAGTTCAGGAGTGGCTTGACCCAAGGAATACAACAATTATAACGCATATCCAGTATACGTCTGTATGTGGTGCCTCTTGAAGCACTGACACCAGCCATAGTCTACTCTTTGTGAATCTCTACCAAATTCTTGAATAGCCTTTGCTTCACAATCCTCTCAAGGCTGCAGTTAACCATGTTGCTTGTGCACCTTTTTCTACCACACATTTTACTTCCACTCAACTTTTCATTAATATGCTTGGATACAGCACTCTGTGAACAGCCAGCTTCTTTAGAAACAACCTTTTGTGACCCTCTATCTGTCTATCTATCTATCTATCAATCTATCTATCTCTTGCTCACATTTGGACACATAGCAGAATACTATGGAATAAACTAATACAGTTTTTCTTCCTTCTGAAAATGATTATATTCTGGCTGCCATACTAACCCTATCATTTTAATATATGAGTAAGGACTTGGTCACACCAGCCCAGGCACTAGGAAGTGTGTGGTGTGCATTGTGTAGGGGCAGCGAGGAGCGGTGTGATGTCACAATGCATCGCACTGTTAACTTATTTTTTTAGTTCTATTGAAGTGTCACAAGACACTGTTTTTAATGCAGTAAATAGCGCTGTAGTGAGTTGTGCTGTCTAAAAAGGCAACATACACACCTACATATGCTCTGTACATTGCATTGTCTTGTGCTAAAAAAAAAAATCACACAGGACCTATTTTATAGTGTGTTGAGCTGACATGTGGTGCAGAGAATCTCACTGCGTAAAGATCGACACATGCTGCATTTTTATGCAGAACCCACTACCACGCATGCATGTGCCCTGTCATTGAGCTTGAGTTGATCTATGCAGCTCAACAGACATGATGTGAACGAGACCTTACTGAACTACAACAAGCATGTGCCAAGTGAAGTCAAAACTCCAGACTGAGAACACTTATGCCGCATACACACGATCAGAATTTCAGCCACCAAAAGACTGATGAGAGCTTTTCATCGGAAAATGCGACCGTGTGTATGCTCCATCAGAATTTAGCTGACCAAATTCCCGCCAGCAAAAATTTGATAGCATATTCTCAATTTTCCAAATGAAAAAACTTTCTATCGAAAATTCCGATCATGTGTATGCAATTCCAACGCGCAAAAACTCACGCATGCTCAGATTCAACTACGAGATGGAAGCTATTGGCTACTAGGTATTGAATTTCCTTTTTCTAGTCCCGTCGTACGTGTTGTATGTCACCGCATTCTTGGCGGTCGGAAATTTGGTGTGACTGTGTGTAGGCAAGACAGTTTGAGCGGAACTCTGTCGTAATTCAGACGGGAAAACCATCAGAGCTTTTTCCAACGAGAATTCCGATCGTGTGTACACGGCAATAGAAGTCACAGGATCAGCATGATATCCAGTCCAGCTAATATTTCCAGAAGGAGAGGTCTGCTGTTCCCCCAGTACAGTTCCATTTATTACTGCAGTGAGTAAGGGTGATGTTATTCACTACAGGGAATTGTAAAATCACTTTATGAAAAGGTCATTTTTTATCTTGACTCAAAGTTAAATGTGCTAAACTTACCTGTGCTCCCTGTGGCAGAAAACATAAAGCTGTTGTTTAGTGTCCTTGGTGTGAAACAGTGCAGATTTGGGAAGTTTCCATTGAAAGTTAAAGTGCTTATTTATTGATCTGAGACCCTGGATGTCAAGAATACATGCACAAAGATAAATAAATAAAGCCCATATTATGTTTATGTTTTCCTAATATTAAAGAATGTAGTATTTATTGTGTCGTTTATGTAGTGTGTATTTTATGATTTGTGTACTTTATGTACTTGTATTTATAAACTTCAAATAATAGAACAGATTCCTCATGCGTCAATGCATTTCAAGGCAATGATGCTCGTCATTATTTATTTAATTTCTCCCTACAAGTCTGGTTCCTATTCTCTGCTTTATATTTGGAAGGTGATTTAGTAACGGCTTGTCCACAGGGCTCATCCATTAGGGACCTTTCACACTAGTAAAAAACACATGCATTTTTGGTGCGCTTTCTGGTTTCCTGATTTTCAGTATGCATCTGTGAAACATGACTTAAAAAAAGGACCAAAAATGCAGATGTTGTTAGCTTTTGATGCGTTCCCATTGGCTTACAATGGAAGGTGCCAATGGAAGCATGCAGGACTTTTGAACGAACGCAGCATACCCGCAGTACAGTGATCTGAACAGGCACATAGGTTTTGAAGGGAAATAGTTTTCCCGTGCTTTTAATAATTATAAAAAGTGTGGCGCTTACATAATCCATATATAAATAGCAATACTAATGTATATATACACAGGCCCGGACTGGGACAAAAAATAGGCTTGGATATTTTAGACTGAGCAGCCAACTTTTCCAGGGACCGGGGGGGAGAGATGTTGGTAGACATTCGTGGGGGTGGCTGGTGTCGGTCCTCCACATTGTAATGTGCAGAGACACTATGATATAAAGGGGACTGCACTGTAAAGGGGCACTGTAATGATTACTGTGCCCCTTTACAGTGCAGTCCCCTTTATATTACAGCTCTCTCTCTCTTGTGTTGCAGTATAGCGTGGCTCTCTGGTGATGCGGGTACAGCGTGGCTCTCTCTGGTGGTGCAGGTACAGCGTGGCACTCTGGTGGTGTGAGTACAGCATAGCGCTTTTGTGCGGGTACAGCATGGCTCTCATGACTCTCTCTGGTGGTGCGGGTACAACCTGGCACTCATTGCTCTCTCTGGTGGTGCGGGTACAGCATGGTGCTCATTGCTCTCTCTGGTGGTGCGGATATAGCGTTGCGCTCATGGCTCTCTGGTGGTGTGGGTACAGCGTGGCTCTCATGGCTCTCTGGTGGTGCGGGTACAGTATGGCTCTCTGGTGGTGCGGGTACAGCATGGCTCTCTGGTGGTGTGGGTACAGCGTGACGCTCTGGTGGTGTGGGTACAGAGTGGCTCTCATGGCTCTCTGGTGGTGCGGGTACAGCATGGCGCTCTCTCTCACTCTCTCTCTCTCTCTCTGGTGGTGTGGGTACAGCGTGGCTCCATCTGGTGGTGCTGGGGCTAATTGTTCCCCCAGCACAGTCCTCTTTCTTTTTCCATGTCTCCTGTAGTACCTGCTTGTTTCCGGGTTTTTTCTTTGGGACTGTAGCTGTCTCCCTGCTAAGATCAATTGGGCCTCCTATCTCTGGGACTACATTTCCCAGGATGTCCCGCTCATTTTTTTCTGATTGGCCCACCGCTGTGGCCAATTGGGAGGGAAGAAGAAAAAGCAGGAAGCTATCTTCTCTCGCGTCCTGTGCTGCTGACAAGAAAGAGGGAAGGGCCGTATAGCGGTAGGCAAGCAGTGGCTGTGGCCTGTGTTAACTCTGTCCAGGGCGCAGTCGCCGTTTACCTCCCACTATGCGGCCTGAACATCCGGGCCTGTATATATATCTGGTGGATTGGATTTTCACAATCTTCCTCCATTTTGGGTAATAGCACACTCATATGATGATCGGGCGAGAGATAGGGTTCAAAATATCATTGTATAGTATTTATTAAAAGTTGTGAATCAATAAAACATCAATAGTTACACTCACTTGTATGGCTGCCTCAAACTGGCACCAGTGTATACAGGGTGTGTGGTAAACTCCATTCTGCCGTGCCTGTCAGTCCAGATATGATATCAAATGGGACTCGGAAGTAGCAGTCCTCTGCTTGGACATACATTTCACCAAGGATGGCTTCTTCAGGAAAAAGGCATCTTCAGGCCCTGGAAAAGTGTGACAAAAGTGTGAAAGGGGCCTAACAGCACTATACCACATGTCATGACCCACATTAGAATGACCATTACCGCAGTGCACATTAATATACATCTCGCTGCACCTGCATTACTGGGCAATGCAACCTTGAGATAGACATATGCTCTGTTGCCTTGTCCTGCACTGAAAAAATTAAAATTAAAAAAAAGTCACACAACGCCTAAAGGCTCCGTTCACACCATACAGGTACGACAAAACGTGCATTTTTGCGCATTCCTGCACTTCACGTTTAGGGCACTCCATTCATTTTGATGGGCTTCCCTACGTGCAAGAAACATGCAAAAGAAGTCCCTGACCCACATGAAAAAGTATGGTACTTTGCATGCACGTTAGTAACATGCATGGGGTGCCATAAAAGTCGTTGTGAACATACTGTGCTATGGAAACCTTCTAATACAGTTATAACTATACAGGCATCATAACTGATTTTGCTTATATATATATATATATGAAAACGTGACAAAATGCACTTGTCTTGCATTCTTTATCTGGTTTTTGACCTATGAAAAACGCACTGTAATCGTGGTAAAATTGTGCACGTTTTCAGCGGCCATTATCTGCACTTTTTTCTATCTGCAAAACGCAGACAACCCTATTCTTGGCAATCTTTTTTTTTTTTGTGTATTCCTGGTTAAAAAGTCATGTCATGTGGTCAAACATCTCTTCTTCCTGATATTGGGGGCCAGGGTTACAAGATACTGTGCAGACACACAGGGGAAGATTTACTAAAATTAGAGCACTCAGAATCTGTAGCAGCTGCGGATGGTGGACAATCAGCTTCTAATTTCAACTTGTTCAATTAGGCTTTAACAAAAAACCTAAAAGCTGATTTCTATGCAGAACTGCACCAGATTTTGCACTCTCCAATTTTAGTAAATCTCCCCCAAAGTGTGCCTATATTCCATAGTCTGTTCAGCTTGAGGCAACATTCAGGCTGTCCTCAAGGAGCAAGCTTTGACTGGGAGGGGGTATGTGCCAAAGGCAAGATGAGATGTGGCGTCTGAACAAATTACCCAATACAGGCATGCTGTGTGTCTGCACAGTGTCCTGTACCTCTAAATGGCCAAAATGATGAAAACTGACCACACTAACAGAAATCAGCTTCTGTGCTTTATGTGGTCAGTATAGAACAAAAAGAATGGAGACTGGCAGGGTCAACCAGGAACTTTAGATGGATGAAGTACATGAAAATTATAGCAACTGTGAGTTGTAAAATACAAATATGTGAACAAACACAAAGAAAAACATGTATAGGGTAACATACACATTAAGAGCTAATGAGACACTGGCACATCTGCTAAATGGCTGTGCATTTTTGTGCATTGCGGGCATGTTCCTGCAACACACAAGTGTGACCGAAATTGTGCACTGGCTTACACTGACAGCCAATTCATTGTGAATGGACTGCATTATGTAATGCATGAAAATGCATGCACTGCAGACCACTACATTTTAGTATGAATGGCCAGTTGACCATTGTTGCCTGTTGATTTGTTCAGTCTAAAGTAGCAACTTTCTATTGGTTGGATGTGTCCCAGGTGGATTATACTATATATTGATAAAGGTAGCCTTTGGTCGGTTTTCGGCTGCTGCCGCCACCATTCTCATTGAAGGAATAAGGAAGTGAAACGTTGCGGCTTCACCTCCTGGTTCCCTACTGCGCATGCACGAGTCGCGATGCGCATTGTAAGTGGTCCCCGCTATCTCCTGCAACCTGTGTGTTTCCCAGGAGACAGTGGGGGAGTGCGAGAAGGCTCCCGCAAGAGTTTATTCCTGGAAGTGGGTGCAGATAATTGTATTATACAGGTATCTGCACCCCCCTCCCCCCTGAAAGGTGCTAATTGTGGCACCGGAGGGGGGGAATCAGATGAGCGGAAGTTCCACTTTTGGGTGGAACTCCGCTTTAAAAAAGGAACATTTATTTGAACACAAAAATGCGTTTCGGGACTAGCTGTCACTTTCTCAGATTATAGGTGACACGGTTTATACATAAAATTAATATAATTTAAAAACTGGATTAAATAAAACTGCCAAAACTACATATATATGAATTATGTAAAATATACACAAACATATATAAAGTGTATGTATTATTGCCCTGTGCCAGTACATGAAATGGACTAAATGCATGTTCATAAATAAATAGAATACACAAATGTATAAAGCTTATAAGAAATAAATAGAGGAGGAAATAGACACACAACTTGTTTCTAAAAGATTTCTGGGGTTTTAAGGGATTTATGTTTAAAGGTGCATTAGAGTCAAAATGGAAAATTAAGCTTTAAGATGTGCACAAAGCATGGCCTACTTTTGAGTAATAATGACATATCTGTATAGTATAGATGTTGCACTACTGCCTCAAACTCAATATTTCCAAAACTGAGCTCATAATATTTACCCCCCCCCCCCCTTTCTTTGCCTATTTTATCCAGATCAATAGCACAGCTATCAAAACCTTCTGTGCCAGGGTGCTAGGTGTAATCCTGGACTTTGTTCTTTCCTGTAGGCCACAATCCAATCCTCCTCAGAATCATGCTACCTCAATCTCTGCAACATATACAGCATACGGCTTTTCATAACCAATGACACTACAAAGTTACTCATTCACTCCTTTGTTATCTCTGGTCTCGACTATTGCAACTCTCTTCTCATAGGGTTATCTCTGCACAGGATAGCCCCTATTGAGTCTACCATGAATGCGGCTGCCAAACTCATCCACCTTACTAACCACTCAGTGTGCATCCCCCTCATGTACAGATCAGTCCACTGGCTTCTTGTTGCCAAACATATAATTATTTTTTTTTTTTAACAACACAGCCATCCACAACTCTGCCCCAAGCTACATTACCATCTTATCTTAAAATATCACCAAAACTGTACTCTTCACTTCTCCCATGTGCTCCTGCCCTCTATCTTCCTTGTCTCTTCCTCCTATGCTCACCTCCATGACTTCTCCAGAGCCTCTCCCATCCCCTGGAACGCTCTACCCTGATATGTCAGACTATCTCCTACTCTGTCCAGCTTTAAAAGAGCCCGAAAAACTGTGTTTATTCTCTAACTTTAGCACAGTTGTCATGTTTACTGTATAGTTCAGGGCTTGACTTGTTTGCTTTGAACCTACGAGCCAGCTAAAAAAGTTAGGAGCCAGTTTTTATTAAACTAACAAAGCTTGTTTGCTATACGCTGTATATAAATGAAAGTTGCTTCATTTTTTTCACACAAATAGAACTTTCTTTTGGAGGTATTTGGTCACCACTGTTTTTTTTTTTTTTTTTTTTTTGCAATATATAAGAATAAAGACCAAAATTAAAAAAAAAAATTATAATAATGTTTTATTTTTTTTGCTATAAAACGTAGCCAATAAAAAAGAAAAGAAAAGAAAAAATTCTTCATAACTTCAGGCTAAAAGGTATTCTGCTACATATCTTTGCTAAAAAAAATCCCAATAACTGTATATTGATTGGCTACGACATGGCATTTGCATGACAATTATAGCATCTACAAATGACGGTATATGCTGTATACTGGATTTTGTTAAAATTATTATTATTAGTAATGGTAGTAATAAGCAACTTATAGTGGGACTGTGAGAGTACGGTGGGATTCTGCCCTGGCTAACTGACACTGACATCACCAATCACACTAATACATGATCAGTGCAAATAAAATGCTCTCTCTCTCGCCTGTCACTCACTTTGATGATCGACGGGTCCTGGTCATTGATCATTGGCCAGGACCAGGAGATCAGGATCTAAAGGAGCCAGTGAGACCGCAGCCGCAAATGCAGAATCACAAATTGCTCATGCCTGGGGCTGACAAAAGCCCAGGTGCCAGGACGCAATTTCTAGTCCCCATTGGCGACCCGGCGCCTGGGATTTGTCAAGCAATTGTATAGTCTTAGTAGCTCATTGAATACATTCTCTTGTCTGAAATTTGCTTCTATGCAGCAATCCTTTATTTTACTTTTCAGAATATGCTCTCTTCTGTAAGGGTTTGTTCACACCTGCTCCAAAGCTAAAATAGTGAGGGGCTGGTATCTGTTGTGTAGAGTCAATGCATTGTACTTTTTTTTTGTTTGTTTGTTTTTTGTGGAAACAGGGCACATTGAAAACAATTGTGTTCTAAATGCCCTTACATAGAACCTACTTTGATCTGTGCGGATCAATGCAACTCAACTAAGGTGGTGGGAACGAGCCCTAAAATAACAGGTCCGCCATAATAGCTGGATTACATTAGCTGCTAGTATAATTCTGGCATCTCCAGAAAAACAAAGGATATCTTTTTAAATTAGGATCTTGAACATTTCCCAACCAATGAATTCACTTTTTTACCTGCACTTATTGCAGTGCCAGAATGGCTGATTTTCTTCCCCGAGTCTAACATCTTAATGAGAGTTGATTGACTGAAGGGGTAATTTTCAGTCTGTTCTGTGACCACTCGAGATATCCATAAAGGTTCAAGTGGAAACAGGTCATTGTAAGGGTCTCTAATAAACCAGCCCCAGTATGTTTATGTCTCATCCCTCTATTACATAACTGACAGTAGAACTCACATACGGCAAATGCCTGACAGCTTACTTTACATAGTGGAAGCGTTTTTTTTTTTTTTTTACCTTTTCCTAGTTTTTAAAAACGCATCTATGATATGCATAGGAGAAACATTTGTACATACAGGGACAACAAATCAAATTCTCTGTACATTATGTCCAACAGAGTTGTTGGAGCACCATAAAAATATAGAATATTACAGGAAAGGCTGTATTTTATTCTAATAAAACTATACTAGTGTTATTTTGTAACCATTTATTATATAGATATTTATTTTCAGAGCATGTCTTTAAAATGCAACCCAACTGCATGCAATGTTATTACAGATTACAGTCCCGGAAATGGGAATCTCTGTATACTACAACTTCACTATCAATAGCTGATGACCCAGTGTGATTTGTGGGTACTTACTAGTACTAACCTCAGAAAACTGCACTATATTGATTGATGTGATAATGGGCCTTTCAGAGTTTTTATTCCCCCTCTAACTATGCATGTCAGACTGTAGAATCTTGTTTAAAGTTATCCCCAGAACAAGAAGTGGTAAGGGGAATTCAAGTGGCTACATCTGTTCCAGGACAGCTATCTATCTTACTCAGCCTTTCTCAAACAGTGTTCCTCCAGAGGTTGCTAGGAGTTCCTCAAGCAATGAGCAATTTCAAGATAATTAACCGCTGACACCAAGGAACTTTTTAGCGATTTGTAAAGGCGAAATGTTTCCAATGACCACAAATGTAAGGGGCATTCTTCCCAGTGACCATCATAACGTAAGACGAGTTGTAAATATAGTAACTATTAGCAGGGGTTCCTTGAGACTTGAAAATTATTGCAAGGGTTTCTCCATCTCAAAAGGTTGAGAAAGGCTGTACTAACCATTCTTACTTATTTTGGGAGATTTCCTCAACCTGTTGGGTTTTAAGCCTTCCCTACTTTATCCAAAACTAATAAAAGGTTTGGATTATATACTTTACTTGGCTTCACTACTTTTTGACCCAAAACAAGCATGCAGTTTATAAAATTGAGAGTGAAGACAGATAAAGCAGAATGTCGGTGTGCAGGAGACAAGCATAGAAGACTATTAGAACAGGAAGTTAAGTGGATTTACCTGTTGGGGACATGCCCCCCACAGGCATGAACCACAGTTGGGATGTGAATCTGTTTCTCAAATTACATCATCCTATCCCATCCTGCTTTAGATTTTGCCCCTTTCTCTGAGCCCTTGTACACATGGTCGGATATTCCGACGGAAATTGTCCGACCGGACCGTGTTGTCAGATAATCCGACCGTGTGTGGGCTCCATCGGACTGTTTCTGTTGGAATATCCGACCAACAAAGTTTTAGAGCTGGGCTATAAAAAATTTTGACAACAACTTTGTCCTATCGTTTGTAGAGAATTCCGATCAGACAAAGTGCCACGCATGCTCAGATCAAATTCCTAGACCAAAGCTATTGGCTACTAGCCTGAACTTAGTCCCGTCGTAACTAAATAACCTCATCACGTTCTGAACGATCGGATTTTCCAACAACTTGTGTTTTCCGACAACCGTGTGTATGCAACACCAGTTTCGGACAAAATCCGTCAGACAAAATCCGATGGATTTTGTTGTCGGAATGTCCGACCGTGTGCACAAGGGCTGAGAGCTCTTAGTGGGTTCCTTCTGTGCTTGTGCTTATATATACATATATATATATATATATATATATATATTTTTTTTTTTTTTTAATCCTGTCATAAATGTATATAGGTATATATTTTTTTATCCTACCATAAATCTTGACTCTACGTTGTGTTACTACCACAAAGTATTTTATTTATTTGAATATTAGTCTACACTTTCACTTTCTTCTAAGGAATACATTTTTCCTTTGGAATAATGACGTTCTAACATCTCATGTAGCATTTTTACACACTTCTCTTTAGGCTCAACAATTTTTATATTCCTTTCCTCTCCCCTTTCTCTTGCTGGCTGAAAACAGGTGTAGTCACTCACCACTTGAATGATTGGTGGTATCAATTAAATATGCAAATTTTCAGTGACACTAACCTGTGTATGTGAGTATATACATATATCTTGCCATATCTGTTTCAAACTAGCTACGACTAATGCCCCGTACACACGAGAGGACTTATGTCCGACAGACTTCCAAAGGAGTTCCGCCGGAGTTCTGACAGACTTTTCGGCCGAACGGACTTGGCCACACACGATCACACTAAACTCCGACAGATTCGAACGTGATGACGTACGACCCGACTCGAATAAGGAAGTTCATAGCCAGTAGCCAATAGCTGCCCTAGCGTCGGTTTTAGTCCGTCGGAGTAGCATACACACGAGCGGAGTTTTCGAAGGGGACCGGGTCCGGCGGAGTTCCTTCGGGAAAATTTGAAGCATGCTTCATTTCTAAAGTCCGTCAGACTTTGGTGAATCAAAAGTCCGTTGCAGCCCACACACGATCGGATAGTCTGACGGACTCGGTCCTTCGGACTTTGGATGTTGAAAAGTCCGCTCGTGTGTACGGGGCATAAGGCTATTTCTGAAACGCGTCAACTTGTTTTATTGTCACTCTGATGTACCAATAAATAGGATTACAATCTTACTGGCTCTTCTTATTATTGAAGTCAGCTCAAGTCAACTAAAAACAATGAAACAAATTTAAAATAAAATAGTACCGGATTACTAAAAATATAAAAGCTGTGTGACAAAGACATGTACTATAACATAGTCTCTTCTAATATACTAGCATATAAATATAAAAAAGGTTGGGTAATAAGCAGTTTTTATTGTTATGAATAAATTCATATACAACATATAAAGATGTAAGAAATGATATACATCAATACTTAGGTTGTATGTCTTTTGAAATTGACTGGGTTGTATTGATGTTTTTCTTTAATTTTCTGTTATTTTTCCTGCATAATATTGCAAATGAATGTTGGTAGATAAAAGGCAAAAAAAATATATAAAAGTAGAATCTTAGGACTAAAATACTTCCCTGTCTTAAAAATTTTGTGCCCGTACTGTTGCCCTGTAAGCTCAAAACTGCACTTGGCATATACAGGCAGGGTGGATTGGCCGATGTTTGAACTTCTTAGCTATGTGCAAGAGACAGAGCCACTCACCGATGTGAAGGGTATGAGTGTTCAAATGAAATACATACACAATCCAAAGTGGTCTGAAAACTGCATACACTGATATTGATTTTATATCAGGAGATACCTGTTGACCTTGAAGGACATCAGCTGCGTGTATAGTTAAGTAGATATGGTCGAAAATGATTTTACTCTGTTTATAATTTGCCAATAAATGGACACCTCCATTATATAGTTTTTTTTTTCGTTGTGAAACATATTTTTATCTTTGTTAAGGCTTCATTCAGGGTCTACTCAGCCTCTAAGTCCTGTACTGCATGTTATTTAGGGGAAGTCAATAAAAAAAAGCAAAGCTGATGCCGTCCCCTTTGTCAGAGAGT